>NC_140024.1:6718041-7346314 GCF_964263955.1 Coregonus lavaretus | reverse complement strand
AGAGAGAGAGAGAGAGACAGAGAGAGAGAGAGAGAGAGAGAGAGAGAGAGAGAGAGAGAGAGAGAGAGAGAGAGAGACTGCGCCCCAGTACCTGTGTGTCACTCATAACAAATGACAGCGAGTGCTAGAAGATATGCTCACCCAATTACTCCCCCAGTCCCCTCCCCCCACCTCCCTCTCCTCCCCCCACCCACCACCCCAACATGTCCTGAGCAGGAAGCCAGTAATAGCCATCCATAATTCAGCCTCTTCTGCCTGATTAGTGCACATCCCCTTCTTCCTCCCTTTGTGCTCCTCTCCCCGCTCTCTCTCTCCTATCCCTCCATCCCATCTCCTATGCTCCATCCCTCATTGTTCTGCACAGCTCATCTGCCATGTTTATGTCTAGCTACACCCAGAGCTAACATCCATTCCATATTCCATTGTGTTCCCTGTAGATTCACCAGTGCATGATGCTCACACTGCTTTCCATTAAAGAAGGTGTGTTTTGGGTGTGTTTACATGCACATACAATGATTATTCAGTCACCCCTGGCCATGTGCCTTTGATGTGTGAGACTGAGCACATGCTCTCTCTGCTCTCTCCCTCCCCTCTGCCACCTTGCTACCTCCTGACATAAGACCTCTGTGTGTGTGTGTGTGTGTGTGTGTGTGTGTGTGTGTGTGTGTGTGTGTGTGTGTGTGTGTGTGTGTGTGTTTGCATGTAGAACACACCAGTTCTTCATCGCACAACACATCCACATCAGCACTCTGATCATACCCCCGCAAGGCACGCACACACAATCAAAGTTGAACCAGAAGGATCCATCTCACAGACAGGCAGGGAGCAACGACAGCACCACAACAGAGCAACCCGCTCACTCGCTCGATCACAGTCAAACTTTCTGCTTTGTGTGTCTGGAGAAGAGAGGCATGTTTGAGAGTCAGGGGGAAGGGGAGAGACACACAAAGGAAGAGAGAGGGGAAGAACCCAAAAATATACCAGTCTTAAGTTTGTGTGTGGAGTTTTTCTCTCACACTAACTTACTGTACTCTCTCACACTAACTTTTCCCTCACTAGATCATTAACCCTTCTTAAACAGCCTACTTTCTCATTTAATTGCGAAGTCCATATAATAGAGTATTGAACATAGTGAAGAACAGAGCTGAGAGTGGTAGAGACTAAAGAAGAGGAAAGGAGAGAGGGAAAGAGGAAGGGGTTGGGCCATGTTAGAGAGCAGACAGATATACTGGGCCATGTTAGAGAGCAGACAGATATACTGGGCCATGTTAGAGAGCAGACATATATACTGGGCCATGTTAGAGAGCAGACAGATATACTGGGCCATGTTAGAGAGCAGACAGATATACTGGGACATGCTAGAGAGCAGACAGATATACTGGGCCATGTTAGAGAGCAGACAGATATACTGGGCCATGTTAGAGAGCAGACAGATATACTGGGCCATGTTAGAGAGCAGACAGATATACTGGGCCATGTTAGAGAGCAGACAGATATACTGGGCCATGTTAGAGAGCAGACAGATATACTGGGCCATGTTAGAGAGCAGACAGATATACTGGGCCATGTTAGAGAGCAGACAGATATACTGGGCCATGTTAGAGAGCAGACAGATATACTGGGCCATGCTAGAGAGCAGATAGATTTCCGAGTGCTGTGACCATGAACCTGTAACATTGTTATTTAAATGTTTACACACATGAATGGTGTTTACTACTATGCTCCCCGGAGAGACAGTTCAATGGAGTGTGTCTCCTGGGGTAATGGTGCCTTATAAAGGTGTTGTGGCGCCGCGTGCATCCGACCGATCGTGTGCTGTTAAACTGTCACATCGGATCAATCGGCTCCAATAATGTGTGCCTGCTAGGCTCAATATTCCATGATATTATGAGGGGACTCACCTGAGGATCATTCATCTGAATGGTTCTAATGAATAGTTTCATTAAAAAGCAATATCAGGCCTGTAATCCAGGCTTTGAGAGCTACCGTGGGGGTGATTCTTCATTACTACTGACCTCAGGTCAGACCTAAAGGACACTGTGAGTAATGGGACAGGGGCTACTGTGTGTGCGGGTGTGTGTGTG
Organism: Coregonus lavaretus; assembly: GCF_964263955.1. Taxonomy (NCBI): domain Eukaryota; kingdom Metazoa; phylum Chordata; class Actinopteri; order Salmoniformes; family Salmonidae; genus Coregonus; species Coregonus lavaretus. The sequence goes on along the minus strand of NC_140024.1, from coordinate 7,344,230 downwards.
CGGGTGTGTGTGTGTGTGTGTTGGTTCTTCTATCTTTGTGGGGACCTAAAATCTCTAAAAGTCCCCACAAGGATAGTAAAAAAGGAACATTCTCCCTCGTAGGGACATTACCCACGTCCCCATGAGGACAAAGACTATTTTAAGCTTAGGAGTTAGGTTTAGGGTTAGGGTTAGAATTAGGGTAAGGGTAAGGGGTTAGTGGTTAGGTTTAGGGTTAGGAGTTAAGTTTTGGATTAGGGTTACCGCTTAAGGTTAGGGATATGGTAAGGGTTGGGTTATGGTTAGGGTTAGGGTTTAGGGATAGAAGAACATAACGTGTGTGTGTGTGTGTGCGTGTGCGTGTTTGTGTTTGTGTATGTGGGTGTGTGTGTGTGCTTGTGTGTGTGTGTGTGTGTGTGTGTGTGTGCACAGCAAATTTGCGGGTGTTAAAATCTCGGTGTTGAGGTAAAAAGTGTTGTGGTTGTTATATCTGATTGTTGATTTTAGTGGGGTTAATTGAAATTGGCACCACCTGCAGTGAATAAATGAATTGTTAACCAGGTGGTGTTGTTGTTACTCAACTGTGTTGAGTTAATTACGATTGACTCTATCAGAGTGAAGAAGACATGGGAGGGGCCTCATTATCATATTTCCCAGCATGCTTTGTTGCAGACTGCTTTTTAGAATAGTTTGTTTTAATTTCTATGTTTCTGCATGCACATTGATTGATTAATTGATATTATACTACACAAAGATAAATTGTTCTAAACTAATCCAATCTGTAAGTGGTTGGACTTATTTCAACCGTGTTGAGATGGTTGTGCCAGTTTAGATAGTTTAGGAAGTCTCATTTATCAATCTTCTCTACCTTGGCAGTCATTCTAACTGCAGATTGTGGGTGATTAAAGGTTCCAATTGTTGGATATCCTAACTCTGTCTGGATTCCAATAGGAATTATGTAACACTTTGCAAGCCAGCATATATGACTTACTGATGTGGCCTGCAAACCAGGAGTTTCAGACCACTGTGTTAGGGTAAAACTTGGCTGCGGTACAAAAAATGTATGTATTGTCATAAATAGGCTACAGGTCTGAAAGCCATCAAATGCAACAACCATATCTCTGTCACTAGCAAACACAGTCATGGTGCTGGTATCTCAAAAATTCACTCGAAAGGCACCCTGGGAAATAAATATGCAAATAAGGCTTTACACCTAGTGTTAAAACAGCACCCCAATACAAGCTACTGTAACACCACAGGTGTTAATTCCCTAACACTGAGAAAGTGTAACAGCATCAGCTCTAATAAAGTGTCAATTTAAGTCGGAGGAGAGGAGACCAGAACAGAACAGAGCAGAACAGAACAGAGCAGAATGGAGCAGAACAGACCAGAACAGAGCAGACCAGAACAGACCAGACCAGAACAGAGCAGAACAGACCAGAACAGAACGGAGCAGAATAGAGGGTTGTTCTTTATTTTTACTATTTTCTACATTGAAAATAGTAAAAATAAAGACAAATCCTTGAATGAGTAGGTGTTCTAAAACTTTAGACCGGTAGTATACTTCCTCAAAATAGTCTGAATTAATCTAAGATAACTCAAGAAATCTGCCATTAATTTAGACGTTTTTGCAGAAGAGGATGCCTTTAGTCTACACCTGTTGTTTATGAAGCATGTGACAAATGAAATTGGATTTGATTTGACATGACAATACAGCTAAATGCTGCTAGGGGACACTGTCAGTGAGAGTGTTGACAGAGACATTGATTTGGTTTGACAGGGACAACACCTTTCCCGTAACTACTGCTATTAATTCATGTCAATGTCACTCTTTCATTTGGTTTTGTCTAGACATCCTACTACATTCCAAACTATGAGCCTCTGTTTCTGATAGAGAGAAACAGAAATCATCCTAGAAGGGCACAATTCCAACACAACCAGCCTCAAATGTGCTCATATAGTATATCCTAATCACTGTCTGATTGGGACTGAAGCCCTTCTCTCTCAGAGACACTCTCTCAGGGTCATAACTAACATATCGTTGTTTTTTCGTTTATTGAAAGCAGTAACTCCCCTCATTGTACCCTGAACATTTCATGACTCTAGGATCAATAAATGTATTCCAAATAACTTCTGAAGTTTCAAAATGATGTGTTCGTTAATGGGAAAATATGGCCTTTTTTCCATTTACTGAAAAGGTTCTGTTTTGGAGATACAAGGTTTTACAGCGACGATATGGAGCTTCAAGACACTGTATCACGACAATGCACCCTGCCTCCTCTTATCCTTTCACAAAGCCATCAATCACACTTTTAAATTGATGTGTACTAGGAGTGAAAGATATTCTGTTGGAAGTGAATAAAACATCTATTATTCAATAGCTTATTCAATAGGTTATTCAATAGTTTCATAAACTCCATTGAGCGGTTGAGCTGAGGTCTGAAAGGTGATAATCACTGCATTCCTGCATGTTCTGTTCAGCCCGAGACCTGTGATGCACCCACAGCAGCCACACCTCACACAGACAAAGACATAGGGATGCGGAGGAGCAAGGCAAGGATGTGAGAAAAACATTGATTAAGGCCCACCAGACAAAAGCTCCATAGACCCTCCCTCTTTATCCTCAGGGCTATCTAAACATTGATTTAACCCTCCATGAGGCTTGCAATGACCCGCTGGGGTGTCAGTGAGACATTGCCTGAATAAGGAGGGGGTGCTGGGGGTCACGGGGCGATCCATCCAATCGGTCACTAAACGTGTAGACCCGCACCTCTCCTCTTTCACAGCAGCTGACAGTGAGCCTGTGCAGAGCAGCTAATTAGCGGTGCTGGCTAATGGACCTGCTGGGCCAACACAATGGATCATGTGACGGCTACACACATCTTAATCACCTCCATTCTCCAGGAGCAGCGGGCTGGATTAATAGGTGGACAGGAGAGAGGGAGGAAGACAGAGACAGTGAGACAGAGGGCTTTATTTTAACAAACCTAACGCAATGGTAAATCTTAGCGCTGGCTGTAGCGTTATAGGTTCAAGGGTGTGTCAAAAATATTTGTGCTATTTTCACAACCAGAATTATGGGCGTTGGCACAAAAGGGATGGGTTTTGATGAATAAAAGTTGTGGGTATGTCGAGGCTTGGTCCCTCACTGGCCAATCAGAATGTGCTCCATGGCTAAATATGTGGTTGCTTCAAGTTGTGTATTTAAGATATATTTTATGTACTGCGATGTCATCAACTCCAATTAGAATGTTAGTCCGTTATAGTCTAGTTCGTTAAATAGCCTGTACCATATTTGCAAAATATGTTGAACATGTTTGCAGTCCACATTGTTCTAATAGCATTGCTTCAACATGGAAATACATTGTTAAACATGGGCTATAGCATTCACACTGATACAAGGGCTATGCCTACTGTAAATTGCAGTCTGGACATGACAAATGTAGTCAATAAGCAAGATTAAATTCACTAGGCTATTGATAAGGCCTAAAAAGACAGTGTGATTGTACAGTATACCGTAATTCTAATCAAATTCTAATAACTAAACAACAACTTGTTTTAAAAAGGCTATGTTACAGGCACCATAATTGTTCCCTGTTGGCATATAATACAAACAAGGCAACTTAGATTATGGAGGGTTTTAGACACATCCAAACTTTTGACAGCAGCTGGATAAAGATCCAATATAAAGAGAAAGGGGGAATGTCCACTCAAATTTATACAGCTCGCAAATGTAATGTTTTATAAACATATCATGGAACCATCTTACAGATCATATTTGCACTTCTCCAGAAATAGTAGACGAAATTGCATTGCATTTGAGTAATGTACATTCTTATTTTTTTTTTTTTTTTTTTTAATATCTATATATTATTATATATATATATTTTTTGCCCCTTTTTCTCCCCAATTTTGTGATATCCAATTGCGATCTTGTCTCGTCGCTGCAACTCCCCAACGGGCTTGGGAGAGGTGAAGGTCGAGTCATGCGTCCTCTGAAACATGACCCGTCTAACCACGCTTCTTAACACTGCCCGTTTAACCCGGAAGCCAGCCGCACCAATGTGTTGGAAGAAACACCGTTCAACTGACGACCGAAGTCAGCCTGCAGGCGCCCGGCCCACCACAAGGAGTCGCTAGAGCGCGATGAGCCAAGTAAAGCCTCCCCCGGCCAAACCCTCCCCTAACCCGGACGACGTTGGGCCAATTGTGTGCTGCCCTATGGGACTCCCGGTCACAGCCGGTTGTGACACAGCCTGGGATCAAACCTGGGTCTGTAGTGACGCCTCAAGCACTGCGATGCAGTGCCTTAGACCGCTGCGCCACTCAGTAATGTACATTCTTACCATAAACCCATGGCGGTGAATCATTCTAATAAATTAGTTTATTTTTATTTTTTTTATGTAATCTACTGCCTCTGATCTGGTGAACTCACTAAACAAAAATGCTTAATTTGTAAATTATGTCTGGCTATCCGTAAATAAATAAAAAACACAGGAAAATGGTGCTGTCTGGTTTGCTTAATATAAGGAATTACTTTTGATACTTCAATATATTTGAGCAATTAAAAGTTGTTTTGATACTTAAGTATATTTAAAACCAAATACTTTTAGACTTTTACTCAAGTAGAATTTTACTGGGTGACTTTCACTTTTACTTGAGTCATTTTCTATGAAGGTATCTTTACTTTTACTCAAGTATGACAATTGGGTACTTTTTCCACCACTGATAATTGGGTAATAGATCAGAATTGGGCTGCCTGTGTAAATGCAGCCATGGTGTCTTCAAATAAACCGGAAGAAAAGTTAAGTAGCTTTTATGCTTCAAATGTCAGTTAGTTATTTTAGCAGCAATGAATACTGTTGTCCAAAGTTCAGATCTGAGAGAGTACAAATAGGGGTCAGTAGCCAGAGATAAGAGGCATGAAGCATTACACTCCACAAACCTCAAACTAACCAATTCATTTCCTAAAGCAGAACTCATACACAAGGCAAACACACATTCCTGTAAAAGCACAAATCCCATCACTGTCTTTTCCCTAGCAGAAAATGCAGAACACATATAATACTGAATTATGAGAAATTATTGTGCAGGAGGAAGAGGTCATAGACCTTATTACACAAAATCACTTTTTTCAGTGGAGAATGGTTTTAATTTAATGACTAAATGAAAGGATATTGCTTCAAGCACACAGCAGACACATAAGGTTAATGAACACTTTGAAATAACAGAGAAAAACACATATACGTAAGTGCTGGCAATGTTGTCATTGTGAACAGATGTTCTAAGCAAGGGAATTTGGAATGTGTGGGATAACTGTCACCTGACGAAGATCCTTGGGAGCAAATTCAGTGTGTGGGCCTCTTCGTTCTTTTCAAGTATACCTGTCAATTTTGTCGATCAATTAGATCCCCCACACTAGCTTGGAACTAGCAACATGCAAAACAGGTGTGTCATTTCTATTTGCTTTTCTTTCCTTCAGCTGCAGTACTGTCTAAAATGTAGCATGTCTAACCAGACACAGCTGATTTATTGGTATGCCTTGTGGCTCTGTAAGTTTCTCTTTTAGGAGAAATTAAATACACCGATCTCACAATCGAGAACTTCAGTATAATTTCACTGCAACTACCTATTGTCAACAACAAGACTGGTGATAGGGCAGCAGTATGACTATCATCTGCCCAGACCAATCAAAATCTCTCTCAAAAGAAAGGCATCACCATCCCAACACAGATTATGTAGCTATATCCTCATGGGGAGTAAACACAGCAGCGACATGTATTCATGTATGCCAAGGGAAGCCAGGATTCCCCAAAAAAATTTACCAAGAAAAAAAACACAAAATAATTTATATTTCGTCTCTCTGTGTTATCATTATTTTCCTTCAATTCGCAAGAGGCTGATTGTATCTCACTGGAGAAAGAATCTGAGCGAGTGAAACAGCACCCTCTGTCTCTGTATGTGTAGGCCATCTATCTGATGCTGTCTGGTCATAAAGAGTATGACATTGTTGCTGCCCGTAGCATTGAATGCAATGGAAGCCAGCGAGCATTTGGCCTCCCTTGATAAAAAAAAGTATAAGATAATAGCCAGTCAGCATTGAGCTAAACTGAGTGAGCTCAACTGTGAATGGTCATGGCACACCAAAAAATTAATGTCAAGGGAAGCCAGTTTGGATTTGGCCTTTTTCCTATCACAGCACATCAAGAGAATTGACAGAAACAACTTGAATTGTTGCCTTTCGTTGTGTTGTCCTCTGTTGGCTAGCTAGCTAAAATTGGCCCTTTCCTAAATTAACCATGGATGGAGATAGGGATTTGGACTTGTTGTTTTACTTAATTCTCCGTACTGGCCAATGATTATAACGGCGATTCTGATCCAACAATAACTTCATACTGTACATTGTGCCCCTGGACTGGGAGGATGGAAGTTCAATACGTAGCTAAATGTAGAAGGCTGATGTTAACTAGCAAACGTTGTCCATGAAAGGAAGTTAGGCTTGCGAGCAAGCATTTTAGCCAGGTAGCCTCTGACAACAAAAACTAAAATGTGGACTGTATGACAGAGTCATAGACCGTTTTATCAACATGAAAGAGGAGGATGGCATTGGCGTTTCTCTACAAGTAGGGTGAGTCAACATGTTTTTTTCTACTTGTACACACACACACACACACACACACACACACAAACACACACACATAAATCAGTAACATGTACAGCCACATCATATTTAGCTTACATTGATTGGACTAAATAGTTTTTGGTATCTTTTAGTTGTCACTGTATTAGACTAAGCATATGTGATTTGATGATGTTGAAATGTTGAAGTCGGAATGGTGCTGGAATAGTGGTGGCAGCTCCTGCAGAGGGGTTGGGTTAAATGTGGAGGACACATTTCAGTTGAATGCATTCAGTCGTACAACTGACTAGATATCCCCCATCCCCTTTCCTTTTCTTTGCAACTTGTGGTAACTCTCTGTGGTTCTAAATCAATAGCTGTTTAGTAGTAGGAAAATGTCAGAAACATTAACTTGCTTGACCATGTTGTAGGCCATGTAACTGTTTGTTACATGCAATATGCTTTGTGGACTTCAGCGGACAGAGGTTGCTCTCCGGTTTTGTTATGAAACAAAGGTGGTTGAATTTATTCTGCCACTGTGTCTTCTTATTGTCTCGGCTTTAGGCCTATATATCACGGTCGCAAGGCATATGAACTAACAGGTTATAGAGCAAACAATGCAATTATCATAACACATAGGTTGTAATAAATTATGGCTTTTTTTTCTGGCTTCCCCGGTGATTTTACTCACGCACTGTTTCTGAAACACGGCACTGGTGTATGCAGATTAGGTAGGTGAAATACAGACTCTCTTCTTGGTGATAAAATGTCAGAGAAAAATGCAGCAAAAATATGTTGCTTGATGAAAAGCTGAGACGAGAGAAGCTGAAGGACAGATGAGTGGCTGAAAGAGGTAAAGAGCAAGGAGGAGAGCGTATAAGAGGAGAAAAAGAGGGAAAAACTAGTGGATGACAGAGGTAGGAGGAAAGAAGACAGGAGGGGAGGAATATAGATGAAAAGTAGAAGAGACCATGCAGCGTTGAAAGCTCTCTGACTCATGTTAGTAATCAAAGAGGAAAGAGAGAGATTAATTCATAATCTTACACTTCAAACAGCTCTGACAGAGATTATTCTGATGGGTGCCAAGGAAGACAATTCACTTACAAGTTAAAGAAATTAAAGAAATTAATCGTACCATTTCTGCAGAATTTTCGGTTGCATATCAAGCTAATTTGCAGATGCACAGAGATAGCTGCAGTTACAAATCTGGAGACATTAGAGGAGATGAGTTGCTGTAAACTCCTCCTCTACTTCTGACAGCACCACTAGGGGAATATGCAAATCCAGCTGGTTACAGGAAAACTGGCAGAAAAATATAAATTAGATTAGGAATGGCACCCCTTGAAGCAATGAGCTGCACACAGATACAACATCTCTCTTTTGTGATTGCACTTCAGTTGAGATCTCTCAAGTATGAAAAAAACATATCAGCACAACAGATTGATCTGATTAAGCAAGGGAAAGACGTCAGATCCAGAGATTACACAAAGGATATATGAAACCATTTGTACAAGCATCAAAATGTACTGTAAGTGTACAGCAAACAAACAGGCGTTGGATTTAAATCACAAACATTGGAATGCCCCAAAACAAACAACCACGCCAACATCTACAGTAAATACTTTAACATGTACAATGGATTCAACAGCAGTACTTTAGTTTACTTCAGTACATTAGTTTCATTTAGTCTCTCCGTCTCTCAATCTGTTTTCACACTTACAAAAATTAAAGAGCGGAATTATAATCAAATGCTGCATTATGTGGGAGAGAACCAAACCCCAAGGGCTTGTTGACGGGAAAACAAGATAACTGCACACGTCTCTAAGGATCAGTCACGGTACACAGTATGATACAAACCTGGTCGTTCATCAAACCAACACCAGACCTGAGAGAGAGGATATCTAGTAGTGTAATTCACTTGCAATATAACCCATATACAGTAGAATCAGTGACAGTAAAAAATAAGAATCCATTTCCATTTATCCTTGGGCAAACAAACACAAACAAAGCGTTTAGACGTTCAAGCCATTTTAAAGCATTTGACTAAGACTTGGGGGAATAAATGAGACTACCTCATGATTTGGTGTATTTAAGTGAAGCTAATTAAAGACTTGATGGCTGTTTTAAATCATGTGAACCTGGGAGCATACTGTCGCTTCAGCGCCTTTTCTCTGCTGGTGGCTTCTAAACACTGAATATTTTTGTTCCAAATTCCAGAGGACATCTTTACCGTATACATTTAATAAAATGCCACACTGATTATCTTTCCTGACAATGACATGATATACACTCAGTGTACAAAACATTATGCTCTTTCCATGATATAGACTAACCAGTTGAAAGCTATGATCCCTTATTGATGTCACTTGTTAAATCCACTTCAATCAGTGTAGATGAAGGGGAGGAGACAGGTTAAAGAAGGATTTTTAAACCTTGAGACAATTGAGACATGGATTGTGTATGTGTGCCGTTCAGAGGGTGAATGGGCAAGACAAAAGATTTCAGTGCCTTTGAATGGGGTATGGTAGTAGGTGCCAGGCGTACCGGTTTGTGTCAAGATCTGCAAAGCTACTGGGTTTTTCAAGCACAATAGTTTCCCATTTGTATCAAGAATGGTCCACCACCCAAAGGACATCCAACCAACTTGACACAACTGTGGGAAGCATTGGAGTCAACATGGGCCAGCATCCCTGTGGAATGCTTTTGACACCTTGTAAAGTCCATGCCCCGATTAATTGAGGCTGTTCTGAGGGCAAAAGGCGGGGCGGGGGGTGCAAGTCAATATTAGGAAGGTGTTCTTAATATTTTGTACACTCAGTGTATTCATCACATTCACTTGCACATCACCTTTTTTTTTCTCACCACAAGGAAAATATTTATGTAGCCTTGGGATGATGGGGAACAGAAAAGCCACTCATGTAAATTGGTGTGGTACACCCAAAAGACGGCAATTTTTCCATAGGTGCAAAAATAGACAATTGCCTTCTTTTTTTTCACAACCTATTCAGTGATAGTGGGAGCGTTGTAGTGCCCATTGTGTCTCTCATTCACCACTAGAGCACAACCTGCTTCCAGTGAGCAGCACTTCACAGCCTCCATTTTTGACAGTATGACGGTATTTGATGATATTTTATGTTTTTGAATAATAAAAGTTATACATTTGCTTTATGAGTAGTGCATGACCCTAGGGTGGCAACACATACATTGTAAGTGATTTCAATGGGTATTTCTCCATTCTGATTCGATTACACTGTATAATCAAACTTTAACCAAATTGAATTTTCAGCATTCATCACTTTCTGCATTTCCTACTCTCATTTGTGATAATTTCCACACTGCTGCATGATATGGGCAAAACAAATCTAAGCCTTATTTTTTATATTGCAATTGCGATTTGACTTTCGATTTAGATCAAAACACGTCGGTGAACTGTTGGAATCATGGAAATAGAATGATTATTCTAATTCTATAGTTAGAATATAATAGTGGGCAAACAGTGTTGTTTGACAGGACAGTGAATGAAAAAGCCAGGGAGGAGTTATTGTGACAGGGCAGGAACCAAGGTGTTGGTCAGGGTTTCCCAGGGGACCCTATAATCTTTGGTTACATTCAATGTTTTATCTTACTTCATGTAGCTAACATATTCCTGCTTTTCCTATTCCTCTCTGATTTAGAAGATAGTGTTGCCCAAACAACATGCTGATTTAGGCCTACACAAGCACTGGTATCAGGCTGTATTAGCTAGCTACCTTTGCTCTGACTCAGTACATTTATTAGCTAGCTAGCCGGCTAGCTAGCGATTAGCGGCTATTATTATTTATTTTAGCCACAACTTGCTAAGAAAAGACAAACTAGCTCTTTGCAGACAGTAAGATAAACAAACTAATGGTGTCATTATAGAACGCTTGTGATTTTATATTAAGAAGCAAAGTAGAAAGCAGCAACGTTGTCATCAAAATGTTGTTGCATCTGCTGCATTGACCATGCAGACTGAAGAGTGGACGTCAGCAAGTTGTTTCTTGGTCAAGTCACGCAACAACACCTACGCTCCTTGAGTTACAGGGGGCAGGGCTTGGTGAGAGAGCGGGACAGAGACGACTCAAGTAGCGGAGTTAACTATAAAAACGGACATTACACATGAAGGAGTGGCGGATCAACCAAACATTGAAATACCGTTATAGAAGGTAAAGTAAAAACCCAAACCGGTCCGTGCATCAATACCGGTATATAGTAAAATACGGCATACTCCCAGCCCTACACTGTATGACCACTTCATGGTACTGAATTGGCTACACAGTGAATGGTCCGTTGTATGAATAGGCCTGAGAACAGTGAACAATGTCCGCTGCAGACAGGTCAGGTGAATAAGGTCAAGCCACAGTATGTACTATGGCTACAATCAATAGACTACAGGATCCGTCATCCAAATGAAGATGACTCCATCCCCTCTCATCTGTCCTCCGTGGTTATCTGCCTGTCAAGGTGAACAGGTCAGGAGTGTTCAGGCTGTGTGTTTGTGTGTGTGTGTGCGTGCTTGCGCTGATGGAGGTCGTCATTGTTGATTGTCCAGTGGGCCAGAGAATGTCTTCTCCCCAGGGGCTCATATGGCTCTGGGCTGGTTCCCCCATCAACACATCTCTACCCTGGACACTTAACCCTCTATACTCCACTCAGAGCCATTATGAGATGGAAGGGTTATAGAATAACGAGATGAGAGAGGTGAGCAGACTCAACACCAGGAGAAAGAGACTGAAGAACACTGGCTACTTTTGATCTAACCATTTTTATTTAGACTGAAACTAGACTGTTTTTCTAATGCCCCCCAAGGCAGCTGTGGTTTGTCTTCAAGAAGGGAGGCTAATGGAACTGTGGTTGGTCAGCCCTGGCTTTGGCACAATCTCCTTGGAGTTGGAACTTTTACATAACAAACTTCTATATTCTGAAGTTTTACAGAGAACTCTAAAGTGAATCATAAACCCTGGGATTTAATCTATTTTTCATGTACAGTGCCTTGCAAAAGTATTCATCCCCCTTGGTGTTTTTCCTATTTTGTTGCATTACAACCTATAATTTAAATTGATTTTTATTTGGATTTCATGTAATGGACATACACAGAATTGTCCAAATTGGACAATTAATAAAACAAATCTAAAAAATAAATAACGGAAAAGTGGTGCGTTCATATGTGTTCACCCCCTTTTCTATGAAGCCCCTAAATAAGATCTGGTGCAACCAATTACCTTCAGAAGTCACATAATTAGTTAAATAAAGTCCACCTGTGTGCAATCTAAGTGTCACATGATCTGTCACATGATCTCAGTATACATACACCTGTTCTGAAAGGCCCCAGAGTCTGCAACACCACTAAGCAAGGGGCACCACCAAGCAAGCGGCACCATGAAGATCAAGGAGATCTCCAAACAGGTCAGGGACAAAGTTGTGGAGAAGTACAGATCAGGGTTGGGTTATAAAAAAATATCAGAAACTTTGAACATCCCACGGAGCACCATTCAATCCATTATAAAAAAATTGAAAGAATATGGCACCACAACAAACCTGCCAAGAGAGGGCCGCCCACCAAAACTCACAGACCAGGCAAGGAGGGCATTAATCAGAGAGGCAACAAAGAGACAAAAGATAACCCTGAAGGAGCTGCAAAACTCCACAGCAGAGATTGGAGTATCTGTCCATAAGACCACTTTAAGCCGTACATTCCACAGAGCTGGGCTTTACCGAAGAGTGGCCAGAAAAAAGCCATTGCTTAAAGAAAAAAATTAGTTTTGTGTTTGCCAAAAAGCATGTGGGAGACTCCCCAAAGATATGGAAGAAGGTACTTTGGTCAGATGAGTATGGTGGTGGCAGCATCATGCTGTGGGGATGTTTTTCATCGGCAGCGACTGGGAAACTGGTCAGAATTGAAGGAATGGATGGCGCTAAAAACAGGGAAAATATATGAATAGTTATGCATGCTCAAGTTCTCTGTTTTTTTTTGTCTTATTTCTTGTTTGTTTCACAATAAAAAATATTTTGCATTTTCAAAGTGGTAGTTATGTTGTGTAAATCAAATTATACAAACCCCCCCCAAAAAATCAATTTTAATTCCAGGTTGTAAGGCAACAAAATAGGAAAAATGCCTAGGGGGGTGAATACTTTCGCAAAGGCACTGTATGTTGTTTACTATGGAGCGGATTCCATTATTGAATGTTTAAAGTTGCTGAAGCTGCTTACACCATCCACCTCCTACACATCCTCTGGGGTGCTGTGCTGTCCTACACTGTGGCTGACCCTGGGTTGAGAGCAGAGCAAAGACACATTTCCATTCTAAAAGATGAACAGTCAAGTTCTGATCTATTCTATTTACAAAGCTAGAGATCTACAAACCAGCATAGCATAGACACATGATGTACCTGCCCCACCATGTCTCCTCAGGCTCCTTTCTGGTTCCTTTCTTCCTCTAGATTCATCCTCCAATCCCAGCACACCCTGATCCCCCGTCTCCTCTCAAAAACTGTGTGACGGATCAGGGTGACACACACTTACACGCCTGACCTTAAAAAACAATCACTTTATTGCTCTAAGAGAGGAAGGACTGAGCCGCAGGTGAAGCACTCCCCAATAGGGACTCAGTCGTCTGTCTGGTGAAAGCTTCTGAAACTGTCCTCATATCATCCGATTATACTCGCTAATCATTTCATAACGAGTCCTCATGTCTCATTAGCTTCAAGGCAGCTACAGACAGGTCATTTTCCCCCAAGCTCTCTCTAGCCAAATGAGGAATATTTAATCTCCACTGAGCTTGAGAAAATCACAGAGAATGTCTATAACACAGTGAGTAATGGAGTTTATAAATGAGGACCCTTTATTAATGAGGATTCTACCTAGAACCTTTAACATCATAAGAAACGTTTTTGTAAGAAAGGGTTATTTGATGTTTCTTTGGGAGGCAAGAAGGGTTCTACATAGTACCCTTCTGAATCTGAATAAGCTTTTTGATTGTAAATATTTTTGTTTTGTTTTATAGTGCCTGAGCATTAGTGTTTACATCAGTGTTTAAACTTTAACATCAGGAGTTTGGGTAATCTGATTTTAAAAAGTTAAAAAAGATAGGTTTGAGAATGTCTAAAACTGTACCTGGGAATATTTGTGCATGTATCTGGTAATATCTTAATCATTTTACTTTTACAATAGTTCTGTGATTTTATTAAGCAGAGAGTAGGATAATAGATGGGAGTAAGAGCAGTTGTTAATTTGTATATCGGGGGGTGCCGGAACAAAAAGTGAGCGCGAGAGGGGGGTGACCTGGGGAGTTCTGAGGTACCGGAACGCATGAGGAAAAATAATCCCTTTTATAATAAAGCATTGCATGAATATATTCATCGCATTTGCGTAGTGGCATAGAGCAGTAGAGTAGAGGCACTTAAAGAAGTTGCACACACGGGGAACATTTTTAGTAGCCTAGGGTCTGGGAAAATTGTGGCCTTTTATAAACTAATTTCATGCAATTCTATGTCATTTTACATGACTGGAGACTTTTTTAATACAGCACAAACGATCGAAATGACAGGCTACTTTGACACTGGCAAACTGAGAATCTGAGATCAATGAAAACCACCTTGTCTTGAATACATCAATAGCCTATGCCTAGATGTGTGGAGACACATATTGTAAGCTACAATATGAGGAGGAAGTTATAGTCCTAAAAATGCTTTCCAGTTTCACTGACTCATCCAATGTTGCGCAGCTCACACGCTGGTGATGGCCGATGCGCTCGTTCCAAAAGCCTCGCTCTCTCTCTCTCTCTCTCTCTCTCTCTCTCTCTCTCTCTCTCTCTCGTAAAGCAATATTTGGAAGTTGATCAAATATTTTGGTAGCCTACAGCATAGAGTCTTCGCTTTTCAGCAGGAGCCATTTGCTTTCCAACCAGTGTTTTCCCTCGATTGTATTTGAAATATTGCGAAAGGCCTGTTTTGTCTGCATGCTGTTTTTTCACTGACAGATTTGTCGCTTGTTCCCGACTGTAGGCTTTTCCTTGTTATTGGGGTACAATCCACAACTGGGCTATTTTAAAAATAAGCTATTGATCCTCTGTGGCTAAATTATAGGCCTTCTCATGGTGTAGTAGGCTATTCTCAATGATTTCATTAACAGACAGCAGTAATTCTATAATTTTGGCAAATGAATTTCAATTCATCAGGGGTTCTGCAGTTCCTCCAGAACCCTTCGCACGGCTATGATTCTATAAGGAAAGTGCAACGGCGGAGAGAGGAGAGTTGCAGGCTCATGTCTATCAGAGCAGAGAAATCATAGAAAGTGAATCTCATTCTAGTTATGTGAGAGATACTGGCACGCTTCTCACACAGCCACGGCCACGTGTTGGTCTCAAACATAGGTTACAATGTTGCACAAACCATAAACCCGGGCCGGCCCAAACCGAATAAACTCTTACAATATTAGGCCCGGGCTGAAAATCTACTTTTTCACAGAACGTTTTTTTGTGGGGGCAGGAGAATTAACGAAAAGGCAACTCGAATGAACTTTGATCGCTTTTATTATAATTTTTACATTGATAAAAGTGAATTATTTTTCATGCCACGAGAGGTACAAGATCCGGCCAAACAGGTTCCGGAACAAAACAGTCCAAAACGGAGAGGTGCCGGATCCTGTTCCGGCTGGATCCGGCTCAAATTAAGCACTGGGTAAGAGTGTATTTCAGTGTATGGTAAACCAAACCAAACCATCCTTATCATATTCCTCAGCATGCTCTATTGCAGACTGATTCTCAGAATTTTCTGTTTCAATATCTGTGTTTTTGCAGTACATTGATCTCTTGATTAATCTTATGCAACACAAAGATAAATAACATACATTTTTCTAAACTAATCTAATATGTTAGTAGTAGGACTTATTGCAAACGTTACTGAGATCGTTATTCTAGTTTAGATGATTTGGGTAGTCTAGGTTACTCGATCTTCACTATCCTAGCGGTCATTCTGAATGCAGGTTGCGGGTGATTTAAAGTTCAAATTGTTGGATATCCTCACTCTATCATCTCTGTGTTAGGGTATAACTAGGCTCTCAAAGAAGGCCTTATGATATACAGTATGCAATGTATTGTCATAAAGAATTTTTAAGACTAATAAGGCTGGTGAAACAGTTCAAAGAGGGTTCTAGGAAGAACCCTTCAAAGATAAAAGGATTCTCGATAGTACCCTTCATAGAGGGTTCTAGGTAGAACCCTCTGCAAAGGGTTCTACCTAGCAGTAAAAAGGGTTCCCCTAAGGGGACAAACCGAAGAACCTTATATGGTTCTACTTAGCACTTTTTTTCTAAGTGTGTCCTGTATATTTAAGCCTTTCAGTGTTTGTGTTTTTTTGTGCAGTCTATTCTCTTTAGGCCTCCACATCATGTTTGTATGTAGGCTACGAGCAATCTTCTCAGTGAGTTGTTAGTGTGTTTCTGTATGTTTCTCTGTTTTTCTCCTCAGGAGTTGTTAGTGTGTGCTTTTGATCCCATCTCCCCATAAAGGCCTTCCCACACTGTATGTCGGATTAAGTCTTTACCATTATTACTGTGCGATGCTACCAAATTAAAATATTGATATCAACCTGGCCAGATAGTACGATTTGCTTCAGTTCTGCCGTCACATTCTGCGATTGGCTTGTGAGGCTATGTAGGCTACGTCAACTGCAGCCGCATATTTGATCTGCACATGTGCCAGCACCTGCAGCGCAAGCCTCCCTTTATGCTTATCCGCGAGTGAAGTGAATTCGGAAAAACTGAAAGTATGCATCAGAGAAAATAGTTTTCACATACAAACTTTATATGTCCGAACTCAGAATCAAATCAGAATCAAACAGGCTTCCCAAAAATAGCATGGTCGCTGTGGTAGGTTTATTTTGATTGCTGAATTTCTGCATTTATCAAAATCCCATCAGGTAGCCTGATTTCAGATGTGTCATGTAAACATGATTAATAGGGGAATCGTTCTTCCTCTTTTAAAGCATGTAAACGTTTAAATCAAACTATTATATTAATCTGACTATTCACAATAATCGTATTATTAAGCGCATACTCAGTGCCAGCCATGTTCCTATTGGTCAGTCCCCGGGATCGGCTTGTAACAACAAGCCACACTACACGATAAAGCAGGGATCATCAACTAGATGTTTTCTTCAGTGGATGATTAGGGGACTGGAACATAATTACAAATACTTTTGTAAACCCAAACAGATGTAATATTTGACTAAAACATAATAATTTGAAACCTTGCTTACACTGTATACAGTCACATACATCTCTCTACTATCCATGGCAATACTTTCCCAGTGGCCATACGACGTGATAAAGACGTCTTTTACTGGTTGAAATCTTGGCCAGGTCGCAGTTGTAAATGAGAACTTGTTCTCAATTGGTTTACCTGGTTAAATAAAGGTGAAATAAAATAAAATAAAAAATCTGGGCGGGACGTCATATAACCAGATCACATCCAGATTAAGATGTCTTCTTCATGAAGTCTTTTTGACGTCATGAAAAATAGGTCTTATTTTAGTTGACATCTGTTTTTGGTTGAAATCTGATTAAACCACTGACCAGTTATCTAAATGCTACTCAATTACTAGAAACCAATCTATATAAACATGTGCATAGTGTTTGTGGGCTATGCACCCATTTCATATAAAACATTGAACCATTACATTTCTTACAGTAATGTTCTTTTTCAGCAGGGTTTGCATGATTCAGCTTAGCACACTTAGCAAACAGATGGCAGAGCGTACCAAAGCAGGTTAGAGTCTCGTGGCATACTGTACCCAGTCAACACACCGGATTTGGACCTATTCCATTTAAGATCCGGGGGACTCGGCTTGGACTCGGACTCAGGGGGGTGCTTCATGTGGGCTGAGCTCTTCCCAAATCCAGAAGAATCATATTAATCTGTGCTCCGGCTAATGGTACTCAGGCCGAGTCCACTTCAGCTTATCCGGCACGATTAACTTTTTCAGGAGTCGGGCTATTTGAGGTGTTTATTCGGCAGTTGATGAAATGTGATATATTTCACCTCCAAATCATTGAATTTACCAGGTCATTACAAGCTCAAATTTGTGACAGTCTCTGCGGTCCTATAGCTATCAGCGATGGTCTCTAATTTAGAGATTCTCCGATTCTATAAATGCTTTTGCTTTTACTACAGGCTATGGCAGTGTTTTTTGTAGTTTGCAGTCCACCCAATTGAAAAGTGCACATTCATTTCCATAACATTTGTTCTAGGCTACCAGCATGTAAGATAAACATGCATAATAATACAGAATACAATCCACCAGGATTTACAAAACCCTATTTTTATCGTATTTATTTCCATCAATAATTAGTCCTAAATTATTGCACCTGAATTTGACCCTGAAATATGACTATTATATTTTTCCTTAAAGCTTTTATGCAATTAACATAATCCGCACAGTAATTGTATATTAATTTCAGTAGCTAAATAAGGACATAGGCATATCAGTTCCAGCTAAAGCAATGGAATATTAGGTGGTGGTGGGGGGGTACCTATACAGTAGGTAGTGGCCGGGGGGTATGGAGGAGTTTTGTTAATAGCCCCAGCGTTCAATCTGAACATTAACACACATCACTTGAGGTACAGTTTTGGAAGCATAAGGACCTTATCTTTCATATCAGCAATAAATAATTTTCAATTGATACACACCTTGATAGGGTTAGGGTTAGTGTTGCCATATCTCCATGTTACAGCGCTTGTTTACGGAAAACAGACGGAAAACAAGAGCTAATTAGCAATTTTATCTAGCATGCTCCGAGACACGGGGTCGATGAAAGATGGCGGACAAGGAAAAAACGAAGAAAGTGGAACATATTCTGAATAAATATGGAGTGGGGGATTGCACAAGCCTTCTGGAAGATCTGGTGAAGGAGAAGATTGCGGATTTAAAAAAATTAGAAAATTGGAATATGTTTTGAGAGAATATGGAATGGAGGATCTCACAGAACTTTTGGAAGAGCTAGAGAAGGAAAGTGAATATGAAGAGAGTGAGGGTGAATTAATTGTGGTGGCAGGTGCAGTGATGACCGCCGAGAAGGAGCTGAGTGTAGAGGGAAGTGGTGTGGTGTGGTGAGGAGGGTTGGCGCCAAGTGCAAAAAGAGGGATACGTGTTCTAGTAGTTCAGAGATGGAATCTGACAAGAGTATGGATGTAGCACCTGCGGTGAGGACCGCCGAGTTTGGGCCTCGTCCTGAGGATGAAGAAGATGATTCTGGCCCAGTGGGAGTGAGATTTGTGGAGAGAAAGGATCCTTGCATTTTGGCTGATCCATATGTGGTGTCAGGATGGGTGGAGAAGAGGTCGGGGACTGTTGAGTGGGTGAGAGTAACTCGGAGTGGCATAGTGAGGATTTATTGTGTTTCTTCAGTCCAGAGGTAGCGGGTACTCCAGATCACATGATTAGGGACAAGAAATGTGACTTGCTTTGCTCTCCGGAGCAGGTCGCCGTTGAAAGGAGTGATAACAGGGGTGGCATTAAGTGTTGAGGAGGATCAGTTGAAATAGAAGATTCCCAGTGTCAGTGAAGCCAACCGTTTGGCGCGACGCAGACCCGGTGGAGAGCATGGGGAAACGGAGAAGACATTGTCTGTCCTGCTGAGTTTTGATGTAGAGTTTTTTCCCGACAAGGTCAAGTTAGGAAGTGTAAGTTATCCCGTGAGAGCTTTTGTTCTGAAAATACTATGATGTTTTAGGTGTTAGGTTTATGGGCATGTTGCAGCAGTGTGTAGGAGGGAGATTCCTAGATGTGAAAAGTGTGCAGGAGGGAATGTGTAGTATCGAAGGAGAAAGTTGTGTGTGTTAGTTGTGGGGGTGCCGATGGGGCTGGAGATCGGAGGTGTCCGGTGAGAGAAAGGCAGGTTGAGGTTGCCAGGGTTAGAGTACTACAGAAAGTGTTGTATGCCGAAGCAGTGAAGAGAGTGGTAGAGGAAGATGGTTACAGGGTGAAGGATACTGAGAGGATTCTTGTGAATAGGCAGGGACCAAGAGAGAGTGATGGGAAGAATATGTGCTTCAGTAAGGTGGGATTTTTTGCATTCATAGCCATGGTTGTCAATTGCACTGCAGAAATGGATCAGAAGTCACAGCAAATAGAGGATGAGGTGGCAGCGGCTGAGAAGTACTTGGAATTGTGAGGATTTAGTGCAGAACAGTTGCAGGGGGTGATGAGTGGTAGTGTTCTATCCTCTCAGACCATTGGTCTGGAGTAGGATTAGATAGGGTTAAATAGTGGAATGGGTGGTGTTCTATTTTATAGAGGGCTAATATTTGGCAGGGCAATTTTCCTTTTTTTTCCAATTTTGTATTACTGTATCAAGAATTGAATGTACAGTAGGTCGGTTGTGAATGGCATCACACACCAATACAGTAGGTGGCGGTATATGCACCTAAAAGTTGGATGCGCTCTGCCAACCAAATCCTAAAGAAGAAGAAGAAGAAGAAGAAGAAGAAGAAGAAGAAGAAGAAGAAGAAGAAGAAGAAGAAGAAGAAGAAGAAGAAGAAGAAGAAGGTGGCAGCAGTACAACAATAGGTGTAGTCTGCCATAAAACCTTATTAGAAGAAGAAACAGAAATTCCAGCTAAAACTTGGATTGGAATCTGTGCTTCACACGCAGCAATATATCTCTGGTTCAGGCAGCCTGCTACACAACAACACAGCTGGAAAACAACGACAGTTTCTAAAAACAATTATTTTATTTTTTATTTTACTGCTAAGTGGTAGGCCCTGTTCTCCTGCATTATTGTTTTACTTTTGTAAGTAAAGCAGTGGTTTGTTGGGGAGAAGAACAACAAGGAAAGATTTGCTAGCTAGCTAGCTACTGTACATTTTGCCTATCCCTGCTCCCCCTCAACACTCACTCTAATGTCACACCTCTCAACTGCCTTTTTCAATTATTGATTATCTTTTTTTGCAGGAATCTTCTAGGAATCTTCTAGCTTGGATGGAAGGATGGAGGAGGGAACGAAGGGAAGGCGTACAGAAGTTATCCAGCCTGTTTACTAAGACATGTAAATGTTTTGCTGTCTACCTCTCTCCGTCTGTCTGCCTGACTGCCAGATTGCTGAGGGTAAACGTAGTCAATGTACTTGCTAGGCTAAGTCTAACTTAGTGAAGACCTTAGGTAATGGTTAATCATGATTCGTCTTTACAGTTCCTGAAACATGTCAATGACCTGATGCCTGGCCTCTACAGCAGTGCTTGGCCACCCACTCAGTTACCAGTGACCTATTCTGCCACATCCAAGGGAAAGGAGAGAGCAAAACCACCACTCATTAAAATCATACTCATTGACAGTAAGTTGTGTGCAAAATGTTGATGTTTGATACTCTGATCTTCAAAGTGTATTGATTCCTACTAACCAGCTTTGGAAGAGCTAGGTTTGTACTAGCTATGCTGATGATCATGATTTCCCCCCCCTCTGCATCAGGGACAATAGACATGCTATTGAGCTCCCTATGATTGTCTGATCTTACACTCTTAGAAAAAAAGGTGGTATCTAGAACCTAAAAGGGTTAATCGGCTGTCCCCATAGGATAGGGTTCCCCAACTGGCGTCCCAGTGAGCCCCAAGTGTTCTGAGCAAAATAAATAATATATATATTTTTGATGTTATGTTGGACATAAAACACATAAAAGACTGTAAAAACACAAGCAAATCAGCTCCAAGTGATTTTAATTTTGGAAATCTGTTCCAAAGTATTCCCACGCATAATATAGAATTACAGTATGTGATCATATACAAATGTAAGCAAGGTTTGAAATGATTCTGTTTTAGTTCAATATTATATCCGTTTGGGCTTCTTGTGGTCAATTTGCAGGTTACAAATTACCATCCGCTCAAGAAAAAATCGGGCCGTGGCTCTAGTTGATGATCCCTGCCATAGGAGAACCCTTTGAAGAACCCTTTTTGGTTCCAGGTAGAACTATTTCCACAGAGGGTTCTACATGGAACCCAAAATGGTTCTACCTGTAACCCAAAATGGTTCTACCTGTAACCAAAAAGGGTTTTCCTATGTGGGACAGCCGAAGAACCCTTTTGGAACCCTTTTTTCTAAGAGTGTAGGGTAAGTAGATCCAACTGAAATAGCACCGCTTCTAATAATATAAGATTGTAAAGCAAATCAAATCCTATTTTAACTCGCCTTTTTTTTTCAGGTGCAAAGCCCTTGTGTCCTGATTCAACAGACACCTTCCATGGTGAGTCATGTAAAGTTTCTCCCATTTCTCTCTTACTCATTCTCCATGTCGCTCACTCAAACTCCCACACACGTGTGCTGTTGCAGAGGAGAGGAAGAGATTACACCCATGTCTAACACGGTTTGTTGCAGGAATGATATGACAGACAAATAACTTTTGAACAATAGAACATTTTGTCTCTTTACTGCCTCTGTACATATACTTAGATTTTTGCATTTACCTTTCTTTTTTTAAGACTGCCAATCTGTCCTCAATTGGAGAACCTCTGTCTGGGACACTGTCCTCAGGATTATGGAGTGGTGTGTTTATAAAAAGTTGTTTGAATATTACGACATATATTAGGATTAAGCAAAACTTTACCATTTAGAGAGGAGTTAAACATTTTCATTATCCAACTGTCTAATTTTGATATCATCTTTCTTAAAATGTTTCAGATAAAATGTCCCACTTCAATATGAAGGGACAGAGGAGCAAACATGCCTTTGCTATCAGTTTTAGTAAAATCTGAATGTTAAATATATTTTTCTGTGTGTTACTGTTATATTCTGCATGCCCATATTATGCCAATCATTCATTTATTTTCTTATTTTTTATGCATACAGTAAGTGTCATGAAACGCCAGAAAACTCAGGAGGTTGATGTGTTGCGGGCCTTCTGGAAAGTCCCGAAATATGCCCCTGTTGGAGAAGGATGCAAAGTATGTACAGTATATGAGCAAGTTGCTCTTTAAAAAAAAAAAGACATCTCTAAGCTATAACTGCCACAAAATTCTTCAACTAGTACCATGGAAATACTTTTAGCCAGCTGAGTCCAACATGTTTCTTCAAGAATGTCCTGTTCTAGTTTGCTTATAAAATCTAAAATTGATAAAGTTGTAATACGCTGATTCTCTTCACTGCAGATCTGACCCATCACATGACTCTTCAAGAGGGCCACTATGCTCCAGGTCGCCTTCTGTGCTCAGAGGTCCTTGATGATACCAGTCTTATGAATCATTAATCAAATAAAACAAGGGGCCTTTATATACTCCCAGTATTTCTATGCATGTAATTTCTGTGGGTGAATTATTAAGGCAACCTTTATTAGGATATAAATAGTCTGTTTGGGTTGTTAACTATTCCCATGGCAACCACTCAGTCCTAGAGCACACGAACAGTGCATATACCCTCAAATTGATTATTAATCCTAAATGTGGCCTCTCTCAGAGTGAGTGCACTAAGTGCTCCTTATACGAGCCCAGAACACAGACATGGAGCTCTCTGGTCTCTGCTGAGCACCTGGTGAGACTCTGGAGAAGGAGAGAAAGGAGTAGATTACTCTCCCTCCTAATCTCCACCCTGCTCAATTAGTGGAGTCAGGTGGTCATTACCAGGTTATGATGAGGTCTTAACTATGACCAGTAGGCTACAATATAGCACATAATATAGTGGTTAGAATTATGACCAGCTGGTCGTATGGCGGTCAGTAAAAAGACGTTAAAAAAACTTGGAGCTGATTTGCTGGTGTTTTTATAGTATTTTCTGTCCCCCACTTTTTTTTAAACTATTTAATTTTTTTCTCAGAAAACTTGGGGCAAATAAAAGCTGCCAGTTGGGGAACCATGCGATAAAGGCTCAACATTTCTGACACAAGAACTTTGTTGGAACGTACGACCGCACGTAATGGTAGTTGTTCGGCAGACCTAGACCCTGTTACACTGAATGAGTCAAGACGTCTGACAATCGTTTACGACCTAAGAATTCTCCTACGACGTGGAAGTTTTGTCTGGGCCAGCAAAATCGTGGCATAAGATGGCTAACATCATACGGTCTGTGTGGGCCTTTATCCTAAGTACCCAACACTCCACACTACAGCCTAGTGATCCCTGTTTTGAGGGCCTGATCAGGAGCAGCCTGTGATGTCAGAGGGCTGTGCTCCGCTGGCTGTTTGACGAGCCCTCTGGCACATGGAGGTCTGCTCTCCTCTTCTCCTCCCAGACCCAGACTTACAATACTTCAGCCTGCTGCTGCTCCAACTCCACTAATTGAGCAGGGTGGAGATTAGGAGAGTAATCTACTCCTTTCTCTCCTTCTCCAGAGTCTCACCAGGTGCTCAGCAGAGACCAGAGAGCTCCATGTCTGTGTTCTGGGCTCGAATAAGGAGCACTTAGTGCACTCACTCTGAGAGAGGCCACATTTAGGATTAATAATCAATTTGAGGGTATATGCACTGTTCGTGTGCTCTAGGACTGAGTGGTTGCCATGGGAATAGTTAACAACCCAAACAGACTATTTATATCCTAATAAAGGTTGCCTTAACCTACAGTATGAAGAGGTAGAAGGAAGACATTTGAGATAATAATAACAGCCAGATTTAGACTGGTATGTTGACAAGCTAAAGTGCCAGGGTATAGAGGAATCCTGCAAGGACACAGGTGCTTCAAATGCCCTCTCACAGAGATGGCTTACTCACGCTGACTGACTGCATGTAGAGATTTATTGATAAAAGATTGAGAGAAAACCAAGTCACACATACAGAGATGCACAAATAAACCAAAAAAGCACATACAAACTTCCTTTGGGGGAAAAGCCTACATTCCAGTCCAACACTGTTTCAAGACTGTATTTGTTGAGCTGTGAAAACACAGGCTGCTGTTTTGAAGCCAACACAAATAGAAGGAAATCTCCAGTGCCTTGTGGGGCCCTCCCTTCCTCCCTGCCTGCCTAGCCATACCTCCGTGATGTGATGTGTGTGCCTCGCCTTCCATCAGATCGTTCACGCTGTGTATTTTATGCTGAATGACGCGGAGTGACCATTAGTGACTGCTGTTGACATGGAGAGGTCACGCGGTAATGTAGACCCAGCGCAGACACACCATTACTCATGGCCTGCCAAGCCAGCGAGGAAAGACTGCACCAACGTGGGGCTCTGGCTCTCTCAGACAAACGATCTGACGGCACGGCCATTGTTCTGCACTGGCCCATTGCTTCCCACTTCCTTGTCTGGGGAGAAACGCTGCTCATTAGGCCTGGATAGAAATCGGAAGGAGTTGCAAAAACAGCCGCATTTGTCTACTGACAGCCTCGATATTAACACGCTGGAATGACTGGCTGGAAACTCTCTTCTTGGAGAATAGAGTTGAGTCGAGGAGCGTGGAGGTGTGTAGAGAAGGGGAGAGGGGGAGAGAGGAGCGTGGCATCTGTGAAAGGTCACTAGCTGCCTCCCATCCCTTCGTTTGTCTATTTGATTAAGTCTGGCAATTAGGCAACTGTGCTGCTTGGCGCTGCGATTCAGCCGGCAGATTGGAAAGAAACTAATCAGAGAGCAGGCAGATCCAGCGCTGAGGAGAGAGAGAGAGAAACACGCAGACACCCCGCCCAAGTTTGACTGGAGACAGATTGACGAGAATATCGATGATTGGAGGGTGTATCAGAAAAGGAGAGAGCAGGATGAAAGAGTGATGTGTCTGGCGAGGCAACTCAGCCAGGAGGAGGATGAGAGAGGAGAGAGAGAAGAGAGGGCAGGTTGAGGATGAGCAAGATGAACAGAAACCAAGAAGGCAGAGAGGAATGGGGAGCCAACAGAGGAAAATAGGAAATAACAAGAGAGCTGCAGACAACTAGCAGGGAGAACAAGATGGTAGAATTGGACTGAGAGAAGTGAAGTACTACAGTAATATAACTATTTTACTGTGAGAGGAGAGGAGGAACTAAGGCAGAAAGAAGGGTGGATAAGTAGACACATGAACAGAAAAGTGTAGGAAGACGAAGAGAGAGAGAGAGAGAGAGAGAGAGAGAGAGAGAGAGAGAGAGAGAGACAGAGAGAGAGAGAGAGAGAGAAGAGAGAGAGAGAGAGAGAGCTAGAGAGAGAGAGAGAGGAGAGAGAGAGAGAGAGAGAGAGAGAGAGAGAGAGATAGAGAGAGAGAGAGAGAGAGAGAGAGAGAGAGATATAGATAGAGAGAGAGAGAGAGAGAGAGAGCTAGAGAGAGAGAGAGAGAGAGAGAGTGTGTAGCGGGTGATTTGGACGGAGTCAGGCGCAGGAGGTGAATATACGCAGCAATGCGTAAAACAACACATGGGTGAATATCCTGGCGATAATGTACATAATGCTCCACCGAGCTATTGACACCTCCACATGGAAACAATCCCACACAAAGACATGGGGGGCAGAGGGAATACTTATACAGGGACTGATGAGGGGATATGAACCAGGTGTGTGTGAAAAACAAGACAAAACAAATGGAATGATGACAAGAGGAGCGGCAGTGGCTAGAAGGCCGGTGACGATGAACGCCAAAGCCTGCCCGAACAAGGAGAGGAGGCAGCTTCGGAGGAAGTCGTGACAGAGAGAGAGAGAGGAATTTGGCAGACACATGGGAGAAGGGAGGGTGCCTCACTTGGACGGCCTCCTGATAGTTTACATTTCAGTTTAGACAAAAACCACGCCAGCTTCTGATAATTAATCCACAAGAGGATTACTGTCATTCTGGCCGCGCTCTGCCCCACTGCTGTACCACTCACACACAGGCACATGCACACACGCTTACGTGTATGTTCGTCAAACAAAACTTTTTATTGAAGGTACTACGCATACTACTACGCGGTACTACACTAAGAGTTGTTTTGTTTGGGGGGGGGGGGGGGGACCAAATGTCGGCCTTTAACCATTTGAATGAATTTACAGTATATACAATATTCTGCCCACCTGAACACATTTATTTTAGACCATAACTGAACCAATTTCTTTAGGCTATACAGTTGAAGTCGTAAGTTTACATACACTTAGGTTGGAGTCATTAAAACTTAATTTTCAACCACTCCACAAATGTCTTGTTAACAAACTATAGTTTTAGCAAGTCGGTTAGGATATCTACTTTGTGCATGACACAAGTAATTTTTCCAACGATTGTTACAGACAGATTATTTCACTTATAATTCACTGTATCACAATTCCAGTGGGTCAGAAGTTTACATACACTAAGTTGACTGTGCCTTTAAACAGCTTGGAAAATTCCAGAAAATGAAGCTTCTGATAGGCTAATTGACATAATTTGAGTCAATTGGAGGTGTACCTGTGGATGTATTTCAAGGCCTATCTTCAAACTCAGTGCCACTTTGCTTGACATCATGGGAAAATCAAAAGAAATCAACCAAGACCTCAGAAAAACAATTGTAGACCTCCACAAGTCTGGTTCATCCTTGGGAGCAATTTCCAAACGCCTGAAGGTACCACGTTCATCTGTACAAACAATAGTATGCAAGTATAAACACCATGGGACCACGCAGCCGTCATACCGCTCAGGAAGGAGACGCGTTCTGTCTCTTAGAGATTAACGTACTTTGGTGCGAAAAGTGCAAATCAATCGCAGAACAACAGCAAAGGACCTTGTGAAGATGCTGGAGGAAACAGGTACAAAAGTATATATATATCCACAGTAAAACGAGTCCTATATCGACATAACCTGAAAGACCGCTCAGAAAGGAAGAAGCCACTGCTCCAAAACCATCATAAAAAAGCCAGACTACGGTTTGCAACTGCACATGGGGACAAAGATTGTACTTTTTGGAGAAATGTCCTCTGGTCTGATGAAACAAAAATAGAACTGTTTGGCCATAATGACCATTGTTATGTTTGGAGGAAAAAGGGGGATGCTTGCAAGCCTAAGAACACCATCCCAACCGTGTAGCACGGGGGTGGCAGCATCGTGCTGTGGGGGTGCTTTGCTGCAGGAGGGACTGGTGCACTTCACAAAATAGATGGCATCATGAGGAAGGAAAATTATGTGGATATATTGAAGCAACATCTTAAGACATCAGTCAGGAAGTTAAAGCTTGGTCGCAAATGGGTCTTCCAAATGGACAATGACCCCAAGCATACTTCCAAAGTTGTGGCAAAATGGCTTAAGGACAACAAAGTCAAGGTATTGGAGTGGCCATCACAAAGCCCTGACCTCAATCCTATAGAAATGTTGTGGGCAGAACTGAAAAAGCGTGTGCGAGCAAGGAGGCCTACAAACCTGACTCAGTTACACCAGCTCTGTCAGGACGAATGGGCCAAAATTCACCCAACTTATTGTGGGAAGCTTGTGGAAGGCTACCCGAAACGTTTGACCCAAGTTAAACAATTTAAAGGCAATGATACCAAATACTAATGGATTGTATGTAAACTTCTGACCCACTGGGAATGTGATGAAATAAATAAAAGCTTAAATAAATCATTCTCTCTACTATTATTCTGACATTTCACATTCTTAAAATAAAGTGGTGATCCTAACTGACCTAAGACAGGGCATTTTTACTAGGATTAAATGTCAGGAATTGAGTTTAAATGTATTTGGCTAAGGTGTATGTAAACTTCCGACTTCAGCTGTATATACAATGTTCTGCCTTATATGAACGAATGCATATCCAATATTTATAGACATACAGGATTTAATGAAAACAATCACGCACTACGCTTGTGGCATTAGCATTAAATATAACTGCCCATATTTATAGCCATACATGAAACACAATCACATACACAACATTATTTAACAGATTCATAAACACAATCATGCACATACACAACATTGTTTCAGATTATTTAATAACAGACTCATAGACACAATCACGTAATAGGCTACAGCTCACTTCACAGGTTCCTCGGGAATCTCAACGTATTGTAGCCTTACGGGGACGAAAGAGCTTTCACCATAAAATATAACACTTGCTTTGCATACACACATACGCACACACACACACCACGCACACATGCACACGCATACGGACACACACCCACTCAGACGCTCACAGACACTCCATCAAATGCCACAATAACTGGCAAAGAAATGCAGTGACACATTTGTGAAGGCATGCTAGATTCAGGGACAGAGGGTGAGCGAGGAGGGGGGTGGGGGGTGGATGGGGGTTGGGACTCAGCAACTCATCTGCTCTGTTCTTTTATTCCAACATTTATCTTCTTCATCCAAATCCAGAGATATCATGGAGAGTCGAGCTGGGTCAATGCTGGTCATGGCCACAGCAGACGACCAGTGCGGAGAGGAGCCTTGACTAAACGCTGTGTGATCTCTCAGTCAGAACCATCGATCGCTCTCCCCGCCACTCACAGTTACACACACTCTGGTGACAAGTGACAGTGACAGCCATGTCCGCTCCTACTGCGGTGGCCGCACACCTGACAGGGCCTCATCATGTGTGTGTGTGGTCTTCTGTCTAAGGTGACATGCCATGATTATGCACATGAGAGGACATATATTTAGTGACATGTCCCTCTCTCAATCTTCAGCACCTGTTTACGATTCGTAAACTATGCACTGTGCAGTATATTCACACGCTCACTTCGCCATTCACTCCATTCCATAGCTATGGAAAAGGAAAGGGAATGTGGGATACCTAGTCAGTTATACAACTGAATACATTCAACTGAAATGTGTCTTCCGCATTTAACCCAACCCCTCTGAATCAGTATAAAGCCCAAGAAAAGAAAAACATTCACCTCATATTTACCCCCAAAGCTTCCAATAAGTCTTTAAGTATTCTCCCTCATCCCCTTTCGTCACTGTACATCCTAATACATTCCAGTATTCCAGTAATTAAGTGTGTGTAGTTTTACACTTCACTGCCATTCTAATCCTTTCAAGATGACTCAATCTACTGTAAGCAGATTTCTGGGCAATGGGCTTTTAGAAATACACAACAGTGAGGCTATAAATATATACTTTGGGTACAACTGAAAATCTATTTTCATCACGCATATATGCATTTTTGTGTCTATCTGCTTGCAGATCACAATATGCAATTTAAGAGAAACGCATTATATAAATCTATAATCATTCTAGTATTCTTTAAATCTGCTGAGCTGGTTGTGTATGGTAAGTGTGTGCATACATACATGTGTGTGAGTGTGTGTGTGTGTGTGTGTGTGTGTGTGCATGCATGTGTATGCATGTGTCACGATCGTTATGAGAAGCGGACCAAGGCGCATCGTGTTAAGCGTACATACTTTATTCAGTACTGACACGAACAAAACAACAAACGAAACGTGAAGTCCTAGGTTAATAACACAAACCTTACGGAACAAGATCCCACAAAACTAAAATGCCAAAAGGCTGCCTAAGTATGGTCCCCAATCAGAGACAACGAGCTACAGCTGTCTCTGATTGGGAACCACCCTGGCCAACATAGAAATAAACGATCTAGAACAAAACCCATAGAAAACTAAACATAACACTCGCAGCACAGTACGTGGCTCCGCATACCACGGAACCTGCCCAGTCTCACGCTGCCTAGCCTGAGTACGGGGATTTGGCTCTGCTCTACCTCTAGGCTCCGCCAACCACCCTTCCAGCCCCCCAAACCTGGTGGCCTCCTCTCCTAGATCGCCGATGCGCCCTGTAGCTGCCTCCAGCAGCCCCGTCGTCCACGCCGTGTGCCCCCCCCAAAAAAATTACTTGGGGTTGCCTCTCGCATGTCCGTCGTTGGCACGGTTGGCGCCGTTTCTCCTCTCCTGCCTGGGCATTTATTTTTGCCCATGGCCCTCTGCCCGCGAATATGTCCTCCCAAGACCACCATTCACCCACCTGGGACATCGCCAACTTCTCCTGTTTGGCACGCTGCTTGGTCCTTTTATGGTGGGATCTTCTGTCACGATCGTTATGAGAAGCGGACCAAGGCACAGCGTGATAAGCGTACATACTTTATTCAGTACTGACACGAACAAAACAACAAACGAAACGTGAAGTCCTAGGTTAATAACACAAACCTTACGGAACAAGATCCCACAAAACTAAAATGCCAAAAGGCTGCCTAAGTATGGTCCCCAATCAGAGACAACAAGCTACAGCTGTCTCTGATTGGGAACCACCCTAGCCAACATAGAAATAAACGATCTAGAACAAAACCCATAGAAAACTAAACATAACAAGTCCACACCCTGGCTCAACATTTAAGAGTCCCCAGAGCCAGGGCGTGACAGCATGTGTGAAATGACTGACTGAGGGATGAGATGAAACAGAGAGAGCGGAGGAGAGAGAAAATAGGGTGTGACGTACAGACAGAGACAGAAAGAGAGAGAGAGAGACAGAGAGAGAGAGAGAGAGAGAGAGAGAGAGAGAGAGAGAGAGAGAGAGAGAGAGGAGGAGAGAGAGAGAGAGTTTGTAGAAGTTCACAGGTGTAAGTTCTGTTTATGCATCATACCAGGGCAAAGTATGTGTGAGCTGATTGCGAGCGAGAGTATTTACAGCAGGTGAGAATGTGTGCGTCGGATCATATGCTGCGCAGGTGTGTGTTGTGTGCATATGTTATGTGGGTTTGGATGTATTCGTCTTCATGTATGTCTATGCGTGTTTGCACAGTGTGTGTACGTGTTTGAGAGAGGGGGGTGAGAGGGGGAGAGAGAAGCTTAGTTAACTTGTGTTATGTACACGTGAGCAAGCACACAATCTTCTGGTTCCCTGACAGAGAGAGGAAGCCTCCCATATGCTGTTTAATTTCCAGGCTCTTTCCAATCAGATTAACAGTAACACCAGGGAGGAGAGGAATTAAGTCCCCGAAAACCTATCAACTTCTGCTCAAACCCAAAACCCAGCTCCCTCTGTGTGGATCAGACAGTCAAACACTATGATAGAGAGATAGAGAGATAGAGAGATAGAGAGATAGATAGATAGATAGATAGATAGATAGATAGATAGATAGATAGATAGATAGATAGATAGATAGATAGATAGATAGATAGATAGATAGATAGATAGATAGATAGATAGATAGATAGATAGATAGATAGATAGATAGATAGATAGATAGATAGATAGATAGATAGATAGATAGATAGATAGATAGATAGATAGATAGATAGATAGATAGATAGATAGATAGATAGATAGATAGATAGATAGATAGATAGATAGATAGATAGATAGATAGATAGATAGATAGATAGATAGATAGATAGATAGATAGATAGATAGATAGATAGATAGATAGATAGATAGATAGATAGATAGATAGATAGATAGATAGATAGATAGATAGATAGATAGATAGATGCCAGGGTTGTGGGTTCGATTCCCACGGGGGGCCAGTATGAAAAATAAAAAAAACTATGTATGCACTCACAAACTGTAAGTCACTCTGGATAAGAGCATCATATTGATGCGTTTGACAGTCATAGCATGTTCTGTATGAGAAGAAAGGATCACACATCCACTCAGGTCGACATGACAGACAGAGGTCTGATATGATGTGTTAGACAGCTGAGAGAGAGAGAGAGAGAGAGAGAGAGAGAGAGAGAGAGAGAGAGAGAGAGAGAGAGAGAGAGAGAGAGAGAGAGAGAGAGAGAGAGAGAGAATAGAGCAATGATGACCCAGACAGTATATAGAGATAGTAAAAAGTGTTGCAAGGCAGAGAGCATTAAGACTGGAAGTCTAACGCCACACGCCTGTTTGATCCACACACACGCTCCCCCTCTTCATCCCCACGCACACATTAATTGATCCCATTGCAGCAATATCATGGAGACCAGACATATCCAACAGGAGCCCATAGCCTCAACCAATACACAGCTAAAGAGGCCTCCCATTTATATATTACAGAGCTTCACACAGCAATTAGGAAGAGACTACTCTCAGAACATGGAGATCAGATAAGAAGGGAGAGAGGGAGGGAGGGAGGGAGGGAGAGAGGGAGGGATGAAGGGAGAAACAGAGTGGGGCTGTGTGTTTTTGGGACAGCTTAGGTGGTTGAGACAGACAGACAGCCAGACAGAGATAGGGATAACCATACAGGAATCAAGTGGTGCTCTGCTCTCCCCCAAAGCCAGATAATGGAAAGAGCCCTGGGTGACTCCCCTCAGACAAGCTAATAGAGAGTAGAGACCAACTCACCTGAGAAGGCCATTTCATTCCAGGCCAGCCAGTGGAAAATGGGGAGCCTCTCACCCCAGCCGGCAGTGACAACAGAGGAGAAAGTCTGACTGCCCCTAGGAAAGCGAATAACTCTCTCACTCCAGGATAGCTATTGATGAGCCAGGTCCAACACCCCCCGGTATGGGAAACAAATAGACACGGACTATTACAGCAGACTGAATAGAGAGAATCAACTGAACAGTGGAGGTAGGAGACAAGGGGGCGGTCACAGGACTGTGTGCAGCACATTAATTAGCATGATATGCAAGCTGCATAGAGCTCTGTTATCAAACCACAGCCTAGCTCACTCACTGGCCACCAGGCAGAAACGTGTGCATCGCTGAGTGTGCATGTCTGTATAACGGTTAATAATGTGCAATACAATATGATGTTTGAAGATATATAGCAGCGGCTGCTTGATCCTGATAAATAAAGTAATAACAGGCAATTTATTTTCATCTTCCATCTGTCTGACTCTGACTACATGCTCCTACTCTCCTGTAGGATCAACCTGGTCTCAGAACATTTCGTATTATTCTGTATGTAAATCCGAGACACTCCATTTGGTATGGTTACTTAAGGCAAAAACTAAAGGAGGGTGGCTGGTCGGGGTGGATTGGTGGGCGTATAATGTGAACTTCTAGCAACCCAAAGGTTATGAGTTTGAATCTCATCACATACAACTTTAGCTAATTAGCAACTTTGACTACTCACTACTTGTTAGCTACTTTGCAACTACTGTACTTAGCATGTTAGCTAACCCTTCCCCTAACCCTAACCTTAACCCTTTTAGATAACCCTTTCCCTAACCCTAACCTTAACCCTTTAACCTAACTCCTACACTTAACCCTAACCTTAACCCTAACGCTTAACCCTAATCCTTAGCCTTGCTAACATTAGCGAGCTAGCTAACGTTAGCCACCTAGCTAGAATTCGTAATGTATCATACGTTTAGCAAATTCGTAACATATTGTACGTTTTGCAAATTTGTAACGTATTGTAGGTTTAGCAAATTCGTAACATATTGTACGTTTTGCAAATTCGTAACCTATAATATGATTTGTAATTCATAATAAATCATACAAAATGAGTGATGGCCAGCCACAAATCAATACATATCATACAATATTTTGTTTCACGGATTTACATACAGAATAATACAAAATGCTCTGAGACCAGGTTGCAACAATACACCACCAGTGGGAAATATCACAGTGTGCTTGCATGATCTTTGCAATATGAAATTATTAACAAGGATAAACAAAAATATGACTTCTGTTTGTGTTTGTGTGTGTGTGTGTGTGTGTGTGTGTGTGTGTGTGTGTGTGTGTGTGTGTGTGTGTGTGTGTGTGTGTGTGTGTGTGTGTGTGCTAGTCTACATGTACTCAATAGGGAGCTGGTCTAGTTCACAGATACTGTTACAAGTGAGGTCAACCGACACACTTCTCTCACTTGATTAAAGCCAGCTGTTTTTCCTCATTACTGTGAATCCCCTGGCTTCCGAGAAACCTGCTCACAGTACACACACACACACACACACACACAAGCACACCCTCTTGGCCAGACACGCAACATCTACAGAAGGTTCTGGAAATCAGGCCGCAGGACAAGCACACAGACAGACAGTAATGAAAACACCAAAGGCCGAGCTAATTAAATAACCAACCCTGGCAACAACTCATTCAGGAGTGGTTGTAGTGCGCCTCGGCTGTGCAGCGCATGGATGCCGCGGAAAGATGTGAGTGGGCCACGGAGCACACTGTGTGCGAAAAACGCACGACTTTAAGGCCACTCTATTCCCTCGAAGAAGCGCACAAGTTCTCCAACAAACTGTGCTACCACTCTAAATCCCAGAAATGAGAACGTGAATGAGATGGGATTACACGGATAATGCGAGCAGATGGAGCCAGGTCAAGCAGGATCTTCACTCAAAAAGGATTAGACTCCACCACATTCCCACCGCTTGGCATTCCGGTTCCCCAAGCACAGATTTTTCCAAATTAAACACTGGTGTCTGCTGGAACATTTCAAATCAAGTCAAGTAGGTTATTTGATCAGAAAAAACTGTGGTTAATACCTGAACCACACAACCATTTTGGGATTCATTAAATCATTTCACAACACTCAGCGAGGGAAATGAGAAAATGAGAAATGATGGGGGTTTTATTCACTCCAATGCATGTAAATAGGCCCCCATACTTCAAATAGCCTAGAAATGAATGCAGAGCACACCAGCTTTACACACACAGACACCAATTTCCCTGTGCTCATTGTTGTAGACAGGCAACACTGGTTGAATGATCATCTGCATGAACGCAGATATTGTGTAATCCACCCATCACTTTCGAACAGCTGGGTAGAATATAGCACTTTTTTATCTCGCAGCGTGCATGGCACCTGAACAATTACTCGTAAAAGGTGGGTTGTACTGCTGCCTTACCTATAGCATATTAGTAAGCTATTGTGACAGAGGCAACTGGCAAATGCACACTACAGGTCAAAAGTTTTAGAACACCTACTCATTCAAGGGTTTTTCTTTATTTTTACTATTTTCTACATTGTAGAATAATAGTAAAGACATCAAAACTATGAAATAACACATGTGGTATCATGTAGTAACCAAAAAAGTGTTAACAAAATCAAAATATATTTTATATTTGAGATTCTTCAAATACCCACCCGTTGACTTGATGAGAGCTTTGCACACTCTTGGCATTCTCTCAACAATCTTCATGAGGTAGTCACCTGGAATGCATTTCAATTAACAGGTGTGCCTAGTTAAAAGTTAATTTGTGGAATTTCCTTCCTTCTTAATGAGTTTGAGCCAATCAGTTGTGTTGTGACAAGGTGGGGGGGTATACAGAAGATAGCCCTATTTGGTAAAAGACCAAGTCCATATTATGGCAAGAACAGCTCAAATAAGCAAAGAGAAACGACAGTCCATCATTACTTTAAGACATGAAGGTCAGTCAATACGGAAAATGTCAAGAACTTTTAAAGTTTCTTCAAGTGCAGTCGCAAAAACCATCAAGCGCTATGATGAAACTGGCTCTCATGAGGACCGCCACAGGAAAGGAAGACCCAGAGTTACCTCTGCTAAAGAGGATAAGTTCATTAGAGTTACCAGCCTCAGAAATTGCAGCCCAAATAAATGCTTCACAGAGTTCAAGTAACAGACACATCTCAACATCAACTGTTCAGAGAAGACTGTGTGAATCAGGCCTTCATGGTCAAATTGCTGCAAATAAATCACTACTAAAGGACACCAATAAGAAGAAAAGACTTGCTTGGGCCAAGAAACACGAGCAATGGACATTAGACCAGTGAAAATGTGTCCTTTGGTCTGGAGTCCAAAATTGAGATTTTTGGTTCCAATTGCTGTGTCTTTGTGAGACGTGGTGTGGGTGAACGGATGGTCTCCGCATCTGTATTTCCCACCGTAAAGCATGGAGGAGGAGGTGTTATTGTGTGGGGGTGCTTTGCTGGTGACACTGTCTGTGATTTATTTAGAATTCAAGGCACACTTAACCAGCATGGCTACCACAGCATTCTGCAGCGATACGCCATTCCATCTGGTTTGGGCTTAGTGAGACTATCATTTGTTTTTCAACAGGACAATGACCCAACACACCTCCAGGCTGTGTAAGGGCTATTTTACCAAGGAGGAGAGTGATGCAGTGCTGCATCAGATTACCTGGCCTCCACAATCCCCCGACCTCAAACCAATTGAGATGGTTTGGGATGAGTCGGACCACAGAGTGAAGGAAAAGCAGCCAACAAGTGCTCAGCATATGTGGGAACTCCTTCAAGAATGTTGGAAAAGCGTTCCAGGTGAAGCTGGTTGAGAGAATGCCAAGAATGTGCAAAGCTGTCATCAAGGCAAAGGGTGGCTATTTGAAGAATCTCAAATATAAAATACATTTTAACACTTTTTTGGTTACTACATGATTCCATATGTGTTATTTTTTGTAGAAAATAGTACAAATAAAGAAAAACCCTGGAATGAGTAGGTGTTCTAAAACGTTTGACCTTATACAAATATGAACACTAAACAAAGTCAATACTGTAGGCCTAGGCTACAATAATCTATAGGTCCCCACTCAAAACCAAAAAGACAGCACATCCCTTATCACTTCAAACAATGAGGTTTATCATGCCTGAGACACAGGGCCATAGCCAGGGTAAGATTTTTAGTGAGGTCTGGGTGAAGCTCATTTACTGCATTTCTATACAATTTAAAAACTCAAAAATGCTATTTGGAGAACAGCAAAAACTAAAACACAAGCAAAGATTACTGCATCCATTATCACGTTGGTTGCTGTAGGTTCATTCACCTCAGTCGATCTGCAAACACATAGCCTATTAGCTATACAATTAGCCACTACACATTAACTCACATTAACTCAGCACCGGAATTAAAAACTATAATTATTATCTTCAGAGGGATCTGTTAGCAGAAAATGTATTTTATTAACAAAAGCTAAACAAATACATTTGCTTTAGATAACTTTTTTTGTTGCACTTTTACAGCTAATTTCCTGCAATTCTACACATCTTATATCTTCAGTTGGAGCTGCTGTGGCCAACACTAAGGAGGTTGAGCACGCATAAAAGTACATGGTCAGAAAGGTTTACATATGCTGGGCACAGGATTACCAATGGGAGCAGTGCAGATAAAGAATATTATTGCATTAGCAATGCATTTTAGCTGCAGCCTGGCTGTCAAAAGTACAGGAACGGATCATTTTATGCAGGTGATAATTAACCTACAGTTATTAATGTACTTCTAGTGTACCAAAATGCAATTACACTGTCGGTGTGATTGAGTCATTAGAAACAGTAGCATCCTCACGCCTCCTGTAAATTGAGAACATCTGCACTAATACCAGAACACATATGCAGACAACAAATCGTAGCATAATGTGAATTTATGTTCTGTATTATAAACTTGTGGGCATTACATTTTTTTCCAGGGTAACTATTTGCAAGGCGCACGTCTCCCCATGCATAATTTACGCACACGCATGGTTTCAATCTCTTGGGATCATGAAGGCAAAACTGACGGTGTTTATTAAACATGTAAACACAGAAAGGAATACATTTTAAATCATTGCACTTTAAAGCATGGCACTTTGCTCAATTCTCCACATCGATTCAGTAGGCTCATTTAGACCAAACTGTGGCCCATGAATACTTTACAGAGGCCCCGAAGTTGAAGAGCGAAGAAATACACTAATAGATAATAATGATGTCTTTAACGCAGTACGTTGAAGAGAGAAACAACATTGAAGCAGCAATATAACATTGCAAAGGCACTCTCACCTCTTTTATCCTGAACCTTCACAGTAATCTCCACGAGAGGATCCGTCTCCCGGTCCAGGCGCCGGGTAATAACTATATCTCCGCTGTCCCGACTCACCGTGACCGGTGAGCTGTCCGCACCAGGATCCATCAACTCAAAGCTGGCAGCCTGAAACCTCACCGGGTACAAGTTCATCACAACAGAACCGATACTGGCATCCTCGGACACATTTATTACTACCGGCTCGTCCGACTCTAGCAGGGACCTCGACTTCCGAGGTAGTCTGGTATTCGGTTCGTCGTGGGACGGCGGTGGAACCACTGGCCATTGCCGGGGATTAATCTCGATTTCAATACTCTGACTGGTCCGTGAGGGCCAGCCGTGGTCCATCGCAAACACTTTAAACTTTATTGGGGCGGTAAGACCCAATATAGAGTCCACCAGCAGTACATCTCCAGTTTTTGGAACCACATAGAAACTGCCATTTTTGGGAAGAGCAAAGTAAATGAGTTCAGCGTTTTTCCCGCTGTCTGTATCCTCCGCCGTCACCTTATACACCACAGATCGCAGGGCAGTGGCGTCGTCCAGACTAATTTTTATATCAGCATTAGGGAATGTTGGCTCGTGGTCATTAGTGTCCAAAACGTCCACTTTCAGAGATGCAACTTCTGCGACCACAAGGTCAGTGGCGGCGCAGCTTTGGCAGCACAGACCCAGGCTGAGCAGGTACTCGGAGCGCTCCTCTCTGTCCAGGATGATCGAGGTTTTCAGAAGTATGTGTCCGCGTTTGTGGTGGGCAAATACCCGAAAATCTTCACTTCCGTCTCCCAAGAGTTTCAGATGCATGCCGGAGTTGGAGCACCATCTCCGCGCGTCAACCCGCTTCACAGGGATGCTGAGACCATTTACTTTGGATCCCGGCTCAGAGTTCTCAAATACATGTCCATGAAAGAACGGTATCCTTTCCTCTGTCTTATTCCCAAGTACAGATGTCACGAAATAGCATATTAAAATAGTCAAAATCATGACTGTTGTCACTTGTACCACACTGAGTGGTGTTATGCTGTCACTCTAGGACCCTAAATCATATCGAAAAACATATATTTTATGTCCTCTAAAACTTCAGATTAATTAAAATCAAAAATATTTAATTCACAAAAAAGCTGTTCGTTGTCTTGGTTTGATTAATTGCTCTAGCTCTCGCCGCAGAACTTTCGCTGTCTCCTGTCTCCACTCAAGCGTCAATCTGCGTGTCCAGCCCTCCGGATAATGCAGCTCAAGTGCGCGCCTCCGCTCACTGTTTGTGACAGAGCTAGCAGTATAGGGTACTGGACAGCGACGCACTCGAGGGGGCGTGGCCTAATGTTACTCCTCATGGAAGCTCACGTCACGTGATGCATGTCCATCAGTTTTTCATTCCAACACATACAGTAAGTCTTCTTTCTGATGTCCAATAGCAATTGGATGATAGTTAAAAACATACAGTAGCCTATCACTTTCACTCAGTAACCTAGATTTGTCATTGATAATTGAGGAATACATACTGACCAATATTCAAACTGAATCAAGTTTATTCTTTCTAGTAAAGAAATATGATTTAAACATGTTTAGAGTAACATAGCTATTATTTTTTATCCAGTTTACAGGACATTAAATATTTTATCCTTGCCATAACAAGGAGATAAAACATGCTCACACACACTGGCAGTACAGAGAATAAGCCTAGATTCATTTTTAAGAATATATTTGTCCACCCAAGTACACCCAAGCCACTCTCAGTTAAGCTCAGTCAAACAAGAGGGGGGAAAAAAGAATCTCTTCTTTAAAAAAAAAAAAATCTCTGTCATGCTTAAGTGGCGATGCTCAGCAATTCATTCAGAAAATGTATAATTTAGCAAAACATATCAGGAAGATATAAAGGCCAAAATAACCTAACCAGAGGTAAACCATGTGTACTGTTGAGCAGTCAATGATTTCACCCTCCATGAGACCAGAAGTTACATTTGGCCCCGAACCTAGACAAACAGTACTGGCAGTTGACTTCAAGTACTGGGAAGAGTGTTGTATTAATTAAATCCAGGAAAAATGTATACATGTTCATGCTACAGTAACACAAATTGAAATTAGCATATTCTTACATTACATTTTAGCAGACGCTCTTATCCAGAGCGACTTACAGTTAGTGAATACATATTTTTTTTTATACTGGCCCCCCGTGGGAATCAAACCCACAACCCTGGCATTGCAAACGCCATGCTCTATCAACTGAGCTACATCCCTGCCGGCCATTCCCTCCCCTACCCTGGACGACGCTGGGCCAATTGTGCGCCGCCCATGAGTCTCCCGGTCGGCTGCGACAGAGCCTGGATTCGAACCAGGATCTCTAGTGGCACAGTTAGCACTGCGATGCAGTGCCTTAGACCACTGCGCCACTCAGGAGATAGCATTGAAAAATTGAAAAATATATATCTTCCTTCTTTATAAACATGGAATGGGTTCTGAGGGGACACCTTCCAGGCGGTTTGGGAAAGGCAGGTATATGTTATGGTCTACTGATGCCCTCTGGTTCGGACTTATAGCCTCAAGCTGTTGAATTGCCACACACAGAGCTTTTTAACTTCTATTGATGACTCTCCTTCCCACTCTAGCATGTAGCCAGAGACGATCGATCTCTGGTGTTCCACAACCAAATTTCAATTAGAGGTTTATCTGACTTTACCAGCGCGCTGGAATAATATTAACCATCCCAAGATCCACGCCATGCTAAACAATGAGCGTGTCAAACTGGAGTGAGAGAGAGAGTGGCAATATCGGAGGAGGCCAAGGGATGGAGGAGGAGAATACATAGCTCATTATTCTGGTATATATTCTAATACCACATACCACAGGAGTGTATCAGGGAGAGAGCTTGCTAGGCTGAAAAAACCCCAGGGAGAAACACTTTCAATGCAGCGTTGAAGAAATGCCAATTTCATCTCTTCACAAACACAATCTATGAGTCCAGCGGGTTGTAAATTGGCTCTGTTTTACTAGAATGTGTCAGTTTCCCAGCAAAGAGGCACCAAGGCATGAAGACCCAGAGGACTGGCTAGTCCACAGATCCATCCAGCTAAACAAACACAGCCCGTAGATATCTAGTTAGGTATTAATGTCATGCAGCCCCCTCTCTCCTCAGCTCTAACATGCAACCACGGAGGTGAGAAGGAATCAGATATGATATCGCTACCTAAGTGGAGGAGAGCCTATACTCGGCTATACCCCATACCCCATGTGGACACAGAATAGAGCGCCAAATGCTTAATTGAACTTAAACATAGCTGAGGAGATCAATTTGCATGAAGAAAATAGATATTTGTACATAAGCATTGCCATGGGAATGAGATGGAGGAGAGAGCTGTCTCATCTTCTTGTGAGTGTTATCCAGGCAGAAAAGCACTCAGGCAGCATGAAGCACACCTGTTCCTGAATATTTCTGGAGGAATTCACAGACAAGACAACACACACAGACAGACATACAGACAGACAAACAGACAAGACTGATGGACACACGTGCCCGCATGCATGCACGAGCATACACCTACACATTTTTCCAAATATTTCACTCCAGGGCAAAGTTTTGTTCTACCACTGCAAAGAATGTGACATCAAATAGATTTCAGAGAATCAAACAGTTCATGTAGCTTATCCCCAAATAGCTAGGCACTTATAATGTCCTGGAAATGGTTGTCAGTCTCATATAAGAGCTGAGGTGGGAATGTAATAGAATGTAGATTGCGCAATAAAAGTCACCTGTCTAACAAGGGTACTGGGGGATAATTCCTTTTACCACTGCTATTGAGAGAAAAGTTTGTTAGGTATAAGTGGGTGCATAGTTAGGCCTGGCAAGCGCACATGCTGAGTAGACTGCAGCTGTTTTCAAGCCAGTTCACTGAACCCCATTACAACTGGATCAGTCTCTCT
The DNA here is from genome assembly GCF_964263955.1 of Coregonus lavaretus. Classification (NCBI taxonomy): domain Eukaryota; kingdom Metazoa; phylum Chordata; class Actinopteri; order Salmoniformes; family Salmonidae; genus Coregonus; species Coregonus lavaretus. The sequence goes on along the minus strand of NC_140024.1, from coordinate 7,302,239 downwards.
CTATCTCGCTCTCTCCCTGTTTCCTCTGGTTCCAACTGGGTCAAGGACAAGTAAGCAATAGAAGATTTAAAGACTAAAAAGCATCCTTCAAACTGCTACCATGTCACAAAGTCTATAAACTCTCCCATGAAGTTCATATCATTGTGACTGTCATTGAAAGTAGTATCAGTTGATGGTTGAAAGTGTACGTTTTGGAGCTGTTTTAGACAATATAATTTACGTTTTTCAGGGACAACCGCTGCAGCGACTTTACTGTTTGGGCTAAATGACTCCATTTGCCAATTACTAATAACTTAACACAGCACATCAAGGTTATTTTTTTTCTTGGTTTAATAATATCATTTTAGACAATAAGTTTGTTAGCACATTATCCATGACATTCACAATGCTGTTACATTTATGGTGAAAGCTCATAAAAATGTATTGAAATGTGAGATGCAGTGTAATGAATTTGCCCTTGGCTTCGACAATTTTACAAAATACAATTTGGCTTTGAGATATAAAACCTAATGATCAGGTCTGTCATATTTGCATATGCAGAAAGCAGGGGTTATTACTTCTGCAAAACTCCACTTACAGCGCATAATTAGTCCGGCGTTGCTGTCGATGACAGCCAGACCTCGGTAGCGTGGTGGAGTATTTCCTGTTAATGAGCCTTGTCACTGTAAGCTTTACCCCCTGTCTCTGCTCTCCAGCGCACTACAGACACACCGCCAAGAAACACGGAATAATCAGCAGATAAACAGTCTCATTACATCAGATAATATTATAAACCCAGGCTCCTTTAACTGTCCTCTATGGTCTCCATCAGAGAAATAAAGAAAACAAATAGCAAGGTCAAATAAACGGGAAAGCCCTCATATTTCTTTCAAAGTGCCCTGATTTCATCTGCAGAAGTTTTCATCTCTTTCTGCATGAGTTCATATTGATATTTTCATACCTTTCCTAGTGAGAATCCGGTGATAAGGTGCAGATGAGCAGCCTGTCCCTGGTGTAAGTCTATCCTCAGGGAAATTAGGCCTGACCAGTGGCGATTTTAGCATGTAAATCTTGGTGGGGCAAACTCCCCAAAAATGGTTTAGATGCATGCCAGCAAAGCCACTACACAACACAACACAATGCTAAACAATACTTTAATTGCACTATAATGGTGACAAACGGTGCCCACAAACTGTTAGGGCCTACGTAAAGATCCCAACAGCAGAGCTTTCTTTTCAGCACCATGGAGTGAATCCTTACCATCGCTACACCTGGCTATCAGCAGAGCCTTGTCTGGCAGCGAAACAGTTCATTCAGCCTCATTTACTGCCTTTTTAAAAAAACATAGCTGATATGGCTGACTTGCTTAAACAAATGTGGTTTCTACTGACAATTGAGATGTACAAACTATGGCATAAGGGAACAATAAGTGGATAAGAGGCAATCCGTCATTTTGATTAAGACATTAACGAGCGAGCTAAGATGGACGTAGTCAATATAACTATTTGTTCTGCACTTTTGAAATGTACAGCGACAGAATTCAGAACATGGACTGTTTGTACAGTATTCTCCCTGCACATCATGTCAGAACCGTAGGATAAATAAAGGGGGCATGTAAGCAGACAATGAAAGCTCCTACAATATTCAATGATTACATTTCTCTAAAAATGGCTATAGGCTACATCTGCACCACCAAGTCAGAATTGTAGGCTAAGTTATGAGGGTGAAAGTGACCAAATTATTAGGGTGAGGTACATGGGCTAATAACAGCTTACTACATAACATACACTTAGTATTACTTTCTTAGCTACAGTATACATATCTCCCTGGCATATTACATCATTTATGCAGCAGCATACAATACATTTATGGACTCACCTTGTTGTGCTGTGTTCACTTGAACAGGAAGGTGACGCGGCATTCCTTCTTGTGTCATCAAAGTCTGGCATTCTCTGGATTTATGGTGCTTTCAAGACAACTGGGAACTGGGAACTCAGAAAAAAAACATGTTTGAATCATGACGTCAGTGATCTTCAGGTCGGAGCTCTAGAAAGAGGCCCGAGTTCCCGACTTGGAATTCCGAGTTGGATGACTATTCAAAATGTATCTTCCCAGTCGGAGCTCATTTCTTTCCAAGTTCCCAGTTGTCTTGAACTCACTGAAGTTTGAGATTTCCCAGTTCCGAGTTTTCAGTGGTTTTGAACGCGGCAGAAGTCATGCTGGATTGAAAGCATGGCCAATGTATTCAACCTTTTCTAGCCAATGGTGTTGCATGTGAATGTTTATCCTTTTAAGCTTGGAAAGGAGACCCCTAAACCCAGACTTGGACCACACACCCTCTCCACTGAATAGTAGGCTAGTGATTGCTTTTCAATGCTTGCAGTAAGCCACTGATTCCTTTCAAACCACTCATTGTTGATTTGGCGATTTCCAACTTGTTATGTGATGTTTATGTCAAAAGGCCGATGAGCACCGATACGTTTTATCTATAATTTCTCTTCATATGACAAGGATTTAACCTCTTAAGGCCCAAGCTGTTTTTTTACATGCATTTTTTATTTCTCTTTGCTATTTGGGCTTATTGGAACCTAATTAGAATAAAAACTAAGTATCATCTTTTGATATGATGTACTTTTAGAGAAAAATGATGTCCACATATGTGGATTCATGGTCCGAATTGCATTAGGCTAACATTTTCAACACAACTAATTTAAGTATGTATGTATGTATTTAGTGATTTAATTGTTATTTATTTCATTGGGACCATGTACAGCTTTTTAGCTGCATCAGAGCTAGCTTTTTTCCCATTTTACGTGTGTGCATGTTTACAAGCATATTAGCTGTTTCGAGGAGCCTCAGTCCATAAGTACACTTACGTGTACTTCATGTTTAGCGACCTACAAAGTTGCTAGTTTTACACTTTTTTTTTCAAATTTGCATGTCATGACAAATATACAAGGCTTTTATAAATATCTAAATCAGAATAAGCCATGAAATATGACAGAACTTCTACACAATTGTGGACATAAGAGCTAAAAAGTGCTGTCCACGTATGTGACCACTAAGCCCTAGGAGGTTAAAAGAATTTGCCAGTAGATTGTCGACTTGATTCATTCTATTCTCGTTGTTTCTACAGATTGTAAATTGAAAATAAACATTTTTGCAAAATGTATTATTATATTATTGATCCATTGACTATGACTTTTCAGATCACCCAGTAGTGCTATCTGCAGGGTTAGCTCCAGGTAAATATTGCAATCCTTCAGTCATTCCTGGACCTGTGACCAAAAACAAGCTACAAATGGACTGTACCAAAACAAATGATCGAATGATTCTGTCTCTTCACAGGAAAATCTGCAGAGCTCGGAAGATTGTATCCCCCATATAAATAACATTATATTGGTAGCAAGAATTTTGTATAATAATTTAAATTGAAAAATTCTAAGTTTTGAATCCGGCGTCGTTTTGCGTATCAGTTCATAAACACTATGCCATGGAATCGTTACGTCAAAAATCTCTTCCCAAATATTTTGCAATCTATATGTGACAGCTGTCAATCTTTTGGTCCTTAAATTAAACTGGTATACTTTTTTATTTATCACAATTTTCTTTAACCAATTATGTTCTTTAATGCAGGGCCGACAGACAAGTTCCTTACTTTTTCCCCCTTCCACTTTCCTCTTCCATTTTTGCGGTAATGCTGCAATTATTTAGTTGTAATTTGGGGTAGAGCAGACATTTCCATATGTTTTTGTTAGCTGCATGTGCGACATAACTCCACCAGTCTTACCTATGATATAATTTACGAAGATTCTACCTTTTTAAAACATTTTTTCAAAAAATAATGTTTTTTTAATCAATTAGTATTTTTGAGTTTAACCACAATATTTGTTGCATTATTTGTTCTGTTGTTTCTGGAGGATTAAATTGAAATTGCAACCAACTTGCTATGGCTTATTTTAGAAATAGTGATATTTGGGAGATGATTTCCTTTTCAAATAACTGAAAATGAGAGGTTGTAATCTGAATAAAGGGGAAAAGGCCTTTCTTGAACATGGGGTGAGACAATCTTACTAATTTGCTAGAGAACCAGTTCGGATTTAAGTATAACTTTTGTATGACTGAAGCTTTTAGTGATAGGTCTAATTTACATTTACATCATTTAGCAAAGGCTCTTATCTAGAACGACTTACAAATTGGTCGAATGCTTTAATATTTAATTATTTCTGTCTTCCGAATTCATAATCATTATATAAATAGGCCCGTTTAATTTTGTCTGGCTTGCCGTTCCAAATAAAATGGAATCTTTTTTTTCTAATATAATTTAAAAAACTGTTCGCTAGGTGTAGGCAAGACCATAAGCAAATAGGTAAACTGGGATAATACTAAAGAGTTAATCAGGGTGATTTTTCCACAAATAGACAGGTATTTACCTTTCCATGGTAGCAAGATCTTAGCTAACTTCCTATTAAAATGTATTGGAGTGAGATCATTTATTTCATTTGGGATATATATTCAGAGTTTATCCACATCACCATCAGACCATTTTATTGGTATTGTATTTTTTAGTGATCCAATATGTAATATAGTACATTTATCATAATTTTGTTATAATCCAGACAGCCAAAAGTTTGTTGAATTCCCAATGTGTTATGAAAACCATCTAAAAGCACAATCTAATTTCAATGAAAAATCAATGTATGATTTTTTTGTTTATTTGTCAACTAAATATGTTTTCACTGCGCTTTCAATCTTTTAAAAGCACAACAAAGTTCAAATGGGAATGCAATAGCAGATATTTTGTTTATTTATACAACTTAATGCGTTATCAATGTGCTTTATCTAATAGCACAACTAAATGACCTGGATAGCAATTGATATTATTAAAGTACATGGTGCAAGTGATCAATGCCGTTCGAGATTCTGCACAGATTATTATAACAATTGTGAAGATCTCCACAGACCTGCGACGACCTATGCATGCTGTCTTGGAGAACAGTTTCTATGATTACATAAGAAGACATTTATTGTTACAGTAATGATGGATGTCACACATTTTAAAGTTGAATGAATACTGTTACATTAGTTTCTAAAATAGCCTTAACTCTAGGCTATTTACTGTATTACAAAAGTAATATTGAATTGTATTTGGTTGACAAAGGAGATGTACAGGTAACTGCCAAAATAAAGGAAACACATAAAGTGTCTTAATAGGGTGTTGGGCCACCACAAGCCAGAATAGCTTCAATGCACCTTGGCAAGTGTCTGGAACTCTATTGGAGGTATGTGACACCATTCTTCCACGAGAAATACCATCATTTGGTGTTTTGTTGATGGTGGTGGAAAATGCTGTATCAGGCGCTGCTCCAGAATCTCTCATAAGTGTTCAGTTGGGTTAAGATCTGGTGACTGAGACGGCCATGGCATATGGTTTACATCGTTTTCATGCTCATTAAACCATTCAGTGACCACTAGTACCCTGCGGATGGGGCATTGTCATTCTATGGGGGCACAGCCATGGTAGCCAAAATAATGGCCAATATAATGGCCTGCCCAGCATTTTATACAAGACCCTAAGTATGATGGGATGTTAATTGTTTAACTCAGGAACTACACCTGCGTGGAACCACCTGCTTTCAATATACTTTCACTCAAGTGTTTCCATTAATTTGGTAGTTACTGCTTGGATAATCTGATCCACTGGCTTAATCCTAAAAATGTTGGTTGAGATGGAGATGTCAACAAGTTAATAGGCTATTTACTGTATTGCAAAAGTGATATTGAATTGTGTTTGGTTGTCAATGCAACCCAATATCAACATTTGAAGGAGATGTATCTTCTGCCTGGATAGTTCCATCAGTGCCACTGAGTCTGGCTTTAATTCCAGCTTGTCCAGAAATTAACAATTGATATGTTGGATTCACGTCTCCATTTCAACCAAAAATCTAAGTTAAAGATTAGGAATAAATCAAATCAAACATTAAATGCAGTTTAAATACAGTTTGATTTCATTTAGTCCTATTCTTTAACTTAGATTTTTGGTTGAGATGGAGACATGAATCCAACATATGTATTATTAACTTGTAGAATCCATTTGAAATCAACCAAAGCTTGAAACCCTAGGCCTATATGTATTGTAATTTTTTTGTTGAATACTGGGTTGAACAATAGCTGTTTACTTCCCAAATGCTATATAGGCCTGAATAGCATCATTGATGATATATGATTGATAAAGTATGGTTACATTTCATTTGCAGCCTACAGTTTTTTCTCATAGTGGATATTTCCATGAAGATCTGACGTTGTTTCAAAGGTACAAATTCAACATGTTTTATACAAGGATTGTATATGTTGAAAATTGGTTACCATGATGACATATTCTTGTGGTTGAAATGTCACCCTCAAAACAACTTTTCTTCAAATCCAATGTATTTTCCACGTGGATTCTACATCACAATACGTTGACAAATTACGTTGAAACAACGTTGATTTAACCAGTATGCCCAGTGGGATGAGTCTTCTTTCAGCTAGTCCCCACTACTGGACCCCACTCTACACCCCATAGCCAGCTGAACACAAAGCAGGAAGGCTTACGGGTGCTCCCAGTTCAAGGTCAGTGGCAGCTGAGCAGTCAGGCTTGGTGTTTACGCTCCTAGATGAAGGGCTCTGCGCCGCCTGCTTTGAGACTCTCTGAATGGTGCCAGACCAATGGATGATTTCATGGTGACATAGTCAGTCTAATCCACATTCCTGGCTCTGCAGAGAGCTCACAATGGCAAACACATTGATTCTACACATCATGTGTGCTACTGTTTTTGCCTACACCTTTATGTTAGATTCCACACAAATATGTAAGATATACAACCAAATTCATTGCACAAAGTCAAAGAACTACGAATCCTATATAGCGCATGTGGAGATCTGAGTGAAAGATTCATTTTTTGAAGCGCTGAGCACAGACATAAACATTTGTCTAATTTACTTGAAACTAAAGTCTACTGAAGTGAGACTTTGTCCTTGTGTTTCTTGGCTATTTACATTGTTTTGTTCACAAGCTAGGTTTTTTTTCAATGTTTGAATTTCAACAAAGCTGCTACTAGTCAGACTCTGCACTGTAATTCATATCATAGGCCTAATAGTACTGTATAACTATTTTTACTTGCACACAGTATAGCTGGATCGCCCCGTCCTGCCCCAAGGGGTCCACCGACCTGCACTGCCCCAACCCAACACATCCCACTCAGCTTTAGGATCTTAGTGAAACATTCATTATCGGTTTCAGGTGTGTTAGGCCAAGTTCAGAGTGACAACCAACAGTACGGCAGACCCCCAGGGCCAGGACTGAGAAGCCTAGCAGCTAGGGATTGCCTAAATAGGTATGTCCCCTTACGTGGGCATGTTTTCAATTCAGAGTATTTTTGTCGTACATTATTCGATATAAGGCATCCAGACCTTATTTTAGTTGCACAGTATACCCTTAATTTTGTCATAAATCAAATATAGTGATACATAACTTAACATTTCTGCCATCCATTGTGACATTGTGGGAGGATAAACAACCTTACAATTAATGGAAATTCATTTCTTAGCCGCTATAAATGCTAGGTTACACAGTTTCTTCTGATAACAGTCTCCAAGCAAACAAAAACAGTGAGAATGGAGAATCTGTAGACATGCTGAGATAAAAGAACATACAGTACTCTTTGACAGAATTCAGCCAGCCTTCAGAAGAGTATAACATAATGAAATATGTCCCCTTTAGTGTTTTACACCTCCAGCAGAGGAACTACATTTCTGAACGCATGATATTCAGTTTCACTGGCATATGGTACATTCTATGTATGGTCTTAAACTGCAGTAATTTATGTCTGAGATTATATGAACATGACTGGGCGTTCAAACATATCTGTATCCATTATCACCATCAGTAGTGTCTCTCAGGTCTTCCTCCCATTTTTGTTTTACATGTTTTGTGTCATTGGGAAAAGCCTATCAACCCTTGATACAGTTTGGAAATCAACTTTAGAGGTTTGTCAGACTGCCTTAAAATAGTTCCATGTCCAGTGTTTGCTGCACAGATAGAATAAAGTGTTGCATCTGCAAAAGTTCACCTCATTGCGTCACACACTGGTCTTCCCTGGTTGCCTAACCCTGCTGAGACCCCTGTAACCATCTGATCCTGCTCTGATGAGGCATGACAAAGAATTACCTTGGTGTACATTTATACATTATATTATCCAAGAATATAATTAATGAAACACTAGCTAGCGTTACATGTCAGTTATACTACTAGCTCAGCACTGGGAATAAACAATTTTTTTCTGTTAAGTCAAACAGCAGTTACCATGCCAAATACATCAGTCAAATAAAGAGTAGCCAGTTTTTGCTCTGCTTGCTTTTGCAACTCTGATTTTTAAAAAGCACAACACACACAGACAACAGCTGCCTCTGTTCGCACTCTCTGTGGTGTCTGCACGGTCCTAAATCCAGCCGGCTGATCCCACCAAACAGCCTACCCGACCACTCTGAGGTGTCCGCATGGTCCTAACGCAAAACCGGTTTTGTATCACAATGCTATGATAAAACTGGAGGAGACAAAAATGAAATTTCAGAATGTGGGGGGGTCATGTCCCCCCCGTCCCCAGTGAAAGTTGTGCCCCTGGAGGTCTCTACCAGGCAAGCCAAAAGTCCACATCAACACATGGACAGGAATAAAGCAGAAATCCCCTAAGTGTGTATGCTACAGATGTCGGATCTTAATTTGAGCCAGTTTGCTACAGCAGAAAAAAATTATCCTGCAGCAACAGGAAATGTGAATAATTCTGTTCATTATAGTTAATGGACATCTTTGTAGGGGTTGATACATTTTTCATAAGGGAAAATCAAGTCTATCATTTCAAAGTGGAAATGACAAACTTCAGAAGCCTTTTTAAACCTCAAATACAGAACAAGTTTTACATTTCCTGCATTGCAGGAAAGTTCTTCTGCAACAGGATGATCAAATTAACTATCACTGCAGGTGCTGGGCAATTCCACGGTATCAGAGTGACTCTGAGACTCACCTTTTCACTTAAATATGTACAGGATGCCAAGCAAAAACCATTGATTACAAAGTTTAACAAACCATACACCTATATGCAGAAGTCTACTTTTAACAATTGCCACTGAAAAGTTTACTAAAACACATTAACTTAAGAAACAATGCAGATGCAAAGATTGGTAACAGAATGACAGTAAAATCCCGTTTTTATGTCTACTCTGAATAAAGATTCAAAGATGTCTACAGAAAGAATTGAGTGTCAGCTATGATAAGACACCTTGAGTTTGAAAAAATCTATTTTGGTTATTGAACTACAGTAAGTGAAGTGGATCAACACCTGCATATAGAATGACGGTAAGAGAATGACGTCATGGGTCCTTGATCTGTACTATACAGAAATGCATAATTATGAATGCCATTCTCTTCATGGTGATTTACCCTAAATAGGTACACAAAGGTAGAACAATTTTATATCCTCCTATGCATTTTGGGGTATTAATCTACACACTGGCTATTATTCTAATGCGCTCCACCCCAGACAAGACCACATTTGGTTGGTCCAGAATGGACCAAATCTGTACCAATCACAGTACAGCACAGTAACGTACAGCACAGTACAATACAGTAAAGAAAAGTAGAGTTGAGTATAGTTCAGTACAGTACAGTACAGTCCATTAGAGTAGAGTATATTACATTACTCTACTCATGTGTGCTTTACTGTACTGTACTGTACTGTACTGTACTACACTCTGCTCTACTGTACTGTACTGAACTATACTCTACTATACTTGTCTTTACTGTACTGTTCTCTACGGTGCTCTACTGTGCTCTACTGCAACTGTGGTTTGTGACTACTATGATTTCCCATTGTGGCCAATTCAATTGTAGTCATTCTTGTACTGATCTTTCTGTCACTTTGTTACCGATTTGGTAACAGAGTGACGTGTTTTAATAAACAAAATAGTTCAAAACTTCACATGTTGGTGCTCATGGGTCATTTTACATGGAATTGACCTGCTCCATTCTTTAAATGGCTGTAAGTCGCTTTGGATAAAAGCGTCTGCTAAATGGCATATTATTATATTTATTATTAAATGCCCCTACTCTGTTTTCAGGAAGACCTGAAAATAGCATGGCTTTACTACCAATATCAATGCAAACAAAACATATTTTTCCAAGTAGGATGGAATCTTTCTTGATCTCACTACTATTGTTTTATTAAGGCAACATATGCAGAGAAGGCGAGGTCTGTCCTCTTGTAGGTTCAGCCCTAATTTATGTGCTCTCTGTCACCTCCGGCCACATGGCAAATGTCTCAACAGAACACAAAAGACAATACCCAAGAACCAGTCAGCCCTTCCCCCTCTGATGGGCCAAAATGTATCTCTCTACATTACAGAAATGTGTGTTAGAAGAACACTATCCGGAAAATTGCACATGGTTTTACTATAAGGTTAAACGGAGTCAGATTAAAATGTTAATAGGCTAATTGCATAGTCTTATTATGGGTCGCCGGTGAGGTATATGCACTCACTGGACAGTTTATTAGATACACCACAGACAGTGAGTCACATGGCCGTGCCTTGCTACATGAAGCAGGCAGACAGGCATCGAGGCATTCAGTTACTGTTCGATTGAACATTAGAATGGGCAAAATGAGTGACCTAAGTGACTTTGAGCGTGGTCTGATCGTCGGTGCTAGGCTCGCCGGATCCAGTATCTCAGAAACGGCCGCCCTCCTGGGCTTTTCAAGCACGACAGTGTCTAGGGTTTACCGAGAATGGTGCGGTCCATGACACGGATGGGCTATTGCAGCAGACGACCACACCGGGTTCCACTACTATCAGCTAAAAACAAGAAGAAGTGGCTCCAGTGGGCATGCGATCACCAACACTGGACAATTGAGGAGTGGAAGAACATTGCCTGGTCTGATGTATCACAGTTCCTGTTGCGTCATGCAGATGGCAAAGTCAGGATTTGGAGTAAGCAGCCTGAGTCCATGGACCAATCCTGCCTGGTGTCAACGGTGAAAGCTGGTGGCGGTGCTGTACTGGTGTAGGAAATGTTTTCCTGGCACATGTTAGGTCCCTTGATACCAATTGATCAAAGATTGAACACCACATTATATCTGAACATTGTTGCTCACCAAACCCAATAGAGCATCTTTGGGATGAGATGGAATGAGCTGTTCGCAGCATGAATGTACTGCCGTCCAACATTAATTTAACAAGCGATTAAATACTTGATTACTGGCAAACAATTGGCATGCGTAAAAAGGAAGAGGAGAAAAAAACAAATTCTAGAGGTTAGCGTACATTTGATTAGCAAACACCAATTGAAGGACAATAAGGAAAAGATACACGTTTTGGAAGTTTTCTCTGACAAGATGCATTCCAAAAACTTTTGTTTGATAAAAGAAAGATTAGCAAAATGTTGAATATGTTGCCTCCATAGAGCACGAGGTGACAATTTGGAAGCAGCAATGTCAAGTGCTAGAAAAAGAGTGTCAAGACACTGGAGCACCGTGCCCACAGCTCTGCTTTGAGGCCGACCATTCAGGTACTGGTGACATTTCAGACACCGATAGTGGTGTTGGCTTTTCAGGAGAGGCGGCCACACTCCAAGACGCACGTTCTGCCGCCCCCATATTCAAACTCCCAGCCGGTGTCGCACGTTCATTAGGACATTGACAAACAATACAGGCGCAGAGTCTGTCATTTCGTGTCGGTAAACATGCAGCGAGGCTACCTAAAATAACCTCACCAAAATAATATTGGACCGTTCCCAGTGAAATCTCAATTCACACCATGGTGTGAACAGGTACCCAGTACAATTCGTATGGTCTAGAAATGCGAGATGTATGGCAAGCACTTTTTCTCTCAATTCCAAGTGAAATTGCCCACAGACAATGCAGACATTTTAGAGCAGTTCAAAGCAAACTTCCTCGCTCTTCGGGGTCCATCTTATGCAGACTGGACTAGGGTCTTGGCCTGTCAGCAGGGCACAAGATAACCTTTCGAGCAGTACGCAGAGTGACTGTGGAAACTATTTTATGAATATTCTGGCCAAGAAACCCCATCATGTGACAATGACATGCTACGGACAATGTTAACGCGCAACTCAGGCTCTCACCTGAGTAAAGCGTTAGATTTGGGGAGTCCTGCAGATAACACATTCCAAGGAATTGTTACATGGGCCACTAATACTGAATCTAGGACAGGATATCCTAATCAGGCATATTCAGTTGCATCTAACTATGTTATCCCTAAACATCACACTACACAGTGTACTCACTACAAACGAACAGGACATGTAGTGAAAACTTGTTGGGAATTGGGGAGGGGCCATGCCCCCAGGCATTTCAACCAAGGTGTTGACTCTTACACTCTCAGTCAATGTACTGCCTGTCACAGGATGGGTCATGTAGCATCGAAGTGTTGGAACCTTGGATTTGGGAATCCACCTTTCTTTGTGCGCCTTAAACTAGTCACAGAGAAAAGGTTTCAGGCTTGAATAGGACTCGTCTGTCCCTGGTGGCTGCCGCATCCGTGCCTCTCTCCAGCATCCAGACAGGCCAAGCTACAGAGCTCAGCCATTTTTCCTCTTAATTGAAACCTTAATTAGTGAAGCGTTTCTTGTTTTTTAACATGAATATCATGTTTTAACCAACCATCATTGGACAGACCGCAGTGTTTTTTGGAAACGTGAATGTTAATTATGCTGCGGTTGTCTTCGTTGTGCATAGGACACATTTCAACATTAGCGATTACAATGCATAGACATCCTCTTAATGCGTGGTGTGAGCGGGTAATTATAGATCAAATTAACCTGCAAACCCTTTTTGAAAATATCCTGACTTGTTTGAGAAACTGAAAATGCAGTTGCCCGGAGATCAGACACTTGGACTAACTGTAATTGTAACATAGTCGGGTAGGCTGTGACAATGTAGTCTCAAACATACAGTACGTTTATAACATTTAGCCCTTTTAATCTTGTGTGATAATCAGCTGTGTCATATTTCTGAGTGTGATTTTGGTGAATAGTTCGTGTTCCAAACATTTGTTTGCTTGTTGTTATAATGATGATTGACTCTTTTCCCTTACACAGCAAAAATGACTTTTCCAACTGATTCGATTTCAGAATGTAACTTTTTATGACTCAATCCATTGCTGTTGCTTATTTTTATAGCATTTTAGCTAATCACTGACAGTATGGAAAGCTGATTCCTTGGATAATGTCTGATTTTTGGCTCAACGGCCCTTTTATGTGCACGGTAATTGGGAATCACGTCGGCCTGGATAGTTTTCCATACCAAACTCTGCTCTCAATGTCAAAATGTGGATTTTAATGGGAGATTATGATTCTGCCCCTTTTGAACTGACTTTAATAGAAGTCCTTGGCCAAGGCAACTCCTTCATTTTGTCCCATATGTAGGCCTATGTTTGTCAATGTTATATGTTCCATGTCTATTTTTATTTACTTATTTAACATTATATTTAATTATTGGCACATCCACCACCACCCCTCTTCAGAGGACAAAATAACTTTTTTTTGTACAGCTTTTTCTTTTTTGTTACATTTACATTTTAAACATATTTTACATACATGTCACTTTTTTATTTACACAGTAGTTAGATAGCAAAATATAGTTATTTGATATACATTACATCTGGATAGATAGTATTTAAACAGATCCGGTATACATTATACAGTGGGGAGAACAAGTATCTGATACACTGCCGATTTTGCCGATTTTGCCGACTGCCAAAAATCCAGAAAATCACATTGTATGATTTTTAAGTAATTAATTTGCATTTTATTGCATGACATAAGTATTTGATCACCTACCAACCAGTAAGAATTCCGGCTCTCACAGACCTGTTAGTTTTTCTTTAAGAAGCCCTCCTGTTCTCCACCCATTACCTGTATTAACTGCACCTGTTTGAACTCGTTACCTGTATAAAAGACACCTGTCCACACACTCAACCAAACAGACTCCAACCTCTCCACAGTGGCCAAGACCAGAGAGCTGTGTAAGGACATCAGGGATAAAATTGTAGACCTGCACAAGGTTGGGATGGGCTACAGGACAATAGGCAAGCAGCTTGGTGAGAAGGCAACAACTGTTGGCACAATTATTAGAAAATGGAAGAAGTTCAAGATGACGGTGAATCACCAGGTCCATGCAAGATCTCACCTCGTGGGGCATCAATGATCATGAGGAAGGTGAGGGATCAGCCCAGATCTACACGGCAGGACCTGGTCAATGACCTGAAGAGAGCTGGGACCACAGTCTCAAAGAAAACCATTAGTAACACACTATGCCGTCATGGATTAAAATCCTGCAGCGCATGCAAGGTCCCCCAGCCAGCGCATGTCCAGGCCCGTCTGAAGTTTGCCAATGACCATCTGGATGATCCAGAGGAGGAATGGGAGAAGGTCATGTGGTCTGATGAGACAAAAATAGAGCTTTTTGGTCTAAACTCCACTCGCCGTGTTTGGAGGAAGAAGAAGGATGAGTACAACCCCAAGAACACCATCCCAACCATGAAGCATGGAGGTGGAAACATCATTCTTTGGGGATGCTTTTCTACAAAGGGGACAGGACGACTGCACCGTATTGAGGGGAGGATGGATGGGGCCATGTATCGCGAGATCTTGGCCAACAACCTCCTTCCCTCAGTCAGAGCATTGAAGATGGGTCGTGGCTGGGTCTTCCAGCATGACAACGACCCGAAACACACAGCCAGGGCAACTAAGGAGTGGCTCCGTAAGAAGCATCTCAAGATCCTGGAGTGGCCTAGCCAGTCTTCTGATCTGAACCCAATAGAAAATCTTTGGAGGGAGCTGAATGTCCGTATTGCCCAGCGACAGCCCCGAAACCTGAAGGATCTGGTGAAGGTCTGTATGGAGGAGTGGGCCAAATCCCTGCTGCAGTGTGTGCAAACCTGGTCAAGACCTACAGGAAACGTATGATCTCTGTAATTGCAAACAAAGGTTTCTGTACCAAATATTAAGTTCTGCTTTTCTGATGTATCAAATACTTATGTCATGCAATAAAATGCAAATTAATTACTTAAAAATCATGCAATGTGATTTTCTAGATTTTTGTTTTAGATTCCGTCTCTCACAGTTGAAGTGTACCTATAATAAAAATTACAGACCTCTACATGCTTTGTAAGTAGGAAAACCAGCAAAATATATGTACAGTGTGTGCAAATGTAGTAAGTTATGGAGGAAGGCAATAAATATGCCATAGTGCAAAATAATTACAATTTAGTATTAACACTGGAGTGATAGATGTGCAGAAGATGATGTGCAAATAGAGATACTGAGGTGCAAATGAGCAAAATAAAAAACAATGTAAATAACAATATGGGGATGAGGTAGTTGGGTGGGCTAAGTACAGATGGGCTGTGTACAGGTGCAGTGATCGGTAAGCTGCTCTGAGAACTGATGCTTAAAGTTAGAGAGGGAGATAAGTGTCTCCAGCTTCAGAGATTTTTGCAGTTCGTTCCAGTCATTAGCAGCATAGAACTGGAAGGAATTGCGGCCAAAGGAGATGTTGGCTTTGGGAATGACCAGTGAGATATACCTGCTGGAACGCATACTACGGGTGGATGTTGCTATGGTGACCAATGATCTAAGGTAAGGCGGGGATTTGCCTAGAAGTGATTTATAGATCACCGGGAGCCAGTGGGTTTGGCGACGAATATGTAGTGAGGGCCAGCCAACGAGTGCGTACAGGTCACAATGGTGGGTAGTATATGGGGCTTTGGTGACAAAACGGATGGCACTGTGATAGACTACATCCAATTTGCTGAGTAGAGTGTTGGAAGCTATTTTGTAAATGACATCGCCAAAGTCAAGGATCGGTAGGATAGTCAGTTTTACGAGGGCATGTTTAGCAGCATGAGTGAAGGAGGCTTTGTTGCAAAAGAGGAAGCCAATTCTAGATTTAACTTTGGATTGGAGATGCTTAATGTGAGTCTGGAAGGCCACGGAAGGAGTGTTGTATGGCATTGAAGCTCGTTTGGAGGTTTGTTAACACAGTGTCCAATGAAGGGCCAGATGTATACAGAATGGTGTCGTCTGCATAGAGGTGGATCTGAGAGTCACCAGCAGCAAGAGCGACATCATTGATATACACAGAGAATAGAGTCGGCCCGAGATTGAACCCTGTGGTACCCCATAGACACTACCAGAGGTCCAGACAACAGGCCCTCTGATTTGAAACATTGAACTCTATCTGAGAAGTAGTTGGTGAACCAGGCAAGGCAATCATTTGAGAAACCAAGGCTATTTAGTCTGCCAATAGGAATACGGTGATTGACAGAGTCAAAAGCCTTGGCCAGGTAGATGAAGAGTACAGTACTGCACAGTACTGTCATTTATCAATCGCGGTTATTATATTGTTTAGGACCTTGAGCGTGGTTGAGGTGCACCAATGACCAGCTCGGAAACCAGATTGCATAGCGGAGAAGGTACGGTGAGATTCGAAATAGTCGGTGATCTGTTTGTTAACTTGGCTTTCAAATACTTTCGAAAGGCAGGGCAGGATAGATATAGATCTGTAACAGTTTGGATCTAGAGTGTCACCCCCTTTGAAGAGGGGTATGACCGCGGCAGCTTTCCAATCTCTGGGGATCTCAGACGATATGAAAGCGAGGTTCAACAGGCTTGTAATAGGTGTTGCGACAATTTTGGCGGCTAATTTTAGAAAGAAAGGGTCCAGATTGTCTAACCCAGCTGATTTGTAGGGGTCCAGATTCAGCAGGTCTTTCAGGACATCAGCTATCTGAATTTGGGTAAAGGAGAAATGGGGGGGAGGGGGGGGGTAGCCAGGTGGAAAGCATGGCCAGCTGATTATCGTAGTTTTATCGGTGGTGACAGTGTTTCCTAGCCTCAGTGCAGTGGGTAGCTGGGAGGAGATGCTCGTATTCTCCATGGACTTTACAGTGTCCCAAAATATTTTGGAGTTAGTGCTACAGGATGCAAATTTCTGTTTGAAAAAGCTAGCCTTTGCTTTCCTAACTGATTGTGTATATTGGTTCCTGACTTCCCTGAAAAGTTGCATATCTCGGGGGCTGTTCGATGCTAATGCAGTACGCCACAGGATGTTTTTGTGCTGGTCAAGGGCAGTCAAGTCTGGGGTGAACCAGGGGCTATATCTGTTCTTAGTTCTGAATTTTTTTGAATGGGGCATGCTTATTTAAGATGGAGAGGAAAGCACTTTTGAAGAACATCCAGGCATCCTCTACTGACAGAATGAGGTCAATATCCACCCAGGATACCCGGGCCAGGTCAATTAGAAAGGCCTGCTCGCTGAAGTGTTTTAGGAAGCATTTGACAGTGATGAGGGGTGGTCATTTGACCGCGGACCCATTACGGACGCAGGCAATGAGGCAGTGATCGCTGAGATCCTGGTTGAAGACAGCGGAGGTGTATTTAGAGGGTAAATTAGTCAGGATGATATCTATGAGGGTGCCCATGTTTACGGATTTAGGGTTGTACCTGGTAGGTTCCTTGATAATTTGTGTGAGATTGAGGGTATCTAGTTTAGATTGTAGGATGGCCGGGGTGTTAAGCATATCCCAGTTTAGGTCACCAAGCAGTACGAACTCTGAGGATAGATGGGGGGCAAGCAATTCACATATGGTGTCCAGGGCACAACTGGGGGCTGAGGGGGGTCTGTAGCAAGCGGCAACAGTGAGAGACTTATTTCTGGAAAGGTGGATTTTTAGAAGTAGAAGCTCAAACTGTTTGGGCACAGACCTGGATAGTATGATAGAGCTCTGCAGGCTATCTCTACAGTAGATTGCAACTCCGCCCCCTTTGGCAGTTCTATCTAGAAGGAAAATGTTGTAGTTCTGGATGAAACTTTCTGAATTTTTGGTGGCCTTCCTAAGCCAAGATTCAGACACTGCTAGAACATCAGGGTTGGCAGAGTATGCTAATGCAGTGAATAACTCAAACTTGGGGAGGAGGCTTCTGATTTTAACATGCAAGAAACCAAGGCTTTTACGGTTACAGAAGTCAACAAATGATAGCTCCTGGGGGGTAGGAGTGATACTGGGGGCTACAGGGCCTGGGTTAACCTCTACATCACCAGAGGAACAGAGGAGGAATAGAATAAGGATATGGCTAAAGGCTTTAAGAACTGGTTTTCTAGTGCGTTGGGTACAGAGAAAGGGGGCAGATTTCCGGGCGTTATAGAATAGATTCAGGGCATTATGTACAGACAAGGATATGGAAGGATATGAGTACAGTGGAGGTACACCTAAGCATTGGGTAACTATGAAAGAGATAGCATCACTGGAGGTACCGATTGAGCTGGTCTCGGCGTCTATGGGGGGTGGGACAAAGGAGCTCTCTGCGGCTGGTTGAGCTGAACTTGGGGCTCTACAGTGAAATTGTATAATAGGAACTAACCCAAACAGCAATAGGCTAGGCATATTGACATGGGAGAGAGGCATAACGTAATCACAGGTGTGATTCGAGAGGGCTAAGACAACAACTGGTAATGGCAACGAAAGTTTGGGCTGAGGTTAAACAGATACACAGGATGGGGTACCGTGTAAAGGAACAGTCCAGCAGGCATTAGCTGTGTAGCTGAGTGATCACAAGGTCCCGTGAACAGCACTAAGTAAGTCCGGGAGCAGTTTGTAGGCTGCTACAGCACAGGCGAGCAGGAAGCACGGCTGTTGATTGGGCGTGCTAGCGGGCCGGGGCTAGCAGATGGATCTTCGTGGTCATCGCAATGGGAAGCCTCAGACGATTACGTCGGGAGACCAGTCATGATGGATCGGCGGGGCTCTGTGTCGACACTAGGAGGTCCCGTCCGGTTGACAGAGAAGTAGATAGCTGGGAGATGGGCCTGGCTCGAGGCTAGCTCAAGGCTAACTGGTACGTTGGGACAGTGGTGATTAGCCAACAACAGCCATTCGGTTGCAGCTAGCTAGTTGCGATGGTCCGGTGTTAAGGTCCAGTGATTCAGTGATTCCGGCAGAAAATCCGATATGCTCTGGGTCGATAGCACGCTGTGCAGACTGGCCGATAATTGTCCAGGCTAGACCTGGCTGGTAGGTAGTGCAGGCCACGGACAGTGGTGAAGACCGCTAACGGTGGCTAATAGCAAGTAGCTTTTTAGCTGGCTAGCTGGCTAGTTTCAGCCGTAGGTTCTTGATAAAAATAAAGAAATAATAGAATCCGTTCCACATTGGGTGAGGCGGGTTGCAGGAAAGTATATTTAGGTAAAGGATGGAAAGTGAGATAGAGAAATATAGACGAAAAAATACAACAACAAAAAAAAAACTGGCTATTTACACGAGGACACAACAGAATACACGACTGCAGTACTACGCCATCTTGGTTCTCGAGGGAGAGGCTTTTCAATTTGAACTTTCTCTCTTTCTCAGGTAAAAGTACAACTTAACACTTCTGATAGAGTATAACTTTAATTATGGATTCAATGGCCTTCCATTACATTTTAAATCCATCTAATTCTTACTTGATCAACTTTGAGGTTACAATTGACCAGACCAACCGATCTGACCAACAGACAAAGCAAAACAGTGACTGGAAACTCTTGACTGTGTCGTGACTATTATTTATTGAATTATTACCTACTATGTTTAATTGTTACTAGATTAAATGAATCATGTAACAATTACCTTGTTAGAAATTTGGGGCACCATGGGAAAAGTTGTTTAACGAGTTATCGTTTTCCGAATTAACTCTAAAGATATCTCGATATCTCTTTTTAATAGTCATTTATTAACCCTTTACCTCATATCAGTCTCATTCTGAAAGTCGTAGGCTCTTTAAGTCTGCACAAACCCAGGTCTTACTGATCATGTAGTCCTCTGTAGCTCAGCTGGTAGAGCACGGCGCTTGTAACGCCAAGGTAGTGGGTTCGATCCCCGGGACCACCCATACACAAAAAAATGTATGCACGCATGACTGTGAGTCGCTTTAGATAAAAGCGTCTGCTAAATGGCATATTATTATCATCATTCCGTACCAACGCCTTTATTCGATTTTTAATGATATCCCAAAATATACATTCATTTTCCATATTCCATTTCTCATCATTCCCAACATTTGGATGTTGAAATATATTGTCCCAATGTTCATTGTTGGTTGTTGAAGTTTTTGGGCGGCAAAAAGTATCTGAAACAAAGGCATTCCTTTCACCATACTAGAATGCCAGAGATAGATTATCCTCCTCTCTAATTTATGGCAGTATTAAGGTGTCAAGACCGGCACTGTCCCCCTGTGGGTAAGAGGGTCTGGTTGTTGTCGGCCTTTTGCCAAGCTGATGTGAGGCCTTTGATCCTCACCCAGGGAGAGTCATGACAACTGCAATAATGTTTCACCAAATGTTGAAAACTGGTTGAACTGATGTAATCTCTCTGCACTTAATAATTAATAAAGTTATTGAGCTTGGTTGAAGGTGCATATCTAAAGTGCATTGTCAACGCTCCCCCGGAAGACACTCCTGATGCCATGGGCCCAAGGACTAGAGGTTGGGTTCCATAAGCTGGACTGAAGACTCAAGAATGAACTCTCATGTGGTGCGGGCCGTTTCTTCCCTGCATTGGGCACTGCCTGTTCATGTACAGTTATGTACAGCTTCTGTCCAGGGGAGATTTGTAAGTTCAGACATAATTTATGTGCTCTCTGTCACTTACGGCCACATCGCAAAAGGCTCAACAAAACACAAAAGACAATGCCCAAGGACCAGCTAGCCCTTCCCCCTCTGACGGGCCAAAATGTAGCTCTCTCACTCTACATTACAGAAATGTGTGTTAGAAGAACACTAATGCGTATCTATCTAACACTTGTCCTCTGGGGATAACTTTGAAGCCTTGCAAAAGTATTCTACAAAATAAATAACGGAAAAGTGGTGCATGCATATGTATTCACCCCCTTTGCTATGAAGCCCCTAAATAGATCTGGTGCAACCAATTACCTTCAGAAGTCACATAATTAGTTAAATAAAGTCCACCTGTGTGCAATCTAAGTGTCACATGATCTCAGTATATATACACCTGTTCTGATAGGCCCCAGAGTCTGCAACACCAACACCCCGCCCCTCCTCAAAACACAGTGCAAATGCAGGGACATGCCACAGTATGACACAAAGAGTTGTTCATGTTCATGCATACTGTCCTGAATGGTCTACAAAATGACAACATGCAGAACGTACATGCAGCCATATCTCCTAGACACAAAAACTACATATGAGCTGCTTCTAGAGAAACTGAACACTGCACGTGCTAACAAGACAGAGAAACAGAACAAAAGGAAAATGGCTTTGCCACAGCGGCCCGCCACTCTCCAATCAGCTCAGACTGATGAGGATCCTGTTGAAAAGAAATGCCCGTCCCAACAGAACACACCAAAACTTCCCCCTGACCTGGTATCAGAGCTAAAATAACTGAGGTCTGATATGATGGTGTTAAAGAACTTGAGTACTGAAGTCTCACAAATCAGAGAATCCATTCAACATCCTGTGTTTATAACGCAGCAATATCCCACACCACCAAGCAGAGAGCAGGATGACATGACAACGCATTATCAAACACAAGGCCCATCGCAGCAGCACTGGCCAGCTCGTGGCCTAGGATGGATGAGAGAAAGTTCCATCAACAGTGATATGAACCAAAGGTGAGAGAAGAAGCCAAATTCCAGCCGAGATACGAACCACCGTTGAGTACGAGTACCTGGTGAATACTACAAAAGAGAAGATCAACATACCAAAACACACCTCTGTTCAGGTCCAATGTCGAGTGCAGACAAAGCACGTTAAAGAGGACACCACACTGACCTTTGAGCCTGATGTAAACCCTAAGTAAAGCTGAGAAAAGATGCCTCTCCACATCATTGATGTTCAGAACTTGTCCTCTGGGGATAACTTTGTTAACAGGGCGAACTGTAATTAGCACTGTGCAGGAAATAAAGTCAGTCTATCCCACCACCATGCTGGAGAACTGTCATCAATCCCCACTGTTGCTGTCAACAGAGTTCAGACACAGAGTGAAAATACTGAAGACTAATGGGATCCTCCTGTTAATCTGAGCCACCTCAACACACATCAGCAACAAATCATTCACCAAATGTTGAGAGAGGAATCAAGCTCATTTCCAAATCAAACAGTGACATTGGCTGCATTGACAATCTGAATCTAAGCATTTCATTGAAAGACAGCGATCCTGTTGCACAAACCTACCTGTCTGTGCCGAAGACATTATACAAAGAGATGAAAGACTACTTGCATGACCTGATAGCACAGGGCTGGGTGGAGAAGTCCAACTCTCCTTACTCCTCCCCAGTCCTATGTGTAAGGAAAAAGGACGGCAGCTTACGACTGTGCATAGACTACAGGGAGCTGAACAGGAAGACTCACCCTAACCACCAGCCAATACCCAGAGTACAGGATATCATGGACAGCCTTGGAGGAAATTCCTGGTTTAAACTCTTGGATCAAGGAAAAACATATCACCAGGGGTTCATGGCAAAGGAAAGCAAGCCCATGACAGCCTTTGTGACCCCCTGGGGCCTGTATGAGTGGGTTCGGATTCCGTTTGGACTCATGAATACACCAGCAGCCTTCCAGCGCTGTATGGAGGAATGTTTGGATGGCTTGAGAGATGAGATCTGTGTCCCGTATCTGGACGACACCCTTGTCTTCAGCAAGACCTTTGAGAACCATGTCAACGATTTTAGAAACAATCACAGTAAAGTTCCACGACTACTTATACTATGCACCGATCTTCACAGTGTACAGTGACATAAATCCCCTTACCTACGTCTTGTCGACAGCCAAGCTAAACGCAACAGGGTGCAGATGGGTTGCAGAATTCGCCGACTTCCATTACACTATCAAATATCGTCCTGGCAAAGAGAACATTGATGCTGCCAGTTTGTCCAGAATAACGATAGACATGGAAACACTGATCAGAGAATGTTCAGAGGATGATGGATGGCGCTAAATACAGGGAAATTCTTGAGGGAAACCTGTTT
Source organism: Coregonus lavaretus (assembly GCF_964263955.1). Classification (NCBI taxonomy): domain Eukaryota; kingdom Metazoa; phylum Chordata; class Actinopteri; order Salmoniformes; family Salmonidae; genus Coregonus; species Coregonus lavaretus. The sequence goes on along the minus strand of NC_140024.1, from coordinate 7,279,192 downwards.
CAGTCTTCCAGAGATTTGAGACTGGGATGTAGTTTCACCTTCCAGCAGGACAATGACCCTAAGCATACTGCTAAAGCAACACTCGAGTGGTTTAAGGGAAAACATTTCAATGTCAAAGCCCAGACCTCAATCCAAATGAGAATATGTGGTATGACTTAAAGATTGCTGTACACCTGTCACGCCCTGACTCAGGGGACTCTTATATGTTGAGTCAGGGTGTGTATATTCTTTGTTGTGTATGTTCTATGTTGTATCATCTAGTATGTGTATTTCTATGATGGCCGGTGTGGTTCCCAATCAGAGGCAGCTGTCGCTCGTTGTCTCTGATTGGGGACCATACCGCACTGTGTAGTTGTGGGATCTTGTTCCGGTTAAGGTATGTTGTGTGTGCTACCTTGGACTTCACGTTTCGTTTCGTTTATTGTTTTGTCGAGTGTTTATTAAGTTAAATAAACATGTACGTATATCACGCTGCGCCTTGGTCTGACCCATCATTAAACAAACGTGACAGAAGATCCCACCAAACGAGGACCAAGCAGCGTGTCCAGGAGCAGACAGCCTGGACCTGGGAGGAGATCCTGGACGGTAAGGGATCCTGGACTTGGGAGGAGATTCAGGCTGGGATGGATCGCCGTCCTTGGGAGGAGACAGTGGAGGCCCGGTATAGAGAGGAGAGACGGCGCCAGCAGTGCCGACGACGGAGACCCGAGAGACAACCCCCCAAAAAAATGTTTTGGGGGGCACACGGTGTGGACGACGAGGCAGCAGGAGGCCGCGACAGGGCAGATCTGCAGGTTAGGAGAGGAGGCCACCATATTACGGGGGCTATTGGTTCAGAGGGAGCAGGAGGTATTCGGTCAGAGGGAGGCGCTACAGGAGGCTAGAAGGGAGAAGGAAGGAGTAGAGGCACGGCGAGAGGAGCTGGTTAGACAGCAGAAGGAGCAGGGGTTAATGAAGGAACCCAGTCCTGCTCCTCGCACCAAGCAAGTGGTACCTGTCGCCAGTCCGGTCCGGCCCGTTCCTGCTCCACGCACCAAACCTGTTGTGCGCGTCGCCAGCCCGGCCTGTTCCTGCTCCTCGCACCAAGCCAGGCCGGAGCAGTTTTGTATTGAAGAATGGGCAAATATCCCAGTGGCTAGATGTTCCAAGCTTATAGAGACATACCCCAAGAGACTTGCAGCTGTAATTGCTGCTAAAGGTGGCTCTACAAAGTATTGACTTTGGGGGGGGGGGTGAATAGTTATGCACACTCAAGTTTTTAGTTTTATTGTCTTATTTGTTGTTTGTTTCACAATAAAAAATATTTTGCATCTTCAAAGTGGTAGGCATGTTGTGTAAATCAAATGATACAAACCCCCAAAAAATAAATTTTAATTCCAGGTTGTAAGGAAACAAAATAGGAAAAATGCCAAGGGGGGTGAATACTTTAGCAAGCCACTGTATGTATACAGCAACAACAGAAACCAGATCCATCATGCTTTTCTCAAAGGCAGAGATAAGACAGGCACAGAGAGATGATGAGAGCATTGGACCAATGATGGAACACAAACTGTCAAGATCAAAATCAACAGGGCAAGAATTGAAAACATAAAACAAGAAAAGCAGATGTCTTCTTCGACAGTGGGACAAGTTCGACTTGGATGAGGATGGTATCCTCCATCGCAAGACAGTAGTCAGAACGTAACTAGTGTTGCCAGAGAAGTACAAGCCCACAGTCTTGAAGGAACTACATGACGAAATGGGCCATCAAGGTGTAGATCTCACAACATCACTGATACGAGACGTACATCCAAAGAAAGATAGAGCATCATGTCATGAGAAGCTGTACTTACCTGCAACAGAAAAAACATTGCCGTGAAACGAGAGCACCACTGACCAACATAGTGACAACTCAGCCATTTGAACTTGTATCCATAGACTTCCTACACTTAGACAAATGCAAGGGCGGTTATGAGTATATACTAGTGATAGTCGACCATTTCATGCGCTTTGCCCAGGCGTAAGCTACAACCTCAAAATCAGGCAAAACAGTGGCATACCGGATCTTCAATGCCTATGCTCTGAAGTTTGGATTTCCTACAAGAATACATCACGACCAAGGAGGAGAATTTGAAAACCAGCTTTTCAAGGAATTGCTGAAGCACTGCGGCGTTGCAGGGTCAAGGACAACTCCCTACCATCCGCAGGGGAATGGACAGGTTGAACGCTTTAATGGAACATTATTACAGATGCGCAAGACACTCACGGACAGACAGAAAACAAACTGGATGGAGTACCCGAACAAGCTGCATATAAATGTACTCACTGGGAAGTGACAGGATTCTCTCCATTGTACCTCCTGTATGGACGATCACTGAGATTACCCATTGACATGCTCTTCAACTTGAACTCAGGGTCAGGAAACAGCAATATTCAAGAGTACTCTAAGAAATGGAAACAAGGAATGCAGGAAGCATACAGAATTGCAAGGGAGAACGTTAAAATGTCAGCAGACAGGAGTAAAAGGAACTATGACAGCAAAATCAGAACCTCAGTGTTGCAACCAGGCGATCGTGTCCTCATCAGAAACATGACACAGCGTGGAGGTACAGGCAAACTTCGTAATCACTGCGAAGACAACGTCCACACAGTTGTATGCCAGGTGGGAGCCAACATTCCGATCAACGAACTGAAACCTGAACAAGGAGGGTCCAGACGAGTCTTGCATCGCAACCTACTCTTACCGTTTGGCCACCTGCCCCTGGAAGTTCAAACACAGCAAAACTCCAAGCCAAAGAAAAGAGGAACAAACCAAAGTAACGGGCAAATGGAAGAACTCGAACAGGCGATGACAACAACGAGGATGAATACTACAGATATGAAATACTGTCTTGGGAGTACCCAGAAAGAAGCAAAAGTACTGATGTAGAACCTGCAGAACAAGCAGTTGACCCCGAACAGGACACACCTGTGGACAACCCAATGCATCTGCCAGAAGAGGCTCAGAACGAAGTGGAACAGACAATGGACTTACCTGTGGACTTAACCTTGGACTTACCTGTGGACTTAACCGTGGACTTACCTGTGGACTTAACCGTGGACGAAGAAGTTCCAGCTCCTCCGTCACCAGCTCAAAGTGACTGCAACAGTGAAGTAGAGCAAAAGTCTCAGTCGCCAAAGTTCTTCACGTATGACAACCTTGGAACTCCAGCCTGTTACAATGCAGGACCAACAAACAATGTCCTGTACCAGTACCAGCCTGTGCACTATGCAAATACACAAGCAATGGCCTCATGGACAACTCCTGTTCAACCATACCAGTACCAGCAGTATATCTATGGAATCAACAACAAAAAAAGATACAAGTACTGGCCAATACAGAAATAGACTGTTCAGTGTGCAAAGAATATGAAAGTGATCATGGACTTATAATAGAGCCGAGTACAGAAACAAAGAAGCTCGTGGATTTATGATACAGTTGAGCACTAACTCAGGTATTTATGTTGCTATGAGAGAGAAAAAAGAGTTCCTGCTGATGTGTTAAGAGCCATACAAGATATAAGAATGTCTGAAGAGCCATTTATAAGACAAAATAATGTTAAAAGAGACATATAAGGTAAAATACTTACAAAAGAACCATACAAAGAATGTCAATTCAAAGAATGTCAGCTATAAAAACAAAGAGAGGCGCACACTCTGTATAAACTCCCAGCAATTTATTGGGTAAACCACCAACGTTTCGGCATCACTGTGCCTTCTTCAGGGTAATGTCATGAATGCTTGAACCAGGTTATGTAGACAAAACAATGCAATTAATGCAACCAATGACAATAGTAAGGGGTGTGTCATATTATTAGGTTGATTAGAATGAATTGAGTGAAACTGTTAAGACAATAGTTTATAGCATATTAAATATATTAGGCTATTGTTATCATTAGCATAAGATTAGTATCAACATACATTATTGTTTAATTTAATTTCACATATATATATTTAATTGTTTCCAATTTCATAACATTTTTGTTACATGTAATCTTTTGGTTCAACCATAATGCATAATAAGCATCCTCAATAGGGGGAACATATTGGGTGTACGCGAATAAGCTGTAGAAAGAATATATTAATTTATAAGAAAATATAATTGTTCATAAGAAGGGCCTGAGATCAAAGTCAATATTCAGACCACTAGGGGTCAATGTTTTTAAATAGAATATCCAGTAGGCCTTCCTCTGTAGTAGTAGGATCTCGATGTTACCTCTTCTCCTTGGTAGAGCAACATGCTCAATACCTGTGTATTTGAGGGAGGAGATGGGATGGTTAGCTTCAACAAAGTGAACTGCTACTGGATAGTCAGTGTTCTTACACCTGATTGAGCTGCGGTGTTCAGCTATGCATTGTTTGAATTGTCTTTTCATTTGTCCTACGTAGGCTTTCCCATGTGAACAGGTGATAAGATAGAATACTCCCTTTGTCTTGCATGAGATGATACCCCTAACAGCGATTTTTCGACCTGTATGTGGGTGCCTGAAGAAGGATGTTTTTGTAGTGCTATTGCAGTGTGCGCATGAGCCACATTTGTAGTTCCCATTTGGAATGGGTGTCAAGAGTGTCTGAGTGGGCTCAAGGGGCAGGTCAGATGTCACTAAGCTATCCCCAATATTGGGACCACACTTATAGACCACCAGTGGGGGTTCCTTGAAGAGGTGTGAAATTTTCGTTATCTGATTGCAGAATATGCCAGTGCTTTTTCAGGATTGCTTTCATTTTCACTTGGTATATTTGTGCAAAAGACTGTTGCGTTGTTTGTCTTCTTTGGTTTAGTTTTGAGCAATTCCTCTCTTGGTTTTTGAGATCTTTTCATCATTGCAGCATCAAGAGTTTTTCCTTGTAGCCTCTCATTTTGAATGTACTGTATCTGTCATTTTCTTAGCATTGCTGTCAAAATCTGACTGGTGGCCACAGATTCGTTTAACCCTGCATAACTGGCTATATGGTAGACCATTCTTGAGGGGAAGAGGATGCATACTATCTGCACGTAGCAGGGTATTGCAGTCTTTGGGCATTGTGTATAAGTCTTTATGTAATGCATCATTCTCTTTGAGGATCCATAAGTCCAGGTAGTTTCTTTTCTCTCTCATCAGTCTGCATGGTGAATTTGAGATATTCAGAGCTCTCGTTTAGCAAAGTTTGGAATTCATTTAGTTCCTGACTTCCTTCCCAGAACACAAAGACATCATCTATGTATCTCTTCCATAGGATTTTAGAGAGTAGGGTGTGTGTCTCTGTTTTGTAAATGAGTGCTTCCTCAAATTGTCCCACATACAGGTTTGCATTGTTGGGGGCAAAGGGGGAGCCCATGGCTACACCCCGAATTTGAAGGAAAAAGTCTGACTCAAAGATTAAGTAGGTATTGGATAATTCCAGTTCAGTGAGTTGCAAGATGCAATCATTGGATGGAGCAAGGGTAGGGTCTCAAAGAATGTTAAAATAGTTCCTGAATGTAACATATTCATACAGCACTTAAGGGGAATGTGTGTTAGAATTAAAAGTGCCTTAATAATAATGAAATAATAATACAGAATCATAATGTGTATCAGTAACTATTCATTTATCTAAATGTTGAAAATACGATCTGTGTGCTCTACTGATGTCTGATCTAAGTTTGACTGGTTATACCTATGAATTCCTATAGGGGCACATGGGGCTTTCCAGTCACTCATTACAAGTGACTTGAAGCCGAAGCTACATCTCTGTGTGATTTATTTATATATTTCCCCCTTTCAGGGTTATAACACTTTGTCTTGTAAGTTAACCTTAGGATCTATATGCCTAGAATTATGCTTCGTTAATGTTAGTATTGCCTTGTAACTTAAGCTTTATGCCTTGTATGTGAATTTATTCATTTTACAAAGTTAATAAATAATACTTGCTTTGATATTAGCTTCTCGTGACCATTCCTTGATCTTAGCCAGTTAAACGTATAATACTTGATTGCACATGGTTTTAGTATAAGGTTCAATTGAGTCCGATAAACATTTTAATAGGATAACTGCATAGTAAAATATTACCACACTCTCTGCTCATTCCTAGTCCCACAACTGTTTACCTGAGAGGTTTAGCATTCCTAGCACCATAAAGACACACTACTGATGCTCAGACCAGAGGCATTACTATAAGGCATGACTCTGTGTGGTGAGGCTCTGACTGTGCAGTTTTACAGCCATTGTGACATTGACAATGGCCCAGTGAGCAGTGGACTGAATCATCTCTCTCCTCTGTGTCTGTCTGCCTGTTGCTGTGTCTCATACTGGCCCCGACTGAACACACGCAGACAGACAAGAAGCCTTCTGTATAGTCTGCCTGTGTTTTCTTTTCTCAACCCACAGGAGGTAAGTACAAGCCCCATCATCCTCCCCCAACACATGATGGGTTCTTATTTCTATGTCCACTATAGCCACAAATCTTACCCCATCCACCCACCTCCCTCTCCCCTGTTCAGTCCAGACAAGCTGGCTTTAAGAATGGGATAATCTTCTAATCTCTTTGTTGAGGGAAACAGGGGAGAAAAGGGAGAAATTCATCTGCAAAGCTTATGAAATGTTCTCTTGTTAGCCCAGAGAAAAGCAGCCGTGGCAGCAGCAGACAGGACTTTTACCGAATTAGCTTTTTAATGCAGGGGGAGGGAGAGGACTGCAGGCTCCAGTGAAGAGAGAAACAGTTTGATACCTGCAGCTGAGGCTCTTTTTTACATAGCAATCATCATCATATGTAAGGCTGTCAGCAGTGCGCAAAACCCCAGTGGCTGGGCACTGTGAGCAAGGACACACACACACAAACACGCAGACACAAACTCACAAACACGCACTCGCACACACTCACAACACACACATGCATAGGTGCACATGCACACCTGTGAAGGCTCTTCAGAGGAGGAAGGGGTGGACCATCCTACTCAGTGAATTTCATTTTTTTTATATAGTGAAACATTTAAAAAAGTTATCCTTTTTAGATAAAACTATACTAAATATATTCACGTCACCAAATAACTGATTAAAACACACTGTTTTGCAATGAAGGTCTACAGTAGCCTCAACAGCATCCTCTAGGGTAGCACTATGGTATAGCCGGAGGACAGCCATTTTCCATCCTCCTCTGGGTACATGTGCCCAGTTCTCACCCCTTCCATAGACTTACACAGTAATTATGACGAGTTCCGGAGGACGTCCTCCAACCTATCAGAGCTCTTGCAGTATGAACTGACATGTTGTCCATCCAATTAAAGGATCAGAGAATGAATATTGTACTGAAAGCTAAGCTACAGCTAGTATTGCAGTGAATAAAATGTGTTGAGTAGTTTACTCAAAGAGAGAGAAAGACAATAGTTTAACAGTTTTTCTTAAAAAATTAAGAAAAGCAGAAGAGCGAGAGAGTGAGGGAGAGAGATAGCTATATTTCGTTGTATTTTTTTTCTTCTTCTTAGTTTAACTTACTTAGCTAGCTAATGCAGCTAATATAGCCTACTCAACAACCTGACTCAAACAGAGAGGAATGCTATTTATGTGAGCTAGCTGGCTGAGGCTATCCAACACAGCAACTCTTCCAAGTCAAGTTACATTTTGGGTTTTTTAATTTATTGCCATTGTTTATTGGATTTATTAATCAAGTTCCACCGTGGGTAGTAGTATTATTCCTCTCTGGACCTGGCTGATGCTTTTATCCAGGGTCACTTGCATAACGTATCGTCTTATGTAATATCTAACCCATTCTTTCACTTGACAGAATGGAGATGTGGCTCTGCTTCTGAATGGCATTCAGGTTCTTCTGTCATTCAGCCAGTGAGTCAGAGCCACAGCCAGAACACTGTACTGCTGCTGCACAGAGTGCACCTGGATTGGAAATCACACAAAGACAACTGACTCCACGCCATCACCATTAGATGACAATGAGGTCTGCTTTTCTGTTCTTATTTGTTTATGGAAAAAATGCAGATTAGCTGAGAGAGTGAGACATAATCACTTGTTGGCAGGTGCTCTCTCGTTCCCTCTTTCATTATCCTCCATTTATTTTCTCCATATTCATATTCACACCTGGGAGGGAGGGAGTGTGAGAAGAGGGGGAGTAGTGTTTATAGCAGTCTGCAGCAGTCCCCTGTAAACACTCTTCAGAACACTGAGTCACGGAGCCTAGCTCTCTCTCCAAACTCTCACTGTGCATTGAGAAGAGTGGCACTCTTGGATAATTAACTACTGTAGGCTTGGGCTGGAAGTGGCCATAGGTGAGACGACAGATAACTCATTAATGATGTGGAACCCTCCAAGCTATAGAACCAATGTTCCATTCATAGACTGATTAGGTAATCAGAAATACTTATTTAGCTGCATGGAACATCTCTTACAGAAATTGCACAGAGCAATAGGAATATTTGTCAGACTACGAAACTATGAAACTATGTATTGGCTTATTCCCCTTTTAGCTACAGCAACTATTGTAACTCCCCTTCAAATAAGTCAAAGTTATAGGTGCAGAGGAGTTGGGTTATTGTATAACTAGTGGTTACGCTCATTATCCTCCAGGAAGATACAGGTAGGCTCCAGTGGAAGGTCTGAAACTGACCTGGAAGAATAGCATTTCAGAGCTGAGGAGATGAGGAGCAGGTGCTAAAGAGAACATGGGAATAGCACACCTTCAGGCCTTAGTATAACCTTGACCTAGAGAGCAGAGATATCCTGAACATTGAGGAAGTTGCCATTTATATATATGAATAATATAATCATTTATTGTTTGTCTACAAAATGAGCAAATGTCTCTTGCAAGGCTGCAATGTATAAGAGTTCTGGATGAGTATGAGTCTGTGGTAAGACAATGTTTTTATATTGATATTAGAATTAATGGTCCATTAAATGTCAAAGTAATGTGTTCTCTTTACAATCAATAAATGGCTAACATAAGGATGCTCATGTAGCTTTATCACTGTCTGTGTATCGTTGAACAACCTTGCATCTGACATTGATGTGTATAAACCTCCATTCACTAAATCAGCATTCACAACCTTATACACTGCTCAAAAAAATAAAGGGAACACTAAAATAACACATCCTAGATCTTTTTCTGATAATCTTATTAAATACTTTTTTCTTTACATGGTTGAATGTGCTGACAACAAAATCACACAAAAATTATCAATGGAAATCAAATTTATCAACCCATGGAGGTCTGGATTTGGAGTCACCCTCAAAATTAAAGTGGAAAACCACACTACAGGCTGATCCAACTTTGATGTAATGTCCTTAAAACGAGTCAAAATGAGACTCCGTAGTGTGTGTGGCCTCCACGTGCCTGTGTGACCTCCCTACAACGCCTGGACATGCTCCTGATGAGGTGGCGGATGGTCTCCTGAGGGATCTCCTCCCAGACCTGGACTAAAGCATCCGCCAACTCCTGGACAGTCTGTGGTGCAACGTGGCGTTGGTGGATAGAGCGAGACATGATGTCCCAGATGTGCTCAATTGGATTCAGGCAGCAGAACGTTCTCCATGGCGTCTCCAGACTCTGCCACGTCTGTCACATGCTCAGTGTGAACCTGCTTTCATCTGTGAAGAGCACAGGGCGCCAGTGGCGAATTTGCCAATCTTGGTGTTCTCTGGCAAATGCCAAACGTCCTGCACAGTGTTGCGCTGTAAGCACAACCCCCACCTGTGGACGTCAGGCCCTCATACCACCCTCATGGAGTCTGTTTCTGACCGTTTGAGCAGACACATGCACATTTGTGGCCTGCTGGAGGTCATTTTGCAGGGCTCTGGCAGTGCTCCTCCTGCTCCTCCTTGCACAAAGGCAGAGGTAGCAGTCCTGCTGCTGGGTTGTTGCCCTCCTACGGCCTCCTCCATGTCTCCTGATGTACTGGCCTGTCTCCTGGTAGCGCCTCCATGCTCTGGACACTACGCTGACAGACACCGCAAACCTTCTTGCCACAGCTCGCATTGATGTGCCATCCTGGATGAGCTGCACTACCTGAGCCACTTGTGTGGGTTATAGACTCCGTCTCATGCTACCACTAGAGTGAAAGCACCGCCAGCATTCAAAAGTGACCAAAACATCAGCCAGGAAGCATAGGAACTGAGAAGTGGTCTGTGGTCACCACCTGCAAAACCAGTCCTTTATTGGGGGTGTCTTGCTAATTGCCTATAATTTCCACCTGTTGTCTATTCCATTTGCACAACAGCATGTGAAATGTATTGTCAATCAGTGTTGCTTCCTAAGTGGACAGTTTGATTTCACAGAAGTGTGATTGACTTGGAGTTACATTGTGTTGTTTAAGTGTTCCCTTAATTTTTTTGAGCAGTGTATAATGAATATAAGAAACATAGGAAACCACACAGTACACCTTTGTTTTTGCCAGGTTGAACAACTGTATAATATGTGTGCATACAAAAGCAAGTCGTTGTGCAGATTTCCATTCAGATTTCCAGCACCATGTTTAATACCAATCAATTTATATACAGTCGTGGTCAAAAGTTTTGAGAATAACACAAATACACATTTTCACAAAGTCTGCTGCCTCAGTTTTGATGATGGCAATTTGCATTTTACTCCAGAATGTCATGAAGAGTGATCAGATGAATTGCAATTAATTGCAAAGTCCCTCTTTGCCATGAAAATGAACTTAATCCCCAAAAAACATTACTCTGCATTTCAGCCCTGCCACAAAAGGACCAGCTGACATCATGTCAGTGATTCTCTCATTAACACAGGTGAAAGTGTTGACGAGGACAAGGCTGTAGATCACTCTGTCATGCTGATTGAGTTAGAATAACAGACTGGAAGCTTTAAAAGGAGGGTGGTGCTTGAAATCATTGTTCTTCCTCTGTTAACCATGGTTACCTGCAAGGAAACACATGCCATCATCATTGCTTTGCACAAAAAGGGCTTCACAGGCAAGGATATTGCTGCTAGTAAGATTGCACCTAAATCTACCATTTATCGGATCATCAAGAACTTCAAGGAGAGAGGATCAATTGTTGTGAAGAAGGCGTCAGGGCACCCAAGAAAGTCCAGCAAGCGCCAGGACCGTCTCCTAAAGTTGATTCAGCTGTGGGTTCGGGGCACCACCAGTGCAGAGCATGCTCAGGAATGGCAGGAGGCAGGTGTGAGTGCATCTGCATGCACAGTGAGGCGAAGACTTTTGGAGGATGGCCTGGTGTCAAGAAGGGCAGCAAAGAAGCCACTTCTCTCCAGGAAAAACATCAGGGACAGACTGATATTCTGCAAAAGGTACAGGGATTGGACTGCTGAGGACTGGGGTAAAGTCATTTTCTCTGATGAATCCCCGTTCCGATTGTTTGGGGCATCCGGAAAACACCTTGTCCGGAGAAGACAAGGTGAGCGCTACCATCAGTCCTGTGTCATGCCAACAGTAAAGCATCCTGAGACCATTCATGTGTGGGGTTGCTTCTCAGCCAAGGGAGTGGGCTCACTCACAATTTTGCCTAAGAACACAGCCATGAATAAAGAATGGTACCAACATATCCTCCGAGAGCAACTTCTCCCAACCATCCAAGAACAGTTTGGTGACATTTACATTTTAGTCATTTAGCAGACGCTCTTATCCAGAGCAACTTACAGAAGTAATTAGGGTTAAGTGCCTTGCTCAAGGGCACATCGACAGATTTTTCACCTAGTTGGCTCGGGGATTAGAACCAGCGACCTTTCGGTTACTGGCACAACGCTCTTACCCACTAAGCTACCTGCCGCCCGGTGACGACCAATGCCTTTTCCAGCATGATGGAGCACCTTGCCATAAGGCAAAAGTGATAACTAAGTGGCTCTGGGAACAAAACTTCAAAATGTTGGGTCCATGGCCAGGAAACTCCCCAGACCTTAATCCGATTGAGAACATGTGGTCGATCCTCAAGAGGCAGGTGGACAAACAAAAACCCACAAATGTTGACAAACTCCAAGCATTGATTATGCAAGAATGGGCTGCCATCAGTCAGCATGTGGCCCAGAACTTAATTGACAGCATGCCAGGTCGGATTGCAGAGGTCTTGAAAAGGAAGGGTCAACACTGCAAATATTGACTCTTTGCATAAACGTAATGTAATTGTCTATAAAAGCCTTTGACACTTATGGAATGCTTGTAATTATACTTCAGTATACCATAGTAACATCTGACATAAATATCTCATAACAATGAAGCAGCGAACTTTGTGAAGACCAATACTTCTCAAAACTTTTGACCACGACTGTACAGTGAACTGAATTCCATTGTGGACCATGGGCTTACCCATCTGACTGCATCATTCTGTTCACATTTCACAGTATTTAGTATGTGTGTCGTGACGCTTATCATTCTGTGCATGTCTTGTTGCGGTTTAGATGTGTTTTTCCTAGTCTTATACAGTATGTGTTGTGTCGACAGAGGTCATTATAATTCAGGGCTTGGTCTGGGATCCTAGCTTGTTTATTTGTTCTCCATGGTATTGCATGTCCATGTCAAAGAGCACTGTTGTCATGTAATTACACTCCCAGCTCCCATGACACAAAGCTAGACGCCAACCCTGATTAGAAGCTCCGCGGCTCACTCTCATTCTGCTGAAATTGCACTCACACTACAATCAATTTACGATACTACCAGACCTTAGCAGTCAGCCAGGGGTTGGGGCTGGAGGCACTCCAGGACCAATATCAAAGCTGCCCCCTCGGCAAACCTCTTTGTCACATCTTCAATTCATTAGGGTAGTTAGCTGACCCTTGACCCAGGAGGACTTAGAGGTGGGGAAAGCGAGTGACCTCTGTGTTGTTTTGGGCAGCTGAGGGCTGGCTCTGCCCCACCTCTTCAAGAATGGAAGAGTGAAAACTAAACCACTCAGCAGCTGCAATAACAACAGTAAGCCCCACTCTGATTATAATATGAGAGTGAGCACACACTGCCTGCACACAAAGAGTCAGAGTAGTTGCTGTTGTTGTGTGTGTATTAAAATATATATATATATATTTCACCATTATTTAACCAGATAAGCCAGTTGAGAACAAGTTCTCATTTACAGCTGCGACCTGGCCAAGATAAAGCAAAGCAGTGCGATAAAAACAACAACACAGAGTTACATATGGAATAAACAAAAACAAAACGTACAGTCAATAACACAATAGAAAATCTATATTCAGTGTGTGCAAATGTAGTAAGTTATGGAGGTAAGGCAATAAATAGGCCATAGTGCAAAATAATTACAATTTAGTATTAACACTGGAGAAATAGATGTGCAGAAGATGATGTGCAAATAGAGATACTGGGGTGCAAATGAGCAAAATAAATAACAATATGGGGATGACGTAGTTGGGTGGGCTAATTACAGATGGGCTGTGTACAGGTGCAGTGATCGGTAAGCTGCTCTGACAACAGATGCTTAAAGTTAGTGAGGGAGATAAGTGTCTCCAGCTTCAGAGATTTTTGCAGTTCGTTCCAGTCATTTGCAGCAGACAATTGGAAGGCATGGCGGCCAAAGGTGGTGTTGGCTTTGGGGATGACCAGTGAGATATACCTGCTGGAACGCATACTACGGGTGGGTGTTGCTATGGTGACCAATGATCTAAGATAAGGCGGGGATTTGTCTAGAAAATATTTATAGATGACCTGGAACCTGTGGGTTTGACGATGAATATGTAGTGAGGGCCAGCCAACGAGAGCGTGCAGGTCACAATGTTGGGTAGTATATGGGGCTTTGGTGACAAAACGGATGGCACTGTGATAGACTACATCCAATTTGCTGAGTAGAGTGTTGGAAGCTATTTTGTAAATGACATCGCCGAAGTCAAGGATCGGTAGGATAGTCAGTTTTACGATGGCATGTTTAGCAGCATGAGTGGAGGAGGCTTTGTTGCGAAATAGGAAGCAGATTCTAGATTTAACTTTGGATTGGAGATGCTTAATGTGAGTCTGGAAGGAGAGTTTACGTTCTAACCAGACACCTAGGTATTTGTAGTTGTCCACATATTCTAAGTAAGACCCGCCGAGAGTAGTGATTCTTGTCGGGCGGACGGGTGCAAGTAGCATTCGATTGAAGAGCATGCATTTAGTTTTACTAGCGTTTAAGAGCAGTTGGAGGCCACGGAAGGAGTGATGTATGTCATTGACGCTCGTTTGGAGGTTTGTTAACACAGTGTCCAATGAAGGGCCAGATGTATACAAAATGGTGTCGTCTGCGTAGAGGTGGATCTGAGAGTCACCAGCAGCAAGAGCGACATCATTGATATACACAGAGAATAGTGTCGGCCCGAGATTTGAACCCTGTGGCACCCCCATAGAGACTGCCAGAGGTCCTCCGATTTGACACATTGAACTCTATCTGAGAAGTAGTTGGTGAACCAGGCGAGGCAGTCATTTGAGAAACCAAGGCTATTTAGTCTGCCAATAAGAATGTGGTGATTGACAGAGTCAAAAGCCTTGGTCAGGTCGATGAAGACGGCTGCACAGTACTGTCTTTTATCGATCGCGGTTATTATATCGTTTAGGACCTTGAGCGTGGCTGAGGTGCACCCATGACCAGCTCGGAAACCAGATTGCATAGCGGAGAAGGTACGGTGGGATTCGAAATGGTCGGTGATCTGTTTGTTAACTAGGCTTTCAAATTATTTCGAAGGGCAGGGCAGGATCGATATAGGTCTGTAACAGTTTGGATCTAGAGTGTCACCCCCTTTGAAGACGGGGATGACCACGGCAGCTTTCCAATCTCTGGGGATCTCAGACAATACGAAAGAGAGGTTGAACAGGCTAGTAATAGGGGTTGCAACAATTTCGGCGGCTAATTTTAGAAAGAAAGGGTCCAGATTGTCTAGCCCAGCTGATTTGTAGGGGTCCAGATTTAGCAGCTCTTTCAGGACATCAGCTATCTGAATTTGGGTGAAGGAGAAATGGGGGGGGCATGGGCAAGTTGCAGCGGAGGGTGCAGAGCTGGTGGTCGGGGTAGGGGTAGCCAGGTAGAAAGCATGGATAGCCGTAGCAAAATGCTTATTGAAATTCTCGATTATCATAGATTTATCGGTGATGACAGCGTTTCATAGCCTCAGTGCAGTGGGTAGCTGGGAGGAGGTGCTCTTATTCTCCATGGACTTTACAGTGTCCCAAACCTTTTTGGAGTTAGTGCTACAGGATGCAATTTTCTGTTTGAAAAAGCTAGCCTTTGCTTTCCTAACTGATTGTATATATTGGATCCTGACTTCCCTGAAAAGTTGCATATCGCGGGCGCTGTTCGATGCTAATGCAGTATGCCACAGGATGTTTTTGTGCTGGTCAAGGGCAGTCAAGTGTGGGGTGAACCAGGGGCTATATCTGTCCTTAGTTCTGAATTTTTTGAATGGGGCATGCTTATTTAAGATGGAGAGGAAAGCACTTTTGAAGAACATCCAGGCATCCTCTACTGATGGAATGAAGTCAATATCCATACAGGATACCCGGGCCAGGTCAATTAGAAAGGCCTGCTCGCTGAAGTGTTTTAGGGAGCGTTTGACAGTGATGAGGGGTAGTCATTTGACCGCAGACCTGTTACGGACGCAGGCAATGAGGCAGTGATCGCTGAGATCCTGGTTGAAGACAGCGGAGGTGTATTTAGAGGGTACATTTGTCAGGATGATATCTATGAGGGTGCCCATGTTTACGGATTTTGGGTTGCACCTGGTAGGTTCCTTGATAATTTGTGTGAGATTGAGGGCATCTAGTTTAGATTGTAGGACGGCCGGGGTGTTAAGCATATCCCAGTTTAGGTCACCAAGCAGTATGAACTCTGAGGATAGATGGGGGGCAAGCAATTCACATATGGTGTCCAGGGCACAACTGGGGGCTGAGGGGGGTCTGTAGCAAGCGGCAACAGTGAGAGACTTATTTCTGGAAAGGTGTATTTTTAGAAGTAGAAGCTCAAACTGTTTGGGCACAGACCTGGATAGTATGATAGAGCTCTGCAGGCTATCTCTACAGTAGATTGCAACTCCGCCCCCTTTGGCAGTTCTATCTAGTTGGAAAATGTTGTAGTTCGGGATGGAACTTTCTGATTTTTTGGTGGTCTTCCTAAGCCAAGATTCAGACACTGCTAGAACATCAGGGTTGGCAGAGTGTGCTAACACAGTGAATAACTCAAACTTGGGGAGGAGGCTTCTGATGTTATCATGCAAGAAACCAAGGCTTTTACGGTTACAGAAGTCAACAAATGATAGCGCCTGGGGGGTAGGATTGATACTGGGGGCTACAGGGCCTGGGTGAACCTCTACATCACCAGAGGAACAGAGGAGGAATAGAATAAGGATACGGCTAAAGGCTTTAAGAACTGGTCTTCTAGTGCGTTGGGTACAGAGAAAGGGGGCAGATTTCCGGGCGTTATAGAATAGATTCAGGGCATTATGTACAGACAAGGATATGGAAGGATATGAGTACAGTGGAGGTACACCTAAGCATTGGGTAACTATGAAAGAGATAGCATCACTGGAGGTACCGATTGAGCCGGTCTCCACGTGTATGGGGTGTGGGACAAAGGAGCTCTCTGAGGCTGGTTGAGCTGAACTTGGGGCTCTACAGTGAAATTGTATAATAGGAACTAACCCAAACAGCAACAGGCATATTGACATGGGAGAGAGGCATAACACAATCACAGGTGTTATTCGAGAGGGCTAAGACAACAACTGGTAATGGTGACAAAAGTTTGGGCTGAGGCTAAACAGATAAACAGGATGGGGTACCGTGTAAAGGAACAGTCCAGCAGGCATTAGCTGTGTAGCTGAGTGATCATAAGGTCCAGTGAACAGCACATAGTAAGTCCGGGAGCAGATCGTAGGGTGCTAAAACACAGGCGAGCAGGAGGCACGGCTGTTGATTGCGCGTGCTAGCGGGCCGGGGCTAGCAGATGGATCTTCGTGGTCATCGCAACGGGAAGCCTGTTGAAACCACATCAGACGATTATCGTGATGGATCAGCAGGGCTCCGTGTCGACACTAGGAGGTCCCGTCCGGTTGACAGAGAGGTAGATAGCCGGGAGATGGGCCTGGCTCGAGGCTAGCTCAAAGCTAACTGGTACGTTGGGAGGTGGATATTAGCCAACAACAGCCATTCGGTTGCAGCTAGCTAGTTGCGATGGTCCGGTGTTAAGGTCCAGTGATTCCGGCAGAAAATCCGATATGCTCTGGGTCGATAGCACGCTGTGCAGACTGGCCGATAATTGTCCAGGCTAGAGCTGGCTGGTAGGTAGTGCAGGCCACGGACAGTGGTGAAGACCGCTAACGGTGGCTAATAGCAAGTAGCTAGTTAGCTGGCTAGCTGGCTAGTTTCAGCCATAGGTTCTTGATAAAAATAAAGAAATAATAGAATCCGTTCCACATTGGGTGAGGCGGGTTGCAGGAAAGTATATTTAGTTAAAGGATGGAAAGTGAGATAGAGAAATATATACGAATAAAAGACTAAAAAACTAAAAAACTAAAAAACAGGCTATTTACACGAGGACACATCACAATACACGACCTCACTACTACGCCATCTTGGATATGCGCGTGCTTCCTTGTCCTTAAACAGTCCTTAAACAGGCATTACTCATTATGTGATTCTAGTAATAATAAGAAAAAATGTGTCATGTCTCCTCTCCCCAAGTATAACTGCACTGTATGTAGGCTATACTACAGTATATGCGAACAAAACCTCAGGAACAACAACATGCTGATTCTCATCACACATACACATTATAATTGTCTGTTTACCTCTTGTCAGTGCATTAACACAATTTCAACCCTTTCTACTCATCTTGCAATGTAATGTTTATCGAGAGCTCTCGCTCCCACAATTATTAATGTCATCTGCCCGAAAGTTGACCTTTTTATATACTTTGTGAAATCCATGAAATTGACTAAAATGGTTGGTTACGTGTCCACTCATTTTGGCAGTCATCTCTATCAGTCAGACCATTGGTTGCAGGCTCTCTATTTTGTGTGCTAACTCATAGACACACACTACCATACACATTACAGTGGGGAAAAAAAGTATTTAGTCAGCCACCAATTGTGCAAGTTCTCCCACTTAAAAAGATGAGAGAGGCCTGTAATTTTCATCATAGGTACACGTCAACTATGACAGACAAATTGAGAATTTTTTTCTCCAGAAAATCACATTGTAGGATTTTTTATGAAGTTATTTGCAAATTATGGTGGAAAATAAGTATTTGGTCACCTACAAACAAGCAAGATTTCTGGCTCTCACAGACCTGTAACTTCTTCTTTAAGAGGCTCCTCTGTCCTCCACTCGTTACCTGTATTAATGGCACCTGTTTGAACTTGTTATCAGTATAAAAGACACCGGTCCACAAGCTCAAACAGTCACACTCCAAACTCCACTATGGCCAAGACCAAAGAGCTGTCAAAGGACACCAGAAACAAAATTGTAGACCTGCACCAGGCTGGGAAGACTGAATCTGCAATAGGTAAGCAGCTTGTTTTGAAGAAATCAACTGTGGGAGCAATTATTAGGAAATGGAAGACATACAAGACCACTGATAATCTCCCTCGATCTGGGGCTCCACGCAAGATCTCACCCCGTGGGGTCAAAATGATCACAAGAACGGTGAGCAAAAATCCCAGAACCACACGGGGGGACCTAGTGAATGACCTGCAGAGAGCTGGGACCAAAGTAACAAAGCCTACCATCAGTAACACACTACGCCGCCAGGGACTCAAATCCTGCAGTGCCAGACGTGTCCCCCTGCTTAAGCCAGTACATGTCCAGGCTCGTCTGAAGTTTGCTAGAGTGCATTTGGATGATCCAGAAGAGGATTTGGAGAATGTCATATGGTCAGATGAAACCAAAATAGAACTTTTTGGTAAAAACTCAACTCGTCGTGTTTGGAGGACAAAGAATGCTGAGTTGCATCCAAAGAACACCATACCTACTGTGAAGCATGGGGGTGGAAACATCATGCTTTGGGGCTGTTTTTCTGCAAAGGGACCAGGACGACTGATCTGTGTAAAGGAAAGAATGAATGGGGCCATGTATCGTGAGATTTTGAGTGAAAACCTCCTTCCATCAGCAAGGGCATTGAAGATGAAACGTGGCTGGGTCTTTCATCATGACAATGATCCCAAACACACCGCCCGGGCAACGAAGGAGTAGCTTCGTAAGAAGCATTTCAAGGTCCTGGAGTGGCCTAGCCATTCTCCAGATCTCAACCCCATAGAAAATCTTTGGAGGGAGTTGAAAGTCCATGTTGCCCAGCGACAGCCCCAAAACATCACTGCTCTAGAGGAGATCTGCATGGAGGAATGGGCCAAAATACCAGCAACAGTGTGTGAAAACCTTGTCAAGACTTACAGAAAACGTTTGACCTGTGTCATTGCCAACAAAGGGTATATAACAAAGTATTGAGAAACTTTTGTTATTGACCAAATACTTATTTTCCACCATAATTTGCAAATAAATTCATTAAAAATCCTACAATGTGATTTTCTGGATTTTTTTCTTCTCATTTTGTCTGTCATAGTTGACGTGTACCTATAATGAAAATTACAGGCCTTTTTAAGTGGGAGAACTTGCACAATTGGTGGCTGACTAAATATTTTTTTCCCCCTCTGTATATGTAGCCGTCTGTCTGGTCACGAGACCAGAACTTTACCAAAAAACCCACTAGAAGAAAATCATTGGGAAAAAAACTCACCCTCCCCTCTTCCACTATCACTCTCTTTTACACTCTAATCTCTATTTATTTCATCTCTGCCACACATGCTTGGCTATCTCTCTTTCTCATGTCTTTCTCCTCCACTCCGTTTGCCTTCCTGACCCTCTCTCTCCATCAGGTCTTCGATCTGTTCCCTCTCTCCTTCTCTTTCAATCCTTCTCTCTCTCCTCCTGCACTCTCTCCTAAGGAAAGGTGCCTACCATCGGCCCCTGCAGATCTTCCCTGTTGGGCAAACAGCCAGCCGTACTGAAGTCGCTGTGCTGCTTCCAACCAGGTGGCACACACAGATAAAAAGGAGCTGAGCTTTGATTCCAACGCAGCCTCTCCTGAAGGCAACCACCACCACATCCAATCTCTATGTTAATCAAACTTAGATGCACAACGCAAGACAGCTGAGAGAGCTTGATAAACCCATCCTCCACTCCTCTCCTCCCTCCTGTTCGCCACAGCCCAGACAGACTCAGGCTATGTGCACGCTATCCAGAGGCCCCCACTTACAGACAGACATGGGGCTTAAGATGTAAAAGAAAAACAGGTAAAAGTAATGTGGAATAACACTACCTTCTCCATTAATCCACCGTTTGTCATTTAAATGCAATCTATCATGTGCAGCATTGTAGTGCGTTCAGACAGTACATTTGAGGCTGACGCTGCGTTTCGGATTCATTTGTTTGAAGGTTTTTAAGCAGCTCTGCCGCTTCAAAGTTTAGCTAAATTGGCTCTATATCAAAAACATTATATTTCAATTCAAAGCCAAGTTTGAAAACTCTCGGGAGAAACTTATTGCTAGACGTGCTATATTGTATGTGCTCCACAGTCTGTTGCTATCTGTTACCTGCAGCGCATAAGACCAAGTTCAGTTTCATAATTAAGGCATCAAATATGTTTCTTGCTATAATCATGAAGACGTCACTACCTTTGGGGATGTAAATGGTTTTATTCTGAGGCATAGTCCCACTGGGGAATTTGATCAGCATTACAATGTTAGTCTGACTAAATGAGGGGTTAAATCCAAAGTCAATACGTTGTCCAGAGTCCAAAATAATCCTGTTTTGGGGGGATTAAAGTGGAAGGCAGTACTTTGGGTTGTAATGATGTAGGAAATCTCCCTGTTGGGCTGATAGGGACACATAGTAGCTGGGAGGATAAATATAATCATGGCATGTGAGCTGTGATAGCCTACATGAGGAACCAGAAACACAGGCCATCTCTGTCTGCCATTTGCGTGTGTGTCCTCAGCTGTGCATCAATGACAAGGAGAGAGCAGTGGGACAGTTCCCTGTCACAGTCTAGGTGTTTATCTATATGGTGTTAATTTATGTAACTAAACACATGGATAATGGAAAGTACATCTTCGCTGGAATTGTGTAAATGTGCATGATAAAAACACAAGACATGCCTAATCATTACAGGAGGGATGTAATAACAATAATATGCCATTTAGCAGACGCTTTTATCCAAAGCGACTTACAGTCATGTGTGCATACATTTTTACACATGTGTGGTCCCGGGGATCGGACCCACTACCCTGGCGTTACAAGCGCCATGCTCTACCAATTGAGCTACACAGGACCACGTGTAAAGGTAAATGACTAGGAGGGAAAGATTATATATCTAGGGGTTAACCCCTCCCTTATGTTCTGGGTGAATTTGACGCGGAACAGAGTTTGAAATCACTAAAATCCAATTGTACGTAATTTTTCAAATATGACCCTACTTTCCTAAGTATGGATCTCAAACGTATTTTATATATACAGTACCAGTCAAAAGTTTGGACACACCTACTCATTCCAGGGTTTTTCTTTATTTGTTATTCTTTTTTATTTTGTAGAATAATAGTGAAGACATCAAAACTATGAAATAACACATATGGAATCATGTAGTAACCAAAAAGTGATAAAACAAATCAAAATATATTTTGTATTTGAGATTCTTCAAAGTAGCCACCGTTTGCCTTGATGACAGCTTTGCACACTCTTGGAGCCAGTGACAGCAGAGGATCAAACTGTAGAACACAGTTCCTACATTTGACTATAAAAATTGATTTTATCAAACAAAACTATTTTATCTCTGGGACCCTCAGGATGACAAATAAGAGCAATATTACTGAATGTAAGTACATTATTTACAATTGAAGTCGGAAGTTAACATACACCTTAGACAAATACTTTTAAACTCAGTTTTTCTACAATTCCTGACATTTAATCCTAGTAAAAATTCCCTGTCTTAGGTCAGCTCGGATCACCACTTTATTTTAAGAATGTGAAATGTCAGAATAATAGTAGAGAGAATCATTAATTTCAGCTTTTATTTATTTCTTCACATTCCCAGTGGGTCAGAAGTTTACATACACTCAATTAGTATTTGGTAGCATTGCCTTTAAATTGTTTAACTTGGGTCAAACGTTTCAGGTAGCCTTCCACAAGCGTCCCACAATAAGTTGGGTGAATTTTGGCCCATTCGTCCTGACAGAGCTGGTGTAACTGAGTCAGGTTTGTAGGCCTCCTTGCTCGCACACGCTTTTTCAGTTCTGCCCACACATTTTCTATAGGATCAGGGTCAGGGCTTTGTGATGGCCACTCCAATACCTTGACTTTGTTGTCCTTAAGCCATTTTGCCACAACTTTGGAAGTATGCTTGGGGTCATTGTACATTTGGAAGACCCATTTGCGACCAAGCTTTAACTTCCTGACTGACGTCTTGAGATGTTGCTTCAATATATCCACATAATTTTCCTTCCTTTTGTGAAGTGCACCAGTCCCTCCTGCAGCAAAGCACCCCCACAGCATGATGCTGCCACCCCCGTGCTTCACGGTTGGGATGGTGTTCTTCTGCTTGCAAGCATCCCCTTTTTCCTCCAAACATAACGATGGACATTATGGCCAAACAGTTCTATTTTTGTTTCATCAGACCAGAGGACATTTCTCAAAAAAGTACGATCTTTGTCCCCATGTGCAGTTGCAAACTGTAGTCAGGCTTTTTTATGGCGGTTTTGGAGCAGTGGCTTCTTCCTTGCTGAGCCGCCTTTCAGGTTATGTCGATATAGGACTCGTTTTACTGTGGATATAGATACTTTTGTACCTGTTTCCTCCAGCATCTTCACAAGGTCCTTTGCTGTTGTTCTGGGATTGATTTGCACTTTTCGCACCAAAGTACGTTCATCTCTAGGAGACAGAACCCGTCTCCTTCCTGAGCGGTAAGACGGCTGCGTGGTCCCATGGTGTTTATACTTGCGTACTATTGTTTGTACAGATGAACGTGGTACCTTCAGGCATTTGAAAATTGCTCCCATGGATGAACCAGACTTGTGGAGGTCTACAATTTTTTTCTGAGGTCTTGGCAGATTTCTTTTCATTTTCCCATGATGTTAAGCAAAGAGGCACTGCGTTTGAAGGTAGGCCTTGAAATACATCCAGAGGTACACATCCAATTGACTCAAATGATGTCAATTAGCCTATCAGAAGCTTCTAAAGCCATGACATCATTTTCTGGAATTTTCCAAGCTGTTTAAAGGCACAGTCAACTTAGTGTATGTAAACTTCTGACCCACTGGAATTGTGATACAGTGAATTATAAGTGAAATAATCTGTCTGTAAACAATTGTTGGAAAAATGACTTGTGTCATGCACAAAGTAGATGTCCTAACGGACTTGCCAATACTATAGTTTGTTAACAAGACATTTGTGGAGTGGTTGAAAAACGAGTTTTAATGACTCCAACCTAAGTGTATGTAAACTTCCGACTTGCCGTGACAAAAGTGTTTTGTTGTTGTGCACTATCCTCAAACAATAGCATGGTATTTTTTTTGCTGTAGTAGCTACTGTAAATTAGACACTGCAGTTAGATTAACAAGAATTTAAGTTTTCTGCCCACATAAGACATGTCTATGTCCCGGAAAGTTGCCGTTGTTTACAACATATCGCATATTGAGCAGCAACCGTCCCGGTACAGGGACACCGATCCCATAGAGGAAAATGTGTTTCAGCCGATCAGTTGTGTTGTGAGAAGGTAGGGAGGGGGTATACAGATGATAGCCCTATTTGGTAAAAGACCAAGTCCATATTATGGCAAGAACAGCTAAAATAATCAAAGATAAAGGACAGTCCTTCATTACTTTAAGACATGAAGGTCAATCAATCCGGAAAATACCATCAAGCGCTATGATGAAACTGGCTCTCATGAGGACCACCACAGGAAAGGAAAACCCAGACTTTCCTCTGCTGCAGAGGATAAATTCATTAGAGTTACCAGCCTCAGAAATTGCAGCCCAAATAAGTTATTCACAGAGTTCAAGTAACAGACACATCTCAACATCAACTGAATCAGGCCTTCATGGTCGAATTGCTGCAAAGAAACCACTACTAAAGGATACCAATACGAAGAAGAGACTTGCTTGGGCCAAGAAACACGAGCAATGGACATTAGACCGGTGGTAATCTGTCCTTTGGGCTGGAGTCCAAATTTGAGATTTTTGGTTCCAACCGCTGTGTCTTTTTGAGACGCAGTGTAGGTGAACAGATGATCTCCACAATCCCCCGACCTCAACACAATTGAGATGGTTTGGGATGAGTTGGAATGCAGAGTAACGTAAAAGCAGCCAACAAGTGCTCACAATATGTGGGAACTCCTTCAAGACCGTTGGAAAAACATTCCAGGTGAAGCTGATTGAGAGAATGCCAAGAGTGTGCAAAGCTGTCATCAAAGGGTGGCTAATTTGAAGAATCTCACATAGAAAATATATTTTGTATTTACATGATTCCATATGTGTTATTTCATAGTTTTGATGTCTTCACTATTATT
The DNA here is from genome assembly GCF_964263955.1 of Coregonus lavaretus. Lineage (NCBI taxonomy): Eukaryota > Metazoa > Chordata > Actinopteri > Salmoniformes > Salmonidae > Coregonus > Coregonus lavaretus. The sequence continues at coordinate 7,254,722 of NC_140024.1, read as the reverse complement.
CTACAATGTAGAAAATAGTAAAAATAAAGAAAAACCCCGGAATGAGTAGGCGTGTACAAACTTTTGACTGATACTGTATATTTTTTTATTGCACCCGGTACCTGAATAGTGACATCGATGATGTTCTGGGTCAATTTGACATGCAATTTGACCGCCGCAATTTGACCTTGGCTATATAACTTTTGAAAGGTGCGTCCTAGAAACAAGCTGCTTTATGCACAGGACTGGTGCAACCTTGTTGATCACATGCTGATCACATATATACAGTGCCTTTTGACTTTTTCCACATTTTGTTGTGCTACAGCCTGAATTTAAAATTGATTAAATTTTGATTTTGTGTCACTGGCCTAGACACAATACCCCATAATGTCAAAGTGGGATTATGTTTGTAGAAATGTTTACAAATGAATTAAAAATGAAAAGCTGAAAAGTCTTTAAGTCAATAAATATTCAACCCTTTGTTATGGCAAGCCTAAATAAGTTCAGGAGTAAAAATGTGCTTAACAAGTCACATAAGTAATAGTGTTTAACATAATTTTTTTATGACTATCTCATCTCTGTACCCCACACATACATTTATCTGTTAAGTCCCTCAGTCGAGCAGTGAATTTCAAAACACATATTCAACCACAAAGACCAGGGAGGTTTTCCAATGCCTCGCAAAGAAGGGCACCTATTGGTAGATAAATAAATAAAGCAGACATTCAATATGCCTTTGAGCATGGTGAAATTATTAATTACAATTTGGATGGTGTATCAATACACCCAGTCCCTACAAAGATACAGGTGTCCTTCCTAACTCAGTTGCCGGAGTGGAAGGAAACCGCTCAGGAATTTCACCATGAGGCCAATGGTGACTTTAAAACAGTTACATAGTTTAATGCTGTGATAGGAGAAAATGGAGGATGGATCAACAACATTGTAGTTACTTCACAATACTAAACTAAATGACAGAGTGAAAAGAAGGAAGCTTGTACAGAATAAAACTATTACAAAACATGCATCCTGTGTTCCATAAGGCACTAAAGTAAAACTGCCACAAATGTGGCAAATAAATTAACTTTATGTCCTGAACACAAAGCGTTATATTTGAGGCAAATCCAACACAACACATCACCGAGTACCACTCTTCATATTTTCAAGCATGGTGGTGGCTGCATCATGTTATGGGTATGCTTGTAATTGGAAAGGAGTTTTTTTGGGATAAAAATAAACCGAATACAGTTAAGCACAGGCAAAATCCTAGAGGAAAACCTGGTTCAGTCGGCTTTCCAACAGACTGGCAGACAAATTCACCTTTCAGCAGGACAATCATATAAAAAAAGGGCTAGTTACAGTATTGACTTAAATATGGCAAGACTTGAAAATGACTGTCTAGCAATGATCAACAACTAACTTAACATAGCTTGAAGAATTTAAAAAATAATAATGTTAAAATATTGTACAATCCAGGTGTGCAAAGTTCCTAGAGACTTGCCCAGAAAGACTCACACCTGTAATTGCTGCCCAAGGTGATTCTAACACTCAGGGGTATGAATACTTATGTAAATTGCATATTTCTGTATTTAATTTTCAATAATTTCGCAAACATTTCTAAAAACATGTTTTCACGTTGTCATTATGGGGTATTATGTGTAGATGGGTGAGAAAAATAATATATTTAATCCATTTTGAATTCAGACTGTAACACACCAAAATGTGGAATAAGTCAAGGTGTATGAATACTTTCTGAAGGCACTGTATAAGTATGATGTCCCTATGATGCTCAGTATGATGTCCCTATGTCAATTTGACCTTTACCTTGACCTTTGTGCTACAGACAAATGGTATTCTGTGCATAAAATATAATTGTCCCTCGGCCTCTGAATATCACAGGGAAAACATACTTATATCCTTGTGAGCATCATGGATAGGTCTATCAACTCAGGGGGGGGGAAACATGTGAAAGAGGACATTCTCACCTACTGGAGAATATATTGATGTACTTACTGTACTTTACGGGTCAAATTGACCCTGAATCGAACATAAGGGAAGGGTTAAGTATAGGATTTAGATCACATAGCTGCTAACCATGGGCTCTAGGCAGCAATGTTTTCATCTGTGTTTGTATGGACCTGTGACAGTGCGAGCGCAGGACAGAGCGGGTGTCCTCCTGCAAGGGAGAGGGCCCACCTGCTGAGGAAGACAAACTGCATCGGCTAAAACAACCCCTTTCTCCCCCTCCACAGATCCTCCCTGTCCCTTGGTCTCACTCCTGTCTCCAAAGCATCATGGCAGACAGTAGTTTGGTAAAGGAGAGGAGATGTCTCTCCTCCATTGTTTACTGGGTGAATAAAGCATAAAGGCCCTTTTCGAGGAAAATGTGTGATTATTTCCAACTCCTCCAAAATTATGAATTTATGAAAAAATGATATGCAAATATTTCTATGTACTATTTGTTTTCTCCTCTTGAATCCAGTTGAGCCTCTCCACTCAACATGAGGCAATCCATAGTTTGATTGAGAAATATAATATTTATTAGTATTGGAGACTGGAGAGTAACATAGAGATGTCTGGGTCAGCAGTGCATTGATGACGTCCCTGCACTTCACAGGACTGTTAGCTGAGTGCAGAGAGAGAGGTGTCACAGCAGGGGAGCTACGCTAACGCTTCCCTGATGTACATGTCAAACTACACTACATGACCAAAAGTATGTGGGCACCTGCTTGTCGAACATCTCATTCCAAAATCATGGGCATTAATATGGAGTTGGTCCCCCCTTTGCTGCTATAACAGCCTCCACTCTTCTGGGAAGGCTTTCCATTAGATGTTGGAACATTGCTGCGGGGACTTGCTTCCGTTCAGCTACAAGAGCATTAGTGAGGTCGGGCACTGATGTTGGGCGATTAGGCCTGGCTCGCAGTCGGTGTTCCAATTGTCATGCTGAAACAGGAAAAGGCCTTCCCCAAACTGTTGCCACAAAGTTGGAAGCACAGAATAATCTAGAATGTCATTGTCTGCTGTAGCGTTAAGATCTCCCTTCACTGGAACTAAGGGGCCTAGCCCGAACCATGAAAAACAGCCCCAGACCATTATTCCTCATACAGTTGGCACTATTCATTCAGGCAGGTAGCGTTCTCCTGGCATCCACCAAACCCAGATTCGTCCGATGGACTGCCAGATGGTGAAGCGTGATTCATCCCTCCAGAGAACGCGTTTCCACTGCTCCAGAGTCCAATGGCGGCAAGCTTTACACCACTCCAGCCGACCCTTGGCATTGCGCATGGTGATCTTAGGCTTGTGTGCGGCTGCTCGGCCATGGAAACCCATTCCGTCAAGCTCCCGACGAGCAGTGCTGAGGTTGCTTCCAGAGGCAGTTTGGAACTCGGTAGTGAGTGTTGCAACCGAGGACAGACCATTTTAATGCGCTATACGCTTCAGCACTCTGCAGTCCCGTTCTGTGAGCCTGTGTGGCCTACCACTTCGCGGCTGAGCCGTTGTTGCTCCTAGACGTTTCCACTTCACAATAACAGTACTTATAGTTGACCGGGGCAGCTCTAACTGACTTGTTGGAAAGGTGGCATCCTATAACTGTGCCACGTTGAAAATCACTGAGCTCTTCAGTAAGGCCTTTCTACTGCCAATGTTTGTCTATTGAGATTGCATGGCTGTGTGCTCAATTTTATACACCTGTCAGTAACGGGTGTGGCTGAAGTAGCCAAATCCACTAATTTGAAGGAGTGTCCACATACTTTTGTACAGTATATATAGTGTATATTGTGTAGCACAAGCATATGCATATAAGGATATGTATACAGGACATGTAAATATAAATACATGTACATATAGGTTAAATGCAAGCAGACAAGGCAGTCAAAGAGTACAAACAAACTATTATGAATAAAACATTGCTGTTTCTCCTTCTCTCTCTCGCTGGCTAACTCGCTCTCTATCTCGACATAACAACAGGCCTGGGGCAACCAACAACCTCGAGAACCTCTGGAGCAAAACAAGAACTCCACTGACGTGGTGCCACTGTGTTTGTGTTTCTGTCTGTGTGTGTCTGTGTGTGTGTCTCTGTGTGTGTGTGTGTTCCCTTGATTAATTATTGAGGGTCTCACTGGAGTGAAAATTATAGGTTTTGGGTGCTGGGCAGACAGGGTAACAGGGCAAGAGTAAGAGAAAACATAGAATCTCAGAGCAACATGTGCATGTTGTGAGTACTAGATTGGCCTCTCTCTCTTTCTTTCTGTAGGTACCAAAGGAGTAGTTGGAGGATATATGAAGGGCCATCAGGAGAAAAGATGCAGACTAAGGGGCTGTAGCAAAGGTCGGATAACAGGGACAGATGTTGGTAGTGAGAGGGGTTAATGCCAAATTAATTGCCCTCTCCACCAGTCTTGAACTGCTCAGCCTTTTCAACAATTGAATTTCTATTATCGTTAATTTTTTTTCAGCTAATCTGAGGAACCCTGTCCACCACTCCACTACCATTCACTCCTCTACTCTTCTTCTTAATAGGTCCCCCCTCCCCCTCCCCCTCTCTCTCTCTCTCTCTCTCTCTCTCTCTCTCTTTCTCTCTCTCGCTCTTTGCTGCAGCCTGCCGGACAGGCTTCTTTGATCTCTTGCCCAACACTCTACTGTGAGATTCAAGCCAGGCAAATTTCCTCTATCCTCTTTCCTTCTGTGTCGAGTATAAAGGGCCATTTTACCCAACTCCTCAACTGGAGTGAGATTAACCATCTGAAGAGCGTAGCTTTGAGTGCGATAAACTGGAACCACATAATTGGATATCAAAGAATGTACAACAAATAGGTTGTTGGAGCAAAATGAAGGAATTAATGTTTGAATGAGGTACAGAGCTCCCCTTCAACAAATAACATTTGACTATCTCTACAATCAAACCTCTACAATAGATTTTGGGTTTCAGCAGAGAAAACAAGGGAGAAAACTAAATTTAATAAGCGTTTATGAATGTAAGGATGACCACACTTATTATAGGATATTTTGGATAGTGATCAGTTGTAGGAGCAATTCTAAGATGACTAATCACTTTCACGAGTGGTCGCTGTGAAAGTGATTGTAGGAAACAAGTAGGTTATACCATACAGCTAGCACACAACCTCACTAGAGGGAAGAGAGCAGCTCAGAGCAAAATACATATCTCATTTCAAGTGAGATTAAATTAAGTCTTAAGCTTCATTTTCGACTGTGTAACTTCACTTAGAGCCTTAAGTCTCAGAAGTTCATTTCAATTACGAGGCTGAGAATTTCTCCCTTCTTTCACTCTCTCTTTCTCTCTCTCTCTATATCGCTCATTCTCTCCCTGGCCGTTGCAAGGACATAATTCTGCGAGACTCCGTGATTATCTGCATTAAAGGATAATAGACTTTTCACAATTTCAATCTCTTGCCATTATTTTAAAGAGGTGTACTAATGTATTGTAGCTAACACAATTAATCACCCACCATGATCAAGGATGATAATAGAGCCAGAAGAGACGTTGCCACCCACAACACATAAGAGCTGAGACTTCAATCAGATCCGCTTTATACCGACATCCGCATAGCGGTTGTTTTGGCGGTTTCAGAGGTGGAACTGTGTTAGAGCTGTCAAATTCACAAGTGGCTCCTGGCATTTAACCTAAAGCGGACATTGCCATTGGCTGCACGGAGTCGCATTAAGAGAAATCCCATGCAGTTCGAACTGCATGGAATGTGAGATGTAATCTACACCTCAATTAGGATGATAGAAATCGTCATTATTTTGTTTAATGATTTTCAATTTGAGCGTCATTGTTTTTCTATGGCCTACACTTTTTTGTTTTGAACTTCTAACGCAAGTGGGATGGGTGTCGCTTCGTGACAGTAATCAAGAGCAGCTGCTCACCGATTTGACAGCTCCAACACAGTTACACATCCGACACCGCCAAAGCATCAGCTATGCGGGTGTCGGCTATCGTCGGTTAAAGCTTGATCTGATTGAATCTAGGCCTGACTGTGTGGTGAAAATAGCTTTCTCCTGTTGATATGGGAACAGATCAAGAAAACACATCTGATTTCTCAGCAGCCTGCAAGGGGAATATTTATAGTAAATGTTACCAACCACCTCTTTAAGCCTTTAACTGTCTCTTCTTGAAAAACCTGTTAAAAAAATTATTTCACCTTCAATTTCAATTACTAACAACTCAAATAAGAACTTCAAATAGTAAAAAAAAAAGTCAACTTGATGTTTATTTTGGAAATAACAGAGCTCTACCAGGCGGTTGAGAAGTCAAAAGAAGGTCAAACCAGCAATGCCACATTAGAATGGCAATTTGCATATAATTTTTACAAATATCAGCAATATTACAAAAATTACTTTCGCTCTGCTTCACTAGCTTTTATAGGTAGGAAAGCATTGTTAAATAAGGACTGATGTCAGTTTTGAACAAATTATGGTAATTATGTATGTCCAAACATGAATATTCAATGACATTGAAATGAATGCATTTACAGGTGGTGTATACTCAAAATGGTTCTTCAATTTCAAATGATCCAGGTTCTTCCACCATGTTTCCCATATGTTGAGATGTTACTTGAACTCTGTGAAGCATTTATTTGGGCTGCAATTTATCCTCTGCAGCAGAGGTAACTCTGGGACTTCCATTCCTATGGCGGTCCTCATGAGAGCCAGTTTCATCATAACGCTTGATGGTTTTTGTGATTGCACTTGAAGAAACTTTCAAAGTTCTTGAAATTGTCCGTATTGACAGACGTTCATGTCTTAAAGTAATGATGGACTGTCGTTTCTCTTTGCTTATTTGAGCTGTTCTTGCCATAATATGGACTTGGTCGTTTACCAAATAGTGCTATCTTCTGTATACCCCACTACCTTGTCACAACACAACTGATTGGCTCAAACGCATTAAGAAGGAAAGAAATTCCACAAATTAACTTTTAAGATGGCACACCTGTTAATTAAAATGCATTCCAGGTGACTACCTCATGAAGCTGATTGAGAGAATGCCAAGAGTGTGCAAAGCTGTCATCAAGGCAAAGGGTGGCTATTTGAAGAATCTCAAATATTGTCACGTATACTCCCCCACTGGCCTCTAGGTAACCAGGCTGCTCTTCATTACGCACAACTGTCACCATCGTTACGCGCACCAGCGTCTCATCAGACTCACTTGGACTCCATTACAACCTGTGTCTTGGTGCGTGGAACGGGCCAGTCACGTTCCGCGTGAACCTTCCTCTCCTGGGGCTTGACGTTCCCCCGTCCGATCAAATACCCCAGGGACGACCCCTCGCCTGTGCGGCCAGGACGCCACCGGTTAACCAACCTGACTCTACGGGTCCGGAGTCGGAGTCGGCGGGGGAGCCGGAACCCGAACCCCCTGGGGAGCCCAGCCTCCCACTTCTCGATTTCGAGGGGCCAGTCGAATCCCTGAATCATGGTGCACCCAACAGGAGGTGACATAGTTCACGGTGTGACCCACCTGGCCTCCGGTGCTAGCTGATGGCATCGACTCCTCTTGAGCAGGGCAATTCCAGGCAATGTGCCCCCGGGCGCCACACTCAAAACACCTCCGCTGGTCTCCATCTACCTGGGGTCGTCGGTGGCGGGTCGGCCTTTCCCCAGCCGTCTCTCCACGGGTTTGCGGTCCCTTGGCCCTTCCGACTGTCGGTTCGGGGTACACCGCAGTGGGGATGTCCGTCCGTCCCCTCGCACAGGTCACCGACTTGTCCCGGCTCCCCTTCAGTAGGGCCTGAGTGTTCTGATGCGTCTCCACTGCTTCCAGGAGGCCCTCCAAGGTCTGGGGCACGCATAGGCTCGCTGCCCTCTTCATGTCGTGGGGTAGCGCCCGTACGAAGCGATCCAGGACCACATTGTCGAGGAGGGAGAGGGTGGATACGTCGGTTAGGAGCCATGCCCTGGTGACGCGCAGAAGGTCTCTCATCTGGGCTCGGGGGGATGCGTCGGGTACGAACCTCCAGTCGAGGAACCGTTGAGCCCGACGGGCCAGGCTGTACCCGTAGCGGCTGAGTATCTCCCGTTTGAGTCCGTCGTAGTTAGCCGCCTGTTCGTCATTCAGGTCCCAATACGCCTTTTGGGCATTCCCAGAGAGGAACGGGGCCAGCAGACTTGCCCACTTTGGCCTTGGCCATCCTTCCCGTAGCGCTGTCCGTTCAAACGTACAGAGGTATGTTTCAATGTCATCATCTTCCGTTAGCTTGATTAAAAACTGGTTGGGATGGGATTCAGGAGACGCTCCTCCTTGCAGCTTCCTGACTTCCTCCACGAGGCGGACGTTTTGTAGTCGCTGTTCCTCCAGTGTTCGTTCCTGAACCGCCTGTTGTTGGGCCCGGACGAACTGAGCAATCAACTCGTCCATGCTGATGCTGTGTAAAGGTCAACCCTGATCTGACCACGTTATCAAAGTGCCTGCATTCTCCACCACTTGTGGCAGATCAGGGTGTTGGGTCAAGACGTTTACACAGATCAGACATGGACAGAGTATGATTAGCTCGGTTTCAAGGGTGTTTATTAATAAAATAATCAAAAGAAAACGTTAGGTCTCCCCCATGAGACCCTCTCCAGGATACTGTCTCCAACTACACGGAAGTTACCTTACTTCCCCCAGTCCTCCCTCATGTGCTGCCCTTCTGGCAGCTTTATGGGCCTTGCACAGCTGGTGAGCAATCCGCCCTTAATTACTCAACAGCTTCCAATCAGCCTCAATTAGTCCTGTCCGGGGAGCCCGTCGAGACCTGGCACATCCAGCAGATGGAGCTACCGCCTCATGATGTATACTCCATCTGTTACCAGGCCTCGACGAGTCTCCCCCTGGTGGCTGACCTGCTGTACGCCACAATATATATATATATATATATATATATATATATATATATACACTGCTCAAAAAAAATAAGGGAACACTTAAACAACACAATGTAACTCCAAGTCAATCACACTTCTGTGAAATCAAACTGTCCACTTAGGAAGCAACACTGATTGACAATACATTTCACATGCTGTTGTGCAAATGGAATAGACAACAGGTGGAAATTATAGGCAATTAGCAAGACACCCCCAATAAAGGACTGGTTTTGCAGGTGGTGACCACAGACCACTTCTCAGTTCCTATGCTTCCTGGCTGATGTTTTGGTACTTTCACTCTAGTGGTAGCATGAGACGGAGTCTATAACCCACACAAGTGGCTCAGGTAGTGCAGCTCATCCAGGATGGCACATCAATGCGAGCTGTAGCAAGAAGGTTTGCTGTGTCTGTCAGCATAGTGTCCAGAGCATGGAGGCGCTACCAGGAGACAGGCCAGTACATCAGGAGACGTGGAGGAGGCCGTAGGAGGGCAACAACCCAGCAGCAGGACTGCTACCTCCGCCTTTGTGCAAGGAGGAGCAGGAGGAGCACTGCCAGAGCCCTGCAAAATTACCTCCAGCAGGCCACAAATGTGCATGTGTCTGCTCAAACGGTCAGAAACAGACTCCATGAGGGTGGTATGAGGGCCCGACGTCCACAGGTGGGGGTTTTGCTTACAGCCCAACACCGTGCAGGACGTTTGGCATTTGCCAGAGAACACCAAGATTGGCAAATTCGCCACTGGCAACCTGTGCTCTTCACAGATGAAAGCAGGTTCACACTGAGCACGTGACAGACGTGGCAGAGTCTGGAGACGCCATGGAGAACGTTCTGCTGCCTGCAACATCCTCCAGCATGACCGGCTTGGCGGTGGGTCAGTCATGGTGTGGGGTGGCATTTCTTTGGGGGGCCGCACAGCCCTCCATGTGCTCGCCAGAGGTAGCCTGACTGACATTAGGCACCGAGATGAGATCCTCAGACCCCTTGTGAGACCAAATGCTGGTGCGGTTGGCCCTGGGTTCCTCCTAATGCAAGACAATGCTAGACCTCATGTGGCTGGAGTGTGTCAGCAGTTCCTGCAAGAGGAAGGCATTGATGCTATGGACTGGCCCGCCCGTTCCCCAGACCTGAATCCAATTGAGCACATCTGGGACATCATGTCTTGCTCCATCCACCAACGCCACGTTGCACCACAGACTGTCCAGGAGTTGGCGGATGCTTTAGTCCAGGTCTGGGAGGAGATCCCTCAGGAGACCATCCGCCACCTCATCAGGAGCATGCCCAGGCGTTGTAGGGAGGTCATACAGGCACGTGGAGGCCACACACACTACTGAGCCTCATTTGGACTTGTTTTAAGGACATGACATCAAAGTTGGATCAGCCTGTAGTGTGGTTTTCCACTTTAATTTTGAGGGTGACTCCAAATCCAGACCTCCATGGGTTGATAAATTTGATTTCCATTGATAATTTTTGTGTGATTTTGTTGTCAGCACATTCAACTATGTAAAGGAAAAAGTATTTAATAGGATTATTTCATTCATTCAGATGTTCCCTTTATTTGTTTTTATGTATCCTATTCTTAGTCCACCATACTTTTTACTGACATGTCAACTGCCTGGTTGAGCACATTTGTACAACATTCTTGCTTTTTAGCCTTTGTACATTTTAACTATTTATTTTCAGATTCTTACTCGTCAAGGTCTATACTAATAGGAATGGTGCAATATTCATCCCTCACCATCCGAATTCCTGCAGTGGGCAAAGTGAGATTGCCACAACACTGAACTGCATCAACCCAAAAGGATACAAATTACGTAAATTGAGGCAGGAGGGCGAATATTTTTTCGTATCCACTTCGAAATACATTGTAAAAACATGCTCTACCAGCATGTTGAGAATGGGGTTAAAGGGTTAAAGAACCTGCATAAACTGCACACAAAACGTGTTGTTCATTGATTCACTGCAACTGAAAAATAAATAGTAGTAAAGGTTGGTTATCTGTATTTTCTAGTGTGTGGTTTTTACTCTTGTTTTTGGACACCTCTGTAAGGACTTTCTACTCCTTGTAGAAAATACATTTGTGCCATCTAGGATACAAAGGGTCAAAAGGTCCTAAAAGAGAAACTATCCATAACTATCCATAAACATGAACATAATAATGACTAGTAAGTCATCTAAAGATCCTAAAAGATCAACTATCCATAAACGTAACATGGCCAGAAACCCAAGAACATTACACAAGCCCCTGCTTTGTAAAAAGGTTAATATGTCCTAAATATTATGCAGGGCTGTATAATATTTAATAATCTACATTTAATAAATCTGACTCCATATAATATTATAGTAAAACCATGTGCAATCAAGTATTATGAGTTTAGCTGACTAAGATCAAGGAATGGTAATGAGAAGCGAATGCAAAACGTAAGTATTATTGAATAACGTTTCGCATACAAGGCATACAGCTTAAGTTACAAAGCATTAACAAGCATTACAAGGCATTATTCTAGTCATACATATCTTAGAGTTACTGAGTGGCGCAGTGGTCTAAGGCACTGCATCGCAGTGCAAACTGTGCCACTAGAGATCCTGGTTCGAATCCAGGCTCTGTCGCAGCCGGCCGCGACCGGGAGACCCATGGGGCGGCGCACAATTGGCCCAGCGTCGTCCAGGGTAGGGGAGGGAATGGCCGGCAGGGATGTAGCTCAGTTGATAGAGCATGGCGTTTGCAACGCCAGGGTTGTGGGTTCGATTCCCACGGGGGGGCAAGTATAAAAAAAAAAATATGTATTCACTAACTGTAAGTCGCTCTGGATAAGAGCGTCTGCTAAATGACTAAAATGTAAATGTAAGGCAAAGCATGAACAAAGATGCCTACTAGGCCAGAGGCCTATGGGCTAACCTAAAAGGCAAAAGCATTTTCATACAACCTTTTTCCATGGGCAGGATACAGGATAAGAGGCAGAACAAAGACATTTAATTCAATTTATAACATTTGAAAACCAAAACCAATCAAACCATACCAAGTTAAAGTAACCTGATCACGCAGGCCCAATCTCCGTAGGATGTTACATCATCTAAAGGCTTGTGTGGGGGATGAGACCAATGCAAAAAGGCAGAATTCATAAGAGGACAAAGAGATCCTTGCATACAGTGTTGTCAGAGTTCACTCTGTACATATACAAGTTACCACAGAGATCATACATTCCTATAGATGGTATCAAAGTTCTTAGATAGATACCAGACATGGATGCAATAGTGCTATTCTAACACACATTTCAGTAGTCAATTATCTGGATACTGAGAGAGAGAGAGAGAGAGAGAGAGAGAGAGAGAGAGAGAGAGAGAGAGAGAGAGAGAGAGAGAGAGAGAGAGAGAGAGAGAGAGAGAGAGAGAGAGAGAGATTTTGGACCCTCAGTGGGGGGGGGAGGGCTTACTGGCCCTTAAGGCTAGGTACCATATTTAGATTTTGGGGTATAAATGTCATTAAAACGGACATCAATTGATAATTTCAACGCTCACTACATGTAATCATACATAATTTCAAAGCCCAAGAGAATGTTACAAAGTGGACTATATGTAGGATCTTTCTTTGAAGATATCGTGATTGGGTCTAAATAGCCAATTGGCAATTAGTAGGCTAAATTTATTGTACTTCTCTTTAATGAATTGCCATTTCTAATTTTCTCAGCTTCAGAAGCATCTGCAGTCACCAAATGTTGTGTGGTTATCCTTAGATATATTCTCCAGATTTGTATAGAGAGAATTGTTAATATGTCGTCAAATTTGTATTATAGATAACATAATATGCGCCACAAACGCAGTTTACGTACACATCTTTAGTATTTTACAGATAGAAAGATGAAAAAAGTATATATCCACAATCTGCTCTATCCAAGTCTGGTCCTGGAGTGTCTTAACAAAATGGAACAAACATATTTAGGCTGACTTCATCCAGTGCCCAGAAAAATTTATTTGCAGTACATCCATATTTTAATACAATATTTCAGAAAAGTTGTAATACAAAAAAGTATTAGGGTGTGGTGTCTCGCCTTAAATCATTGTCCTTTGTGTTTTGGGGCAATTAACCATGCAGCCCCATGTGACAGAGAGCACATAAGTTTGAGGCAGGGCCTACAATTACATATGGTCTGCAAAGTCCATTGTTTTCTTTGAGGCACCCATTGATGTTAATAAAAATAAAAACTACAATACACCTGCTGAAAAATTATAGATTACAGAAAGCAATCTCTAGCGCTCATTGATGTGGTAAGAGAGAAGATGGAACAAAGAAGAAGGCACCGACAGACATGGAAGCTCTGCTTCTAGTTCCAAAGCAACTTTGCAGTGTTTTTTTTTTGTGTGTGTCATTTCTTACATTATTCGCCCAGAACTTTTTTGTGTTATTACATACAGCCAGAAATAACTTTTGGATATCAGAGCGACGGTAACTCACCAGCATTACGACCAGAAATACAACTTTTCCGAATTGGATCCTTTGTCGTACCCCCCAGGGCAATTTAACTTATCCCAGAGGCTGCTCCAAGACTCCGCCAGCAGAGAAGAGGTATTCGGAGTGGACTTCTAGTCCGACTCAGGAGGCGTACACACCATCCACCACTTCCAAGTATTTTACTCGCTAATGTTCAGTCCTTGGACAATAAAGTAGATGAGCTCAGGGAGAGGATCTCCTTCCAGAGAGACGTCAGGGACTATATCATACTGTGTTTCATGGAATCATGCCTCTCTCTGGATATACTGTCCCCATCCATACAGCCAGCTGGGTTCTCAGTACATCGTGCAGACAGGAATAAAGAACTCTCCGGGAAGAATAAAGGCGGTGGTGTATGTTTCATGATTAACTACTCATGGTGTGATTGTGAGAACGTACAGGAAAACAAGTCCTTTTGTTCACCCAACCTAGAATATCTCACAATCAAATGTCGACCGTATTACATCCCAAGATAATTCTCTTCAGTTATAGTCACAGCCATGTATATTCCCCCTCAAGCTGATACCACGACGGCCCTCAAGGAACTACACTGGACTTTGTGCAAACTGGAAACCACATATCCTGAGGCCGCAGTTATTGTAGCTGAAGATTTGAACAAAGCAAATTTAAGGAAAACGCTACCAAAGTTCTATCAACACATGTAGTGCTCGGTCTACAAAAACTCTCAACCATTGTTACTCTCCCTTCCGGGATGGCTACAAGGCCCTCCCCCGCCCTCCCTTCGGCAAATCAAATCATGACTCCATTCTGCTCCTCCCTTCCTATAGGCAGAAACTCAAACAGGAAGTACCCGTTCTAAGGTCTATTCAACGCCGGTCTGACCAATCAGAATCCATGTTTCATGATTGTTTTGATCACGCGGACTGGGATATGTTCCGGGTTGCCTCTGAGAATAACATTGATTTATACACGGACACGGTGACTGAGTTCATCAGGAAGTGTATAGGGGATGTTGTTCCCACTGTGACTATTAAAACCTACCCAAACCAAAAAACGTGGATAGATGGCAGCATTCGTGCAAAACTGAAAGTGCAAACCACCACATTTAACCACGGCAAGGTGACTGGGAATATGGTCGAATACAAACAGTGTATTTATTCCCAACGTAAGGCAATCAAACAGGCAAAACGTCAGTACAGAGACAAACTGGAGTCGCAATTCAACGGCTCAGACACGAGACGTATGTGGCAGGGTCTACAGACAATGATTACAAAGGGAAAATCAGCCACATCACGGACAACGACGTCTTGCTCCCGGACAAGTTAAACACCTTCTTCACCGGCTTTGAGGATAACACAGTGCCACCGACGCGGTCCGCTCCCAAGGACTTTGGGCTCTCGTTCTACATGGCCGACGTGAGTAAGACATTTAAGCGTGTTAACCCTCGCAAGGCTGCCGGTCCAGACGATATCCCTAGCCGCTTCCTCAGAGCATGCGCAGACCAGCTGGCTGGAGTGTTTATGGACATATTCAATCTCTCCCTATCCCAGTCTGCTGTCCCTACTTGCTTCAAGATGTCCACCATTGTTCCTGAACCCAAGAAATCAAAGGTAACTGAACTAAATGACTATCGCCCCATAGCACTCACTTCTGTCATCATGAAGTGCTTTGAGAGGCTAGTTAAGGATCATATCACCTCCACCTTACTTGACACCCTAGACCCACTTCAATTTGCATACCGCCCCAATAGATCCACAGATGATGCAATCGCTATTGCACTGCACACTGCCCTATCCCATCTGTACAAGAGGAATACCTATGTAAGAATGCTGTTCATTGACTTTAGCTAAGCCTTCAACACCATAGTACCCTCCAAGCTCATCATTAAGCTCTGGGCCCTGGGTCTGAACCCCACCCTGTGCAACTGGGTCAAGGACTTCCTGACGGGGCGCCCCCAGGTGGTGAAGGTAGGAAACAACACCTCCACTACGCTGATCCTCAACACAGGGGCCCCACAAGGGTGCATGCTCAGCCCCCTCCTATAATCCCTGTTTACCCATGACTGCGTGGCCACGTACGCCTCCAACTCAATCATCAAGTTTGCAGACGACACAACAGTAGTTGGCCTGATTACCAACAATGACGAGACAGCCTACAGTGAGGAGGTGAGGGCCCTGGCGGAGTGGTGCCAGGAAAATAATCTCTCCCTCAACGTCAACAAAAAGAAGGAGCTGATCGTGGACTTCAGGAGACAACAGAGAGAGCACTCCCCTATTCACATCGATGGGACCGCACTGGAGAAGGTGAAAAGCTACAAGTTCTTCGGCGTACACATCACTGACAATCTGAAATGGTCCACAATCTGTTTCGATACACCCGCAATAACATCAGCTAAAAATGTGTATGTGACCAATACAATTTGATTTGATTTGATTTAACACACACTGGATTTAGAGTCAGGACATTCAGGATTTGAGTGATCATTCTAGAAGTATTTGTGATTGCTTGGATTACAGCTATAATAAATTAATACTAGCCCTTTGCCCTCCTAAATGTATGTGTAATCTACTTTTAAACTGCATTTGATGTTTGATGGGATCAATAATGGACTACAGGATATACTACTTGGCTGAGACCACCTCCGTGAGACCCCTCTCCACAGCTGTGTCTGCCTGAAACCCGGCATCGCCATGAACCCTAATCAACATTCAATACGGAGTCCTCCATCGCTGTGCCTAAGGATCTTAATTACCATGGTAACATCTCAAAAACACCCAGTGCACCTCCGAAGTGTGTGGAGAGAGACAGAGAGATGGATAGACAGACTGACAGAGAGACAGGGACCCTCCCGGTGGTCGAGCTCATTCCCTGTGGTGTGTATATCCATATGGCTCTCCTGCATTATTCATAAGTCTTTTCTTTTTTAGACATTCCCTTTTAGAAGAGCAGTCCACGTGCATTAGGACTTTTCCACACCGAGAGCAGACTGGTGGCAAACGTCTCCCTCCCTGCCGCCTGACCACCCCCCACCCATCCACTCCTCCTCCGCCACAATCCACAATCCACCACCACCAAACAGTGAATCAATACAAGAGTGTATTCAGGGATTGCATGTCAGTTCCACTCTGAATGCACAGCGAGGGAGGGTAGGCAGGCAGGAGGGGTCTGTGGATATGCAGGCTGCTAGCTAGCTGTTCTGTTCCCTCTACCTGTTCGCTCCCAGTGGCACAACCAATTAATATGTCTCGGTCCTGTTTTGTTTGTAATTAACAGGCTGCTCCGTGAAGAGTCTGAGGGAGACGTCGTTTGCACCTAGCGATTGCCTATGGGTGTAAACTGACTTAGTGAGCATGTATGCCCAGGCTTATAAGAGGTGATACCGAGTGTTTACAAGGTGGTGTAGATGCAGGGAACTGGAGACAAAGATGTAGTTATTTAGCTAGAGTTTCACCCAATAGTAACAAATTATATAAACATAACCAAAGAACCAGAGATTCAGCCCTAAAGCTGATCAATCAACTCCTGCTGCCAAACGCACACCTCAGATCTGAATTAAACAGCCCAATCTCTATGGAAATGACATGCCCTGCGCTAGGAGGACGAGAACGGTTCAGTATGAAGAATAAGACATTCCTATAAAGCACACCTTTCCTATACACTAGGGCTCATTTAGGACATGTGAATTGGATGGAACTGTTATGTTCTCCTACCTGCCTTGTCTTACCAGATATTATTCTCTCAGCAGGTCAGAGTGACTCAACAGGTCCCTGAATCTATTGTATCTAATATGGAAAAATATGAAAGACATTGAATGTTCTGCTTCAGATGTACACTGCTCAAAAAAATTAAGGGAACACTTAAACAACACATCCTAGATCTGAATGAATGAAATAATCTTATTAAATACTTTTTTCTTTACATAGTTGAATGTGCTGACAACAAAATCACACAAAAATTATCAATGGAAATCAAATTTATCAACCCATGGAGGTCTGGATTTGGAGTCACCCTCAAAATTAAAGTGGAAAACCACACTACAGGCTGATCCAACTTTGATGTAATGTCCTTAAAACAAGTCAAAATGAGGCTCAGTAGTGTGTGTGGCCTCCACGTGCCTGTATGACCTCCCTACAACGCCTGGGCATGCTCCTGATGAGGTGGCGGATGGTCTCCTGAGGGATCTCCTCCCAGACCTGGACTAAAGCATCCGCCAACTCCTGGACAGTCTGTGGTGCAACGTGGCGTTGGTGGATGGAGCGAGACATGATGTCCCAGATGTGCTCAATTGGATTAATGTCTGGGGAACGGGCGGGCCAGTCCATAGCATCAATGCCTTCCTCTTGCAGGAACTGCTGACACACTCCAGCCACATGAGGTCTAGCATTGTCTTGCATTAGGAGGAACCCAGGGCCAACCGCACCAGCATATGGTCTCACAAGGGGTCTGAGGATCTCATCTCGGTACCTAATGGCAGTCAGGCTACCTCTGGCGAGCACATGGAGGGCTGTGCGGCCCCCCAAAGAAATGCCACCCCACACCATGACTGACCCACCGCCAAGCCGGTCATGCTGGAGGATGTTGCAGGCAGCAGAACGTTCTCCACGGCGTCTCCAGACTCTGTCACGTCTGTCACATGTGCTCAGTGTGAACCTGCTTTCATATGTGAAGAGCACAGGGCGCCAGTGGCGAATTTGCCAATCTTGGTGTTCTCTGGCAAATGCCAAACGTCCTGCACGGTGTTGGGCTGTAAGCACAACCCCCAACTGTGGACGTCGGGCCCTCATACCATCCTCATGGAGTCTGTTTCTGACCGTTTGAGCAGACACATGCACATTTGTGGCCTGCTGGAGGTAATTTTGCAGGGCTCTGGCAGTGCTCCTCCTGCTCCTCCTTTCACAAAGGCGGAGGTAGCGGTCCTGCTGCTGGGTTGTTGCCCTCCTACGGCCTCCTCTACGTCTCCTGATGTACTGGCCTGTCTCCTGGTAGCGCCTCCATGCTCTGGACACTACGCTGACAGACACAGCAAACCTTCTTGCCACAGCTCACATTGATGTGCCATCCTGGATGAGCTGCACTACCTGAGCCACTTGTGTGGTTTGTAGACTCCGTCTCATGCTACCACTAGAGTGAAAGCACCGCCATTATTCAAAAGTGACAAAAACATCAGCCAGGAAGCATAGGAACTGAGAAGTGGTCTGTGGTCACCACCTGCAAAACCAGTCCTTTATTGGAGGTGTCTTGCTAATTGCCTATAATTTCCACCTGTTGTCTATTCAATTTGCACAACAGCATGTGAAATGTATTGTCAATCAGTGTTGCTTCCTAAGTGGACAGTTTGATTTCACAGACGTGTGATTGACTTGGAGTTACATTGTGTTGTTTAAGTGTTCCCTTTATTCTTTTGAGCAGTGTATAATTCTATGAAAAGGGTTTGGATTGAGCTGAGGATCAAATAAATACATCTAACCTAGTTAGGTGTCCAGCTACAGGCAGCTAACATGCATTGTTTTTAATACCAGCAAACACATCAAGGATTAGGTACTTTGTATCACATCAGTAACCTATCCATACTTCTTCACTAACTCCATGAAGTAGATGCCTGAATGTTGCACCTTCTCCTCCTCTCTTCTCTTCCTCTTTTCGGTCCTCCTCTAACCCAGCCTAACGTCTCCCTTTCAGCATTCTCCTCTCCCGCTGTTCTTCACTTTATTACAGACAAGAGAGCAAGATGGCAGGATTGACAGAGATGGAACCTCAGCAGAGAGAATAATCAAGGCCTATCAAATGGCCTGAGATGAAAGCATGTGAAATAGAAAAGTAATTCCAATTGGGAGCGTGGAGAAATCCGGCAATGTCTTAACTTGGCCCTTTCATGGCAAAGGAGAAATATAGTTTCACTGAGATGTTACAACCGCTCTCTTTCATATCCCCCCAGATACAATCAGAGAAACGAGTTACACAATTGAAGGCAATCAAATGAATGGTCCCAGAGAGGAAGAGAGGTTTGCCTTCCACATACCATCATTCATCTTAATTCAGTACATAGCAACATCACATACAGGACCCATTCACCCAATCAAATTACACACAGGAGAGTTCAAAATAACTGAAGCTTACGTGGACAACAGGGCTGGGTTTTCTTAAAGGTCCAATGCAACTTTTATCTGATATATCAATATCAAATCATTTCTGGGTAATAATTAAGTAAGTACCTTACTATGATTTATTTTCAATTAAAATGGTCAAAAAGAAATACAAATAGCCTCTTAGCAAAGAGCAATTCCTCAAGCAAGAATTTAGGTATGAATGTCTGGGAGTGGTCTGTACTCCTGAGTGGCACAGTGGTCTAAGGCACTGCATCGCAGTGCTAACTGTGCCACTAGAGATCCTGGTTGCAGCCGGCCGCGACCGGGAGACTCATGGGCGGCGCACAATTGGCCCAGCGGCGTCCAGGGTAGGGGAGGAAATGGCCGGCAGGGATGTAGCTCAGTTGATAGAGCATGGCGTTTGCAACTCCAGGGTTGTGGGTTTGATTCCCATGGGGGGCCAGTATAAAAAAATAAAAAAAATAACAAAATAACAAAATATGTATTCACTAACTGTAAGTCGCTCTGGATAAGAGCGTCTGCTAAATGACTAAAAATGTAAATGTAAAAATGTCTGAGTGGGGAGAGGAAAACTGAAAACCAGCTGTTATTGGCAGAGAGGTTTGGAACTCTCTTTCTTATTGGTCTATAAACTCCATCCCACCAAAACAGGCTGAAATTTCAGGCGATCTTTTCAAACAGCTCTAGGGCTGGGCGATATGGCCAAAATATCATATCACAGTGTTTTTCAAATGAATGACAGTATGATGGTATTTGATGATGTTTTATCTTTTTGCATAATAAAAGTTCTAAATATGCTTTATGAGTAGTTCATGACCCTAGGGTGGCAACACATACATTATAAGCGACTTCAAGATATATTTCTCCATTCTGATTGATTTATACTGTTCAATCCAACTTAAAACACTTGCACCTTTGTTATCACTTCCACACTGTGTCACGCAAGGCTGCATGATATGGGCAAAACATCTAGACCTAGTTAATTGGTGTACTGTTGGAATCATGGAAATAGTATGATTATTCTAATTCTATAGTTAGAATATAGTGGGCATCACCTTGAATACATTGTTGTTTGACATGAAAATGAATGAATAAGCCAGGGAAGAATTATTGACAGACCAGGAACCAAAGTTCACCCACAACTGCGTGGCCGCGCACGACTCCAACACCATCCTCGAGTTTCCTTACGACACGACAGTGGTATGACTGATCACCGACGATGATGAGGCAGCCTATAGGGAGGAGGTCAGAGACCTGGCAGTGTGGAACCAGGACAACAATCTCTCCCTCAACGTCAGCAAGACAAAGGAGCTGATCGTGGACTACAGGAAACGGAGGGGCGAACACACCATGCACATCAATGGGGCTGTAGTGGAGCGGGTCGAGAGCTTCAAGTAACTCGGTGTCTACATCACTAAGGAATGAACATGGTCCACACACACCCACATAGTTGTGAAGAGAGCACAACAATGCTTCTTCCCCCTCAGGAGGCTGAAAAGATTTGGCATGGGCCCTCAGATCCTCAAAAGTTCTACAGCTGCACCATTGAGAGCATCTTGACTGGCTGCATCACCGCTTGGTATGGCAACCGCAAGGCACTACAGAGGGTGGTGAGTACGGCCCAGTACATCACTGGGGCCGAGCTCCCTGCCATCCAGGACCTCTATACCAGGCGGTGTCAGAGGAAGGCCCAAAAAATACAGAATCCAGCCATCTAAGCCATAGACTGTTCTTTTTGCTTCCGCATGGCAAGCCGTAAGACTTCTAAATAATATTGCTAAATAGCTTTTATTTATTATTTTTTATATATATATTTTTTTATATTTAGCAGACGCTCTTATCCAGAGCGACTTACAGGAGCAATTAGGGTTAAGTGCCTTGCTCAAGGGCACATCGACAGATTTTTCACCTAGTCGGCTCAGGGATTAGAACCATTGACCTTTCGATTACTGGCACAACGCTCTTAACCACTTAACCACTAGCTATTCGAAAGTCTACCCGGATTACCTGCATTGACCTTTTTTTTTTACTAACTCTCTTGCACTGACTCAATGCACACACACTGGACTATACCCACACACTCACACATACTTACCCTGACACCCCAACACACACACACACTACACACGCCCACACACAAACATAACATACGCACACAGGCATACTGATGCCACACACACACACTTTCACAATCACCACACATCCTGCTGCTACAGCTGATTCTAGTCACTTTACCACTACCTATACATTGCCTTGCAAAAGTATTCATCCCCCTTGGCGTTTTTCCTATTTTGTTGCATTACAACCTGTAATTTAAATTGATTTTTATTTGGATTGCATGTAATGGACATACACAAAATTGTCAAAATTGGTGAAGTGAAATGAAAAAAATTACTTGTTGTCACGGTTTCGGCCGAGGCTGCCTCTCTCCCTTGTTCGGGCAGGCTTCGGCGTTCGTCGTCTCCGGAATTCTAGCTGCCACCGATTTATGTTTTCATGTTCGTTTGCTTTTGTCTGTTTGTGTCACACCTGTTTCTGTTTTACGTGATTAGTATCCTATAAGTTTCTCGTTGTGTTTGTCTTGTGTTGTGTGTGATTGTTTTCGTCAGTGTTGTGTTTGCTCGGTTGAGCATATTTCTCTCCACTGCGCTGGAGCTCGTTTGCACTTGTTTCGTGCACTACATATTTTGTCGCACCTGTTTTGTGCGCATTTTGCCTACACGCCTTTGGCGTAGTTTAGCTGTTGGGCTTTGTTGCCCTGTTGCCTGTGTTTGGGTCGGAATACAGCTTTTGGAACCTACCGTCTGCGTCCTGCATCTGATTTCCTACACCACACCTACACACCCCCTGACAGAATCACACACCACCCATGGAATCAGCAGGAGCAGAAGCAGCCCAGACAAGACTGGAAGCCCAGGTTCGGGATCAGCAGGAGCAACTCCTGCAGATGGGGAACGCCCTGCAGGAAGTTATTTCCACACTCCGAGGCTGGGGTTCGCCTCCACCACCGCCCGCCCAGCCAGCACCATCGGTCAGCCCGCCCGTTCCAGCACCGGAACATCGAGGAGTCCGTCTATCTCTCCCGAGGGCTTACGACGGGACAGCGGCTGGGTGTCAGGGGTTCTTGCTCCAGGTCGAGCTGTACCTGGCCACAGTCCATCCGGCACCGTCAGGGCATGAGAGCGTGTCCGCCCTAATCTCCTGCCTGGCCGGTAAAGCGTTGGAGTGGGCCAACGCAGAGTGGAGGAAGATCGACGCCACGACCATCACCTACACCGAGTTCTCCCGCCGCTTTAGGGCGGTGTTCGACCATCCCCCGGAGGGGAAAGCGGCGGGGGAGCGTCTGGTCTTCCTTAGGCAGGGGAGGAGGAGTGCCCAGGAATTCGCACTCGAATTCCGTACTCTAGCGGCAGATGCAGGGTGGAATGATCGGGCCCTCATCGATCTCTACCGATGTAGCCTCAGAGAGGACGTCCGTCGGGAGCTGGCCTGTCGGGACGCCAGTCTCACTTTCGACCAGCTGGTCGACATGTCAATTAGGTTGGATAACCTATTGGCTACCCGCGGACGTCCTGAGGGGGGTCCGTCCATTCCATCCTCCAGCGCACCCGAGCCGTGTCCTATGGAGCTCGGGGGCGCTGGCGCTAGAGGTAGGAGGAGTCGGCAGAGTGGGGGGTCCATCCACTGCACCAACTGTGGTCGGGGAGGACACACCGCGGCTAGGTGCTGGGGATGGCCTCCTCGGGGAGATGACGACAGGTCCCGCACTGGGGATTCCCTCCAGGTGAGTAGGCGCCCCACTCACCCAGAGCTCACTGTTGCCCATTTTTGTATGCCTGTGTGTTTTCCGCAGGTGGCACCTCATTCCCAGTGTAAGGCGCTGGTAGATTCAGGCGCGGCTGGGAATTTCATTGATAAGAAGTTTTGTTTAGAGTTAGGGTTTCCCCTTCTCCCTGTGGAAGTTCCTTTTCCCGTTCACGCCCTAGATAGTCGTCCGTTGGGTACGGGCTTAATCAGGGAGGTCACGGCGCCACTTAGGATGTGTGCGCAGGGGAGTCATCAGGAGATAATACAACTGTTTCTGATTGACTCTCCTGCGTATCCGGTGGTGCTGGGCATGCCCTGGTTAAGTACCCATAACCCCGTTATTTCGTGGCAGGAGAGGGCTCTGAAGGAGTGGTCTGCTCAGTGTGTGGGTAGATGTTTGGGCGTTTCCTTAGGGGCTACCTCGGTGGAAAGTCCAAACCAGGTGCCCGCATTGCACATTCCACCTGAGTATGGGGATCTGGCTATCGCGTTTAGTAAGGCGAGGGCGACGCGATTGCCACCCCATAGGCAGGGGGATTGTGCGATAGACCTTCAGGCAGGAGCTGCGCTCCCACGGAGTCATGTGTATCCTCTGTCTCAGGAGGAGAAGAAAGCTATGGAGGTTTACATAGACGAATCACTGAGACAAGGATACATACGGCCGTCCACTTCCCCCGCGTCCTCGAGTTTCTTTTTCGTGAAGAAGAAGGATGGGGGGTTGCGTCCGTGCATCGACTACCGTGGTCTCAATCAGATTACGGTGAAGTATAGTTATCCACTCCCGCTGATTGCGACCATGACTGAGTCGTTGCATGGGGCGCGTTTCTTCACGAAATTAGATCTCAGGAGCGCGTACAACTTGGTGCGCATCAGGAAGGATGATGAATGGAAAACAGCCTTTAGTACCACCTCGGGCCATTACGAGTATCTCGTCATGCCATACGGGTTGATGAATGCTCCGTCAGTGTTCCAATCATTCGTGGATGAGATCTTCAGGGACATGCAGGGACAGGGAGTGGTGGTGTACATAGATGACATCCTCGTGTACTCACCTACCCGTGTCGAGCATGTGGCCCTGGTGCGCAGAGTGTTGCGGAGGCTGGTGGAGCACGACCTGTATGTGAAGGCAGAGAAGTGTCTGTTTTTCCAGGAGTCGATTTCCTTCTTGGGGTATCAGTTGTCTGCGTCAGGGGTGGAGATGGAGGTAGACCGAGTGTCAGCCGTGAGTAATTGGCAAACACCAACCACTGTGAAAGAGGTGCAGCAGTTTTTGGGGTTTGCGAATTACTACCGGAGGTTTATCCGGGGTTTTGGGCAGGTGGCAGCTCCCATCACGTCTCTCTTAAAGGGGGGCCCGGTGCGTCTGCAGTGGTCAGTCGAGGCGGACAGGGCTTTTAAGAAGCTGAAGGACCTGTTCACCTCGGCTCCGGTGCTGGCGCATCCGGATCCCTCCTTACCATTTCAGGTAGAGGTGGACGCGTCTGAAGCCGGTATTGGCGCCGTGCTGTCCCAACGGTCAGGCGCGCCACCTAAACTCCGCCCCGTTGCCTTCTATTCCAAGAAGCTCAGCCCGGCGGAGCGAAATTATGACGTAGGGGACAGGGAGCTGTTAGCTGTGGTCCAAGCCCTTAAGGTGTGGAGGCACTGGCTTGAGGGGGCTCAACACCCTTTCCTCATTTTGACGGACCACCGTAACCTGGAGTACATCCGGGCAGCGAGGAGGCTGAACCCTCGACAGGCTAGATGGAGTATGTTTTTGACCCGTTTCTCTTTTAAGATCACCTACATCCCTGGGTCACAAAACGGTAAGGCAGATGCACTGTCTCGGCGGTATGACGGGGAGGAGAGGTCCGTGGAGCCCACTCCCATACTGCCGGAGTCGTGTCTAGTGGCACCGGTGGTGTGGGAGCTCGATTCTGAGCTCGAGCGGGCATTACGCACCGACCCTAGTCCACCACAATGCCCGGAGGGTCGGAGGTATGTTCCGCTCGAGTGTCGGGATCGATTGATCTATTGGGCTCACACGTCACCCTCCTCTGGACATCCGGGTATCGGCCGGACAGTGCACTGTCTTAGTGCCAAATATTGGTGGCCTACGTTGGCCAGGGATGTGAGGGTTTATGTTTCCTCCTGCTCGGTGTGCGCCCAGTGTAAGGCGCCTAGACATCTGCCTAGGGGTAAGTTACTACCCCTGCCCGTTCCACAACGACCATGGTCCCACCTCTCGGTGGATTTTATAACTGACCTTCCCCTCTCTCAAGGGAATACTACACTCCTGGTCGTTGTGGATCGGTTCTCTAAGGCCTGTCGTTTGCTCCCCATGCCGGGTCTTCCTACTGCCCTACAAACCGCCGAAGCGCTATTCACTCATGTGTTCCGGCACTACGGGGTGCCCGAGGACATTGTGGCTGACCGGGGTCCCCAATTCACCTCCAGAGTCTGGAGAGCTTTTATGGAGCGGTTGGGGGTCTCGGTGAGTCTCACCTCGGGTTACCACCCGGAGAGTAATGGGCAGGTGGAACGCGTAAACCAGGATGTGGGCAGGTTTCTCAGAACATACTGCCGGGACCGGCCGGAGGAGTGGGCGAGATATGTGCCCTGGGCTGAGATGGCACAGAACTCTCTTCGCCACTCCTCCACCCAACTAACCCCTTTTCAGTGTGTTTTAGGGTACCAGCCGGTTCTGGCACCATGGCATGAGAGCCAGATCGAGGCCCCCGCTGTGGATGAGTGGGTGCGGCGCTCGGAGGAGACGTGGGACGCTGCACACGTCCATCTGCAGCGTGCCATACGTCGACAGAAGACGAGCGCCGACCTACACCGCAGTGAGGGGCCTGTGTACGCACCTGGAGATCGAGTCTGGCTCTCTGCCAGAAACCTGCCCCTCCGCCTGCCCTGTCGGAAACTGGGTCGGCGGTTTGTAGGGCCATTTAAAGTCCTGAGAAGGTTGAACGAGGTTTGTTATAGATTACAGTTGCCAGTGGAGTATAAATGTATTAACCCCTCGTTCCATGTGTCCCTTCTCAGGCCGGTGGTAGCAGGCCCGCTCCAAGAACATGAGATCTTGGAGACCCCCCCGCCCCCGTTGGACATCGAGGGGGCACCGGCGTACACCGTGAGATCCATCTTGGATTCTAGACGTCGGAGAGGGGGTCTTCAGTATCTAGTGGAGTGGGAGGGGTACGGTCCGGAGGAGCGGTGCTGGGTGCCGAGGAGAGACATCTTGGACCCGTCGCTCCTGACGGAATTCCATCGGGGGTATCCGACGCGCCCTGCGCCGCGGCCTCCGGGTCGTCCCCAAGGCCGGAGTCGGCGCGCGTCTGGAGCCGCGCGTCAAGGGGGGGGTACTGTCACGGTTTCGGCCGAGGCTGCCTCTCTCCCTTGTTCGGGCAGGCTTCGGCGTTCGTCGTCTCCGGAATTCTAGCTGCCACCGATTTATGTTTTCATGTTCGTTTGCTTTTGTCTGTTTGTGTCACACCTGTTTCTGTTTTACGTGATTAGTATCCTATAAGTTTCTCGTTGTGTTTGTCTTGTGTTGTGTGTGATTGTTTTCGTCAGTGTTGTGTTTGCTCGGTTGAGCATATTTCTCTCCACTGCGCTGGAGCTCGTTTGCACTTGTTTCGTGCACTACATATTTTGTCGCACCTGTTTTGTGCGCATTTTGCCTACACGCCTTTGGCGTAGTTTAGCTGTTGGGCTTTGTTGCCCTGTTGCCTGTGTTTGGGTCGGAATACAGCTTTTGGAACCTACCGTCTGCGTCCTGCATCTGATTTCCTACACCACACCTACACACCCCCTGACACTTGTTTAAAAAAAATCAAAAAAATATATAATGGAAAAGTGGTGCATGCATATGTATTCACCCCCTTTGCTATGAAACCCCTAAATAAGATCTGGTGCAACCAATTACCTTCAGAAGTCACATAATTAGTTAAATAAAGTCCACCTGTGTGCAATCTAAGTGTCACGTGATCTGTCACATGATCTCAGTGTATATATACCTGTTCTGAAAGGCCCCAGAGTCTTTAACACCACTAAGCAAGGGGCACCACCAAGCAAGCAGCACCATGAAGACCAAGGAGCTCTCCAAACAGGTCAGGGACAAAGTTGTGGAGAAGTACAGATCAGGGTTGGGTTATAAAAGATATCCGAAATTTTGAACATGCCACGGAGCACCACTAAATCCATTATAAAAAAATTTAATGAATATGGCACCACAACAAACCTGCCAAGAGAGGGCCGCCCACCAAAACTCACGGACCAGGCAAGGAGGGCATTAATCAGAGAGGCAACAAAGAGACCCAAGATAACCCAGAAGGAGCTGCAAAGCTCCACAGCGAAGATTGGAGTATCTGTCCATAGGACCACTTTAAGCCGTACACTCCACAGAGCTGAGCTTTACGGAGGAGTGGCCAGAAAAAAGCCATTGCTTAAAGAAAAAAATAAGCAAACACATTTGGTGTTCGCCAAAAGCATGTGGGAGACTCCCGAACATATGAAAAAAGGTACTCTGGTCATATGAGCTTTTTGGCCATCAAGGAAAACGCTTTGTCTGCCGCAAACCCAACACCTGTCATCACCCCGAGAACACCATCCCCAGAGTGAAGCATGGTGGTGGCAGCATCATGCTGTGGGGATATTTTTCCATCGGCAGGGACTGGGAAACTGGTCAGAATTGAAGGAATGATGGATGGTGCTAAATACAGGGAAATTCTTGAGGGAAACCTGTTTCAGTCTTCCAGAGATTTGAGACTGGGATGGAGGTTCACCTTCCAGCAGGACAATGACCCTAAGCATACTGCTAAAGCAACACTCAAGTGGTTTAAGGTGGTCTTGGAATGGCCTAGTCAAAGCCCAGACTTCAATCCAAATGAGAATCTGTGGTATGACTTAAAGGAACCCATCCAACTTGACGTAGCTGGAGCAGTTTTACCTTGAAGAATGGGCAAAAATCCCAGTGGCTAGATGTGCCAAGCTTATAGAGACATACCCCAAGAGACTTGCAGCTGTAATTGCTGCTAAAGGTGGCTCTACAAAGTATTGACTTTGGGGGGGGGGGGGGGGAATAGTTATGCACACTCAAGTTTTCCGTTTTTTTGTCTTATTTCATGTTTGTTTCACCCCCAAAAATATTTTGCATCTTCAAAGTGGTAAGCATGTTGTGTAAATCAAATGATACAAACCCCCAAAAAATCAATTTTAATTCCAGGTTGTAAGGCAACAAAATAGGAAAAATGCCAAGGGGGGTGAATACTTTCGCAAACCACTGTACGTACATACTGTGGCTACCTCAATTACCTCGTACCCCTGCACATCGACTCGGTACTGGTACTCTCTGTATATAGCCATGTTATTTTTACACATTATTGTTATTTGTTTTTCACTGTGTATTTATTCCTCGTGTCACTATTTCTGTATTTTTTATTTATCTTTAACTCTGCATTGTTGGAAAAGGACCCGTAAGTAAGCGTTTCACTGTTAGTCTACACCTGTTGCTTACGAAGCATGTGACAAATAACATATGATTTGAAAGGGTTGATCAGTGTTTCCAGGTGACCCTAATTAGATGTTACATTACATTTTTTCTTACCCCATGTAATTAGCTAACATATTGCTTCAAATCAAATCAAATTGTATTTGTCACATGCTTCCCCTATTCCTCTCTGATTTAGAGATACCATTGCACAAACAACATGCCTATCTAGGCCTATACCAGCACTGGTACCAGGCTGTATTAGATAGCTACATTTGCTCTGACTCTTAGTACATTTAGCAAGCTAGCTAGCCAGCGAACTAGTGATTACCATTAGCGGCTAAAAATATTTATTTTAGCCAAAACTTGCTAAGAAAAGACAAACTAGCAGACAGTATTTTGCAGACAGTAAGATACACACACTAATAGTGTAATTATAGAATGCTTATGGAAAGCAGAATGTCACCAACATCTTGTTGCATCTATCTGACAATGCAGACTCAGACTGCAGAGTGAAGGGCAAGAAAGTGCTCGCGACTCTGTGGTGGGGGCAGGGCTTGGTGTGGGAAGCGGCATGCAGCAGGAGGAGAGGGTGAAAGACGATTCCAGCAGCAAACGGAGTAAACTATAAAGACGGACATCACACGCGTCAGAGTTGAGTATCTAATTTAACAGTCCAAACATTGAAATACCGTTATAGAAGGTAAAATAAAAATCCAATACAGGGATATAGTAAAATACAGTATACTTCCCAGCCCTAAACAGCTCTTACTCTAAGGGCATTATCATATATATTTTTTCAATTTCACAGTATTATTCCAACCTCATAGTGTGGATATACTGTATGTATATAACACAGGAAAATCACATTTTTGACAGCACTGGGCCTTTAAGTGTTCTGTGAAAAATGCAGAATTTAATTTAATTGATCATAAAGAAACTAAAAGCAGCACACAATATCTTCATAAATAAAATAAAAACTGGTACATAACCTCTCATAATGTACAATGCTGAAATGTATGCGACACGCAGAACATCAGTACCACAGAATTTGGCTAAACACACATGCATCAAACGTGAGCAAAACTGGGTTCAGTCCTATTAGCGTTATTGTACCAATTTCAACAACTATGATTGTAAATGATGATACTGTACTGCTGTCCAAATACCTGGAAACGTTTCATGCACTTACAGCATTAGCATCAACATTTGTTAATTCAGCCAGCGGTGTCTAACATCTGCAGCATGGCTCTGATTTTCAGAATAAACACACATAAACAGATCAGGGAGATTTGAGATATGAAATCTCCCTGATCTGTCTAACTAAAGCAAGCGCTTTAGTTAGCTTGTGTTTGTGTGTGTGTGACGGGAGGTGGAGATGGGGGCAGGGGCATGTGTGTGTGTGTGTATGTGTGTGTGTAGAATTTGACTTATTGTGATTACGTGAGTACCAACCCTATCCACGTAATGCTGAATCTCCACTTTTCTCTAATCTTCACTCCTAGTTTATGCTGAGGTGGTGCATATGCACATCAATCATCAAACACAAACACACACATACGACTGATGCATAGATTCAAAAATAAACAGCTTAAATTAATTAATTATCTCAGTAGTCAGAAGGCACAACTCTCTGTAAATACCCAGCATGAGTAGAGTCAGGGGCTGGATCTTAAATGGTTATCCTAGAAACACAGATCCTTTAATGCAAATGTGTCAAATTAATTCCACGGAAGGGCCGGGTGTCTGCAGGTTTTTGCTCCTCCTTTGTACTTGACTGATGGTCACTGATTAGTAAGGAACTCCCCTCACCTGGTTGTCTAGGTCAGCAGACACTAGTGACTAGGCCCTCCATGGAATGAGTTTGACATCCTTGCTTTAAGGCATGCTGGAAATCTAATTTAGTCACAAAGAAACCCATTTCATGATGACATAAAGAAATAGGGCTTCTCTAAACAGAACAGAAGCTTTCACAGTTTTGTATCTGCATTACATCAATCTAATCTTCTCTGTGATACGTATTTAGGGGGCAGGAGGTCAAATTACAGCACTTTTACAGTTATATGATAAAGGGAGGATGGAGGGACTTGTGGGGAGAACTTCTCACAGGAGAACTCTATGCATTGTAATGGGCACTATGTCCTTTTAATTGTTGTTGCCCAATATGTTTTCATCTATGTGCAGATCTACAGTAACTGTCTCTCTGTCATGAAATAACAGTTGATGTTATTAAGAGAAAATACATAGAGTGAAAGAGAAAAGCTAGACATTCATTTGATCAAAGTGGCTCTATCTAACAAACTCAGCGACTCATTCTTTAACCTTGGCTTTCTCTGAGAGTGCATCACACAAGGACACAGCCAGAGGCGCATTCTGCAAACAACTAAAAATGTACCCCCCAAGACATCAATTAACTAATAGCAAGCTTTGTGTTACAAACCATACTCAATGGAATACATCCTATCCAAAAGCCAAACCTGACAATATCAAGCAGAGGCAAGATAACAAAACCATAATGCAGTACATAAACTTTATTAACCCAGAGAAAAGCTTTGGCTCGGTTTTTGATTCCTCAAAGAGAAATCTCTTTGAACACAGACACGCTTAACTCAAGTAGAGATTTGCACATTTCAAAAAGATCAAATTTCGAGGTCAGTCTTTTTATTAAATTTTTTATAATATTAAATTTTTCCTTTTCTTTCTTTTTTTACATTCCAAAAGCAAAAAAAAATGTATAGATACGAACGACAACTTACAGACACATACAAACAATGACTACATCTCCTCTGCCCAGACCCGCCTGCTCACACCCCCATCCCTACTGCCTGCATTGTTGTTTGCCACTTGGTCTTAAATTGTACCAATTCGTTTTTCTCAGTCGCCCATGCTATTTCAATATTCAAATAATAAATCATTCGATTTTTCCATTGTGCCAATGATGGCGGATTGATTGACTTCCAAGTTTTTAGTATAAGTCAGTCTGTTTAATTGGACAAAACAGTGGAAGGTTGTGCTGACAAATGGAAACAGATTCTAAACTTCTGATGAATTGAACATTCTGAATAAATAGATGATTCACACTCTTTCGTTGAACCGTTTCACCATTCATCACGATTCTATTTTTTTGCATGGATGTAACAGTCCACCATATTTACAGTCGAGGCCGAGTAGCTGAGAGGAGAGTAGACTAGTAAGGAGAAGAAGATAGGTATTTAGTGGATGTTTGATTATCATTGTGTGCCCTGTCAGAAAGAAACCCCATAAACACATCCAATTAAACACAAGGACGAAGGGACACAGTGAGCCACTACGATAAGAAGGTCTAGACAAGGTCACCTACCTCTGCTCTGCATAGCAAGCTACAGGCATAAACACCAGTGGAGGCTGCTGAGGGGAGGACAGCTCAAAATAATGGTTGGAATAGAGTCAATGGAAGGGTATCAAATGTCAGCAGCCTCCACTGATAAACACCCATCCCAAATACAGGGGAGAGAGTAAGAGAGATGCACACATCGTGATCTGTGATAAATTGGGGTATTGGGGTGGAGAGTTGGACTGGATGGCTGGATGGCGGTTGAATATGTGGGTTACTATGGCCAAGGAAGCAGCAGGGACCTTTAGTTGGGGTCTCCGGCTCTGTTCTCTAATTAGCCCAATTAGGCAGGCCCATGGACCATTAGCATGCTACCACTGTAGAGCCTGCCGGAGCCTGCCTGCCTGCCTGCCTTTTGGAGCAGCAAACACACCCAGAGTTCTCCCTCCCTCTCCAGGCCCCGTCCTCCCACCCTCTCCCCTCTACCTTCTTTACCGCTGCTGCCTCCAGTGAGGTTCTGATCCACCGCCGGAGGTCATCATTATCAACCCGGCTCAAACGCTGCCAGAAAGCCAGCAAGCAACCACCCTGCATGTCTATTTATCATGGTCATCTATCTCTCTCTGCACCTCTCTCTGTCTCTCTCTCTGTCTCTCTCTCTGTCTCTCTCTCTCTCTGTCTCTCTCTCTCTCTCTCTCTCTCTCTCTCAGTCTCTCTCCCTCACTGTAAACAGATTCCCTATTCGCTGACGAGACTGAGTGAGCATCACATCTGTGCACTGAACATCAAAGCACACTTGTGATATGTAAATAGTGCAGAACGAAACGTCAGAAGTATTGTTGAATTATTTATTTCATCCATAGGTCTCTCTGAAGATGAGTCTGTATGGATCAAATGGGAACATAAATATAGCCAATAAGCATACTGTCATATAAATTACTTTTATGATCATGCACAGCCTGCTCCTTTATGCAACTTACCACCGACACCTTTAATAACAATAACTTTGAAGGAACAAAGTGGGGTCTTAGCGCGCTGGACACACACACACACACACACACAGTATGTCCAAGGTTTAGATGTGAGCTGGCTTGTGTTGTGGCTGATTAAGCGAGCTGAGTTAGTGTACTCGCCTCGTCTTTGAGACTGACACACACTGACTCACTCTGGAAATTAGCACTGGTATGGCTTCGCACGTGTGTGCCTTCATCCCCTCAACTCTGTGATCAAGTATAGCCCCGCTCACAGTCCCCATGGCTCCCTTTTAAAGATTGTACGCACACAAACACACACTTTCTAAAACATGCAATAATATGGAACGCATTCTGCCTACAGACTGGATCCCTTTAAAGCAAGGATGGGCAACTTTGATGGGGTCACAACAAATCTGAACTCATCATGAGGGGCCGCAGTGGCTCGTGGGTCTGCGTACCCACATCCATACACACACTTGCAGTCAGAGCCGGCCCTAGTCTTTTATCGGTCCTCCTCTTGACAGCGGCGAGAAAACATTTCATTTCCTGCAATTCTACACATTTTGCCATGGGGCGTAGAGAATATGTTGCAGGTTTAAAGCAACTTTTCTACAATTCTACACATTTTACCATGGGACGGAGAGAAGATTTAGCAATTTAACTAATTTAATGCAATTCTACACATTTTGCCATAAAGTGGAGAGAAATGTTTGCAGTTTTTAATCTGATATCTGAGTGAGAGTGACTAACAAAATCAATGGTGGCCCCCCGGTCGGTAATTCGACCATGATTGATATAAGTTTAGATAGCTGGCTAGACTAACTTACCAATCTAAAAAATGTTAGCTGACATGGGCTAATTGAGTGACTGTCAGTGACTGACATAACAAGAGAAAAACTGATGATGCAAAACCACATTTCAGAATTGCACCTTGTGTAATCTAACAGTAAGTTGAGACCCCGACTGAGTTCCTAATGATTTATTTTTTTATCAGGGACCTACAACAGGGGGTCTCTGCTTTAAAGGATTGTATACACACCAAACACACACTCTCTCACACAACACACCATAACACACACAACACAGCCCGCAGGCACACACAGACAGTCGCCCGTGAGCACACACGCACACACACACAGCCACCACCACTGTTCTCAGAGCTACACTGACTAGTTGACTGCTCCTTTGTGTGACTCAATGTAAAATCAGAGAGATTAGACTGTTAAAAAAAATTCCAAGCACTGAGGCATGCAGGAGCCAAACCTCAGAGCTTCACAAACGCTCTCACACAAATAGAAACACACACACACACACATACACAACACACAAGCATAACATTTTCATTCTTCGAGATCTGTGTTGAATCCCCTGTCACCAGGAGTGATGGAAGCTCTGCCTATAATAACCCAACAATCAAACCGTTTCAGATAGAATGAGGCTACAGAATGAGGAGTTGGATTCCATTTAATATATATATATATATATATAATATATATAATAATATATATAATAATATAATATGCCATTTAGCAGACGCTTTTATCCAAAGCGACTTACAGTCATGCGTGCATACATTTTTTTTTTTTTTGTGTATGGGTGGTCCCGGGGATCGAACCCACTACCTTAGCGTTACAAGCGCCGTGCTCTACCAGCTGAGCTACAGAGGACCATTATATATTATATATTATATTATTTAATCTCACTTGACAGAAAATATACCCCCATCCCTCCCTCTCCATCTCTACCATCCTCCCCCCATCCTTACTCCTCCCTCCCCCATTCCATACACCTGTCCTTACTCACTACACTTCCACATTTTGTACGGTCTCTTCTTGCATCTTTCAACCCACACCATGCTTTGTCGCACCTTTCATATCAGAAGTCTCTCCTTGGTCTCCCTTCCCAGTCTTTCTCCTAGGATTCCCATGTCCCTCTAGTGTGCAGCCTCTGGGAATTGAGCTGCTCTTTCTGCTATTGAAAATCAAACAGCCTGAGATCACTTTTGTCAGATCGAATAGAAAGGAAAGAGGAGAATTCCCCCACCAGGGATTCTCCTCTCCCCAGATCTCTCTTTCATAATGCAGTGTCTCAACCACCAACTCCTCCAGGCTACATTCCCAAACCCCTGAAGTCCACACTCTGATACAACACCATAGCTTCAAGTGTTCATGATCAAACATGCAAGAATGAAACAACAGAGGGTGTAAAAATGTATCTTTTTAAATACATGTGTCCATACAGCCCCTTTCCTCACAACCTTGTACATTTCATCATTATCCCATTGCACCATAACAGCAGGCCACAGAATAGACTAGAGAGTCAGTGATCATGCCAATTGGGGTGCACAGCGTAGTAATAATAATAATAATAATATGCCATTTAGCAGACGCTTTTATCCAAAGCGACTTACAGTCATGCGTGCATACATAATTTTTTTTGTGTATGGGTGGTCCCGGGGATCGAACCCACTACCTTGGCGTTACAAGCGCCGTGCTCTACCAGCTGAGCTACAGAGGATCACGTAGTGAGTTGTGGATGAGCTTGTTCTACTTCTCCGGCCAGTTTGTCAGAGGTGTTTGACCTGAACCTGGGCAGCCCTGTGGATCTAGCTCTGTGTGAATCTGCATGATGTTTCCACACGGCTACACTGAGCAGCGAGCGGCAGAGGAACGGGGTCCGCTGGCTGTGTGACCGAGGACTGCGTACATTCAGGGTCACTGGCGTATCAAGGCTCTGTAATTGCCCTTTCATGTGTGTTATGTTCCAGCAGTCTGACTGACCAACATTCCTTTAGTCAGGTTAAATCAAATACAGTGCATTCGGAAAGTATTCAGACACCTTGACTTTTTCCACATTTTGTGACATTACAGCCTTATTCTAAAATTGATTTTTTTTTTTTTTATCCCCCCATCAAACTACACACAATACCCCATAATGACAAAGCAAAAACTGTTTTTTTTACATTTTTGGAAATCTCATATTTACGTAAGTATTCAGACCCTTTACTCAGTACTTTGTTAAAGCACCTTTGGCAGCAATTGCAGCCTCGAGTCCTCTTGGTTATGACACTACAAGCTTGGCACACCTGTATTTGGGGAGTGTTCTCCCATTCTTCTCTGCAGATCCTCTCAAGATCTGTCAGGATTGATGGGGAGCGTTGCTGCACAGCTATTTTTAGGTCTCTCCAGAGATGTTCGATCGGGTTCAAGTCCGGACTCTGGCTGGGCCACTCAAGGACATTCAGAGACTTGTCCCGAAGCCACTCCTGCGTTGTCTTGGCTGTGTGCTTAGGGTCATTGTCCTGTTGGAAGATGAACCTTCGCCCCAGTCTGAGGTCCTGAGCACCCAGTCCCTGCTGCTGAAAAACCTCCCCACAGCATGATGCTGCCACCACCATGCTTCAGGCCAAAGAGTTCAATCTTGGTTTCATCAGACCAGAGAATCTTGTTTCTCATGGTCCGAGAGTCTTTAGGTGCCTTTTGGCTCAGAGGGCTGTCATGTGCCTTTTACTGAGGAGTGGCTTCAGTCTGGCCACTTTACCATAAAGGCCTGATTGGTGGAGTGCTGCAGAGATGTTTGTCGTTCTGGAAGGTTCTCCCATCTCCACAGAGGAACTCTAGAGCTCTATCAGAGTGACCATCGTGTTCTTGGTCACCTCCCTGACCAAGGAACTCCTCCCCCTCAGTTTGGCCGGACGAAGAGTCTTGGTGGTTCCAAACTTCTTCCATTTAAGAATGATGGAGGCCACTGTTTTCTTGGGGACCTTCAATGCTGCAGACATTTCTTGGTACCCTTCCCCAGATCTGTGCCTCGACACAATCCTGTCTCGTAGCTCTACGGACAATTCCTTCGACCTCATGGCTTGGTTTTTGCTCTGACATTCACTGTCAACTGTGGGACCTTACATAG
Source organism: Coregonus lavaretus (assembly GCF_964263955.1). NCBI lineage: Eukaryota > Metazoa > Chordata > Actinopteri > Salmoniformes > Salmonidae > Coregonus > Coregonus lavaretus. The sequence continues at coordinate 7,217,848 of NC_140024.1, read as the reverse complement.
ACAGGTGTGTGCCTTTCCAAATCATGTCCATTTAATTGAATGTACCACAGGTGGACTCCAATCAAGTTGTAGAAACATCTCAAGGATGATCAATGGAAACAGGATACACCTGAGGTGAATTTTGAGTCTCATAGCAAAGGGTAATGTATTTCTGTATTTTATTTTTGCAAACATTTCTAAAAACCAGTTTTCGCTTTGTCATTATGGGGTATTATGTGTAGATTGCTGAGGATTTTTTATTTGATTTAATCAATTTTACAATAAGGCTTTAACGTAACAAAATGTGGAAAAAGTCAAGGGGTCTGAATACTTTCCGAATGCACTGTATACATCACACAACCACAGAATACAGGCTGGACTGGAGAAACACTGATAAATGCACGTATGCACACACACACACACACACACACACACAACACACACACACAACACACACACACACACACACAACACACACACACAGACACACGAATACACACACACGAACACACACACACACGAACACACAGACATGCACACAGAGACACACACAGACGGTGGACAAACACACACCCAGAAGACACGCAACAGACTGTTAATCTGCCAGCAGTAGTGATGTAGTAGTAATAAGCCCATGCCTATCTGACTGGGCTGTCCGCTGAGCAGAGGGGAGGCAGGAAAGAGCTGCTGTCATGTTATCCCTGGGTAATCTCTACATTACAGCTTTGCCAGGTTATCCCTGTACCATTAACGACAGAGTCATTTGCACTTTTACTGTACTGATTAAGTGTGGCCAGGAGGAAACTCCAATCCTCTTACCTCCTTACATATTCACCATGTTATACAGTAGTCACTACAGACCACAGGCTTACTGGTCAGCTACTACACCTACATGAAAAAATACTATACTATTCACTGTAGTGTTTTTGCAGACAGTATTCACTAAAGTCTGCATAAACACTACAGTGAATACTGTAGTATTTACTGTAGTATACTGTAGTATAAATATTGTAGTAAAAGAACTGAAATATATACATGAGTAATTAATGTAGTGTTTTGCGGACTGTACTATACTGTAGTATTTACTGTAGTGTTTTTGCGGACATTAATGTAGTATTTACTATAGTGTTTTGTTTTATTATCTTTGACATAGAAGTGGAGGCTTTTTCCTTCAGGAAACCTACTGGAGAGATATTAAAAGAGCACATTTTCCATAACCTAGGTAGGTAGTTAGGACTTGGGTCTGAACGGATAGTTCAGAGCTTCTGCTCTTTTCTATAACTTATCGGGAACACAATATGGTCTATACTTGGCATCTAGGTTTCTCACTTATGGGTGGCACAAACTGTGATATCGGGGAGGGGAATGGGCAGGGTATATGCTAAATCAATACTAATACTGTAGTATTTACAATAGTTTAAAAAGTGTAGTGTTTTTGCGGACAGTAGTATTTTTGTGGACATTATCCAGCTAGCACATTTGGTTCCATGGAAGTTGTGGGAATGTACGTTTTTGGTTTCCCATTGGTTCTGGGAATGAAGCCATACGTTTCCTGACCGGTTAAACTGAATGTTTTTTAAACGTTCTGAGAACGAAACTGAACATTTCGCCTGTTCTGGGAACTTCCATTTTTAGGTTACAGGGTGGTTCTGATAATGTTTTACTATGGTTGCCTAAAGGTGTCCCTGGGAGGTTTTAATAACGCTCTGATAATGAAAACTATAGGTTGTTTTGAGGTTTTTGTATAGCTTCCTTAAAACTTTCATTGAATGTTTCAAGAAGACTTTTAATAACACTGCTAGCTTTTTTTATTTATTCGAAGCACAGATAGGTCACACAGAAATGTAGTGGGGTAATATTTATAATATAAGTATTTATATGTACCTCACATGTGACCCATAATAAGACTATGCAATTAGCCTATTAAAATGTTATCTGACTCCATAAAGATAATGGAAATATGCAAGCAAGCATTAGACAATGAGTTGACATTGACTAGCAAGAATTGGTCTGAGAATTGTCTATATCAAAGGCAGATATTTAATTACCATCACTAGCCAACCAGATTTAGCCAACCAGATTCATTACATTGTCAAATGAATGAAATCACATAAAATGCATAACGTTACAAGGCAATACTGACATTAACAAAGTATTATTCTAGGCATATACACTGAGTGTACAAAACATGACATATACCCATTTCATACATAGGACGCCGCTACAGTAACGGGTCGATAACGACAACTGATAACCTTTCAGACAATTTTTTAAAAGTGCCGCATCAGAAGCGTCCGTAACTTTTTAGACAGTAGTAGTGTTGTTTTTATGCTGTTTTTTATGGTAAGGTAGGTAGATGTGTTTTCTTTCTACTAAATGTATTGGTAAGTCATTGTATTTAACAAACTTCAAAGTACATTTGTTAGGAGCGAGTGGTCTGTGCGCAGACAGCGGGTAGGCAGGCTGCACGCAGGCAGCTCGAGATCATGTGATTGACCGTTCTGGTTGCTAGTGATGGACGTTAGTCCCGCTTAAGAAGCGCCATTGTTTTAAGTTCCCATTCAGTTGCGGTTCGAAACTATCTCCAGAGAAGGTTTCATGGCGGAATAAAAAAAAACGTAGTGTACCATTTCAGACAAACAAACATGCCGTAGCTGAGGCGCTTTCAAGGCGTCACATTCCATATGTCTGAAAGGGGTAATAGACTGACCAGGTGAATCCAGGTGAATGTAAGATCCCTTATTGATGCCACTTGTTAAATCCACTTCAAACAGGTTAAAGAAGGATTTTGAAGACTTGAGCCAATTGAGACATGGATTGTGTATGTGTACCATTCACAGGGTGAATGGGCTAGACAAAATATGTAAATGCCTTTGAATGGGGTATGGTACTAGGTGCCAGGCTCACTGGCTTGTGTGTCAAAAATTGCAACGCTGCTGGGTTTTTCACGCTCAACAGTTTCCTGTGTGTATCAAGAATGGTCCACCACCCAAAGGACATCCAGCCAACTTGACACAACTGTGGGAAACCATGGAGTCAACATGGGCCAGAATCCCTGTGGAATGCTTTTGACACCTTGTAGAGTCCATGCCCCAACGAATTGAGGCTGTTCTGAGGGCAAAAGGTGGTGCAACTCAATGTTAGGAAGGTGTAGACCAGTTAACTCAGTGTAGACCCTACGGTTAACTTACAAGACAAAGCATCAGTAGCGGTGCGTGGGTAAAATCACCAGGGAAGACAATCCAGAAACAAAAAGCTATATTACAACATATGTTGTGATAATTGCGTTGTTTGGTGTATAACCTGATAGTTCATATGCCTTGACACCGTGATATATAGGCCTAAGGCAGAGACAATAAGAAGACACAGTGGCAGAATAAATTCAACCACACCTTTGTTTCATCACAAAACCGGAGAGTAACATCTGTCCGGTGAAGTCCACAAAACATATTGTGTGTAACCTACAGCATGGTCAAGCAAAGTAATGTTTTCGACTTATTCAAACTACTAAACAACTACTGATTTAGAACCATGGAGAGTTACCGCAAGTCGCAAAGAAAACAGGAGCTGCCACCACTATTCCAGCACCATTTCAACTTCAACATCTCAACATCATCTAATCACCTACGCTTAGTCTAATACAGTGGCAACTAAAAGATACCAAAAATGATTTAGTCCAATCAACGTAAGCTAAATATGATGTGGCTGTCCATGGTACTGATTTCTGTGTGTGTGTGTGTGTGTGTGTGTGTGTGTGTGTGTGTGTGTGTGTGTGTGTGTGTGTGTGTGTGTGTGTGTGTGTGTGTGTGTGTGTGTGTGTGTGTGTGCGTGCGTGCGTGCGTGCGTGCGTGTGTGTACGTGCATGCGTGACTGCGTGCAAGTTGAAAAAACATGTTGACTCACCCTACTTGTAGAGAAACGCCAATGCCATCCTCCTCTTTCATGTTGCCTAAACGGTCTATGAATCTGTCATACAGAACAATGTTTCGTTTTTGTTGTCCTAGGCTAACTGGCTAAAATGCTTGCTCGCTAGCCCTACTACCTTTCAAGGGCAACGATGCACCAGGCCAGATAGTTAACATTAGCATATTACATCTAGCTACATGTTGAACTTCCATCCTCTCAGGCCAGGGCACAATGTATAAATGTATGGTTGGATCAGAATCTGCATTATAATCATTGGCCAGTACGGAAAATTAAGTTAAACCAAAAGTCCAAATCCCTATCTCCATCCATAGCTAATTTAGGAAAGGGACAATTTTAGCTAGCTAGCTAGCCACTGGAGAACAACAACACAATGAGATGCAACAATTCATTTTTTTCGGTCAATAATGACTTTTGGCTTGTGATGTGATTGGTCTGAAGCCAAATCCAAACTGGCTTCCCTTCACAGCTGAGTTCACCCAGTTTAGCTCAACGCTGATTGGCTATTATCTTTTTAGTTTTTTATCAAGGGAGGCCAAATGCTTTTTGGCTTGCCTTGCGTTCACTGCCACGGGCGGCAACAATGTCGTACTCTTTCTGACCAGACAGCATCCGATAGATACGTTACACTTACTGAGACAGAGGGGCACTATTTTGTTCGCTCAGATGCTTTCTCCAGTGAGATGTATTCAGCCTCTTGCGAATTGAAGGACATTTATGAAACACGGAGAGACAAACAATAAATTATTTTGTATGTCTTTTTCTTTTTTTCTTTGTCCATTTTTGGGGAAGCCTGGCTTCTCTTGGCATCCATGAACAAAGAGATGCCTACTAGGCCAGAGGACTAGGAGCCTAGAAAACTTGAAAATATCATACAACCGTTCTCCAATGGACAGGATACAGGATAAGAGTCAGAACAACAGATCTTCATTCCATTTATACCAGATCTGACTTGTTTCAAATCAAATGTTGACCAATCCACAGACCAAACCAAAGATAGTAAATCTAAGATATCCAATCAGATCAAACCAGCTAACATCCTCTAAGAAAGGGGCCACATCTGTGTGTGATGGCCTGAGGGTATGGGCTGGGGAGGACAATTGCATACAGTGTCGTCAGAGTTCACTCTGAACAACTACAAGTAACCACAGAGATCATACATCCATATAGATAGCTTCAGAGTTCTATTCAGAGGACACATTTTAAATAGATACCAAACATGGCTGCAATAGTGTTATTCTAACACACATTTCAGTAGTCAATTGGTTACTGTTGGAGAGAGAGAGAGAGATTTTGGCCCCTCAGAGGGAATCATTGTCCTTTGTGTCTTCCTTGTGTTCCTGGGCCATTTGCCATGTAGCCCCAGGTAACAGAGAGCACAGAGTTTAGGGCCGAGCATACAGAAATTAATTTCCTTAGCCATTAATCATGAAAACATATGTTTTTTATTGTGACACGGCATCAGTGAGATTCAAACCTATAATCTTCTGTTCTCTATCCATAGAATTAGTCCACTGCCACACCAGGATGGAGCTAGCATGCCCTTTTTTTACACATACAAAGCTGTACATTTTTGTCTATTCATACTGACCCCATTTCATAGGAAACAAGCACTCATTAAGAACACACTTAATTAACAAGATAGAGGATAGAGAGAGTTATTTGATGCTGAATGTACAGTACCAGTCAAAAGATTGGACACACCTACTCATTAAAGGGTTTTTCTTTATTTTTACTATTTTCTATGTTGTAGAATAATAGTGAAGACATCAAAACTATGAAAAACACATATGGAATCATGTAGTAAACAAAAAAGTGTTAAACAAATCAAAATGTATTTTATATTTGAGATTCTTCAAAATACCAGCTTCACCTGTAATGCTTTTCCAACAGTCTTTAAGGAGTTCCCACATATGCTGAGCACTTGTTGGCCGCTTTTTCTTCACTCTGCGGTCCGACTCATCCCAAACCATCTCAATTTGGTTGAGGTCGGGGGATTGTGGAGGCCAGGTCATCTGATGCAGCACTCCATCACTCTCCTTCTTGGTAAAAAAGCCCTTACACAGCCTGGGCGTGTGTTGGGTCATTGTTGAAAAATAAATGATAGTCCCATTAAGCCCAAACCAGATGGGATGGCGTATCGCTGCAGAATGCTGTGGTAGCCATACTGGTTAAGTGTGCCTTGAATTCTAAATAAATTACAGACAGTGTCACCAGCAAAGCACCCCCACACCATAACACCTCCTCCATGCTTTACTGTGGGAAATACATATGAGGAGATCATCCGTTCACCCACACCGCGTCTCACAAAGACAAGGCGGTTGAAACCAAAAATCTCAAATTTGGACTCCAGAACAAAAGGACACATTTCCAGCGGTCTAAGGTCCATTGCTCGTGTTTCTTGGCCCAAGCAAATCTCTTCTTATTATTGGTGTCCTTTAGTAGTGATTTCTTTGCAGCAATTCGACCATGAAGGCCTGATTCATGCAGTCTCCTCTGAACAGTTGATGTTGAGATGTGTCTGTTACGTGAAGCATTTATTTGGGCTGCAATTTCTGAGGCTGGTAACATTTATGAACTTATCCTCTGCAGCACAGACAACTCTGGGTCTTCCTTTCTTGTGGTGGTCCTCATGAGAGCCAGTTTCATCATAGTTCTTGATGGTTTTTGCGACTGCACTTGAAGAAACTTTCCGGATTGACTGACCTTCATGTCTTAAAGTAATGATGGACTGTTGTTTCTCTTTGCTTATTTGAGCTTTTCTTGCCATAATATGGACTTGGTCTTTTACCAAATAGGGCTATTTTCTGTATACCCCCCTACCATGTCACAACACAACTGATTGGCTCAAACGCATTAAGAAGGAAATAAATTCCACAAATTAACTTTTAACAAGACACACCAGTTAATTGAAATGCATTCCAGGGGACTACCTCATGAAGCTGGTTGAGAGAATGCCAAGAGTCTGCAAAGCTTTCATCAAGGCAAAGGAAGAATCTCAAAAAGAAAATATATTTTGATTTGTTTAACACTTTTTTGGTTACTACATGATTCCATATGTGTTATTTCATAGTTTTGATGTCTTCACTATTATTCTACAATGTAGAAGATAGTAAAAAATAAAGAAAAACCCTGGAATGAGTAGGTGTGTCTAAACTTTTGACTGGTACTGTATGTTTTTAAATAACATTCTTAGAACGTTCTCTGAATGTTACTAAAGTTTTATTGTGTTCCACCCCCCTCCCCCCCCTTTTCATGATTACGATCTTGTCTCATCGCTGCAACTCCCCAACGGGCTCGGGAGAGGCGAAGGTCGAGTCATGCGTCCTCCGAAACATGACCCGCCAAGCCACGCTTCTTAACACCCACTCGCTTAACCCGGAAGCCAGCTGCACTAATGTGTCGGAGGAAACACTGTTCAACTGACGACGAGGTCAGCCTGCAGGCGCCCGGCCTGCCACAAGGAGTCGCTAGAGCGCAATGAGCCAAGTAAAGCCCTCGCAGCCAAACCCTCCCCTAAACCGGACGATGCTGGGCCAATTGTGAGCCGCCCTATGGGATTCCCGGTCACTGCCGATTGTGACACAGCCTGGGATCGAACCCCAGGCTGTAGTGACGGCGCAATACTGCGATGCAGTGCCTTAGACCGCTGTGCCACTTGGGAGGCCTTCTTGTGGTTTTTATGGAATGTTTTCTTAACATTCTCTGAATAATTTGAGAACATGACTTTAACTAGAACCATGAGGGAACCTGTAGAACACGTTACGCTGAAATACTGAAATTCCCACAGAAGAACCTTTTTTCTTAACTTTCTTGGAACAATGTGAGAACATACCTTTAAATAGAACCATGAAGAAACCCTTGAGAAACGTAATGCTGAAGTACTGAAATTCTAACAGAAGAACTTTGTTTCTTAACGTTCTCTTAACTATTTGAGAACATTCCCAATGTCAAACCAATGGGAGAACATTCCTAGAAAATTGCCAAAATTGAAATTAAATGTAACCATGTTTGAACTTTTAGGAAATGTTCTGTTAAAGTAATGAAATACCAAGAAAATAATGTTTTTTTGTCAAGTTCCTTAAATGTGCTGAGAATGTTCCAAAGCCAAGCAACTATCCTGCAGCATTCCAAGAAAGTTGTGGGAAGGTTGTATGCAAAATAAGTATAGGACAACCACGCTCTCACCAAGCTCTAAGAAACATATGGTTCTAAGAACATTATGTGCTAGCTGGGTACTGCAGCATTTACTATAGTTTTTGGGGGGGCGGATAATCACACAGTTGTAATCACACTGTAGTATTTACTGTAGTATTCTACAGTATATTACAACATTATATAGTAATTACTACACATGATCGAAGGACACTACAGTGTGTAATATAGTATTCTACAGTATACTACAGTTTGCTATATAATTATATATTAAGTACTGTACTATTCTATAGTAAACTGTACTACTGACTCAGTGTGAGAGGGTAATGATTGCCTGATAATTCAGCATCGACTTCAAAAGCCTGTATCAGATGAAGTGTTATGGATTCCAGGCGTCACTATACCACATAGGTTCCACCCGTGAAGAGTAAGGAATCCAGGATTCAAAGTAATGGATGAATTACCCCAGTATTAAGCACCACAGTGTCAAAGGAAACAAGTCTGATATCGGTTTCCAAAGGCCACGCTTTCTACTTCATAGATATTATTCTCTCTGTCAGAATCCTTCCCATTTGCCTAACGTTCTCATCTCAAATAGGTTACAGCACTTTGATTGATTAATCACCTTTATGATAAGAATTATCAAATGAGAGAATATGATTGTACAGTCTCTCATTAATTGTGAATGTGACCCCGTTAGAAGTAGAGAGCGAGCGGTCAACAGGGGCTGAAGAGATTCACTTTGGGTCTGAGATGGGGCTGCACTCTTTTGAACAGAATGATTAATAAAGTGTTGAAAAGTGGGACTCCAGATGTTTCTCTTGTTCCAATGCCTTCTGGCTCCATCTTCCAAGGGCTGGAATCTATTCAATTATATTCATAAATATAATATAATCTCACAGTTGACAAATATAGAATGGATTTGTATTATTTAAATGCAACCTGGGAGAAATGTGTTGAATAAAATTACAGCAAGAATATGCAAATTGGATAAGAAGATTAAAAAGATCAGCGAAGGCTGCTGTAAAATGGCATAGAGGGCTTTACACCAAAGAGAGTAGGAGGAGAGGAAATGGAAGGGATGAGGTGGTTGGAGCGAAATAAGGTAATCAGGTGAGAGCAGGGAGAAAACAAGGAGGAGAAAAAGAATGAGAGGAGAAAGAAGGAAGAGGGGGAGGAAAGAAAAGAGGAGCAGGATTATTGTATGTTTCAGGCTGGGAAAGAAAGGATATGAGAATGATAGGACTGTAAATGGGGTATGATGCTGATTGCATCTATGGCTCCATTGTCCACACTTCATCTAAACTTAATGAGGTCTTACCAAGTTGAACTTTCTCCCAATTAATTGTAATTAATCACAAGCTGTCACTCCTCAAGAAACAATGAAATACCATAAACAATACATAGAAAACTGTCAGTGAAAACATGACTCATTCTCTATCTGCTTCTCCATATCATTTTACTATTTCAATAAATTATTTGTGGCCTTTTGAGGCTAATAAATATCTATTTTTCATGGCAACTGTTAATAAAGTTCCCTATCTTGTCTGAGCATGGCTTCTCATTACTGTGGTAACAATTATCCGAGCAGTGTCTGCTCCCTATCAGAGTGACATATCGGATGGGATGTTATCTGTTCAAAGATTTCCCCAAAACAGAAAAATAACAGAGGATAAGTAAAAGGGTGAAAAATAAAAAAAGATTTATAAAAAAGACCAGCTATGATATTTAAAACGGGTTGTTCAAAGCTTAACAGTTGCTATCACAACTATCACAAATATGGGATATTTTACTGAGATTTCCGTAAAATGGTTGATTTAATATTATAGAGTTGTTTGGGTGCCTTGAAACTTTCTCTAAGTTAAGCGTTCAGAGACTTGAGTTGCAGTTTAAATTCAGAGACATATCCTCCATAAATTTTAGGTTCAGGAAATTATACCTTGGAGGCGTTTCGGTAACGCTTAATGGTAAGGAGTCCTTATTAGAGTGCAATTACATGTGTAATTACACTGTAACAAGCATTGTAGTTAATTGTAATAACTCAGTTACACTGTAATAACAACATGTAACTGGTGGTAATTGCAATCTGTAATTACAGAGATGTAACAACCACCATGCTTGTTACAAATAGGCAAGTTTCCACTAAATTCAGTAATAACTATCACAAGGTTATAATCTCTTGTGGACAGATGTGCTGGGTGTCCCAAGATTACATAGGCTCTAATTACCTACCTGTGAATGCACACTTCAACATTTCCACTCAATGTTGTTGCTAGCACTTACCCCCAAAAAGGGTACCATCTGGGATAACTTGGTTGAGTTTACAAAAAGATAAGATGTAGGTCAACCTCACTGACTGGGGTCTACCATACGGGTGTCATCCTCAAGTGGGAGGTACACCACAGAGTCACATGTAAAATAAAAGTACAATGTAAATACTAGGTGTTGTACAGGATTTAGCTAGTTAAAATGATGTGTCTCTTGAGGGGTACGTACTTGTAATTAAAGTGTACTGATATAGGCCTAATACATTACCCATCCTGACAACCTGGCCCTTATTTTAAGGCTTCTGGAAGCACCATCCATGTCATATCTGCATACGCACATTGTAATTACTAGGTGTTACACAGGATTTAGCTAGTTAAAAAATAAGCGTATCTTGAGGGGTACTTACTTGTAATTATTGTGTACCTACAAAGTATGTAACCCATCCTGACAATCTAATAGTCAGCTTCTGAAAGCGCCATCCAAGTGAGAAAAATGAACACACTAATACACCACAGAGTACGGATCTGTAATATCTGCCCAAGTACAAGGTAGTCGCTAGTTGTAACACAGGATTGAGCTATTTAAAGTCAAGTGTAACCTATGAGCAATTTATATATAAGTACTTAGTACTCATTACCAAGCGAGCTTCTCCCGTCCCGATATTTTAAAACATTTGATTTTATCTGCACAAAATCTGCAATGCTCTTGTAGTGTGAGATGTGCAACGACAAGTTTTGAGAACAGTGATCAGCAATAGCCAATGAGAGCTCGCCAGAGAAGAAGCCAGTGAGATGATGATGTTGTTTCGCATCACCAAGAATGTGTAGACTCTCCAGCAGGAACTTGACTACTATTAGTATGCATTTGTACTTGCTTTTAACCAAAGCGTCAAATCGTTACATCGCTGAAGTTTACAAGATTTTGTCTAGATATTTGAACTGACTGACCTGAATGTCTGACTGAAAACGTTTGTGAGGCTGCTTTGAGCCACAGTTCATTCTAGCTACATTAACAATCTAATCACATCATCACATCATTTTTTTGTGAGACATTGTGTTATCGAGAATCCTCATAACCAAGTGAAGAATCTTGTAGTGTGTGACCCCGTCTGTGCCACATTGTTTAGTGTGCTCACCACTACGTTGGACAGCGATGTTAGGATTTTGAAAGTCGTGTAGTGTACTTTATTGCAACATGTAAAAAGTATTTATATTTCTTACAAAATTACAAGGATTTTTATTGTTAGATTAATAATTGTATTAATTAGATTCAACAAAGATATTGGCCTGCTCAATAACATAAAAATGATTATTCTAGTGGTGGTGAGTAGTCATCTAGCTAGTTAAATTAGAAGATTGGGATTGTCTTTTTGTTCCCTTTTTAACAATACAAGGAACAATTGAAATCGACAACTCTGTCTCTGTCTTTATCTGTTTCTTTGTTGTCAGCCTTTTCTCATCCTGGAGTCTGAAACCTTGTGTGAATCTGTGGTAGATGACCCTATAATAGTTATCATCAGGGTTTCCATTAGCCAGCAATTGCCGGCTTTTGCCCCCTCAGCCTCTGTAGTTGAGTGGCTTGGCAGTCCTTTCTCCAGTTTGGATAGATATCAGTGGACAAAGTCATTTCACTCCAGCAACACCCTACATTCCTCAAGAGGGCAATGAGAGCCCATTGGCCTCAGTCTCCCAGCATTCACTGGTGCCTTGGGAAAACTTTGCTCATCCAATAAGAGGTCTCCCACTGCTCCTCAGTTTTAGAGACGCTGAGGCCTCAGATCTGCTCATCTCATAATCAAACTGCAATGGCGGCTGTGGCTACACTCGACCACTAACCCCAAGGCTATAGCATAGAGCAGAACAGCACTCACAGACAGACAAAGAGATCACTGCCGGTTGATCAGCTGCTCCCTTGCAGCCTTGGCTTGGTGCTATTGACAACGGGTTCTCCATGAGGGAGACGGCATCACATAGCCAATGTAGCATACTGTATGTAAAATCAACGTTTCAAGAAATATTCACCGTAGTCACCGCCAATATTCCTCCATTACGGTCTTCAATACCAATGCTAAACCAACCAAAGAAAACTATTACATTGATGTTCACAATTCATTTTAAACTAACCATTGACCTGTCACTTGCACAACTGTTAAATGCAGCTGCTTCGAGCTTCATTTTTCACAAGCTTGAGGAGAAAACAATGGGAGAGCAGCTAAGCACCTGAATGGAATAGAAACAGGGAGAAAGTGGGGAAAGAAGGCTAAAAGAGGAATTTAATCGGATGAGTTGTATAATCTAATTAAAGGCGCTTGGGTGTCACATCACTGAGGTTTCTCTTCCTCACTGAGAGCTGAGAGGTGAGCTAGGCTAGCAGCATAGTGACCAGGGAAACACGGTGTGGTGTGGACAGGACAGGGAGGGAGTATTAATATGCTAATGCTGCTCCTCATTAGCTGCAATTAATTAGAGGCAGGCTGCTGTGAGCCTCTGTGCTAGCAGTCAAACCAGCCAAGCTGTTTATCTGGAAACAAGAGACGCACATGAAACCATGTAGACTGGGACTGATGAAGGGAAGGGGAGAAGAACAAACACTGTGGAAGAGAGACGGAATGAAAGGAAGCGTGACGGCAAAGAAAGATAGAGCAAGAGAGATACAGAGAGAGAGACAGAGAGAGATACAGAGAGAGAGAGAGAGAGAGACAGAGCGAGAGACAGAGATGTTGATAAGAAAGGATGGAATTGTGTAGCAAGGCGAGAAAGGGAGGATAAGGATGAACACGAATGTATTGCCTGTGGACGATAGGGAGAGGTGAGAAGAGAGATGTTTTGACTGCTCAGTCCTGAGGTGGTGGCAAGTCACACCTGAGAGATCTGACCAGCTGACAATGACTTCCTTCCAAGGCAATGCTGTCGATAAGACAGTGTGACATGAGGTCAGAGTCACACACGCACAGAGAGCAACTTGAAAAAGAGATGTCCACCTCCACACTCACCAGACTCAGAGCAAGGGTATTATTGTGGACCACATAATAACAAAGTGACAAGCCAGTCAGACCCTGATAGAGGACAGGTCCATTCCCACAACTATATCCAACATTATATTCCTCTTATAGATTTCCAAAGACACAAATCAGTTTTTTCCATTCCGAGCCTCACGACAGAGGCAGCCAGGAAAGCAGAGAGAGGAAGGTGATGATGGGATGTCAGCGCACTCATTTCTCTGTCTTCAGACTGGCAGCCGCAGCCTAGCCCTGGGGGCTTCCTCCGCTGTCTGACTGAACACAACCTTTCTCTACCTCTCCCTTTCTCTTTTCTCTCTACCTCCATCCTTATCTAAACCGCTCTACCTATCACAGACTAGCCTACATTCTCTCCCTATATAATTGAGTCACTCTCCCCTGTACTGCATACCATGTCCTCTTCCTATCCCATCTTCCCTTCAAGACTTTCAGTAAGATAAGGCGTATTGCAGTGAGCCAGTATATTCCATGATTTCTTATTCATCTTTTAAAGACTTGCAGAGAAAACAGCCACCAATCTCTGCTAGCATGACAACTGTGTTGTGACAAACACAAAAGGCAGGAAAGTGCCTGACATTTTTCTGTCATCTTTTCCGATTTTCCACACTCAAGGTTTCCTTTCATCTGTCAACCTTGCTTTCTCTCTCTTTTCTTCTTCAATTATGTATACATTTAAACATGAATTTCCCCTGACTCATTATAATAAGTCAAGTCCCAAACCACCATGTCATTCTGTGGCCTTGTGGCTGGGCCAGTTGTTATTCATTTTATCAGGAGGATAAAAGTGTCTGTGTGTGTGTCTCAAATGGGCTGAAATATGAAGTGTTTTAATGGACACTGTGAGAGACACACTGTACAGATGAAACCGACTTCTACATCAGAGAGACAGGCAGGCATTGAAAGAACTGACAAAAACTCAGAGCCTTGAGAGCCAACTGCTATTTAAGAGAAACTGTGAGTATAATTATGCTTCTTTTTTATTTATTTCTATATTTTATTTATTTCACCTTTATTTAACCAGGTAAGCCAGTTGAGAACAAGTTCTCATTTACAACTGCGACCTGGCCAAGATAAAGCAAAGCAGTACGGAAAAAACAACAACAGCACAGAGTTACATATGGAATAAACAAAACGTACAGTCAATAACACAATAGAAAATCTATATACAGTGTGTGCAAATGTAGTAAGTTATGGAGGTAAGGCAATAAATAGCCCATAGTGCAAAATAATTACTATTATAATTTAGTATTAACACTGGAGGGATAGATGTGTAGAAGATGATGTGCAAATAGAGATACTGGGGTGCAAATGAGCAAAATAAATAACAATGTAAATAACAATATGGGGATGAGGTAGTTGGGTAGGCTAATTACAGATGAGCTGTGTATAGGTGCAGTGATCGGTAAGCTGCTCTGACAACTGATGCTTAAAGATAGTGAGGGAGATAAGTGTCTCCAGCTTCAGAGATTTTTTCAGTTTGTTACAGTCATTTGCAGCAGAGAACTGTAAGGAATGGCGACCAAAGGAGGTGTTGGCTTTAGGGATGACCAGTGAGATATACTGTACCTGTTGGAACGCATACTAAGGGTGAGTGTTGCTATGGTGACCAATGAGCTAAGATAAGGTGGGGATTTGCCTAAAAGGGATTTATAGATGACCTGGAGCCTGTGGGTTTGGCGACGAATATGTAGTGAGGGCCAGTCAACGAGAGCGTACAGGTCACAATGGTGGGTAGTATATGGGGCTTTGGTGACAAAACGGATGGCACTGTGATAGACTACATCCAATTTGATGAGTAGAGTGTTGGAAGCTATTTTGTAAATGACATCGCCGAAGTCAAGGATCGGTAGGATAGTCAGTTTTACGAGGGCATGTTTAGCAGCATGAGTGAAGGAGGCTTTGTTGCGAAATAGGAAGCCGATTCTAGATTTAACTTTGGATTGGAAATGCTTAATGTGAGTCTGGAAGGAGAGTTTACAGTCTAACCAGACACCTAGGTATTTGTAGTTGTCAACATATTCTAAGTCAGAGCCGCCGAGAGTAGTGATTCCAGTCGGGCAGGCGGGTGCAAGCAGCGTTCAATTGAAGAGCTTTCGTTTAGTTTTACTAGCGTTTAAGAGCAGTTGGAGGCCACGGAAGGAGTGTTGTATGGCATTGAAGCTCGTTTGGAGGTTTGTTAACACAGTGTCCAATGAACGGCCAGATGTATACAAAATGGTGTCGTCTGCGTAGAGGTGGATCTGAGAGTCACCAGCAGCAAGAGCGACATCATTGATATACACAGAGAATAGAGTCGGCCCGAGATTTGAACCCTGTGGCACCCCCATAGAGACTGCCAGAGGTCCAGACAACAGGCCCTCCGATTTGACACATTGAACTCTATCTGAGTAGTAGTTGGTGAACCAGGCAGGGCAGTCATTTGAGAAACCAAGGCTATTTAGTCTGCCAATAAGAATGCGGTGATTGACAGAGTCAAAAGCCTTGGCCAGGTCAATGAAGATGGCTGCACAGTACTGTCTTTTATCGATCGCGGTTATTATATCGTTTAGGACCTTGAGCGTGGCTGAGGTACACCCATGACCAGCTCAGAAACCAGATTGCATAGCGGAGAAGGTACGGTGGGATTCTAAATGGTCGGTGATCTGTTTGTTAACTTGGCTTTCAAATACTTTCGAAAGGCAGGGCAGGATGGATATAGGTCTGTAACAGTTTGGATCTAGAGTGTCACCCCCTTTGAAGAGGGGGATTACCGCGGCAGCTTTCCAAACTCTGGGGATCTCAGACGATACAAAAGAGAGGTTGAACAGGCTGGTGATAGGCGTTGCGACAATTTCAGTGGCTAATTTTAGAAAGAAAAGGTCCAGATTGTCTAGCCCAGCTGATTTGTAGGGGTCCAGATTTTGCAGCTCTTTCAGAACATCAGCTATCTGAATTTGGGTGAAGGAGAAGTGGGGGGGGGGCATGGGCAAGTTGCAGCCGAGGGTGCAGAGCTGGTGGCCGGGGTAGGGGTAGCCAGGTGGAAAGCATGGCCAGCCGTAGCAAAATGCTTGTTGAAATTTTCGATTATCATAGATTTATCAGCAGTGACAGTGTTTCCTAGCCTCAGTGCAGTGGGCAGCTGGAAGGAGGTGGTCTTATTCTCCATGGACTTTACAGTGTCCCAAAACTTTTTGGAGTTAGTACTACAGGATGCACATTTCTGTTTGAAAAAGTTAGCCATTGCTTTCCTAACTGATTGTGTATATTGGTTCCTGACTTCCCTGAAAAGTTGCATATCGCGGGGGCTGTTCGATGCTAATGCCGTATGCCACAGGATGTTTTTGTGCTGGTCAAGGGCAGTCAAGTCTGGGGTGAACCAGCGGCTATATCTGTTCTTAGTTCTGAATTAGTTTCTTATCATTCCTTAGCCAGAGCCCCGCCTGTAGAGCAGGGTGTTATTATGAAGAGATAGTATATTGTTATCTGGTTTATGAACTGTTTTAATGTCTGTCTGGAGCTCAGATACATTATTCACATAGCAACTGTGTGGAGAGGTTAGGTATGTGTATGGCTACAAGACGAGACATCTGAGCTATTATCTCAAGTAAGACTATTTTGTTAGTGCTCTGCACTTCCATTATGAGACATTGATCCAAATTAGGAACACTATCCGTTGAAGTATGCAGATGCCCTCCCAGTTCACAATGTACCATATGAATTGTTAATCAGAAGAACACCAGAAGATTCAAAAAATATGTCAACAAGAAAGTGTCTCGCTTGATCAGGTTTGGTTATGAAAGACATCAACTTGTAACTAGATGTTGTAGATGCAGGATGTGGGTAGTATTAGTGATAGGCATGACATAATGCAGCATTGATTTCACAACTCTGAATTGTTCTGATGCAGCCTCCCCAAGTAGACATGAGTTTGAGGTGATGGAGTCTGTAAGATATAAGGGTGCCCTAATGAGAAAGAGGCACCAAAGCACAGGCCCCATAGGCCTAAATCATTCATGTCCATTTCAGTTTAATGCATCATTATGAGACACATCAGATAACAGATATCAGATACTTGTAATACTTACAAGTAGTGTAGCGCTGCTGCTCACGTAATCCATGCATCCATGCACATTATTCCATTGTCACTGTTTTAACATTTGTTACAGGTACCTACTCTGCTAAAAATAGAGGAAAATGCATGTTTTTTTTCTCACAAAATGTCATGCAGCATTGAATTCACAACTTGTCTAGTTAATGCTAAATAGTAAGCTACCTGACAAGAATCTCCCCCTTTCCCCTCCAGTTCTGTGTTAATATTCAACACTCTTCTTCAGTAAACTTAAATCATTCTCCTCTTTTGTTATTTATACTGTTCTCTCTCTGGCCTCACAGCACTAGTGTAAAGGATATGTGGGCTTTATCTGAAGCATCAAACGGTTTCTGAGCAGTGACATCTGTTGTCATCTTTGATCAATCATAGTGATGATGGAGATACTAACGTCAATGTCGCATCTCAATAGTCCAAAAAGTGGCTTCCTTTCCTCTTCTCCTGTCCTCCATCTCTACCATTCTGAAAGGCATGCCCAAGGGAAAGCAAACCCATTGGCAGTCTTCCGTCAAATTGGTTTCACCTATCCTCATGTCTTTTAGGTCATTGCAGAGCAGGTAAAGGAGATGAGGAGAAGACACTGCTAGACTATTGAGATGCACCCCAACAGATCATTTTGAAGTGTGTGGTGGGTTGCTCACTTAAACACACTGGAGGGAGGAGTGATATGGGTGAGGATGAGGCTCGGAGGAAGTAGTCTAGGCCTACTTACAATAAAGTAGCCCACCCTACCCCCCATAATTGCTCCCCCTCTCATGGTCTTCAACTACAACAACGAAATACCTTGTTCAATATCTCCTCCACCAGCTTGTTATTAGTGGAGCTCAACTTGTACCTTTAAACATTTAATTAGTTTCAACAAAATGGGAAGCAAAGAACAGCAGAAATACAAACCCCCTGCCTTACCAATACAGTCACACTCAGGCGGAGGCCCCAAGTCCCCATGAGTTTCAAAGCCAGGCGTTCTCAGCTTAATTGTGCCCCACTTGTTTTTAATTAAAGTTTCCTTTGTGTGGTTTAAATGGTGGCTGGGGAGATGACCTTAAGTAAAGGGGATTCGTCCTTGTTCTGTCAGTTGTTTAATGAAGACAGACAGGTTTTCCATGTACTGATGTCACTAACTCATTGTGTGGAGTCCAGGATGGGCTTCTGCATGGCCTCCTAGCAGTAAAACTAGGGTGACATATAGACCAAATAAACCAGACAGACCAACACTTCAGTATTCTGTCCCTCTGGTCAATCTGTTATTTCAAGCAACACTGAGCGCAGGGTTGGCACAGGAGGCTAGACTTACTGCTGAACTTAATTGAAGTTTTGGGTGAGATACACGCATCATTGGCACTACAGACAGACATCCCCCTCCTGGAATCAGAATTTGTCTTGCTGAGTTCTACAGCATCCTCTGTGTTAGTCCTAGCAGATCTCTGGCGCCCCCTGTCAACCAAACATGGAACAAACGCTTGGCTCTCCCTATCAACTCTCACCCTCTAGTTTAACAGTAAGAGCTGTTTATTCCACTAAAACACATTTTAAATGCCAAATGAAGGACTCTTGTCTCGCAAACCCATGCACAGTTTAAGTACAACTTTTATTAATACTGGAATCATCACAGTGCGTTTTGTTACATTAGCAGTGACTAAAGTTAACAAAATGAAAAGGATTAATATTACAAAAAGAAAGACTTGTCATCAGCAACAGAGGCAAAACAGCCTTGGAAAAAAGGTCACAATTAATGAAAGAAGAAGAGAAGGAGAGAAAGTAGAAGAGACAACAGCACCTGTAGCGTTACGTGACTCCATTGGAGGGAGGGGGTTTTGTACAAAAACATATGCACACATCATATCTCTTCACAATACTGTAATGAAAATAACGACTTCATAAAAACTGTGGCAAGGGTCAAGTTCATAGACGCAGTGGTTTAGCTTTCATATTGGATTGGGCTTTGGGAAGAGGAAGGGGTAGAGAGAAGATGCCACAGAGAATCCACAAGTGATAAGACATTCAGTTCTGTTACCATGGCACCTGGAAACGCCAGTCACCTCCTCCCTGCCTGACTACATCTCAGGAGCTGACAGCGTTGAGTTAACGGATGGTGACATCGTTGTGGGGTGACTTTATTGGTATTTTTAAATAGACAGGGACAGGCTGTGTGTGGGTGGGAGAGTGGGCATGTAGCCACCTTGTGTAGATGCAGAGTCCACATTTCTCCATCAGTGTCAGAGATCCTCAACATACGTCAGGGCAGACTTCGTGAGCACGAAGACACACCAACGCAACGCCTGTAGTCAATGTAAACAAACGACTCCAAGACCACGTACAGTATAACCTCCATACATGACCTACACCCTACAGCTACCCAGCTTGATTCAATCTCTGCCATGACATACGCTTGAACATAGTAATTATAAGCTAGTTAAAGGAAGAGGGGCTTGGGGTGTTTGGCTACCTTACAACGGCGTAAAGTGATTTGCAGGGTCACAGTACGGCTGTGTGTGTACTGGCCGCACACTAACACCAGCCTAGATGTGTGTGTACTGGCCGCACACTAACACCAGCCTAGATGTGTGTGTACTGGCCGCACACTAACACCAGCCTAGATGTGTGTGTACTGGCCGCACACTAACACCAGCCTAGATGTGTGTGTACTGGCCGCACACTAACACCAGCCTAGATGTGTGTGTACTGGCCGCACACTAACACCAGCCTAGATGTGTGTGTACTGGCCGCACACTAACACCAGCCTAGATGTGTGTGTACTGGCTGCACACTAACACCAGCCTAGATGTGTGTGTACTGGCCGCACACTAACACCAGCCTAGATGTGTGTGTACTGGCCGCACACTAACACCAGCCTAGATGTGTGTGTACTGGCCGCACACTAACACCAGCCTAGATGTGTGTTTACTGGCCGCACACTAACACCAGCCTAGATGTGTGTTTACTGGCCGCACACTAACACCAGCCTAGATGTGTGTGTACTGGCTGCACACTAACACCAGCCTAGATGTGTGTGTACTGGCCGCACACTAACTCCAGCCTAGATGTGTGTGTACTGGCCGCACACTAACACCAGCCTAGATGTGTGTGTACTGGCCGCACACTAACACCAGCCTAGACTTTAAAGATGGTGTATGTTGGCCAGAATGTCCAAAGGTTTTCCTGACAGTCATGAACTTTATAATGTTCTTACAGTAATAAGGCTAATTAACCAAGCTCTTATCCAGGTCTAAGAGGGGGAGGAAGGAAAGGTTGACCTGTGTTAGGGAAGGCATCATGGAGACCACTGAGACCCAAAGACTCCTGTTACATATCCAGTATCACACATTATGAATGAGTTCCATTGTTATTTCCATATAGCTTAGCGGGGGAAAAGTATTAAATCACACACAGTGAAACTCACAAGGCAATGAAAGCACATTTTCTCTATTGAAATTGTGAAAGAGATCTGCATAAGTGTATTCAAAAAAGTATTTAAATAAGTGTAATTTGCGACCGAGGCTGTATTGCAGAGACAAAGAAGTGAAAAATAAATCTCTATACAGCACTGTGCAACCTCTCTCAACATGAAGAGAAAATTATATTATGCTTAAACACTCCCATCAACCCATTTGCTCCATTCCCCTCACGACAGCAATAATATTATCGACACACCACCCGTGGCTAGCGCAGCAGGACAAACAGACAAACAACTCACCCGATTTGAGAGAGAGATAAGTCACATGGGCACTTATCGCAAATTAACACTCACTCAGAGTGAAGTTAAGGCTTAATTAAAATTATTTCATTAGCTATAATCCAGCCAGCAAGAGACATCATATCATGTTCTCATGGAAGCGTTGTTCTTCTAATGTGAAACTAGCATTTTATTGTGATGACACAGTTATTCCCTGTCCTTGCATTAGCCTCAGTGTGAAAGTGTTTCAGTCAAAGTCCTGTTGGGGGTTTGGGTTTGGCTCTGGCTTAAGAGCTCATGCTGAGGCAGGCTATGGAGTGAGCTGCTAGTAGGAGTTGGGGTTGTGGTGGATGGGTGGATAAGAGGTTGAAAAGCAACAAGCTAATTATTGAGAGTAGAAGTGGGGGTAGACCGCTGGGCAAAAACAGGTTAAATCAACATTGTTTCCACGTCATTTCAACCCAAAAGATCTATGTGGTGATGTTGAATCAACTTGGAAAACTATTGTGGTCCTCTGTAGCTCAGCTGGTAGAGCACGGCGCTTGTAACGCCAAGGTAGTGGGTTCGATCCCCGGGACCACCCATACACAAAAATGTATGCACGCACGACTGTAAGTCGCTTTGGATAAAAGCGTCTGCTAAATGGCATATTATTATTATTATATTATTATTTAGATTTGCAAAAAGTCATCAATGTAAGGGCATTCCGTCTTTTTTCACCCAACTTTTAACCTAAATCCAATGACATTGCAATTATAATTTGACTGCTAGTCATCCAACATGGGGTCTTGGAGGGTGTCACCTCAACCCAGACAGAGAGACACAACTGAGACTGACACCTCTGTAGTTCCCCTGTAGGGGTCCTCTCAGTCTCAGCCTAACACACACTAGCAAACAGCCTAGTCTCACTCACTCTGTCTGTCTCTGTGCCACATCCTCTTTCTCTCACTCTAGTGCTTTGATAGAAGTGACAGTTACAGAGTTGGGTTCTTGGGAACGGTAAGGAGCATCACACACAATCAGAATGAAACAGTGTAATTCAAGCATGACAAGAAATTGGAACAGAATAATTGCCAGAGTTAAATCTGCACATTTAAAAAGACGTAAACATGTTTACCTTTTTGTTAGATAATTAGTTGTATTGTTAATGTGGCTAATAGACACACTGCCATATTGCTGTCATACACTGTACACTTGACATTTGCCTTTTTTTCTTCAGTAATGCGAAATAACGTGAGTTAAACTCCTTTTAAAAAATTCAAGCGATTTGACTTGTACGGTTAGTGCTCACCTTCTTATACAGTATATGCATGTATATATGTATATATAAATATACATCTTTATGACCTGTGCTAGGCAGAAATTCTCTGGATGAGCATGCTCTGGCCCAGAATGCACTGTGGCAGGTGAGGTCACTTCCAACCTGGGCCACTCCCACCACACTGCTGGTCCTTCCCCTTCCTCCGCCCCACCCCATCCTGCCCAGTCACACCCACCCACACCCACACCCTCTTACAGAGCCCCTTGCTGAATAACTATTTCAGAGTTCATGAGAAAAGTGCACTCCAGCAGAGGAGGGATATCCTACAATAGCAGGCGTTTCTCTTATCTTCTCAAAGCAGATCCTCGCTTTAAAACAGCCACAGGCATGTCTAAAACAGTGCTCTATTTAGGCAAAATAAATAATAAGCATTGAGATACATTTTGTAATGGTCATTGTAGTCAAAGTGAGGACATCAACAGTCACTGCTAGGGAGCATGGGGAGATATCCATGAAGTTCATCACTACCCTACATACAGTACAACGGTCAGAATAATGCTCTCTCTGCCTGCTCAGATCCTATGTCACTGTGGTACACTGTTCTCTGGAAATTCATATATTTTTTTAATTGACAAAAGTAAGACTACAGCATAACATTAAAAAATATGGCAACATAATTTTCTGACAGGTTATTCTATTTTCATACAGATTCTAGTCTTGACTTCCTGCTGTGCGGCTGACTCTTAACTCAGGCTTACAGTATGAACAGGCAGTGAAATGCTCATTCCATCTCTCTCTGCTGCAGCAACTCTCTTCCAGCTAACTCTGTAAACATAAATACCCCCCTTCTTCTTCCCAATCTGGCAACCCCTTACATTATCCTCACTGTTTCTCCCTGGCTATAGTCACTCTTTCATTCTAATGTCCTTAGCAAAGCCAGCTCCCCGCATAAGGCTGCACATGGGTCAAACAAGCAATGGATCTCATGTTTGAGACTCACAATGACTAGTACAGCAGCTTACCATCCCCCTCTTTACATAAATGTTATGTTTTAAATAAATCCGTTTTTGGAATTCAACCTTTTCAGCACGGACCCATTGTACATAGCCATGCCCCCAATCCCGTATCCTTCCGTTTCCATTTCCCACCTTTCTTTATTACTTCCTTATTCGCTCTTCTTCTCTCACCAATTGACCTGCTTCACTCACTGGTCTGTGGCACGCAGCAGCACACCGCATGACAACCAAATGTCTCACTCCCCCAGCACCCTCATCTCATCACATAGCATGACCACACTGACTCCTAGTGGTCACACTAGAAATTAACCTTCAAAGTGCTTCAGTTTTCTATGATTTTTCTGTATTTTAACACATCAGACAAGGACTTGAGAAAAAGCTAGGGCCAAAGTTAGACAGCCACTGTCATATATACTTGAGCATGCCTGATGATTGCCTGCAAGTACAAAAATAAGACAACCTAGACCTAAGATAACAGCTTCTATTTCTCCTCCACTCCGCAAACAGAAAATAAAACACATTTATTGCTCCATTTCTTATTAACATGTTCTCTCTGGATTTAGAAAATATATAAGCCTGGCTTAATTTTGTAGTTTCTCATACAGTGGTAACAGGAAATCAAATGTCACAATAAAAACAGTCCACTGAGCACAGACGTCAATTCAATGTCTATTCCACGTTGGTCCAACGTAATTTCATTAAAATGACTTGGAAACAACATTGAATTAACCAGTGTGTGCCCAGTGGGAGGGTAACAACTAACGACACAGAGGAGAGAAGCCCCACCCTCAAATACAACCAGCTGACCTGCAGCAGAACTCTGCCCACCTCTTACACACACACACACACACACACTCTGTTAGCCATGGTTTAAAGCTAACATTGCGTTGTCAAAGCCTTGTGGCCTGAGCCAAAGGGAGAGGGAGAGATGGAGTCCCCAATGTCCTCACTTTTCATCTGTCTCTCTGCCACCTGCTGCCCTTTGCTTTACTCTAGAATGGGGGGGTAAGAGGTTGGGTGAGGAGTGGGGGGTTGTGGGAGGAGGTGGAGAGGGTGGCTGGAAGTCCAGGTCCCTATAAACAGTCTCTCTCTCTCTCAGCAGTCAGTCCAGTCCAGACAGTCTCTATATACAGTCTGAGGATCCCGTGGTGATGGTGGTGTTAATAAAACAAACATGCGTCCAGACACGCTAGAGTTATAGTGGCCAGAGCCTGTCATTGTTATTCATTATTTACTTTTTAATTATCAGCATTATTATTGTTATTTATCATTTACTTCTAATTCAACTTCTTTTTTTGTTGTCATATTTACTTATTTACTACAGAGTCAGTACTGTATGTAGTGGTTGGGGCACCTCAGTGGGTGCAGGCTACGCTCCCTCCGCTCCGATGTGGGCCATCACAAAATCCTGGGCGCTGACCTATCGTTGGAGACGGTCTTGCGGAGGCGCACGCCCCTGCGGATGGACACCAGCACGTCGGTGCCTGACCCGGGGGCCTGGGGGTCATGCTGGGGGGCCGGGCCAGGCGGGGGGTCATCAGGGAGGTTGGGGAAGGGGAACTGTCCCTCCCCAAGGGCATGGGCACTGGCAACCAGCTCTCCTATCTTCTCCACCAGGCTGTGGCGGTTAGCGGCTATCATCTGGTCCTCCTCAGAGCCATGCTGGGCAGCCTGCTGGACATACACACTCATCTCCATCGCTCCCCCAGACCCCCACGCTGTGTTGGGCAGGCTCAGACGCTTGGGAGAGGCCTTCACAAACTCCAGCACGTTGGGGGAGGAGTCATCTGCCACGTAGAACACACACTCCTCACTGCCCACGCGTACCGGAGGCCCGGGGTACCCCCCAGGAGCATCAGGCACCGTGGGTGTCTTCACTGGCACTATGGGCGGGCGGATGGGGATGGGGCCTGCGTTGGAGAGGGTGCGCCTCACACCCGGCTTGGTGGATGGGGTTCGGCGGATGGTGGCAGTCCCAGGGGTCCCAATGCCCCCTCCTCCTCCAGGCACTCCGCCTTGGGCCCCACTGGGCAGACCTGCAGTGCTGGCCGGCCTCTTGGTCTGGATCATACGGCGGTAGTTCTGGGCGATGTTGCTGTGGCGGGGGATGGTGGAGGACTTGTCAAAGTCAGTTGACGCCTCACCTTCAGCATCTCCATTCACAGAGTAGCAGTCATAATCTGACCCTGGGGGAGAGAGAAAGATAGAGGGGTGTGGTGTGTTATTCAGCGTTGTATCTAGGTGGAGTGCTACCAAGTAAGGGGATGGGGGCGTGGATACTCTTAAGTTGTGAGTGTGTCTATTAGGAGGTTGAGTACTGCATGTATGCTGTGTTGTCATGTGTTGCTGCCATAAATAAATACAATAAATGTATTATTCTGTTGGGGCTGGTTCTATAGTACATGTATGTTACCTTGAAAGAGGACAGTGAGTGTATTCTCTGTTGGTTAATGTATGTGAGGTTTTACTCTATGAGAGAAGGAGTTACCCTGAGAGGGGATAGTGTCCTCGGAGCAGGAGGGGGTGGTGGTCTGGGTGCTGTAGCCACTAGAGTACTGCAGGGAGTCCCTGTTGCTCTTCTGCTGCTCCATGCTGAGACCACGGGTCAGGACCATTGCCAGGTCACTGGCTGCTGGAGACACCTCTTCACCGTGCTGGGAGGAAGCAACAACACACACTTAACACACTCTCTACACTGTAGAGAAATATGATTAGGATGATAACTAAGTCCAAGGTTTTCAGAACCGTATTGCAATCAATAGCCTTAGCAAACGCTATCATACGGTAGGAGCACAGGACCACTACCAAGCACAATGGACAGACTATAACTACCAAAGTCCAATCCGGTTTAAAAATCCAACAGTTGTGTGATAGCAGCATGCGTCTTGTATTCACACCATTGTAAGGTAAATCTGCATATTCTCTGTTACCTTGGCAGCGATGGTGGCTGGGGTCATCCGGGGCCTCTGGACATCATCTGGGTGAGCACCAGCATATCCCTGGGAGCCCGGGGATGCCTCGCTCTCCCTCAGCCTATCCAGGGGCTCCTTCCTCCGCTGAAGCGTGGCAGCCAATGGCTGCTCATAAGAACCTACCTTGGACCAATCCTGAAGAGGTGGGTGTGGTTAATAAGAAGCAGGGAAAAGCAACAGAGCGAACTCTCCAATGAGAGAGACCCGTCCACTATCCAGCAGTTTGACGCCCTTCATCGTGTGTGTGGGTTTATTCCTCATCGTGTGTGTGGGTTTATTGGTTTGAAGCCTTTTGAGTTTGTTAGGCTTCGAAAGGTGAAATGGGTGCCATCCATGGCCTGCTCAGTTTAGCAAATCACCATACAGGAGATTTGAAACCAGGGGTGAGACTGATGGCCAACGACAACAGAAAAGGCACACAGGTTAGGGAGCAAAGTAGTGAAGTCATGAGTGAGTTAAGCAGATGGTGAAATTAAAAGAAAAACCTGGTGAATAGGCATTAACTCAAGAAGCAAAAATTATACCACAAACCAAAAAAGAAAAAACAAACCAAAAACTGCAAAGAAAAGTGTGCAGATGAAAACAAACCTTCCAGCAAGGAACCTTTGATGTGGGAGAGGTAGTGTTGGATCCAGGGGAGCAGTTATAGGGTGGGGACGCAGGAAGTATGACAGAGAGAGGTCTGATGGAGCCAGTGTGAGAGAGAGCAGGGCGGAAGGTAGCGAAGGACGAGCCAAACTGCGGAACGGAGAGACAAGATCGTGATCGTCAGAGCGTCCATCAACACCAAAGGCTTATGGGAGGAGCCTTTGTGATGTGACCTCTGGGTCACAGAGACATTCTGTACATACACACACACGCACACAGGTGCATGCACGCAAGTACGTGCATGTGCACTCCCAAACACACACATACACAAACTGTACGAGTAGCAGAAGAAAGGACTGCAAAGTCAAGAGATCAGCGGTGATAGAGCAGATGACCACAAGTTCACCTGGGCTGATGAAGAACACATACTTAGGGAGACAATCCTGCTGGTCAGTTTTACCAGCTTCTCTCATAAACATATACAGTACAACATTACAGTATGCAATACACAGACAACTAAAATGAGCATGGCTATAGTGTATTCACATTATTTTCGAAGTCAGTTAATCGTGTGACTGACTGAAAGAAATGTGAGATTGATATTCTGATCATGTATTCCAATATGTTTGCACACATTAGGACAGGAGTGTGAGGTAGGTAGCTGTTGTACTTACCGTTGTGGGAGAGCTGCACTCACTGACTGACTGGCAGGTCTCGGATGCCTCTGAGGATGCAGAACTTGATGACTTCTGCAGAAGGAAATAGAGGTCAAGAAAGAGACAGAATGAACGCAAAACCAAGTCAGAAGAGTGGAGGAATTTAAACCAAGGAGAGGGCTCTGCTACGTTTCAGCACTGCAGCGACATCTGTGATGGCAGTCATACCTGGCTGGTGATGTCAGAGGGCATGGGCGAGGGAGGCTTGGAGTAGACATTGGCGTCCTGCGATATGAAGCCTGAGTCATGGGAGGAGACGCTGCTGAGACGGTGAGCGTTCCCCGGTGGCGGCTGGGCCAGGCTGCGGTAGCGATAGGACGAACTGGGTGAGTGAGTCTGAGAGCCTCCGGAGGAGCGAGAGGCGCTACTGTGGGCGCTGTTCACACTGCTGCAGGGGGGTGGGGCCAGAGTGAGAGGGTGGTGAGGGGGCAGGGGAAAGGGTCAGGCAGGGTGAAGGGAAGTGTTTAAGGGAGGGGGATATCATATAAACCACATTTATGAAGCACGAGGTGGAGAAGGTAGGAGATTGAATGAGGATGTGTAGTGATGGATATGGGGAGAGAGTGATGAAGTGAGATGAAACGGGGAAAAGGAGGGAGATTGATGGTAGCGACTTACAGTGAAGTATGGGCCAGAGGAGCAGAGCAAGCAATGGGTAGAGTTCATATGAGAGAGACGGGTAGTTTATATGATGGGTAGAGTTCATATAAGAGAGACAGGTAGTTTATATGATGGTTAGAGTTCATATAAGAGAGACAGGTAGTTTATATGATGGTTAGAGTTCATATAAGAGAGACAGGTAGTTTATATGATGGGAAGAGGTTAAGATGAGGACATTTCCAAGTTGGAGTTGGAAGTAGAGAGCAGCAGCAGTGAAAGAGGGGAACCCAACCAGAATAGGGGGGAAGGAGGCACAGAGAGTGGAGAAGCCAAACACACAGGAAGAGAAAGAGGCCGTGCAAATACAGAGGAATAGGAAGTGATCAAACCACAGGAAATAGAGAAGAGGTCAAACACATAGAACACCAAGGGTAAGTATGAATGCAGAGTGGAGAGGTTGGGAGACACACACACATAGAGGGATGGTGATAGCCATGTTAAGGATGGAGGGGGGTCAGAGGTAGAGGGTTGGGAAGGGAGAGGAGGAGGGAACATGGAAGAGACAAGTTGAGAGAGGGTGAGAACATGTGAGAACCAAGCATGGGTAGATTAGACACACAGGGCACAGGGCAGGGTAGTTGGCATGCCCAAAGACATGGCCTCCCAGACAGTGACACAAGTGACACACACACAAACACACAGTATACACAAACACAGACAAGTAGATCATGCCACCACATCAGAGCACTATTGTGACAAGCCTGAGAGATACTTCTTCAGAATAGAGGACACCACTTCAGACCTAACAAGTGTCCTACTTCATCACACATGTCAATAAGTTTGTTTGACTCAGTGCTCAGTTTTTTTTTAAATACACTCCATAACATTGTAATATAAATGTTATGTGCTATTTGTTATCATCAAACAAGTCTGTTTTAAGTTGAAATAAAGTTGTAATTTTCACCACTAAGAGAAAAAAGACAGGGGAAAACATTTAGTGCTGCATTGAGTGTTGCATGCCATATGGCGCCATCTGTGATTAAACTCTGTGAGGACAGACGACACAGGACGACACAACAGACATATGGACCAGCAGACAGATGCTCAGACGCTCATACAGACATGCGCAGACATGCAAGGGTGCCTCTTTTACTAAGATACAACACTTATCTGAACAGCACCTCTCACTGACACACTTTCACTGTCACTTTTATTGTCAGGAATACTGTATGTGTACACTCACATAGCCTACAACATACAGTTGAAGTCGGAAGTTTACATACACCTTAGCCAAATACATTTAATCTCAATTCCTGACATTTAATCCTAGTAAAAATTCAGTGTCTTAGGTCAGTTAGGATCACCACTATATTTTAAGAATGTGAAATGTCAGAATAATAGTAGAGAGAATTATTTTTTTAAGCTTTTATTTCTTTCATCACATTCCCAGTGTGTCAGAAGTTTACATACACTCAATTAGTATTTGGTAGCATTGCCTTTAAATTGTTTAACTTGGGTCAAACGTTTCGGGTAGCCTTCCACAAGCTTCCCACAATAGGTTGGGTGAATTTTGGCCCATTCCTCCTGACAGAACTGGTGTAACTGAGTCAGGTTTGTAGGCCTCCTTGCTCGCACACGCTTTTTCAGTTCTGCCCACACATTTTCTATAGGATTGAGGTCAGGGCTTTGCGATGGCCACTCCAATACCTTGACTTTGTTGTCCTTAAGCCATTTTGCCACAACTTTGGAAGTATGCTTGGGGTCATTGTCCATTTGGAAGACCCATTTGCGACCAAGCTTTAACTTCCTGACTGATGTCTTGAGATGTTGCTTCAATATATCCACATAATTTTCCTTCCTCATGATGCCATATATTTTGTGAAGTGCACCAGTCCCTCCTGCAGCAAAGCACCCCCACAGCATGATGCTGCCACCCCCGTTCTTCACGGTTGGGATGATGTTCTTCGGCTTGCAAGACCCCCCTTTTTCCTCCAAACATAACGATGGTCATTATGGCCAAACAGTTCTATTTTTGTTTAATCAGACCAGATGACTTTTCTCCAAAAAGTACGATCTCTGTACAGTTGTGCAGTTGCAAACCATAGTCTGGCTTTTTTATGGCGGTTTTGGAGCATTGGCTTCTTTCTTGCTGAGCGGCCTTTCAGGTTATGTTGATATAGGACTCATTTTACTGTTGATATAGATACTTTTGTACCTGTTTCCTCCAGCATCTTCACAAGGTCCTTTGCTGTTGTTCTGGGATTTATTTGCACTTTTCGCACCAAAGTACGTTAATCTCTAGGAGACAACGCGTCTCCTTCCTGAGCGGTATGACAGCTGCCGCTCAGAAGCTTCTAAATCCATGACATCATTTTCTGGAATTTTCCAAGCTGTTTAAAGGCACAGTCAACTTAGTGTATGTAAACTTCTGACCCACTGGAATTGTGATACAGTGAATTATAAGTGTCATGCACAAAGTAGATGTCCTAACCGACTTGCCAAAACTATAGTTTGTTAACAAGAAATGTGTGTAGTGGTTGAAAAACACGTTTTAATGACTCCAACCTAAGTGTATGTAAACTTCCGACTTCAACTGTATCATCCACACACCTAGGCTCAAAACAAAGAATCCCCATTTATTGATCAAATCAAATGAATCCATGTCAATACAAATGTCTGTATTTCTAGTCCATGTGTCCTGTCTCCCTCAGGTTCGTACCTGCACATGCTGCTTTTCCTGGAGCCAGAGCTGCTGGGGGAGGAGGGAGGGGTCTGGTAGGACCAGCTGTAGTCTGAACCCTTCAGGTCTTTAATCACCTGGGAGAGAGAGAGGACAAACCAGTTGGCGCCATATAAGTGTTGTACCCCTAAAAGGGGGAAATATGAGAATGATTCATATGGACACGTAGCATCAGCTTTAGTTGCAATAAATGAGCTGGTAAGCTGCGTGCTCCCCCTATAGGAATTCATAGGCATTACTAACCAAACTCTGTACAAACAGACATCAATAGAGCACAGAGATCATATTATCACATTCAGATAAATGAATAGCATATTGCTTGCTGGTACACATTATGATGCTATTATTGTTATGGCACATTTTACTCTATCATACAAGCACTGTTTCATCTAGCATCTAATGACCTCTGTCTAGACGGTGGGACTGAGAGATGGTGCATTATACTAAAATACTAGACTAAAAATAATAAAAATATCTTAGAAGAGAGTGTCGGTACCTGCTCGCTGGCGGGGGGAAGTTTGTGGGGATCAGTGGTCAGCACAGTGAGGTCATCAATAATGGCCTGGAGGTGAGTGATCTCTCCCAGCATGGCAATCTCTCCATTCTGATGAAAGAAATTAGACTCATTTCAGTCAGTTAGTGTTATTATATATAGCAAAAGCATTGGCTTTATGTGAATGACTGCCACTGTTTTGACTCAACACCAGAGTGCAATGTCAACATATTTTACTGGTGGCTAATTGACTTTGTCGCCCAAGTTAGGTTTCCCCTCCTCCTGTTTCATCTTCAGTCTGGCCCAATCGCAAATCTTCCCCTAAACCCTTCACCCTGTGCACTTGTGGAGATTTGATAGGATTTGATTGGTATGAGCAACCTGGTAATAGCTCCACCTCGCCCTCTGATAGGCTAGATGGAAGTTTTACCATATTGCTTATACCAATCAAATCCTCTCAGATCTCCACAAGTGCATAAAGCGCAGGGTTTAAGGGATGATTTGGGATTGGCCCCATGTCTCACCCCAGCTCCCTGGTATTTCCCCTCCCCATACAGCCCCTGCCTCCCCTCCTCCAGTCTTACCACTACAGGCTGCAGGAAGCCGATGAAGGTGCAGAAGCGTCCCCTCTCCTCCACCAGAGCTCTGCGCACCGCCTGCTTCTCTGTCTCCTCCATCAGCAGGTACATGTCATTAACATCATGCATGGCACTATCCAGCTGGGGCTGCAGGTCCCCTCGGCCTGGGGAGCCAGGAGGGAGAGCACAGGGGACAGGGGGACAGGGACAAGGGACAGGGAAAGGGAAACAGAGGGCAGGGGCATAGTATACAGGGAGTGGGGGGATTGGGAATGGAGAGAGAATGGAAGGAAGAGGACAGGGGATGGTAGAAGGACAAAAAGAGGAGAAGAGGGTAACAGAGAGGTCACAAGGAAAAACCAAAGTGTGACACACAAGAGAGAGGAGAAGGAGAGAAAGAAAAGATTAGAAATGTGTGGTGTGTCTGGGCTTGAAGGGACAAATCTCACCCCTCCCCTCCTCTCATCCCTCCCTTCTCGGTCCCCCAAGCCAATGACAGGCACCATGGACACAGGACAGAATGATCTACAAACACTACACTGGTACTGTATCTACATTAGCTAAACAGAAATGCATACAGACACTAAACAGACTGACATCTACAGAAGTTAAACCAAATAATGAAAAATGAAGGAAAAAAAGGTATGTCTTCAAAATGTCTTGTAATGTTAAGTCATGCAGCAGGGAGTTGTGTCAGAGATGGCCATGATGAGAAGAGAGGGGGGAATCTTAGTCAACAGCAACCAGTGCTGTGAGCAGAAAGTGCTTTAGACCAACAAGTCATGCAGGAGTCACAGAGGTCACAGGACAGCATTCCAGAGGCCTCAGAAAGAAGACAGACTTTTAACGGTTACAACTAGTAGGCCTAACTAGCTGAAGATGAGTGAATCACGCCAAATGTATTAAAGTGATGTAAATCACTTAGTTATTTACTATCTCCCAATAGTAATTTTTTGGCAAGGGAAATCCCCTCTACACAGAATACATGTAAAGAAGAAACTGTAGCATAGCATAGCAGTTTTGTGGGACGGGAACAACATACTTACCCTGGATTTCTACAGAAGGGAAATCAAGCACAGACAGAGAGAGAGAGAGCGAGAAAGAGAGAGGGAGAGAGGAGGGGAGAGAAAACGAGAAAGAGGAAGGGACAACAAAGATGGGTTGAGAGGAGGATTTGGGGGACATAGAGGGGGTCAGGGGGTTGACAGAGGTAGAGGAGAGAGAGCAGAGATTGTTGAGCTCATCATTAGGGTTAGTACAAGGAAGCCATCACAGCTCAATTCACGGCCAAAGTGTGCATGGTTAGAGCAAAAACACTGTTGCAACCAAATCAAAACCAACTCAACCTTGTAAAGCAACCCAAACATCAATGTTCCACTGGTTTTAAGATGAAATACACCTCAGGTAATCATTTTAGGTTCTTGCATCTGCCTGGCAACTGTCTCGAAACAGCCTTAAATAGACAACAGTAATTATTGGCTGCTGGATCAGAGTGAACTGCTTTATCACGAATGAGGGAAAGCCTGTCATTATCATCCTGACCACCAGGGGGGAGTGTTGCTCTATAACCTCAGTCTTCAATAACAGGGAGTGGAGCTATGTTCTCCGTCCCTCACTGCGGCTTCCCTCATCTCGCTCCCTCTCTGTAGTGATTTGAGGCAATGGCCCTTTTAAAGACAAAACTGTAATCGTCAACAAGCTACAAACACATGTCAGCTATGTGACTCTTGAGAAAACACATTGATGTAGTCAGAATGCCTTGGCAAAGGATCTCACCTTGAGGATTTGACCTTGACATTTTCAGCACTACTACTCCTACTGTAATATCATGCTGAAGGGGAGACACAGCTGAGACCATTACATAACAGAGAATGTCCGGGTTAACCTATAGTTATAGAACCCAAACAAAATGCACAACCTGCTGTGATTTCAGAGCGCTGGATAGACGGAGAGGGCAGTTTAGGAGTGTTCAGCCATGCTAGCTGTCAGTCAGAGAGCGACAGGGAGAGAGGGAAGAGGAGCAACCTACCTTTCCGGGCCTTCTTCTGCAGTTTCATGGTGTCTGAGGACTTCTTCTTGATCTCATGACGAGATCTCTTGTACTCTGGAGGAGAGACAGGGGACTGAATGTCAGCCATATTGATGCAGGAGACAGAGGGGAATATGATTGGCTAGAGGTACCCTGTGTTTGTCTCACCTGTTTCAATCATGGCCATCTATTCATCCCCCTCATTCATACTTGGCATATATCACTCCTCACCTCTCCACCATGTTAGCTGATGTGCGGTGAGCGTTCTGGCACAACAATGGTTGCCATGCATCACCCAGGTGGGTGCCACACATCGGTGGTGGATGAGGTGAGTTTCCCCCTTACTATGTAAAACGCTTTGAGTACCTCAGTTGGTAGAAAGGCGCTACATAAATCCAATCCAATATTATTATTATTATTATTCACCTTTGGCATGGTCCTTGTCTAGCTGGTTGGCTGTCTTCTTCCAATCCTCAATCCTGTCCTGGAGAGGAGTGATCAAGCTCTCCATCAGGGCACTGGGAGGACAGAAGGATGGAGAGAAAGAGAGAGGTACAATGGGTGTGTTAATTAATGGTTATAATAATGATTTTCTTATCCATTTAAATGTAACATTTTGGCTTCATCTGGTACACATCATATGGAACACGTGGACAAAATGAGTCTGTGCCATGATGAATTCTAAAAATATGTGTTCTTATGAACCATGGAAAATATATAAGCTCTAAGATATAAGATCTTTGGAAAAGGAAAACGGTTATAGAATTTTATTTTGTGGTTCGTTCCACTTCACTATTTTTGGTATGTGGCACATCTGCACACCGGATGAGCTGGGAGTCCTGTGGTGGAGTGTGGAAACTGCAGCCTCCCAGGTCGACCACTCACAGACTGACAGCACAGTGCTGATGTGGGCTTCAGCCCTGATTATAATGTGTGGCAATGTAAACGGGTGAGGAGACAGGTTTTAATGTGCCACCACGGGGTGAGGAAACTTTTGCTCCCAGAAATGCTTTGTAAGGAATGTAAATACCCCAACAAGACACCACCACCACCACCATCATCATCATCATCATCATGGTAATAGCCTCTGATTTGGAAAAGTCATTAGAGACTACAGACTTAATAGAAGGGATTCCTTTCTTTGAGGTTTACTGTATGGTCTAGAACAGAGCAGGCTGCTGCTGGTGGTTCCATTCATTTATCTTAAGTGTCTGAGAGAATAGTCTACAGATGTCCTATAATGAGGTGCTTGGGATTTGGGGAGAGGGGAGAGAGGGAGAGAAGAGGGAGGAGTGGAGGAGCGGAGGAAGGGGAGGGGGAGGGGGAGATGGAGGGTGTTAGTCCTCACATTCTGTTTTCTCCTCCCTCCTGTCTGCATCATACATTTTAGGGAGAGAATGTTCCAGTCTAGATAGCGTGTAGAATAACCATTCTGAGGTGATCCTGTGTCTAAATCACACTTACACAAGTATTCTGCCCTGCTATTTCCACATTACCACAGACCCGACCCAAACACTGGGATAGACTTACATTGAAAACCCATGACTGGTACCTCACTCAGTGGAGGATGACACGTGTGAATTCACTCTTCTAGCATGAAGAGAGTCTGGGCGGCAGGTAGCCTAGCGGTTAAGAGTGTTGGGCCAGTAACCGAAAGGTTGCTGATTCGAATCCCTGAGCCGACAAGGTGAAAAATCTGTCGATGAGCCCTTGAGCAAGGCACTTAACCCTAATTGCTCCTGTAAGTCGCTTTGGATAAGAGTGTCTGCTAAATGTAGGCCTACCACCTATTCTCATTGCCATATTGGTGTAGCCTCTGAACAAAAACAAGGGCTCACAGTTTGTCCAAAACTTACCACAGACTTTTAGAAGGTCAGCCAGGGAACATGGATGGGATGACAGCTACTACTCATTACTGTTGGCTATCATCGCTAAGATACGGTTTACACAGAGCAGTGACTGACAGTTCATGGGACCAATCCCCACTAACGGAGTGATGGCAGGGACAGAGCTAGGCCTATAGGAGGATGCCTGTTTAAGACGGCGGGACTTACTTTGTGAAATGGCGCAGTTTGGCCTCGATGCTGCGATGCCGCATACACATCCTGGTCAGCGCTGATCCAATGTCTCTGGTGGCACCTGAAAGAGATCACAATACAGAGGAGGTTAGGAAAACGTTCAGTCAACGTAATGTATACTGCAGACCGACAAGCCAGACAGACCACCAAACAGACTGCCCACTGAGGTTTGTGTAATATTCACTCCACAGACAGCAGCAACCTGGAGGTAATATACACACACTCCTGCCCTAGTCCAAATAAATATATTAAGGATACCCTTTTTAGAGGCCTACACGGTGTGTGTGTAGTGTACAGTATGTGTACAGTGTGTGTGAGACTGTGAGTGAGTAACCTGTAACTCTGATAAACATCAGGCTATTTTTAGCCGAGAAAGAACATTTGGAAAAGGCTGACCCCTGACTCTGAGTGTGCCACTTCACTTGCTTCCAAAGAAGGTGAGCCAAGCTACCCTAGAGTTTTAAACCACTGGTGTTACTGTCTTAGAAAGAGTAATTTTCCAACAACGCAGAGTTAAAGATAAATATTTAAAAAAATACAAAATAGAAATAGTGACACGAGGAATAAATACACAGTGAATAACAAATAACAATAATGAGTAAAAATAACATGGCTATATACAGAGAGTACCAGTACCGAGTTGATGTGCAGGGGTACGAGGTAATTGAGGTAGCTATGTACGTATAGTAGGGGTAAAGTAACTAGGCAACGGGATAGATAATATGTTAATTTGTGAGTAGGAAGAGATATCTGGAGAACTAGTATCTAATACATGCAATATCTGATAACCTCTAACATCAGGGTTAAATCTCACCAGTGGTGACAGAGGTATGATCCTGTCATGATCAGAATGGGAGAGAGAGAAAGACAGACAAGGTATTTGGGTCTTAACCAGGGAGGATCAACAGGGGGCGATATAGAGGATTACATCCAGCCTCCTCCTCCTGAGCCTAGCTACTTTCCACTCTGCTGACTGGTAACTAAAGATTGGGGACTCTAAAGAGCTGAACCCAGATTTCTGGACGTGACACAAGGGGTTTAGCTCCGACGGGATTTACCCCTCTTCTCCCTAATCCTGGTGCTGAAGGGTTAACTAGGCAAACCCCACCCTATCCACACCCCTCTCTCTCTACCTGGGGGTGGCTCGGACTACACCCCTGCCCCTACACGTGCCCCAGTGGGAGGGAGAGGGCAGGGAGAGGGATTACCCCAACTACGTCTGATTACTCCTGTTGGACAAGCAGACCCTTCCACATCAGATAAGTGCAGAGACCAGCTCCTTCACCTAAATCATATCATCATATTACTAGTCCCTGTCTCCCAGTGGCTCATTGACATCGCGTGTGAGTGAGTGTGTGTGTGCCCTGAGAGTGACCTGAGCTGAGAGACAGCAGGATCCTATCTGAGTCAATAGGAGCATCCAGCCCCCTGCCCCCGGGTCCACCTCATCCCCATCAGCGGCAGGTAGCTTAGTGGGTAAGAGCGTTGTGCCAGTAACCGAAAGGTCGCTGGTTCTAATCCCCGAGCCGACTAGGTGAAAAATCTGTCGATGTGCCCTTGAGCAAGGCACTTAACCCTAATTGCTCCTGTAAGTCGCTCTGGATAAGAGCGTCTGCTAAATGACCAAAAAAATAAATAAATAAAATAAATAAAATAAATTACAGCCATCACCCTGACACGTCATGATGACTGATCTGGGGCTCCTGTGACCTTGGCCTACTCTTGTTGAGGTCATACCTATAGGACTGGTGAGAGAGATGGGCTCCTAGTATATACATGTATACACATTGATTACACACAGAGAAGGACAAATGAGAAAGGGGAAGGGAGAAGTACTCATTCATTTGTGACAGTCATTTTTGCCAAATGATGTCTAGAGATTAACCAAACTATTAATGCTGGCACGGTAAGGACAGGACTTATTATTGACAATGCTGGTAAAGCAGTCAGCCTTCTGTATTGCTGGCCCCTCCTTCACTTGGACGCCTAAAGTCAAATCAGTGATTACTGCACAGTAACACACACACACCTACACCCACAGAGAGAGAGAGAGAGAGAGAGTGACCAAAAAGCCAGTCTCCGTGAACACACACTGTTAAAATACAGAGAAGGTCTACTCATAATTACCCAGCAACCATTCATTAATCCAGCCCAGGGCAACGCCTCCTACCCCTACACCACAGCTACCCTCTACCCTCCCCCACACACACCCCAACACACAACACGCACACACACATACATATGGAACGAGAGGGGGCGTTTTCTAATCTCACTTTGAAAAAGTGTCTAATGTCATGCCAATAAAGCACCTTGAAATTGAATGTGAAAATTGAGAGAGCGCAGGAGAGAGAGAAAGAGCCTGGGGGAGAGAGGTTGATACCTAGTAACAACAAGAGAGAGGGGAGGAAGTGAGAGACAGTAAAAGAGAGAGAGTAAGGGAGAGAGAGAGAGAGAGAGAGAGAGAGAGAGAGAGAGAGAGAGAGAGAGAGAGAGAGAGAGAGAGAGAGAGAGAGAGAGAGAGAGAGAGAGAGAGAGAGAGAGAGAGAGAGAGGGGGGCAGTGCTGAGAGGGATCTCCTCACACATTCTAATGAGCTGACTGCTGGGGAGAGAGAGTAACCGCCTGTGTGTGTGTGTTCGCTCCTTCTAATATATTCCCTTCCTGTTTTATATTCTTATTAACTTCCTCTTTCTCTCATAACAACATCCGCAAGAGATCAACAACAAGATGAGGAGGGAGAAAAAACTCCAGGCTCACATCTGTGCAACAAATTAGGTCAGCGTGTGTCTAGCTATGTGTGTAGCTGTGTGTGTAGCTATGTGTGTGTGTGTGCTTGTTTTAGAATGGTGAGGAACGTGAGTAAAATTAAGCATGTTTAATCTGCCAGTCTGTGAGGAGAAAGGGAGTAAATTACACCCCCCCCCCCCACACACACACACTGTATTTGTACAGTATGGGCAGCCTATAGCTCAGTCACATCCCTGTTCAGCTATAGGTCAACCCCTCATAGAGAGACAGACAGTGAACTAATCCTGAAAGGAGTTCCTCTCCTCTGTGTAGTCTGCTGTCGTCCCCACCTGCTCCTGCCCTAGCCCCAGCACAGCCAACCTGTGTTTACTGTTAGCCTCCCTGCCTGTAACCCTGCTCCCTCAATCGCTCCCTTCCCACAATGAACACACAGGGAGCCAGCACATATTGATTTTTCCCATGACATTTAGTCACCAACACCATGGTGAGGGAACAGGCTGATATGACAGAGAGAAAGTGTGTGTGGGGGGGAGAGCAAGGAGCGTGTACATTGGGTGGATGTGAGAGGGAGTGGGAGAGAGAGGGAGGCACAGGAAGAGGGAAAGAGCGATAGAGCGGGGTGACAGAGAAGGTAACATGGAGAATGACAGGCAGGAATAGAGTGATCAGTCATCTTCCGCAGGCATTATTGTTCCCTCTATCTCTTGCTCCTACCCGAGTTCCTCACCTTTAGAACACTAATACAATTCAGCATGTCAGTCTACTACACCTCTCTCTCTCTCTCTCTCTCTCTCTCTCTCTCTCTCTCTCTCTCTCTCTCTCTCTCTCTCTCTCTCTCTCTCTCTCTCTCTCTCTCTCTCTCTCTCTCTCTCTCTCTCTCTCTCTCTCTCTCCCTCTCTCCCTCTCTCCCTCTCTCCCTCCCTCCCTCCCTCTCCCTCGCTCTCCCTCTCCCTTAATAAGGCTATCTAATGGTAGAAGTAGAGGATGTGACTTCTTTTCCTCTTTCCTGGTTTATCAAAGAAGGAAAGTCGGGGTCATGACAGCTTGAGTATTTCTTTGCAAATAAGAGAGAATAAGCCAAGTCTCCACTGGGAGGGAGTGGAGTGGCAGCTGTTCAAACACACACAGTGGTGCTAATAGCTAACAACCACACGCCCCTGCAGACACTGACCTGCGGAATCAACACTCAGACCTAAACAAACTCAACAGGAGTCAATCCTACACAGACATCCACACATCAGACATCCAGCCACGTGTGTGAATGTGAAATCCCAGTTTCTAATCGTACATCCTGATTCCTGACCCTGTCTTTTCATCTGTTCTGTGTGACAGCTGCTAGTGGTTTCCAAGATCTCCTCAAGTGTATTTCCTGGAGATAAGGCATGTGTGCCGACCGCAGAAGCAGACAACCAACCAGCCACTGTTGCTAGTCAATGCCCAACCCACTGCCCCAACACACACAGACAGACACACAGACAGCCCCCACATTCACAGCTTCCTGTAAAATACTGCAGTATACAACCACCCCAAATAACATACCACACACACACACATCACATCTCATATAATACACCACTGCCAGTCCAAAACACTCACTAACATAGACATATCTCAGGTCTCATACACACCCTAACGTGTCCCCATGGTAAGGTGAAGCACAGAGCAACACAGCACAAGACGTGTTCAGTTAACACATGGGGGAGAGGAGGGAGCCAAGCCAGTCTGCTCTGCATAT
Organism: Coregonus lavaretus; assembly: GCF_964263955.1. Lineage (NCBI taxonomy): Eukaryota > Metazoa > Chordata > Actinopteri > Salmoniformes > Salmonidae > Coregonus > Coregonus lavaretus. Next base: position 7,177,190 of record NC_140024.1, on the reverse strand, counting down.
TTATGGATCTCTATTAATGCCCTGATGAATTCACTGGGTGGAGAGCAGTAGATCAAAACACCCACACACGGAGAGGGCTGAGTGGCGGTGTGGAGAATGGTTAATGAATTGATCATGTCCATATCCCACTGCCATAAAGCATGCAGTCTACTAAGTTCCTACTGCATCTATTATATGCAAACCCTAACATGCACCCAAAGACTCAAAGATGAAAGGTAGTCAGTGTGTGTGTGTGTGTGTGTGTGTGTGTGTGTGTGTGTGTACGGACAGTGAAGGAGATGCAATTAGTACAGCCCCTGCTGTGGGCGCCCCACCCTCCTCCACCCTCCTCTTCTCTCTCCTGAAGGGGAAAGGAGGGGACTCCCCATGGGATATCCCTCTATTCACTCCCCTCCCTCGCTCTGCCTTTCCTGACATTGCTCAGCTTCCTTAATGCCGTTCTTCCACTCTGGGACACGGGAGGGTCACTGACCTGCCAGGGAGGTTGCTTTATAGGTGGTGCCAGTTTTGTCTGAGTGTGCCCACTAGTAAAACACCCTAACACATTGACGTGTTAGCTATACACACTATCCTGTCCACTGTGTGAAATGTTCCTATTCATCAGTCTTTGAGAGTGGGCGAGTGAACAAGTGAGAAAACAAATGAAAATGTGTAGAGAGACCCTCATTTTCATTCCATCTGCACTGTTGATGAACTTTATGAAATAACCTAAGTGGATAAACTCTGCCAGTTGCCTGGCAAGATCCCAATACTGCTCACTAGCTAAAGCCCAATTAGACCTCTGTGGAGGCACAGCAAGCCTTTCTGGCAGGTGGGTTCAGTTTGAGGACAGCAATGCAGATAGAAGTGTGTGGGAAATGCACGAGAACAGTGTTTTTCCATTCCTCTCATTGGAGAGACACAGTCAGAAAAGTATTAGAGCGATAGAGCTTTGAATAGAACACACAGACACATCCCCCTCGTTCCCTGCCTTCTTTCCCTTTCCAAATCAATCAGCACCCCTCAGACTGACAGTCATGCTGGTTGCCATGACAGCGCAGAACTAGTGCTCCTCGTGACTGTCGGTGGGGCTGTCTGTTGCTAAGGTCACACTGGTAGAACATTCTTTAACTTCCACCCCTCTCTACCTAATATAATAGTACCTATCTAACACCAGTCACTCTAAAGAGTATACTGTATGAGGATAAGCCTACATTTGTAAGTCGCTCTGGATAAGAGCATCTGCTAAATGACATAAATGTAAATGTAAATGTACATTCACATCAGTATCATAGTATCAGTTTGGCAAAGGATTATTAGACTGTTGGTTATCAGTGCTGGATTGTTTATCTCTTCCTCGATCACTGGGTGTCTCTCTTTCTCCTCTTCCTCCCCCTACCTTCCTCTATTTCCTCAGTCACAACATCATCCAGCCATTTTCTGCTCTGTCACAAGGTGGGCGGCTGTGGTTTCACATGCTATCCCATGACTCTTTATGGGGCTCCTGGAAATGAATAGCTGTCAACAAGGCTTTCGGCCCAGCAGTAGGCCCACAGCTAATATTGAACTCGAGCATACAGTGGGGAAAAAAAGTATTTAGTCAGCCACCAATTGTGCAAGTTCTCGCACTTAAAAAGATGAGAGGCCTGTAATTTTCATCATAGGTACACGTCAACTATGACAGACAAAATGAGAAAAAAATATCCAGAAAATCACATTGTAGGATTTTTAATGAATTTATTTGCAAATTATGGTGGAAAATAAGTATTTGGTCACCTACAAACAAGCAAGATTTCTGGCTCTCACAGACCTGTAACTTCTTCTTTAAGAGGCTCCTCTGTCCTCCACTTGTTACCTGTATTAATGGCACCTGTTTGAACTTGTTATCAGTATAAAAGACACCTGTCCACAACCTCAAACAGTCACACTCCAAACTCCACTATGGCCAAGATCAAAGAGCTGTCAAAGGACACCAGAAACAAAATTGTAGACCTGCACCAGGCTGGGAAATTTGAATCTGCAATAGGTAAGCAGCTTGGTTTGAAGAAATCAACTGTGGGAGCAATTATTAGGAAATGGAAGACAGACAAGACCACTGATAATCTCCCTCGATCTGGGGCTCCACGCAAGATCTCACCCCGTGGGGTCAAAATGATCACAAGAATGGTGAGCAAAAATCCCAGAACCACACGGGGGGACCTAGTGAATGACCTGCAGAGAGCTGGGACCAAAGTAACAAAGCCTACCATCAGTAACACACTACGCCGCTAGGGACTCAAATCCTGCAGTGCCAGACGTGTCCCCCTGCTTAAGCCAGTACATGTCCAGGCCCGTCTGAAGTTTGCTAGAGTGCATTTGGATGATCCAGAAGAGGATTGGGAGAATGTCATATGGTCAGATGAAACCAAAATATAACTTTTTGGTAAAAATTCAACTCGTTGTGTTTGGAGGACAAAGAATGCTGAGTTGCATCCATAGAACACCATACCTACTGTGAAGCATGGGGGTGGAAACATCATGCTTTGGAGCTGTTTTTCTGCAAAGGGACCAGGACGACTGATCCGTGTAAAGGAAAGAATGAATGGGGCCATGTATCGTGAGATTTTGAGTGAAATCCTCCTTCCATCAGCAAGGGCATTGAAGATGAAACGTGGCTGGGTCTTTCAGCATGACAATGATCCCAAACACACCGCCCGGGCAACGAAGGAGTGGCTTCGTAAGAAGCATTTCAAGGTCCTGGAGTGGCCTAGCCAGGCTCCAGATCTCAACCCCATAGAAAATCTTTGGAGGGAGTTGAAAGTCTATGTTGCCCAGCGACAGCCCCAAAACATCACTGCTCTAGAGGATATCTGCATGGAGGAATGGGCCAAAATACCAGCAACAGTGTGTGAAAACCTTGTGAAGACTTACAGAAAACGTTTGACCTGTGTCATTGCCAACAAAGGGTATATAACAAAGTATTGAGAAACTTTTGTTATTGACCAAATACTTATTTTCCACCATAATTTGCAAATAAATTCATAAAAGATCCTACAATGTGATTTTCTGGATTTTTTTTCTCATTTTGTCTGTCATAGTTGACGTGTACCTATGATGAAAATTACAGGCCTCTCTCATCTTTTTAAGTGGGAGAACTTGCACAATTGGTGGCTGACTAAATACTTTTTTTCCCCACTGTACCTCCGCCGCAGTATTCCTTCATCGTCTCTACACATTAGTCACAACACAGAGCATCTGATCAGAAAATAGCTTCAAGCTTTCCATTGGGAAAAGAACATTGGGTCTGTGGCGAGAAGAAAACCGCCTGATAGCACGAACTTACTGAACATTATAGTGCCTTAGCAGAGACTTCAAGTGGAACTGACAGCATTTTAGCAACATTACATTTTATTAAAATCTGTTCATTTGTTCCCCCAGGAACAATATGACACTTGTTTGTTTTTTGTTATCTGACAAGCCAGTACTTAGATAAGGTCACTATTACGCTTTCATAAATTCTTAGAATGTTTGGGAATTATGTATACTAACATGCTGACCACACCGCTTGCATTGCAAAATAAATGTACACATACATGTTATTCAATCAGTGCACCCACACCGCTCGCGCGCGTCAGCGTAGCCAGGCGCTAAAATAGAACTTGGTTCTATTTGTGACGCTTGACGCGCTGCAAGTCCCACCTCTCCCATCTCCTCATTGGTTTTTAGGAGCATATAACTACGTGGGTGATTGAACGATAAACTGAGGTCCACACTCCAGTCCAGTTGGTGATGTTAATGCACATTAAAGTTGGTTGCCAACCGCCATATAAAGTCCAAAGAAGAAGAAGAAGCCTGACGGAGGAGAGATTACTAGAAACTAACTCGGTTTACCCTTTTATCTGTGGATTAATTGTCGGAGTAGAGGACCTTGTGCATTTCAGGTAAAATAACAACCCAATGTTTATATCCCAGGACAAATTAGCTAGCAACAGCAAGCTAGCTAGCTAAATTGCCATACATGTTTAATGCTTTTCAACCTGTCCCCAAATTAACCTGCGTGTCCTGATCACGTCTGGTGTTGGTGTACAAAATCAACATGCGCGCGTCCGGTCTAGTCAGCATGTAAAGCATTTGTGAAAATTCTATAGCAATATAGAGTGGGAATGCGGCCGTGCGTTTGGACAGTTAATAGACACTGCACTAAATAAAACCTAATAAAAACATCTGTCTTGTCCAGGACCGGAGTCTACGCAGACCGGTACGCCATAGCCAATGAGAGCTATAGTAGGCCTATATGCAAACAAGCCATTTGCCACAAGGGCCTGCCATCATTCACTTTGAACTGGACTGTGTGTTTACAGGCAGTTGCAACAGCGCAACGCTAGATAATTAGAACGCATTCGGCAAAAGCCACAAAATACACATGAATGGATTTCTGCAAATATGTAGCTAAATACCACGAGTGTCCTCTTACATTTGGGAACTTTACAGTCCTATTAATCAAACTGCCATAAAAAAGTAGGCTATCTTTCCCTATATGCACATCAACAACAACAAGATCAACAACTAATGCTAGCCAGAGCAAGATGAGGTAAAATCTAACGAAGGAACATTAGATAAACCCTCTCAAACTTTTTCAGGTAGTTGGCTGTCAAAAATGCACTGATAAATGATGGGGAAGAGCCTGCTGGTCCTTCTGCAGCTTGCCTGCCAATGTACGCTTGTCCCAACCAAGCCCCAAAGCTAACTGGCTAAAGTTGGCTTGCTAGCTAGCTACTTCCAGACACAAATGAGAGAACACCTCACTGACCACTTTACTCACCCTAGCAGAGCTGGTTAGGTTGTTTACATGTTATATAGAGCGTTCATGATTAACTATTACTTTTTTTGCCTACGTATAATGACACCGGTTATATTCAACGGGTGTTGCACGTTCGTAAATTCAACAGTTACTCTGCACTCTGGCACTGTGTTTTTAGCTTGCTACATAAATAGACAAGTTAGCATATTAGCCACGTTATGACTGACTTGTGATCATTGCCCTTGCTAGTTTGATTGTATTGACATTCCCAGTCTTAGTTACATTTGTAAGTTGTTGTCCAAAATATTGAGTAATTGAAACTGAAACAGTGCATCCCGAATGGAGGCAGCAAACAATGTAACAGGCCAGCTGTAATTTAAAACCTGATAGAAATATTTTTGGGACTACCAAGAAATGTATTGGTGAATTATATTAATCATGCATTGAACTGCATCCATCTATTCTGCCAACAATGCTTTAGTGTATGGAATGATGAGTCAAATAGAACCTATTTTTGTAGCATAAATTGGGAATTAGATATTTTTGACTGATATTATGATTGTCTGTATGTTTCATATCTGCAAAGTAGTAAAACGCTGTCAGTTCCACTTTAAGTCCCTGGATCTGATACAGAGTATTTTTGATGTTCTATCTTTATCTATCTTTATCCCATCAAGGAGAAGTGTGTGTGACAGATCAGATCAGGGAGGATGGCCCAGCCTGTCATTGTGACTGACCCTTCCCTTGTGTCAGCCCTCCTCTCCTCATTTCCACACTAACCCCGTCAATGTCTGCACAGCTCTATAGGGACACACACTGCTGCTGACAGTACACCCCAATTCCGCTCAGAGAGAGAGAGCGATGGGGAAAATAGGTACACACACACAAATACATGGCATGTGCATACACCAACATATAAACATACCTAACACACACTGACACACACAGACTGCATGAGTGCTTACTCACAGCACACTCTACTTGAGTGCTAATCACACATACAGATTACATCCCCTCACACACACACAACACACACAGACATACACACACCTGCACACCCATGCCGTGACTGCAGCATACTGTATCATAAACTCAACATTCATAATTTAGTGATTACCGCATGGGCAGGAAATAGCTCTTTAGCACACACATCTGGGCCCTAAGCATTTTCACTCAGCCCATCTCTCCCACCACTGGGCTAAGATATCACAGAGTAGGAAGGGTTTCACACATACAGTCATGGGAGAGTTCTACACAGCCCATTTCCCCTTCCATATAGTCCCATCAATTCACAATAGGGCTGTCCAGACGTGATGGAGGTAGTGGTGTGGTTTCAGGGGTTTATTTCGATATTTACAGGGTTGGTTGTCCGATGGTTATGGGAAGTAGGTAAAGAGAGTGAAAGGGGAGAGAAGGTATGGCTGATTTTCCCAGAATGAGAGGCTAGTGCAGTTGGGTGGAAACGTGTTGTGCACGTCCCATCACCCCCGAACAATCCCCTTCACTCAGAGAGAGGGAGAAAGAAAAACAAGTGTTTGAGTGAGGGAGAGAGAGAGAGAGAGAGAGGGAAAGAGAGAGAGAGAAAGAGGGGCAGACAGACAGACCGATGACAGGGGACAGACAGAGCTCCTCTAGCAGGCCTGTTTACCACGAACACACCCAGAGAGGGCTGCTTTCCTTTCCCAGAGAATATCAATGAGCCTCTTTAGACTTTCTGCTCAGTAATAATGTCCACCATCCACTTCCTCTCTCTCTCTTCCTCTCTCTCTCTCTCTTCTTCTCTCTCTCTGACTCACACAAGCATTCCCTTTTCTCTGCTCCTCAGGCTTTGTGGCCTTCCCACCAGAGCATCTCATGACAACGGGGAGATGAAATCTGCAGAGGGATTCGTCAGCCCCTTTCCCTCTCTCTACTGCACATGCACACACACACACATGACAAAACATACACATGCTCAATACACACATTCACACCTGTGATTTCCCCAGAGGAATCAGCTGACGGACTCATCCGCTGTACTTCCTGTTACTTCCTGTATCTAAGGAAGGAGGGAGGGAGGGAGGGAGGAAGGGAGGGAGGGAGGGAGGAAGGGTGTGTGAGAGAGAGAGAGAGAGAGAGAGAGAGAGAGAGAGAGAGAGAGAGAGAGAGAGAGAGAGAGAGAGAGGGGGCATGTACAAGTCGTTTGGTAAATACCATTTGGAGGGCATTAATGAATGAGAGAGTTGGGGCGCTCTGCTCTGGTACTAATTATCCCCAGCCTGCCTCTGGAGGATTAGGATACTTTTAATAGTCCTGTTTTATGAGTTACAATCCTGCTGGGAGACACAGGATTACACTGGTACTGAGAGACACTACACACGCACACCACACACACGCACAGACACATACACACATGCACGCACACCAGATACAGTACACATCAGATACAGTACACATCAGGCACTCATGCTTGTACACACTGAGAGATTTAGAACTGCAGAAATACAGTCAGCTGCCTCATAATGTAGCCATACATTACTAAATGCATTATGAATCTCCCAACCCTCAAAGTGGAATAAGGAAATCACAGGAATTATGACCCAGCTGCCAAGGTAATCTCTGTACCTTCATCACCTAGTTTGTGTGTTTGTGTGTATTTGTGTTTGTGTGTGGTCTCAGTCAGACAAAGTGCATCTCTGTCCTTTATGGTTGGATAGGCATGTCCCAGTGGAATCCTGGCTGCTCAGTCTGTCTGTCTGTCTGTCTATCTGTCAATAAGTCTGGCCTAGTTCTCAGGCAGGCAGGCCCAGAATATCCCACAATACCCCTCTGAGGCCCTCATGGCTTCACCAGGGGTTCATCAATAACATGTCAGCCTTCACGCAAGTGACTGAGCATCCCGGGTGCCCTGCCAGCATCGCCTCAACACACACACACACACACACACCAATACACACATTCACAAGCACACACAAGGACCAATACAGACACACACAAACCATTGCACCCACATGCATGGATGTGCGCAGCCGCGCACTTACGCACTTTGACCCGGACATTGAAATTTGACCATCTTATCGATGGTCTGGCCAGACAAAGCACTGTCCCACTTTCAGCAGTCCAAACATTAGCACCAAGGCAGAGCAAAGCAGACTGGCCACTCCCTGTGTGAACAATCACAACGCTGACATGACTGGCCCATGGACTGGAGCCAACTCACCCGCAAGGGGATAGTGAGCGCACATAAACACATACACACCAACGTGCAGACACACACTCATGTCTTGCAATACATAGACAGATACACATTTCCGTAAAACTGCTTACACATCCAATAGACTAAGAACCTTCCTCCTCCCTACATCCACCATACTGGACTGTATAGCCTTTTAACCCCTGGTCAATCTGAGCTAAGATGTATACAAACACACACACAGATCATGATCTGTAATACCCACGATGGCCCACATATAACAAGTCCCGAGTCCTGAGGCTTTGGCCCAGATCAGAGAGATGGACAGATGAGAAGATGAGAGGAGATGTGTAGGATTAGATCACACTGTACACCAAAAGAATCTGCTCGTCGAACAGCAGGCCAGTCAAGTTCTTCCACACCGATCTCGACAAACTATTTCTGTATGGACCTCACTTTGTGCACGGGGACATTGTCATGCTGAAACAGGAAAGGGCCTTCCCCAAACTGTTGCCACAGACTATTATTCCTCATCCACTAAACTTTACAGTTGGCACTATGAATTGGGGCAGGTAGCGTTCTCCTGGCATCCACCAAACCCAGATTCGTCCATTGGACTGCCAGATGGTGAAGCGTGATTCATCACTTCAGAGAATGCGTTTCCACTGCTCCAGAGTCCAATGGCAGCTTTACCCATTCAAGCCGACGCTTGGCAAGGCACATGGTGATCTTAGGCTTGTGTGCGTGCGGCGCTCGACCTAGGAAACTTATTTCATGAAGCTCCCGACGAACAGTTCTTGTGCTGACGTTGCTTCCAGAGGCAGTTTGGAACTCGGTAGTGAGTGTTGCAACCGAGGACAGACAATTATTATGCGCCACACGCTTCAGCACTCGGCAGTCCCGTTTGGTGAGCTTGTGTGGCCTACCACTTCGCAGCTGAGCCGTTGTTGCTCCTAGACGTTTACAATTCATAATAACAGCACTTATAGTTGACCGGGGAAGCTCTAGCAGGGCAGAAATTTGACTGACTTGTTGGAAAGGTGGCATCCTATGATGTTGAAAGTCACTGAGCTCTTCAGTAAGGCCATTCTACTGCCAATGTTATCTATGGTGATTGCATGGCTGTGTGCTTGATTTTATACACCTGTCAGCAACGGGTGTGGCTGAAATAGACGAATCCACTAATTTGAAGGGGTGTCCACATACTTTTGTATATATAGTGTATCTGTGCCATAGATCACACACTGCCTGCTCCTGGAGAAAACACACTGCCTGCCCCTGGAGAGACACGTCCCTGCACTACCATACTACTCTAGTACAGTATTCCATGGGTCATGTTTCAAATGGGCACAATGTTGTTTAGATAGTCACTCTCCCATAGAGAAGACGGAGACACAGGCATGGCATGTCTTGCTAGGGGTTGGCCCTTGTGTGTAATACGTATGGACACACCTTTCTCCCAGAGCCCCATCCAGAGAGGCAGAGTGGGGCACAAAGGGAAATGTAGAAGATAGGAAAGGGGTGAAGGGAAGTGGAGGAGGAGGGGAGACAGAGAGGCGGGATGACAGAGCTTTTGGGCTAGAGTGGGATAATGAGGAGAGGAGGGTATCGCCATGGCAGGTGCGACTGTGGTTGCCAGGGTTACAGCCATCTGCGGCAGAGAGAGATCAGCCCACGACATAGCAACAATGTGAGAGGGATGAGAGAGAGAGGGGGGGGAGTAGACAGAGAAATAAATAGAGATAGAGTTTGAGAGACAGAGAGAACGAGACAGAGAGAGATAGAGAGCAAGACCAAAAAAGAGAGTGAGACAGTGAGGGAGAGAGAGAGAGTGAGAGACTGCAGCAGCAGCACATAAAACAGAATTATTCATGGAGGCCTGGATTCCTATCCCAGCGTGTGTCCATGCCTGTGAGCCGCCTGTGAGCCTCAGCCCAAAAACACAGCACCACCGTCATTACACACCAGACTGGAGTCATGCATACCTCGGCACAAGATACTGAAACATGGATAACATGTTACTGTACTGCAGCAGATAGAATACAACCTGAACCACACACAATGCAGCAGAAAATGGAGGATGGAAAAAATGCTGAAATCACTAGTAGCGCTGCAGCGTGGAAATAAAGGAATGACTGACACTGCAGCAGACCTTACACAGAGCTGCACAACTTGCACAGGGAACACAGGCTCACTGCATACATGTAGTAGCCTTGGAGCCAAGAGAATAGAGTATGAATGCAATCAGTACAATGATGAGAGAGTTTCACAGTACCCAGCTAGCTCATAACGTTCTGAGAACCATATGTTTCTTAGAGCTTGGTGAGAGCGTATTTGTCCTATGGTTATTTTGCATACAACCTTCCCACAACGTTTTGGGAATGGTGCAGGATAGTTGCTTGGCTTTCGAACATTCTCAGCACATTTAAGGAACCTGACAAAAAAAAACTTTAACAGAACGTTTCCTAACAGTTCAAACATTTAACATTTAATTAAAATGTTGGTCATGTTCTAGGAACGTTCTCCAACTGGTTTGATATTGGGAATGTTCTAAAATAGTTCAGAGAGCATTAAGAAACAACGTTCTTCTGAGGGAATTTCAGTACTTCAGCATAATGTTTCCTATAGGTTTCTTCATGATTCTATTTAAGTAACGTTCTCAAATTGTTCCGACAATGTTAAGAAAACTTTCCATAAAACCACAAGAAAACTTTAGTAACATTCAGATCTAAGAATGTTATTTAAAAACATACATTCTGTTCTCAGAACATGAAGAAAACGTTCCATAAAAAACACCAGAAAACGTTAGTAATGTTCAGAGAACGTTCTAAGAATGTTATTTTAAAAACATTTATACAACGGGTGGGTCTAATTCTGAATGCTGATTGGTTAAAACCGCATTCCAGCCGGTGTCTATTCCACAAGTTACCACCGGCTAAATCTATGACGTTAAAATTCCTATTTACTCTGTTCCATCTGACTGCGCAATCCACTGTCTCATCAGCCCAGCCAGGCAATGTATAAACTTTATCTCCACTATAAAAACTTCTAGACATTATCTCACCTTTCTTTTAGACTAACATTTAGTTTTCAACAGCAGAAATTTGTATAAACCTTGCTGTCTGTCTCTCCGACATTTGCAACATTGTTTCAATATTCAAATTTGATCTCCAGCTGTCCCATAGTAATGAATGTGTCGGACACGGGATGAGACAGACAGGCAGGTAGCGTTTCTTAAGCATTCCAAATCATGAATCAGCTGGCATCGTTTTTATGGATATATACAAAGAAATGTCATTTGAAAAAAGGTAAAACGAAACGAAATGCAGCTAGTTTGCAGTCTTTCCAGCTTCAGTTTGAAGTGATTGTGTTAGCTGTGTTGTTGGCTAGCTCCTCTGAACAACAATATCCTGACGAGACAGCACATTTTCTATGCCAGGCGAAATCACTTCTCATTAGCTAATTGTTATGCATGAATCAAAATAAATATCACTAGAGAACAGTTTAAACAAATGCAAATGCGGCTATTGCTGTTATTCTGGCTTCACTGTTTGACGTGACTGTAAGTTAGCCATAGTTGGCTAGCTAGCAAGCAAGGGATAAGAACGTTGCCAGCCAGTATGGCAATGGAACATTTAGAACAAATGACTGGGTCGCGTCCATAGATACAGAACAAAAAGACTGAATGACTGGGTCGCGTCTCTGGCAACCGAACCGATAGAACAAACGAACCGATAGAACAAACGACTATAATAATGTTTTTAATGAAAATACATCAATCATTATTTGAATATGTTGGTAACCCGTGGTATAAAAGTGATAATGCCCTCAAAGCCGGTGTTTGGAGGATATATTGGCACAGCTTAACAACACCCGTGCCAATATATCCTCCAAACACCGGCTTCGAGAGCATTATCACTTAAATACATTCCATTCTCAGCATCAACAAAACTCTATCATCTATCTTGTTAAATGTGTTCAGGTGTGTTGGCCGCGCCCACTAATTGGCCACACCTGATCTTGTTTCCTTTGAAATGGAGTCTGTCTGAATAGACTAAAATGAACAGCTTTGTATGTGTAAAAAACATGCTAGCTCCATCCTGGAGGCGCGGTGGACTAATTCCAGGGAGGGAGAACAGAACATCATAGGTTAGAATCACACAAAAACTGTTTGCATGATTAATGCCTAAGCAAATGAATTCCCATGTGTCCTACTGTATCTGTGCTTGGAGTTCAAAAAATGTATCCAAAATAAGCTAGCATTGGTATTAAAAGTCTTATTGAAACATTCAGTGAACGTTTTAAGGAAGTTATTAAAAAACCTCCAAATAACCTTTACATTTCGTTGCCTCGGTAAAACAGAGAATGTTCCTAGAACATTAACATTTTATGTTAAAGTAATGACATTTCTGTCAAATTCCTGAAAATGTTCCAAGCCAAGCAACTATCCTGCACCATTCCTACAAAGTTGTGGGACAGTTTTATGCAAAATAACCATAGGACAACCATAGGACAACCACACCAAGCTCTAACAAATGTATGGTTTTCAGAACATTATATGCTAAATGGGTGGGTAATGTCTAATTTCACTGATAGAATGCGAGACCAAGAACGTCAAGTTAGATTGAATGCACAGCACCAGTAGTGGACTACCAAGGCCAGGCCTGTCTGTGCTGAATAGCTGGCCAGCCAGTCCTACCCACTGATCTGCACTATTCAATTACTAAAAGCCAGGGGAGAGCTGGGAATGTGCACTCTATTTAAACGGAGATGGAATGGCATGGCATGGAATGGAATGGGCTGTATTCTAGAAATGGAGAGCAGGCAGAGAACGTAGTCAGGGCGACATGGGACACCCAGACTGTTAAGCTTCTGCTACTGACCCTAGGTCAATCAGTAGCTGAGGAATGAGCAGAGAACAGGAGAAGCCTGTGTCTTAGCATCTGGTCCTAGGTCAGTTCACACAGCCGTGACTGGTTACTCATGTACATTTTAGTATATATAGACTGGCGTCTCCAAGGCTTCCTCCTGTGTGTCGGGGTTCATTTTCCATTCTGGATGTACCGCGACAGTAGCTTGGCGGACTTCAAGTTAGGTGTCAGCCAGACTACCGAGACAGGACATCTCTGAGCCATGTAGAGGTCAATCAGTCAGCCTATAACATTCTGACATGAGTTTAAACTGTACACACTGTACACTAAAACCATATTCTTACTGTAGGTGTTATTCTATTCACCACTTTCATGAACTCTGACCTTTCACGTCATTCATAGCAGAAGCCGTTTTCCGTTTTCCGGAGAGAGCTAGCTGTAGTAGCTAGCAGGTAAAAGTTCTGGTTAATTCGCACAAAATGTTTTTGTTTAACAAGCAATGACAACTGTTTTGTGACAGAGCCACATCCGTCTAAGCTAACGGAATGGGTAGATGACATGACAGCTATGGCCTGACGTTAGCTACATAGACATTGTTAACTACTTCGTTCTCTCCGAGGGTGTTGATGGCGAAGAACTAAGAAATTATAAAAGCACAGAAGCCTGTGTAATACAACCGGCAAAGTTTTGTGCAAGAGACATGCAGACTTTTCTGAAAGCAGAGGTTGGTTGAGCCCAGTCAGAGCGTCAACAAACCAAAACAGACGGCTTGGGTAATGGAGAGAGGCAGTAGCATCGTCGAAACAGTCGGTTGCTCGTGTATAGCAGGGTTAGGGAGGTCCTGTAGCAATGCAGCAGCTATCTTGTGGAAGGTATTAGAGTGGCTAGCAATTTTATTTACAACCATAAAATCAGATGCAATTGCAAAAATTTCAATTTTGGAGACATTTTGCATGTGTTGCTTTCATGAACTTGTCCAGGATTTCTATGATGTAAAGATACCTTGAGTTTGAGATAAGGTGCTAAATAAAACATTATTATTATTAGAAGGGACATCCAAGATCCTTGAGCCTAAACGTCTAAGTCAGATAAACTTCAGGCACCACAAGGCAGAGGATGAGTATGAGAGTAGTTTCAGGGTTGTTGGTAGTCCATCACTCCCAAAAACACCACATCATCTGTCTCACAAAGCCTTTAGAGTGTGGACAAGGCTCCTAGTAAACCCCTCTTTCTACTCAAAAACACTTTACTAGAGAAGTGTTACAATGCCTCTCCATCAGTAGAACAACAGAGCAGGGAAAATAGTGCAGTTGATGGTAGGATCTCTCTGCCACATCAAAACCATGATGATGATCTGAGTTGTGAGAAATGCAAGGCATTCTACCAGGCTTACATTAAGGTTCATGGTGAACAAGCTGGCAAACTAGAATTGGAGACAAGGGAACAAAGTGCATCTGATTTGTGGTGCAGTTCAAGGGAGATTAGAATTACAGTCAGCTCAGAAAAAAAAGGTGCTTTTACATGCAGAAATTCAGTGATTTCATTAGATATTTGTGAGGGAGCAGATGAAAAGGTTGAGAGCTTTTTACTTTTCATGCATGCTGCCTCGACTTGTTGATGAATTTGTTGGGGGACGGCTTAGGATCGATGACAGATATGCTAAGATTGTGTATAATGTGTAGAGCATGTGTTGGTATTAACTTTACACAGACTGTAAAGACATGAACAAGTGTGTTGTGCATCAGAGCTATATAAAACTTATCTAGATGGCAAAGAGCTGAGCAAATGACTGATTTTCTGCTAAGTTGATTAAAGGTCAAATGTGGACAATCATACAACATAAGGTAAGAAAAAACCATACAAAGAGCTATTGTCAGTGTCTGTTGTATTCAAGTAGTGAATTGAAATGTAAAAAGTCCATTAACAATTCTAGATCTTGCTAGGAGAGAGTAAGTTTACATGTATATACAGATTACAATTCTCATGTTCTGTAAATGGATTCAATCAATAACAATGAACAGTCTCAAAGTTTAATAAAATGCATAACAATTGCCAATATCACATTTTTGTTCTCATTCCTTTTCATCACACTGTCTTCATAACCCCCTGAACAGTATTATCAGTATCAGTTTGTTGTAGGATCTAATTGAACCCACTTGGTTGTCATGCATTTCATGTAATGTCCTGCATTGAATTACTGGTCAGTCATGAATGAGCTCACCCCTCAAATTTACAAGAGCAGTACATATTCTTAGAATCTTGTCTACTTTTGGAACAAGAGTTATTGGCACCACTTGTGATAAGATTTTGAAAATGTTTATGTGTCTAATAGCTCTTTCTACGTGGGTTCTCACATTTGAAATTCTTCTAGTGGAAGTAAACTGTTCCTCACTAAGTTGTGCACCTTTTTTTGTAAACAAGGGTATTACTAAATTCATTTTCATCTCAAACAACAAGTCTCTTATTGACCTCTTCTCCTGGAAGTAAGTAGTCTAAGATCCCAGAGTCCATCGTGATGAACTTATTGCTTCATCGTCCACCATATGCAGCAGATATAAACATTATTAGTCCACATGGGGCTATACTTACAAGGTATATGATAGTGTTATGTGAGTAGTAGTGGCTAAAAGAATCAAGGTTTTGGGGGTTTTGTAACAGGCTCTCGCTACAGTCTAAAGTGCAATTATTTTTAAAAGCTGTTAGCATAGTCGCCTGAATGGTTTCCCTAGGAAGCCATGGGATAAGGTTTCTTGTAATATAATAATAATGTGACCTCCTCCAACTTGTCAATACAGTTTGAGATGATCTTACTGGCCATGCTCTCTGATACACAGAAATATCAACTAAGATAATAATAATATAATATATACTATGCCATTTAGCAGACGCTTTTATCCAAAGCGACTTACAGTCATGCGTGCATACATTTTTGTGTATGGGTGGTCCCGGGGATCGAACCCACTACCCTGGCGTTACAAGTGCCGTGCTCTACCAGCTGAGCTACAGAGGACCACTATATTATTATTATTATTAAGAAATCACTCCACGACGGCTGTGTTGATTCGTTAGAATTGTTTGTTTCTTTGTTGTTTACTGCTGTCTTGGCGTGACCGGATAAAGAAAACCAGCATCCGGAAAATTCACGTCATGGAGCCGCCGAAAAGCTTTTTCAGGAAAATTGTGAATTGAAAGCAGAAGCCGTCATAGAGAGAAGTAGAGTCCCATACCTGAGTGCTGACTGGTTGTGTGCTACGTTCCTGCTGGGCTGTGAGGCTGTGAGGTCAGCCTTGGAGCCAGGTGTGACTGATGAGTCACAACACCATCCATACTGCGTGATGGCTGACTATGCCACTGACCCCACACTAAGTCTGCTAAATGACTAAAATGTAAATGCAAACACAGAGGCCAAGGCTAGGGCAATGTCACTTCCTGTCACCAGTCAACACTGGTGACAAAGCTCGTCACAGCGTTCCCATGGAGACAGGGGCAGAGGGTGACGCCATTGGCTGCCTGGGATCACATGCTGTGTGTAAATGGTGGACGGTAGGCAGTGGGTGAGAGTGTGTTTAGTTGAGCAGAAGCACATCGTTTTTTCTTCTTATCATCCACATGATTTATCATATGGAGATGACACGCTGACATCACATATGTGCGCATACATGCATACTCACATACATACTCACATGAATGCACTAGTAGTAGGGGTGTAACGGTTCACCAAACCCACGGTTCGGTACATATTGCAGTTTTGGGGTCAGGGTTCGGTTCGGTTACGGTACAGCAGGAAAATGAAATGCCAAACAGTTACTGTAGTACATATTTGTTTATTTGGCAAAAGACGCTAAACTAAAAAGCACCTTATTTGTGTCCCAAGTCCAGCTTCTGTGACAGCATTCACAACGTTCCTGTAATTGTCTGTTGCGACAGGGATTGTTATGTTGGGCCTCTCAAGTAGAGGTCTTCACGGGTCCTTCCGAAATGGACCTGGGGCTTTCCCAACTGAACCCGATATGCATAAATGTATTTCTAAATATAGAGACCCATTCCGAACAGACCCAAAGACATCTAGACCAGTTCCGTATACACCTGGTCGGATCCAGACCTGGCCCGATCCGAGTGAGGGAAGCAGCAGAAAAGTCCATTTGTAAGCTACTTTATTAACCAGAGCTGATAAAGCACGAGGGAGAGACACTCTAGCAGGTGGGGGAGGTGTCTTGCTGTGTGTGTACTGTGAGCGAGTGACACAGGGAGCAAGGAGGAGGGAGGGAGAGACAGACAGATAGCAACCAACTATCCAAGCCGAGGCGATAGTAGACTAACTTCTAGCTTGTCATTATTTCTCATCCAATATGATTTCGTAGTACCTGTCTTGACTGCATCAAACAGAGAGAAGCTCATTAGCTAAGATAGCTAGGCTAATTGAGGCTGCATGCGGTTTCTCCCTGTCCTACAGTTACAAATAACAACACCTTGTTACATTATTAAGTAGCAGCCTACCTGTTGGCTCTTGGTCGTTGTAACATATCTTTCTAATTTAACTTTTATTTCCATAATTTTAATTCCATCTTCCATTGATTAGATAATCTCCTAACTTGCTTTGCCACACATGGAGGCTCTATGACTGTAGTTCTGCGTTGATGACTTGTGATTGGCCGACAACAACAAGCTACACTCGCCTGCATTGGCTATTCTCGTTAAGCAGTGGCGACATACTGTTCATGTTTTATCCACAACTCTCTGTCCATCGCCATTGTAATCTACTGTGAAGCCAAAATCTCCAGCCAAACTTGAGATTTAAACGATGATGGAGGATCCTCCAATTCTGGTTTATCGACCCCACCACTCGCCATCGTACAGAACTAGTTCCCGGCTGCTCCTCACAAAAGGATAGTATGAAATGCGCCAGTTAAGATTCAAAGTTTGATTACAACGTGTGCATAGGCTCTAGTTGTTTTAACGGAATAGCCTACAATGTTTTTTCAGCTCAGATTTACTCAAGAGGCAATGGCATACAACTCAGCGTGTTTATTTTTGAAATTCTTTTTTTAATGTATTCATTTGGGTTCACAGTGCGGACCGAACCGAGGTGTACCATTACACCCATATCTAGTAGTCCCACGTTCCACACTGTGACCCTGAGTGATGAGGACAGTGGCCTAGATGCCTGTCCTGAGATCACTATCAATTGAGCTGCTGGGCTCCAGCTCCACCCACAAAGCCCAATTACCAGGACACGGATCATCAGTTCCTCACAAAACAGACATCATTAACAGGACAGGAATCTACAGTGGGGCTACAACACATGTTGTTAACCACCCACCCAGCCAGAGGACTCAGTGAGGGGGAAGAGGTAGGGCTACATCCCCTGTTGACCACCCACCCAAAGGGCCCAAAACCTTGGAATGAAATAGCTGCCAGGCCTGGCTGGAGAGAGCAGAGTCTCTACCAGGGACCAGGCTGTAAGTGGGTCAAAGCCCTACTCTCTCTGCATCACTCAGAGCCAAAACCATCTCACACATGAAATATTGATGGTGCTTTTGATAGGTGAAGGGGAAGAGAACAAGGCCCAGACATGGCCAACCCATACTACATACAAGTCCAAGATGGGTTGACATACATAGCCTGCTCACTAACAAAGTGATAGGCCTACACTCCATAATCAGTCCACAAGTACTTGTGTATTCAGAGATCCTAATTAGGATTCCTTATGGGATTAAGTGTATTTCACTGAATTATGGTTCCAAAAGGAGATCGTTTCATTAGAGGGTCAGCTCAGAGTGAGGCCATTTCATTGGAAGGCCATTTCAGCACAAGGCTATTTAATTGGAAGGCCATCTAATGGAGGCCATTTCAGCGGAGGCAAAACAAATGCTCCCCAAAAGCTAATCTCACCCAAACCAAACCGTGGGAGCTGAATGCTGATTAGAGCATGGTTTCTCTTAGGAGAAAGCCTGTCTATGGGAAACAGGTCATAGTCACTGTAGAGTCAGACCCATGTTTCCTAACCAAGCTGTACCCTCTCCCTGGAGAGATGATTGCCTCAGAGTTTTTTCTCTAGTTGACAGAGAGGAAGAAACAGCATGACTGGCGCTGTGGGGTCAGGGGTTAAGGGTCAGATGGTGATCTGGTTACACCATGGCTTAAGGAAGGCTGACTAATGAAGACACATCATTGGCTCCCTGACCAAACATGCTATGTGACTGGCTGGCCCTGTTCACACGTCCAGAGCAGCACAGCTCCCCCCAGTTCCCCTGAAGTGTGTCAGAGAAGATACCTGCCGGGCAGCTGAACACACTAGGCATACGGAGGGCAGCGGAGGCCGCTTGGCTGGCGGCCATCACTTCAAAGAGCTAGCGTAAAAACATTAAAAAACCAAGAGCAGAGGAAGTCCATTGGTGCATTCCCAACATCCTTCACCCTGTGCACCAATCGGCAGCTGGCGGCCAACACTTCAAAGAGCTAGCGTAAAAACATTAAAAAACCAAGAGCAGAGGAAGTCCATTGGTGCATTCCCAACATCCTTCAACCCGTGGACCAATCGGCAGGGCGGATACTGAATAGTGCCGGGACCATGGAGAACAGTGGAATCAGATGTGCCTGAGAAAGCATGACATTCTCTGGACTTGATTAAAGAGCATTTAAAGCGTCTCCTAGGTCTGAGGGAGGGTTGGGAGAGGGCTGGGCTAAAGGCCTCCCTCCATATTTACTCCAAAAGGAAGTTTCTGGCAGGGGACAGTATTACTGCTAAAAATACCCCTACACTGCCACTGCCCAACCAGATGGGCTATGCATTCCAACCAGAAAAGAAGAAGGAAAAATAAAATTTAAGAGAGAGGAAAGCTATCCCCTTACAGCCACCACAGAACGAGCAACAGGACTAGCTCACTCCCTCGCATTCTCTCTCTTTTTCTCTCTCTCACTGCCTCTCTCACGGATGGTTGCCACAATATTTATGGAAAGCCGCTGACTTCATGGCTAGAGTGGTGGAGGCTCTGTGCGTGTACAGTAGGCTACATAAACAAGGCCCACAGGACGTGATCTCACTATCTCCATCCCAAAGAAAGCACCAAACTCATAGACTGCTGATCCTATCGCCTCGCTGCTGAAATGTCTCCCAAACAATACTTACCCTGGAACTCACCCACTCCCATGACAGGAGGGGGACGTTACTATTTTCCCCTGCCTTTTATGTCAAAGAAATGATCAGATAAATAGATAATTCATTTCAATCTCTCTTACCACAGCATACTTCTTTCTCCCCCTTTTATTCACCACTTTTCATAATTCCAAACTTGAAGATATTTAATTCCACATCAGTAAAGCACTCTTAACAATTTTAAAACCTTGTTTTCCCTGTAGCTAGCCCCTGTTTTACATCTCTGATGTCTGACGTTAGTGAACACAGTTCAATGTGAGTGTTGGCCCCAGGAAATGATTTAACTGTATGCTCCGCTCTGGCTTCAGACAACACATGATCTCTAAGTAACACTGAGACACTCACTGCCGTGACAAGTACACTAAGTGATTCCCCAGTGTCTAATAGTGGCAAGATTATATAGCTTGTGTGTGGGCTAGATATGTGAGCAACTGCGTTTATACACTCCGTTTATACACACACTGTATATAGTTTGTGAATGTGTATGTGTGCCTGCTATGTAAGGTAACTACATTGCTGTGACTAAGCACACACTCAACACACACTTTCCAGATTCACAAGCTGAGAAGGACACTCCACAACTGTAAAGGCTACTGGGCCTGCCACCACTTAGTTTGTGGGGCACACAACACTAACTAAAGAGTAGGGTGGTTTTATTCAGCAGTCAGTACCGGGAACTAATATCAGTACCAACTCCTTAAATACCACTGTTACTGCTACCCAAATCAAATCGTATCTTACTTCACGTGTTTAATATGCAAATCATTTCTGCGCACATGTTTCCGATAAGTTAGACCTATATTACCAAGAAGGTATATTTTGACACCAAGGAACATGTCAATGTCAGTAAGACCTGGCCTGATGGGCTTGGTCTCAGTATCCATACTGCAATGCCACACAAGAGAAGAGACAGTCCAGAGACACTAAGTGCTCTGCTCTGCTCTGAGGGGAAGCTGATGGGACTAATTATTAGCCTGTCCACTTCCTGTACAGATCAGCAGTTCTAGTCCTGCTACTTTGATGCACCTCCACCCATCACTGCCCTCCCTCCTACCCCTCTCTTCTCTTCTCTTCTCTTCTCTTCTCTTCTCTTCTCTTCTCTTCTCTTCTCTTCTCTTCTCTTCTCTTCTCTTCTTCTCTTCTCTTCTCTTCTCTTCTCTTCTCTTCTCTTCTCCTCTCCTCTCCTCTCCTCTACTCCTTTCCTTTCCTCTCCTCTCCCCTCTTCTCCTCTCCTACTCCTCCCTTCTCCTACTCCTCTCTTCTCCTACTCTCTTCTCCAACTCCTCTCCTCTCTTCTCCTCCCAAGGTCCCTGAGGTTGGGTGGGTGGGGAGAAAACCCTCCAATAGGAAGAGGGGGGCTGCTTTCCTGTCCTGTCCTCTCCAGATATCCAGGTCTTGAACTTGACTTCCACTAGGATTCCCAGGTTGCTGCTCAGGGGGGTTGCTGAGGGGGAAGTGTGGAAACGTCTGTCTGGGACCAGACCACCTGGACAAGAGAAGTGCTGACCATGTGGAATAGAACGACAACCCGCTGGTCCCTTAAGAATGACTCTGACCTAATCAGACCTATGAGAAGAGACTTCCCACTGGGCACAGACGTCAGTTCAACATCTAGTTTTGATTTACATTTGGTTGAGTTATCAACTAACCTGAAATAAACAAGACATTTCACCATGTTATTGGATTTAGGTTAAAAGTTATGTTGATGACTTTTTGCAAATCCAATCAGTTTTCCACGTTGATTCAACATCATCACATAGATTTTTAGAGTTCAAATGACGTGGAAACAACGTTGATTTAACCGGTTTTTGTCCAGTGGGTTGGTTCTATGTGGGCTGAGCAGAGCAGAGCCAATCTGAGCTAATCCAGCCTTATGAAGGGCCTCAAATCGGCTAATTCACAGTTACTTAATAAAGGATAAAGGGAACATCAAGTTCAAACGGTGGTCATTAACCCTCACCCAATAGGGAGATAACAGCTAACAGCTACATCACATAAACAGCCTGTATCCCCCCCTGAGTGCTAACCTGTGCTTCCAGGGTGAAAATCTGCAGGCAAGTATGAAATATGTAAACAGCTTGAGGACAGGACTCAGGAGACTGTGGGTCTCAAGACCGTTGATCTGCTGAGGACCAATAGAACCAGCTCAGAGTAGAGTGTCAAAACTCATCTCTATGGCCCTTCACAGAGAGAGACACAAGCCTTTGGCCATGCAAGAGGGAGAGAACACTTGTATTACCTGGCTAATGCCACTCAATCAATGCTAACCTAGTCTGTGGTGTGACGCCAGGGCTAGCTCTCTGTAGGAGCATTAAAGGGGCTGGGGACAAACATGCTGCATATCACATTCACTTGGTGCTTTATGCTACAGGACAGGGACAGAAGTGCAAAACCTTTCAGAAATGTAATGTTGGGTGGGAAACAAAAACAGACACAGGCAGAAAGATGTGGCCTAAGACAAGTTCAACAAGGAGAATAGTTTGCGAATGTTGGCTAACGTTAGCTTACTCTCACCAACATAATTTACAAAAAAAACAGTTAGTGGCAAACGTTCGCACACATAAGCTAACAGCCCGAAGAGGTAGTGCGCGGTGAACAGAAAATTGACTTTGCCGAGTTGGGTTCAGGTCATATTTACATATGTATTGAATAACTAAACATTGTAGACATTATATGTGATGTCCCCAAGGTTGGAGCAGTGTTCTCTAGCCTTAGTAATGCAACAGAACATTAAAGTACGACATGTACAGCAAGTCTCCCTTAGGCAGAAACCACACCACCACCACAACAACAACAGATCCAACGTCTCTATTAGCCTCTCTTTCTATCTACCTCTCTGGTATCATCATTCTGTATGTTTCTTTCTCCTCTCTCTCTCTCTCTCTCTCTCTCTCTCTCTCTCTCTCTCTCTCTCTCTCTCTCTCTCTCTCTCTCTCTCTCTCTCTCTCTCTCTCTCTCTCTCTCTCTCTCTCTCTCTCTCTCTCTCTCTCTCTCTCTCTCTCTCTCTCTCTCTCTCTCTCTCTCTCTCTCTCTCTCTCTCTCTCTCTCTCTCTCTCTCTCTCTCTCTCACACACACACCTCAGCTGATTGTTCATGACGGCACAATAGCCTCACGCTCTGCATGTTAAATACGGGTAGCGTGTTGTATTCATGGACGGCAGCACATACAGTGCATTTGGAAAATGTATTCAGACCCTTTGACTATTTCCACATTTTGTTACTTTACAGCTTTATTCTAAAATCGATTAAATAAATAAAAATCCTCATCAATCTACACACAATACCCCATAACAACAAAGCAAAAACAAGTTTTTAGAAATGTTTGCAAATGTATAAAAGATAAAAAACATAAATACCTTACTTACATAAGTATTCAGACCCTTTGCTAGGAGACTCAAAATTGAGCACAGGTGCATCCTGTTTCCATTGATCATCCTTGAGATGTTTCTACAACTTAGTTGAGTCCACCTGTGGTAAATTCAATTGATTGGACATGATTTGGAAAGGCACACACCTGTCTATATAAGGTCCCACAGTTGAGTTGACAGTGCATGTCAGAGCAAAAACCAAGCCATGAGGTCGAAGGAATTGTCCGTAGAGCTCCGAGACAGGATTATGTCGAGGCACAGATCTGGGGAAGGTTACCAAAACATTTCTGCAGCATTGAAGGTCCCCAAGAACACAGTGGCCTCCATCATTCTTAAATGGAAGAAGTTTGGAACCACCAAGACTCTTCCTAGAGCTGGCCGCCCGGCCAAATTGAGCAATCGGGGGAGAAAGGCCTTGGTCAGGGAGGTGACCAAGAACCCAATGGTCACTCTGACAAAGCTCCAGAGTTCCTCTGTGGAGATGGGAGAACCTTCGAGAAGGACAACTATCTCTACAGCACTCCACCATTCAGGACTTTATGGTAGAGTGGCCAGACGGAAGCCACTCCTTAGTAAAAGGCACATGACAGGGTTTGCTGATTGATTGATTGATTGATTGATTGATTGATTGATTGATTGACAGCCCGCTTGGAGTTTGCCAAAAGGCACCTAAAGGACTCTCAGACCATGAGAAAGAAGATTCTCTGGTCTGATGAAACCATGATTGAACTCTTTGGCCTGAATGCCAAGCATCACGTCTGGAGGAAACCTGGCACCATCCCTACGGTGAAGCATGGTGGTGGCAGCATCATGCTGTGGGGATGTTTTTCAGCGGCAGGGACTGGGAGACTAGTCAGGATTGAGGGAAAGATTAACTGAGAAAAGTACAGAGAGATCCTTGATGAAAACCTGCTCCAGAGCGCTTAGGACATCATACCGGGGCGAAGGCTCACCTTCCAACAGGACAACGACCCTAAACACACAGCCAAGACAACGCAGGAATGGTTCGGGACAAGTCTCTGAATGTCCTTGAGTGGCACAGCCAGAGCCCGGACTTGAACCCGATCGAACATCTCTGGAGAGACCTGAAAATAGCTGTGTAGCGACGCTCCCCATCCAACCTGACAGAGCTTGAGAGGGTCTGCAGAGAAGAATGGGAGAAACTTCCCAAATACAGGTATGTCAAGCTTGTAGTGTCATACCCAAGAAGACTCAAAGCTGTAATCGCTGCCAAAGGTGCTTCAACAAAGTACTGAGTAAAGGGTCTGAATACTTATGTAAATTGGATATTTCAGTTTTTGCTTTGTCATTATGGGTATTGTGTGTAGATTGATGAGAAAAACCAAACAATTTAATCAATTTTAGAATAAGGTTGTAACCTAACAAAATGTGGAAAATCTCAAGGGGTCTGAATACTTTCCGAAGGCACTGTACGTGTTCATCCACATCACATCCACATGCTTGCACACACACACACATTACTACACCCTGTACAGATGGTTCCTACGGTAATGTGCCATCTGCCCAGCAGGAGCATGAGAGCAGCTTACAGGCATCATGACCCGTCCTCTCGACACACACACACACACACACACCCTAAACCTTAACCTAACCCTAACTCCTAATCCTAACCTTAAATCGAACCCTAACCCTAATTGTAATTCTAAACCTAACCCCTTAGCTTAAAATAGCCTTTTTCCTTGTGGGGACCATCCGAATTTTCCTTGTTTTACTATCCCTGCGAGGACTTCCTGTCCCTACAGGGATAGTAAAACCAGACCACACATACACGGCCACGCAAGGAAACTCGGAAAGAGGATTACACACAAACACACTTACATTACATTTAGCAGACGCTCTTATCCAGAGCAACTTACAGTTAGTGAATACATATATTTTTTTTTATATATACTGGCCCCCCGTGGGAATCGAACCCACAACCCTGGCGTTGCAAACGCCATGCTCTATCAACTGAGCTACATCCCTGCCAGCCATTCCCTCCCCTACCCTGGACAACGCTGGGCCAATTGTGCGCCGCCCATGAGTCTCCCGGTCGCGGCCGGCTGCGACAGAGCCTGGATTCAAACCAGGATCTCTAGCGGCACAGTTAGCACTGCGATGCAGTGCCTTAGACCACTGCGCCACTCAGGAGCCACACACTCTTCAGTACAACTACCACCCTAGCGCTATGGAAATCCCACCATTAACCCTCTCATAATCTGCCATAAACCTTGTGTAATCTTTCCATGACCCAAACACCCAAACAATACCTGAATACCTCATTGATACAATACACACAAACGCAGACACGCACGCACAGAGGGTGATGCAAGGAGTGTCTGATGTACTGTACTGTAGGTGGGTGGGTGTTTGGCTGACCCGGCCCAGGGTCCAGACACTCTGCTGACTGGGATAATACAGTATGATTCAGTAAGAGGCCTGGGAGAGTCTCAGCTGGAGCCTAAGGAAGCTCTTACACTGGGCACTGGGCCAAGGAGCAATACTAACATTGTCGGTCCAACTTTCCATTCGTTTCCACACTCACTGGCACATCTTTGACATATCACTTCCACTGTAGACACACACAAGCCGCATCTCGTTTCACCATGCCTTCTCCATTACAGCATAAGGCTGGATGACAGAGCTTGATCAAAGTCTGCATTGAGACATCATTGCACTTTTTCCTCTGTATCACAGAAAAATGCAATGTCCTCTAATCCCATTTAGTCTTGTCATGACTGTCCACGAGAATCCAAATAGGTCAGGTCAGGTTTGCAATGAATAACTTCAATCAGACCCCCTCTCACCCGCAGAGGTGGGAAGGAAGGACTAGTGGGGGTTAACAACTCACGCCTGTCGTAAGTCAAGGGAGAAGGCCCAGGCTCTCCCTCTCAAGATCCACCAAAGGAATGTCTTTGTTTCAGACTTTTTCCCGCTGAAACTTTAACACGTTCAAAAGTGAATACTGGGATAATATTCCTAACGTAGAACGTGGGGAATGGTCAGAGGCGATCTATTCGACACTAAAGTAATTCTGTTTGTTATTTTGTGATGTCATACATTTTTTTATAAAGGAAATACTGTAACTTGGAAAGTATACCCACTACATATTTGACGTTGCCATACTATGAGTTGTGCATATAATATGAAAAATGATGAAAATGTTTTTGTTAAGAGAGGGATGTGATTTGAGAGGTTATATGAGATAATTGTTTTTCATAACTTGGCACAGTTAGTGGTCACTGCCCAAAGTGAGGTCAGAAAGCGTGTCAGCCTGACAGAACAGCCCCCTTTCGAACAGTGAATAAAAGCTGGGTTACGAATTAACATATCAGACCAGAAAACGTGAAAGCGGCAGCTACACGTTTAAAATGGTTGGAACTCTGAATCTCAACACGAGGTGGAGATAATAAACTCCGCTCCGGACAATCACTGGTACGGCTGATTAGCTGTCCTAAGTAAAGTATATTCGAAAGTGAATTTAAGTAGGACCATCTGCTTCTCTGCTCAAACCATCGTATTACGCTACTCTCATCACCCCACTGGGAACCATCGATATGGCTGGCTAGCCTATCTTCAAAGAAGCAACTTCCAGAGCGACGGAAAGGGAAATCAGTTCTGTAGTTCTGTTCAGGACTACATGACAAGTCATTGGAGACCGGACAACTACGAAGAAGGACATTGTGAACCATTTTGGACAAGAAGAGCCTTACAAGCGTGCCGCAAGAAGGCCCAACTCCCTTTCCAGGGCGGCCCAGTTCACCGAGAGATCCACGGCGAACTAAGACATTTCAAGTAAATACATTCATGATTTCTTACTCAAAGCGGGCGGCGGTTCGTGTGCCAAGTATGTAATTACTGAAGGTGAGTCATTTCTGAATGTATCAAGGTTAAGTGTCTCTGTCCCTCTCTTTCTTCCTCTCCATCTCTTCTCTTTAACAAGCCATGTTGTTGTCATTCCGCTGGAGACCTGTTTTCTCCAGTCAATAACCGGTGCAGAGTGTGTACAGTGGGGGAAAAAAGTATTTAGTCAGCCACCAATTGTGCAAGTTCTCCCACTTAAAAAGATGAGAGAGGCCTGTAATTTTCATCATAGGTACACGTAAACTATGACAGACAAAATGAGAAAAAGAAATCCAGAAAATCACATTGTAGGATTTTTCATGAATTTATTAGCAAATTATGGTGGAAAATAAGTATTTGGTCAACAACAAAAGTTTCTCAATACTTTGTTATATACCCTTTGTTGGCAATGACACAGGTCAAATGTTTTCTGTAAGTCTTCACAAGGTTTTCACACACTGTTGCTGGTATTTTGGCCCATTCCTCCATGCAGATCTCCTCTAGAGCAGTGATGTTTTGGGGCTGTCGCTGGGCAACACGGACTTTCAACTCCCTCCAAAGATTTTCTATGGGGTTGAGATCTGGAGACTGGCTAGGCCACTCCAGGACCTTGAAATGCTTCTTACGAAGCCACTCATTCGTTGCCCGGGCGGTGTGTTTGGGATCATTGTCATGCTGAAAGACCCAGCCACGTTTCATCTTCAATGCCCTTGCTGATGGAAGGAGGTTTTCACTCAAAATCTCACGATACATGGCCCCATTCATTCTTTCCTTTACACGGATCAGTCGTCCTGGTCCCTTTGCAGAAAAACAGCCCCAAAGCATGATGTTTCCACCCCCATGCTTCACAGTAGGTATGGTGTTCTTTGGATGCAACTCAGCATTCTTTGTCCTCCAAACACGACAAGTTGAGTTTTTACCAAAAAGTTCTATTTTGGTTTCATCTGACCATATGACATTCTCCCAATCCTCTTCTGGATCATCGAAATGCACTCTAGCAAACTTCAGACGGGCCTGGACATGTACTGGCTTAAGCAGGGGGACACATCTGGCACTGCAGGATTTGAGTCCCTGGCGGCGTAGTGTGTTACTGATGGTAGGCTTTGTTACTTTGGTCCCAGCTCTCTGCAGGTCATTCACTAGGTCCCCCCGTGTGGTTCTGGGATTTTTGCTCACATTCTTGTGATCATTTTGACCCCACGGGGTGAGATCTTGCGTGGAGCCCCAGATCGAGGGAGATTATCAGTGGTCTTGTATGTCTTCCATTTCCTAATAATTGCTCCCACAGTTGATTTCTTCAAACCAAGCTGCTTACCTATTGCAGATTCAGTCTTCCCAGCCTGGTGCAGGTCTACAATTTTGTTTCTGGTGTCCTTTGACAGCTCTTTGGTCTTGGCCATAGTGGAGTTTGGAGTGTGACTGTTTGAGGTTGTGGACAGGTGTCTTTTATACTGATACAACAAGTTCAAACAGGTGCCATTAATACAGGTAACGAGTGGAGGACAGAGGAGCCTCTTAAAGAAGAAGTTACAGGTCTGTGAGAGCCAGAAATCTTGCTTGTTTGTAGGTGACCAAATACTTATTTTCCACCATAATTTGCAAATAAATTCATAAAAAATCCTACAATGTGATTTTCTGGATTTTTTTATTCTCAATTTGTCTGTCATAGTTGACGTGTACCTATGATGAAAATTACAGGCCTCTCTCATCTTTTTAAGTGGGAGAACTTGCACAATTGGTGGCTGACTAAATACTTTTTTTCCCCACTGTATGTTTATCCTGTGTTCCCATTGAATTAGCTAGTAAAATAAATCTTTAAGCCAATTTGTGTAGTATTGAATCATAAGTAAGACTTGTGTTTTTGCAGATGCAAGGAGGTTATGACATTCAGAATGATGATATGATACGAGGTTATGATTAATAAGTTGACTGTTTATAGATGTGATATGTAAAGACCTTTTAGAGTTTAATTCGGGAGATGGTAACTCTTTAAAGAACGTGGTGCCCCAGATACTAATGAGTTAATTGTTACATGACTAATTTAAATCGGGTAACAATTAAACATAGTTAGTTAATTAGAGATAACAGTCTTCAGATTAATGTTAAAGTCACGTCACAACAATCTGTTTTGCAGAGAGAGTGGGTAGGGAGGGGCTCACAGTGAATTATCAAAACCATCATAAGCAAAACACATAAACAAAGCTATGCTGTATCATCAACTGCACAGCTAATAATTGCTAGTATCCTGGATAGTTTCTTCATCCTGTGTCCTCTGCGTATGTCTCTGCAGGCCTGTGACCTCGTGACCGTTGGTGTCACCCCAGGCATCCAGCATGCGTCATACCACACTGTGGCCGAGGCACTGGGGAATTGTGGGAAGATGAGGGGAGAGAGAACGGACATTTGGGTTAGGGACTCCAGCACGCTTCCAGTCAGACATGGACAAGGAGCAGAGAGAGGCTGTTCCTGGCAGAGCAGAGATAGATGAAATAGATGAGAGAGAGAATTAACTAGAAAATTGTACACTGGGGAACTGTAAGTCAAACAGGACCAGATCCCAGCTGACTCCCCTCAGAGAAAGAGAAAGAGAGAGAGAGAGAGAGAGAGAGAGAGAGAGAGAGAGAGAGAGAGAGAGAGAGAGAGAGAGAGAGAGAGAGAGAGAGAGAGAGAGAGAGAGAGAGAGAGAGAGAGAGAGAGAGAGAGAGAGAGAGAGAGAGAGAGAGAGAGAGAGAGAGAGAGAGAGAGAGAGAGGAGGGGGAGGGGGGGGGGGGGGGGGTGTAACAGTTCTCACCAGAACATCCAGCAGCCAGAGAGACAGGCCCGAAAACATCTTCCCAAACAAGCAGAACAGAACCCTTAGCTCTGCCCCCTCACAGCTCCCCTGTGATAGGTCAGGGGGCCAGGCAGCGTCCCTGAGAACAGACCTGCTTAAAGCAGCCCCTGGCTGGCTGCCCTCCAGAGTCTTTCTACAGGCTGTGGGAAACAGCTTAGCACTCCAGACCAGTCTAATAATTTCATCAGGCCTGAAGAACAGCAGCTCCCTCTGACCTTTCGTGTTCTGTGTTTAAAGCGCTGCGGGACAATGGCAACACACCAGGAGTGAGAAAAGAGGTCCTTTCTGGGCCTCCTCATCCCCCTGGAGGAGGAATCTGTATCGACTTCCAACTCCTCCGCTCCTCCTCATCTCCACTTCAGGAGCTCCCTGACTCCGCTGAAGCCCTGAGGGTGTGAGAAGGGCTACCAACACCCACCCTCTCCCTGACTCACTCCCCTCCACAGCTAAGTTAAAATCTCTCTCCCAAACAACCAGCACATATCAAACAGTCCCCTGTAAGAGCAAAGCCCCCACACTGTGAGTCTGCTCTGCTCACTTTCCACACAGACCAGAGAGGACAGACTGAACTAGAGCATGAAGGGTAGGTAGAATTAGCCCTCTGCAATGATGACTAAGGACTGGTATGCAGAGCTTAGAAAGGACAAGAGAGACAAGAGAACAAGACAAACCTACTGCTATATTTGGTTAATCAGTAAGAACAAAAAACACAGTGACAAAATCCATCACAGTGCATACAAAAAAGAGCAAATGCGTATTATGACAAATGGTGTGTGACAAATGGAAACAAAGGTTCAAAGAAAGACGTGAGAGACAGAGTATACCCAGCCACTACATCTGCATCATAAAATACATTCACGGTTGCTATGTCAACACACCCAAAGGAATAGCTACATAGATGTGAGCCCACACTAAGGTCTTTAAAATGAGCAGGAGGGAGGAAGGAGGAAGGGAGGGAGAGAGTGAACCGGAGAGAGGGTGGATAAGAAAGGGAAACAGAGGGGAAGAACGATAGGGTGAAAATAGCAGGAATGGAGACCAAGATGATGGAGTGTTGGTTGACATAAAGAAGAAGAGGGAGGAGAGAAAAATAACCAGCCATTTGGGAGATCAAGCAGCTATAAATATTGTCCTTAGAGACAGAGAAGAGAGAGGGACGGAGACAGAGCTATAGAAGGAAATACTGTATAAAAGGTGGTACCCATGTCTTAACACTTATGCCATCTTTCATACTGTACATATACCCACCAAAATACAGCCCCCCTACAGAAACCATTTCCTCTCTCTGTGGCCAGCTAAGAGAAACCCCTGATGCCATAAACGTACATGTCTAGCATGGGGCATCGCTCAGACTGTTTATAGTGTATTCAGACATTTATGGACAGTGCTCTGTGCTGGTGTGGTCTGGTCCCCCTTCCCTTCCCCAGAGGCCTCAGGGACTGGCTGGGCTAAAGGACGACTGGCACAACTGGCCTTCATCTCTAAATCTCCCTTTATGGGTAGAGAGGAGCGCCTCCGAACCAACTCCCAGCCTCAGTGTGTAAAACATGGAGTAGAGAAAAATGAGAGGGCGTAAACAGCGTATGTGTGTTACAGGCGTGGTTCATCGTCAAGGGAACAGGAAGGAAGGAGTGGGGAAGAAAGACAGAGAGGGAGAAAGGAGCGGAAGGCAGACGGACAGACGGTTGGACGGACGGACAGACAGACAGAGAGAGTGCAGGCAGCCAGAGAGAGCAGGGGTTAACGAAATGTGTGATGATAGCACCAGCTGAGCCAGCAGTAGTAGCAGCACTAGGGAGATCACGCCTGATTGCTAACACTTAATACCCTGGATTACCCTGGTCCTGGCCTGTCTGATCCTTCACACAGACACACGCACGCATGCACGCACACACGGATGCACGTACACACACACACACACACACTCTACCCCCTACTACCACCCCCTGCACAGCCAGCCACCACCATAACCCACTATCCATACACTGTCCTCACCCCCACCCTACCCCCTACCCTCGACCCCCTGTCCAGCCAGCTACCATAACCCACTATCAATACACTGTCCTCACCCCCACCCTACCCCCTACCTCCACCCCCTGTCCAGCCAGCCACCATAACCCACATAGGCTGGGAAGCTGCCACTTGGCTAGCCTGGTCTGGTCTGGCCTGGCCTAGGCTGGGCTGGAGCTGGGACACTGGGCCACAGCATCCTCAGGCATGACTGAACACTAAACACTTTATATTCCACTGATCAAGCTGATCTGTATGTATGACAGATCGATAAGGCAATGTCCATGCCTCACAAACACAACAGATACAGTCTCTCTCTGCAATAACCACATGTGACCTCATTGGCTTGATCCAAAACACAATTCAAGGTTATTTTTCTTAGAATTATGTTTATTGGCATTATTCAGCATTTGTTGAAAGAAAAAAACAATTAAAGGTTCTGGAACCCCCCCAAAAAAGTGGTTGTCAATAAATTTAAAGAGGTCAAGATTGATAATAAACATGGCCTTAGTATCTTTGTGGCCTTTGACCCCTTCAGCCCTGTATTAACTCTGGATCTGAGAGGAGCTAACATCACCAACCATATAAAATCTGACTGGGTAACAACCTCCATCAACCAGGCCCAGCGGTGATCACAACTAATCATCCCCAGCCTAAAGGCTGCTCAACCTGGGTCACCGTGTCAGGGACAAGGGGCTGTGCTTTATAACACACACTGTCACATGGGGAGCCAAAAACACAGCATCAAACAGACCCGAATACAAAGCCTGCTAGCTAACAGCAAGCAAATCAACCTCGCTCTATCCCTCTCCAACTCTCCTCACACACAACAACTCTCCCTTTCTCTGTCTTCTCTCTCTACCCCTTCTAAGTAGGCCATCTCCACCTTCCTGAGATTGCCTTTTGTTTTGGAGATAGTGGTACATAAACAACATTATTGTCTTTAATTAAGCCACAGTCACAATGGTCATCTATTTCCCTCCCTCTCTCCCCCTCTCCTCTCCTCCCTCTCTCTCCCTCCTCTGTGCCTTTGGCCACTCTGTGAGGACACTTCCTGGTGTCACAGTCCTCCTTTGTCCCTCAGGCGGCAAGCACAAGGCCAGCTCTATGTCTGTGGGAAGCAGAGAACACTGAGCCACCGCGCCATGGCCAAGTCTCCTCTTAATGAGAGAAGAGACTGCTGCTGGGAGAGAGAGAGGGAGAGGGAGAGGAGAGGGCGGGAGAGAAACAGAGAGCTGTTTGGGACATGCCACACGTCCTCCTCCCACATCTCCCCTCACCAGCCCCCAGGCTCAGCCCCAGTCTGCCTTTCTCTTTTTAGGCAATGGACAATCAGTAAAGGCACTAAACCAAAGCCAATGACTATAAGAGGGTGCTATAAGCAGGTTGTACACACTGAGGTTGGAGCCTTGGAGATTACTATCCATAAACACCCAGTAATCAAGAACCCTGTATTCAGACAGACCATTCACAATCCGTATTCCATATTGCTTTAGAATTCCACATTTCACCATGGCTGACGTACCCTTTCTAAAATACTGTATGTCATCTCTCAAATTACTCCTCTCACTTGGCAACACAGCTATTTTTCTGCCATCACTCTCTTGCTCTGTTGCTTGGCAACTGGGCCTGCAATCCACCTCTTCTCTGGTTGGTTGATTGAAAGCAGAAAGAGAGAGCGAGAGGAGGAGAGAGAGAGCGAGAGCAAGAGAGAGAGAGAGAGGAGAGAGTAATCCACCAGATCTGTCACTTGGTAAAGGATTGGCCATGCATGTTTCAGTTGCCATTGCCAAGTCCTTGCCCCGCCTCCCCCCATCGGACAGAGATTAATGTATTATAACAAGCATGCTGGCCATATTGTGCTGTCAAAATCATTCAGCAAGATAGCATTAGATATAGAGGGAGGGAAACAGACAGTGAAGTAGATGAAAAGAGAGAGAGATGGGGAAAGAGACAGACAGAGAGATAGGGGGTGTGGTCAGAGAGAGAGATGGGGAAAGAGACAGACAGAGAGATAGGGGGTGTGGTCAGAGAGAGAGAGAGAGAGAGAGAGAGAGAGAGAGAGAGAGAGAGAGAGAGAGAGAGAGAGAGAGAGAGAGAGATCCCACCTCTGCCACCACAATGCATGTTTGGCTTCCTTACTGTCTCTATTATATTTCTATGAGGAGCATTGGAGGTTGTAATCACACCATCATATGCAGACTGTTCCTCCATGGAAAAAGACCACTAAAACACACACACTAATGCTGGGTGTACTTTCATAATCCTAACATCGCTGTGCCTCTCACATTAAACAACCATCTTTCCTGTAGTTTTTGTCTTGCCAACGTAGTGGTGAGCACACTAAACGATGTGGCACAGACGGGGTCACACACTACAAGACTCTTCACTTGGTTATGAGGATTCTCGATACCACCACGCTGTCTCGTGAAAACAACGATGTGATGATAATAATAATAATATGCCATTTAGCAGACGCTTTTATCCAAAGCGACTTACAGTCATGTGTGCATACATTTTTACGTATGGGTGGTCCCGGGGATCGAACCCACTACCGGCGTTACAAGCGCCATGCTCTACCAATTGAGTTACAGAGGACCATGTGATTAGATTGTTAACGTAGCTAGAATGAGCTGTGGCTCAAAGCAGCCGCATAATAGACGTTCACGGTTGCCATACATAGTTGAAATATCGAGCTAACATTTTCAATTGAATAACATTGCTGTAACGATTTGACACTTTGGCTTTGGTTAAAGGCAAGTAGAAACGCATACTAGTAGTAGTCATCGCTCCTGCTGGAGAGTCTACACATTCTGGGTGACGTGATACAACGTTGTCATCTCACTGGCTTCTTCTCTGGCGAGCTCTCATTGGCTATTGCTGATCACCGTTCTCAAAACAGGTTGTTGCATACCTCACACTACAGGAGCATTGCAGATTTTTTGTAGATAAAATCAATCATGTTTGAAAATATCAGGACGTCTAGGACTGCTCAAAGACGGGATCAGTAGCCCTCAGATTGCGTCTCTGACCCACTCACATTAAACGAGTGTCGGTGATGGCCGCGCGCCCCGAGGCAACGACATTGGGATTTTGTCTGGGACAGCTAAATCGTGGCCAACATCGCGTGTATTGTACACCCATCTTAAAACACACACACATTGTTCTCCCACACATTTAACACCCATCAGCACTTTCACGGCAGCTACATCATGCCTAACACAACCCAGGAACCACAGAGTCAATCAACCTATGGGGACAGGACAGTGGTCTTTCATTATATTCCTGTGATTCTTGCCAATTCTTTTACAGCCCTCTGCCATTTCCAGAGGCTGGGGGCTATTATCATATCTATTAACACAATATTTTCTATGAACCCTATTCTGTCATGTAATGCTAATCAGAAGTATACATTTGCCATGCAAACAGGACTACTCCAGGTAAAAGTGCTGACAGTATGGAGGGGCAGCACGCCCACCCATGGCAGACAGACACAAAGCATTATGATGGGATTATGTGTTAGCTCAAGGACATGTCTGGTCTGACCCACGTGGACTCAAAGGTCATCATGAGGTCATCAAGGCCTCTAAAGAATATCCACATCCTCTCCCCTCCACTCCCCCTCCCCTCCCCTCCTCTCCTCTCCTCTCCTCTCCTCTCCTCTCCTCTCCTCTCCTCTCCTCTCCTCTCCTCTCCTCTCCTCTCCTCTCCTCTCCTCTCCTCTCCCCTCGTTAACATGGCACTCACTATCCTTTGATAAGTTGCTAACATAGTGTGAGAGAGAGTGCAAAGTATAGCTACAAAAAGAGTCAAATAACAAGCTGGGGGGGGGCAGTGGTATTAACTGGTCCTAGTGTAGCCCACATGAAGAACAAACACCCACCCAGCACTCCACTGGCTAATGAGGGAGTGTTGTAGGAACAGGCCACCAAGGCTCTAACATGGTCTAATAACATTCACACACTCCCTGCCATGCCCGGGTCAACACACACACAGGCTAACAACCTCCAGTGTACCCTCTTGACCTTGACTCCAGCCAACAGAATGTTCTGTTCTTGTTCTCTCTCTCTCTCTCTCTCTCGCTCCCCAGAAACAATTACACAACATCCTTCTCTGTCTTGATCTGAGCCAGCAGCAGCAGCATCTGAGCCAGCAGACAAATGCCTTCTCCCTTCAAATCAAATTACACAGACCTAGTCTGTGCCTGTTGTAATCATCCCTTTCTTTGCAAATGAATGTGTTCTTCATTTTCATGTCAGTCTAAGTGTATTCCAGTCATAAAGCTGCTATTGAAATATATAATGGTGCCTAGCTACACTGGGAATCAGCTTTGGGCATTGAAATGTTAAGGGAGTAGAGATGTCTAACAGCTAAAGCAGTCATAAACACACCCTGTTCCTGTTTGATTTCTTACATGTTATGTGATATCTTTGACTACATGCTCATGAGTTGAGTGACTGTCCAATGTCAGCCTGCGTTTAGATATCAAGCCAATATTAGTATGGGAGAGACAAATAATAACAAATAACATTCTTTAGAGGTCACACACACAGGCACACACCATTTTGCTCCTCATTACCTCCATTAGACTCCACACTGCCATTTGCTGAGCTGGCAAACATGTTTTTTCTGCCTTCTGGAGGAAGCCATTTTGCACCCTAGTGTATGAATCAGATTTATGATGTTCATTATAGGCCTTCCTATTCAACTCATGCAAGCAGGCCGTAAAACACCAAGATGAAGTTGTGTACGAGCTCATCTTGCGGTGAGCACATCTCAGTGGACTCTTTATGACCAGGCTACTTTGCCAATTTGGTGGGTAGTGAGGCTTTTGGGATAGCCCCAGGTTTTAATGCCCCTACTGTGGCGGCAAAGAAAGAAAGAAAGAAAGAAAGAAAGAAAGAAAGAAAGAAAGAAAGAAAGAAAGAAAGAAAGAAAGAAAGAAAGAAAGAAAGAAAGAAAGAAAGAAAGAAAGAAAGAAAGAAAGAAAGAAAGAAAGAAAGAAAGAAGAGAGAGAGAGAGAGAGAGAGAGAGAGACGTGTACATAGAGAGCACAGAATATGAGCCAGAAAAGCTATTCTCATTTGTATTCTCTGAAATGAATTAGCTTTTTATCCAGACAGAAAAAGGCTATCAGCTCCGAAAAAGGCCATACACACTGGTTTGAATGTCAGTGGTGGCCATCGTTAATTCAGCCTTTCAGTGGTCTTGTCTCTCACCCTGGTACTTATTATAGCTCTCAATAAGTATCATTCCACAAGACGGTTTGGCAAATGATATTTGTTTTGGGAAAAGAAAGAGAATGTGCAGTCAAAATAATTAGTAATCCCTGTGTGGGTAAGAGAGAGAGAGTTGCCACAAGAAAAGGGCAACCAGTGAAGAACAAACACCATTGTAAATACAACCTATTTTTATGTTTATTTATTTTCCCTTTTGTACTTTAACTATTTGCACATCATTACAACACTGTATATAGACATAATATGACAATGACACTTTAAATGTCTTTATTCTTTTGGAACTTTTGTGAGTGTACTGTTTACTGTTAACCCAAAACGGCCTGTGGTGTTGATGGTATCCTCAATGAAATGATAAAATATACAGACCACAAATTCCAATTGGCTATACTTAAACTCTTTAACATCATCATTAGCTCTGGCATCTTCCACAATATTTGGAACCAAGGACTGATCACCCCCAATCCACAAAAGTGGAGATAAATTTGACCCCAATAACTACCGTGTGATATGCGTCAACAGCAACCTTGGGATAATCCTCTCCATTATCATTAACAGCAGACTAGTTAATTTCCTCAATGAAAACAATGTACTGAGCAAATGTCAAATTGGCTTTTTACCAAATTACCATATGACAGACCACGTATTCACCCTGCACACCCTAATTGGCAAACAAACCAACCAAAACAACGGCAAAGTCTTCTCATACTTTGTTGATTTCAAAAAAGCTTTTGACTCAATTTGGCATGAGGGTCTGCCAAACAAATTGATGGAAAGTGGAGTTGGGGGAAAAACATACGACATTATGAAATCCATGTACACAAACAACAAGTGTGCGGTTAAAATTGACAAAAAAAACACACATTTCTTTCCACAGGGCCGTGGGGTGAGACAGGGATGCAGTTTAAGCCCCACCCTTTTCAACATATATATCAACGAATTGGCGAGGGCACTAGAACAGTGTGCAGCACCCGGTCTCACCCTACTAGAATCTGAAGTCAAATGTCTACTGTTTGCTGATGATCTGGTGCTTCTGTCACCAACCAAGGAGGGCCTACAGCAGCACCTAGATCTTCTGCACAGATTCTGTCAGACCTGGGCCCTGACAGTAAATCTCAGTAAGACAAACATAATGGTGTTCCAAAAAAGGTCCTGTTGCCAGGACCACAAATACAAATACCATCTAGACACCGTTGCCCTAGAGCACACAAAAAACTATACATACCTCGGCCTATACATCAGCGCCACAGGTAACTTCCACAAAGCTGTGAACGATCTGAGACACAAGGCAAGAAGGGCCTTCTATGCCATTAAAAGGAACATAAAATTCGACATACCAATTAGGATCTGGCAAAAAAATACTTGAATCAGTTATAGAACCCATTGCCCTTTATGGTTGTGAGGTCTTGGGTCCGCTCACCAACCAAGAATTCACAAAATGGGACAAACACCAAATTGTGACTTTGCATGCAGAATTCTGCAAAAAATATCCCCTGTGTAAACAAAAAACAAAAAATAATGCATACAGAGCAGAATTAGGCCGATACCTGCTAATGATCAAAATCCGGAAAAGAGAGTTCAATTCTATATCCACTTAAAAGGAAGCGATTCCCAAACCTTCCATAACAAAGCCATCACCTACAGAGAGATGAACTTGGAGAAGAGTCCCCTAAGTAAGCTGGTCCTGGGGCTCAGTTCACAAACACAAACAGACCTCACAGAGCCTCAGGACAACAACACAATTAGACCCAACCAAATTATGAGAAAACAAAAAGAGAATTACTTGACACATTGGAAAGAATTAACAAAAGAACAGAGCAAACTAGAATGCTATTTAGCCCTAAACAGAGAGTACACAGTGGCAGAATACCTGACCAATGTGACTGACCCAAACCTAAGGAAAGCTTTGACTATGTACAGACTCAGTGAGCATAGCCTCGCTATTGAGAAAGGCCGCCGTAGGCAGACCTGGCTCTCAAGAGAAGACAGGCTATGTGCACACTGCCCACAAAATGAGGTGGAAACTGAGATGCACTTCCTAACCTCCTGGCAAATGTATGACCATATTAGTCTCCTGAGTGGCGCAGTGGTCTAAGGTGCCGCATCGCAGTGCTAGCTGTGCCACTAGAGATCCTGGTTCGAATCCAGGCTCTGTCGCAGCCGGCCGTGACCGGGAGACTCATGGGCGGCGCACAAGTCGTCCAGGGTAGGGGAGGGAATGGCCGGCAGGGATGTAGCTCAGTTGATAGAGCATGGTGTTTGCAACGCCAGGGTTGTGGGTTTGATTCCCACGGGGGGCCAGTATAAAAAAATATATATATGTATTCACTAACTGTAAGTCGCTCTGGATAAGAGTGTCTGCTAAATGACTAAAATGTAAAATTAGAGGCACATATTTCTCTCAGATTACAGAGATCCACAAAGAATTTGAAAACAAACCCAATTTTTATAAACTTCCTTATCTACCTGGTGAAATACCACAGTGTACCATCACAGCTGCAAGATTTGTGACCTGTTGCCACAAGAAAAGGGCAACCAGTGAAGAACAAACACCATTGTAAATACAACCCCTATTAATGTTTATTTATTTTCCCATTTGTACTTTAACTATTTGCACATTGTTACAACACTGTATATATACATAATATGACATTTGAAATGTCTTTATTCTTTTGGAACTTCTGAGTGTAATGTTTACTGTTAATATTTATAGTTTATTTCACTTTTGTTTACTATCTACTTCACTTGCTTTGGCAATGTTAACATATGTTTCCCATGCCAATAAAGCCCTTAAATTGAATTAAGAGAGAAAGCGAGAGAGAGAGAGAGAGAGAGAGAGAGAGAGAGAGCGAGAGAGGGGAAAGATAAGTAACAGTAAATGTGTAAAGAGAAAGCAGCTGTGTGGAGGGAGATAAGTAGTAGAGGCAGAGGACAGGTTATTAGAGACAGGAAGTATGTCCCCCCTCACCCTACCCCAAACCCCCAACCCCGGACCACAGTGGCCCCCCACAAGCAAGATGAAAGCCTGGTGTGTGTTTGTGTGTTATTGCTTGTTTGCCCCCCCCCCCCCCCCCCCCCCCCCCCACGCCCCGCCCGCCCCCAATGTTTGCTCTGGGGAAAGTGTGAGGTAGTGAGTGAGGGCAGGAGGGCACATCTGAACACACACACACAAAATCCTCTCCGCAACTCTGCCCCTTGACACTCATGTTATCCTTCACTCATAGCTCCCTCTCTCGCTCCATATCTCCGCTCTCTACTCTCAACATTCAGACATGCACCCTTCTGTCTCATTCCATATCTCCCTCCCTCTAGGTCCTGTCTGCGGTCCAGTC
This sequence comes from Coregonus lavaretus, assembly GCF_964263955.1. Taxonomy (NCBI): domain Eukaryota; kingdom Metazoa; phylum Chordata; class Actinopteri; order Salmoniformes; family Salmonidae; genus Coregonus; species Coregonus lavaretus. The sequence goes on along the minus strand of NC_140024.1, from coordinate 7,136,609 downwards.
TAGCCTGTTTGATCCTGCAGTCTGTTAGTTGGCAGTCAGAGAAGAGGCCCACATAGGGCACCTGACCAATGGGCAACCTCTGTTAGCCCTTGCTCGCTCCAGCACCATCTCCACACAACTCTACACAACACCTGTATGCGTTCCAGCTGGATCTGAGCAGTTCCACACACACACACACACACACACACACAGGATTCTACAGAACATCTGGATGTGTTACAGCTGGACCTGTGGGGATCCAGATCTGATTTAGCACAACATCTGCCTCTATGCCACCAGCTCAGCCAAGAGCATGGCTTTGGAGCAGGGAACTGGGCTCAGCAGCTCCACATGGACCCGAGGCTGGTGGCCTGTGTTCTGTGTTCTAGAACAGAGAACCACAGAACATCACCACTCCTTGAGAGAAGAGGCTGGTGTTCTGTAGCACGAAACCAATTATTTCTGTGTTCTGTACTGTATGTCTGAGAACAGAGCATGGGAGAGAGAGAGAGCGTCTTCGCCCTGTGGGACTGAGACAGACAGACAGAGCATGTTACTGTAATGGCTCTCTCTCTCTCACACACACACACACACAGAGACATTCACATTCACATTCTAAACGGCCAGAAGAGACAATTACTTAAGAGACACCATTGAACTGGCTTCATTCATTGGAAAGGTCTATTATAATACATGAGGCAGTCAGAGGGGTAATTGTGCAATAGTATTGAGTCACTAAATTTAGTATGATTACTCTATGTTGTAGTTACCACATATCTCCTCCATTACCGTGACAACATGCAGTTCTCATGCAGCATGTTGGAATGCACGGCAGATAAACATACTGTACAGATGTGCCTTTCTACTGCTGCTGCACACGTGTGTGTGTGTGTGTGTGTGTGTGTGTGTGTGTGTGTGTGTGTGTGTGTGTGTGTGTGTGTGTGTGTGTGTGTGTGTGTGTGCGTGCGTGCGTGCGTGCGTGCGTGCGTGCGTGCGTGCGTGTGCGTGTGTGTGTAGTCATGGATGAGCCATGTGGAGCCCACAGGTCTGTGACCTACATTAGATTGGGCACAGTCACGACAACAACTGACCAGCCATGCAGACATGACCACAAAGGAATGACACACACACACACACGCACTGGAGAGTTCTAAACTCTATACATTACTGCTGAATCCCCAAAGAGAAAGAGAGAGAGAAAAAAAAAGGACATTATCTTCCATCTCCTTCCTCTCCTGTCTCTGACATAATAGCTTGTTCCATCTCGTTGTGTCCTTGAAGAACTTCCTATCTCTATCTCTCCTTTCCTACATCTCCTCTCCTATAGTGTATTTCCTTCCTCTGTCCCTGGTGGGGCGTGTCTGTGGGTGTGTCCTGCACTAGGTGGACCCCTATGGTCTCTGGAGGATGTAGGATCATTAGGATGTGCCCCTCACTGCTTTTACAGGCCAGACAGGAAGCACCCAACCCTGTCAGCTCATTAAAAATGCCAAAGCCTGGTGGGGTCTCACACACACAAATGCACACGCTTGTATTATCACACACATGCACACACACACACACACACACACACACACACACACACACACACACACACACACACACACACACACACATACAGTACAAGAGCCACACCCAATAAGGCCCAGTATTCCATATCCTTAGAAAATGTAGCTTCATTATAAGGCCTACAGGCTGTATTGTCCCTCTGCTCTTGCCATAGAACAAGGCTGAGTGTTCCCCCTAGTAAGGCTTCTGAAAGGAGCTCAGCACAGTCTCCTAACAATGCCCAGAGCCCCCAGCCAAAAATAACCCTGCTGCCCAGCCGCCTGCCACCTCTCCTCTCTCCTGAACTATAAACCAAGCCTTTGTTCTCCGCTCCTCACATTATCCTGTGGGATGATGCTCCACTCATCTCCATTCACCTCCATTCATCTCCATCTCTGCTCCCTAAACACAGGTAATTCAGGGATGAAAACTCTTCAAAGCTCATAGAGAATGTAACTTCAGGCACGGTATCAAACTCAACTTTTTAATCAGTAAACACATTTATTATAGCTGATAACATCAAGTGCCTGTTAATAAAATATCATGCCTATCGGCAAGGAGTATCACTTAAGAGGATATGTTCCCCTAACTCATATTCAAGTATAACTGATGTTGTTCACTCACATAAAGGAACACATACACACAGGCACACACGCGCACGCGCACAAACACACACAAACACACACATACACTTAATTAAGTGGATTCTTTAACTAGATGCATGCATGACATTCTGTCCACACAAACACAGGAGGAGTGATCCCCTAATCACAAAATCTGTCTCTCTATCCTCCTCTGGCAAGGCTGCCCTCCAAAGATTAACCCAAATCAGCTGGGATACCCCCATCCAACTGTCCCCCCCCTCCCTCACTCAGAGACACATTCAAAACGTACACTACACTACACACACACATATCAACTCCAGTGTCCTCAGAGCGAGCTCACTCACACACACATCTGGAAGCTCACGTACCTCTGGTGTTGGTGGCCATGTCCGCCACCTTCTGAAAGGCATCCAGGAAGGCCACTGCTGCCAGCACTGTGGTCCTGAGAGCAGAGCAGAGCGGGACAGAGCAGACAGGACAGACAGACACATGATTGGCACCAGTTCACAACCACAGCCATTTCAACATAAACAAACATAGTCAGTAGATCTGGCGCCTCAGAGCAGACAGAGGGGGATTACATTGTTGTCAATGGCACTGTCTGGGATACTCATTGACGGGCACTGGTCTAGTACATACAGGACAGTGGCTGGGGCTTACCTGAGCTGGGAGTGCAGTTTGGTGGCCTTGGCACTGAAGTCCTCCCACACGGGGTATGAACACTGGGAATAAATAAATAAAAGGGACACGTTAGAATCTATATTTTAGGACATTATGCAATGTAACTGGTGCATGGTCTGTACAAATATTTAACAGGTCTGAACTTTGAGTGTTTTCACTCACAACTCACATACAACACACAAGTCAACATTGTATGCTCTAGACCTGTGTTTGCGCACTGTACTCTTAGAAAAAAAGGTGCTATCTAGAACCTAAAAGGGTTCTTCGGCTGTCCCCAAAGGAGAACCCTTTGAAAAACCCTTTTTGGTTCCAGGTAGAACCATTTCAGTTCCAGGTAGAACCCTTTTGAGTTCTGTGTAGAACCCTTCCACTGAGGGTTCTACATGGAACCCAAAAAAGTTCTACTTGGAACCAAAATGGGTTCTACCTAGAACCAAAAAGGGTTCTCCTATGGGGACAGCCGAAGAACCCCTTTGGAACCCTTTTTTCAAAGAGTGTAATATAAAATAAGCACTTCACGTGCAGCATTGCACCTCCCATGAGGAGCAGAATATTCTGGGTAAAATAATGTTATGGTAAACGGGCAGGAAGAAAAAAATGCTATGTTCCCTGGTCTGAGTCATCACTGTCTGTGATTGGGCAACACATCCTCTGTTTCCACCAGCCCCTGGCACCGGCAGACATCAAAAGAAGCAATGAATGGCAACGCAAATCAAACACTATATTTGTACCCCAAAATGACTTTGTGAAGTTCTCTACTTTTCTTCCCTAGATAGGTGTCATTTCTCTTTGTTCAGACCCATTATCACACACAAATTATCCACAAGGTAAAGAGCAGTACATGCAGTGGAGGATGCTGGAATGAAGGCTCATAATAATGGCTGGAACGGAGTAAATGGAATGGCATCAAACACATGGAAACCATGTGTTTGATGTAATTGATACCATTCCACCAATTCCGCTCCAGCCATTTCCATGAAACTGTCCTCCCCAATTAAGCTGCCACCAACCTCCTGTGAGTACATGGTGTTATAGGTTGACTATAACATCTCTTCTACCTGCAGGGCAGAGTGTGTGTCGAGCACTCTGTGCCTCTCTCTGCCTTTGTTATCAGACGCTAAGGCCCGGCTTTGAGAGCAGCAGATCAGACAGCTGTGTGTCCAAGCCTGAAATAAGCCTCACTCCACAGCACAGCTGGGGGCTGGAGATCTCCATGAGCAAGTACCCCCAAGTCCCCCACCAGCTCCAAACCCCAGCCCCCAAACCCCTAGCATGCAGGGAGAGAGAGGGGGAGAGGGGATAAGAACCAGGGAGATAGTGGGAGGAAAAGACAAAAGAGAATTGCAGCGAGGGAGACAGGAAAGAGAGAGGATGAAGAGGAGCGTTTAAGGGACCCTACCGGAGCGGAGGACCAGTGATGTCACGGGGGCTACAGTGGGCGACAGTGGGCATCTCGCCCTTTGATCTGTCATCTCATTCCTGGTGTTTGATGTCAGTTAATTTGGTCTGAAATCAGAGCAGCATTTCCCTGCGGTCCCCGTCTGTGTTTGAAGTGCTCTAATCTTGCAATGTTGCAAGCCTGACATCTATCAGGAGAGGCCTTGTGGATGGGCGATAAGGAGAGGGCGACGTCTCCTCTCCATTACAACCACACCAGCCCATCCCTCATTACCATATTAGGGCATTTTTATCCAATTGAGGGGATCCTGGCGGTGCCCGACTGTGTAACAATTGTTTATTAGGTTCATTGTAGGCCTGGGGATATTTTATTTCCCATCCTACTCTCTGAATCACTCACTCACTCCTAATCGACTTGCAACATGACCCACAAACAATGAGATAAGGACCTCTCTCCATCCATCCGCCTGGATGGTTCCCAGGTAAAGAGAGCAGGCTATTTTCCCTTTAGCTTAACCAAGTGGAACAACAGAGCCATTAAAGGTGCAATCTAATCAGAAAAAAAGAACAACCCAGAGGCAGAGGAAGACTGATGATGCAGAGCAAAGACAACAACAAGGAACAAGAAACATATCTTTCTGCATTACAGCATTGACATTGCATTGACATTGCATTGCTGTTTAAGTCCCTGGAGGTCAAGGCATACAAACAGTAGCATGACATAACTGCAACGTTGATAGAACCTTTAGAGTGAGTGCCAGTGTTCTGCCAGGGCAGGCTGGCTGCCACTGGGCAGGTCTGCAGCTGTGTTCTCCTCAAAGGCCACTCAACCACTGATAGGATGATATTGCATCACCACTTCCTCTTCTGCACATAAAGACATCCTCACAGTAGTGACGGCACACAGAAAACTCCATAGTAACACATCTCACGCCTGTCTACCCCTAGACATGCAGCGCATCATCTCTCCCTTGCACCAGCTCTCGCTCACTCCTCAAAGGGTAAAGGTTATAGGTTACATGATGGGCTAGCTAGACTCTGTGGAACTCTCCAGGGAGTTTACAGTCCATTGGCCTATATCTGAATTCTGTTCTGTGGTTTAGCGAACCAACCATATTTACTCGAGTGAATGAAAAGCTCACAGCTTCATCTCTTTGTTCCTTTGTTCTCTGGAGGATGACATAAAACCACAGATTCAAGAGTGGATTAGCCCAATTCCAGCTCTTTAATCGGGACAATTCAGACTTTTAAAGATAAATATAACATCCACACAATACAGGCTAATTTCACAGTTCTTTATGCTAATATAATCAATCCCATTTTGGATGTGCTGGAAAGGATACTGTAGACATTCCCTCTATAACAACTGTGTGAGACAAGGAACCAATGGTGATTCCCTAGCTTATTAAGAAGCCCCTTTACAGGCTGTCGGAACAAGGACAGGGCACAGACAGGGAAGGGCAAAGGGTTAATAGATGCATAGGGCTAAGCTTAATTAAGTAATTGACAGCAGAGCTACACGTACAAACGTGAGCACCCACAAAGTCTACTACATCGTGTTGCCTAATCTCCAGATCAACGGGAGCTCCTGCTACTTAGATCCAGGAAAGTAGACTTCTCCAAGGGCTTTACTGTATCAGTAGACCACATGAGTTCCGCTGGGGTGCTGGACACAGGCAATGCACTTGACAAGTTTGATTGAATGGAAATGTTCACTAAGTCACAGGAGGTTGATGGCACCTTAATTGGGGAGAACAGGCTCGTGGTAATGGCTGGAGCGGAATTAGTGGAATGGTATCAAATACATCAAACACATGGGCTCCATGTGTTTGATGCCATTCCATTAGCTCCTTTCCAGACATTATTATGAGTTGGCCTCCACTGCACTAAGTGTTGTATCTAGTTACTGTGATGAATCTCCTAGTGCCTGTGACTTGTCATCAAGTGACTCATGTTGGACCTGAGATTGTAAATGGGCAGTTCCATCTAAAAGGACCCATGAGCACCAACATGTGAAGTTCATAGGAGCATGCCAAATTGGGTGTCAAATGAAAGCTACGAGTCTATATTTATTTTTAAATTAATGCATTAATACATTTTTCAACCATTCTCCATCCTAAAAATTTGGAATAAGCAAAGGCTTTGATTTCTGGTCAAATAGATAGAAAGGGGGTCTTAGACAGGTAAAATAAAAACACAATAATATTGAAGTAAAGACCCCTGCCAACTAATATCAACACTTTTATTTCGTTTTGGAGAAATTATTTGCCTTCTGTAAATTTAAGAAACATTGCCTTGTGCCTTATCATTCCATATCTTTAAGATATTTTATAATTTCTCTCCCTCATGAGGAGGGAAGATAGTAAAGTTCACAGAAGGAACAAGTAAAGGTAGACCTATCAATTAGTTATAGTGTCTTTACTGATATCAATTTTGTTTATGAATTATTAACTAATTAAAACAGTAAAGAAATTACTGTGATTTAATTGGCTACAATGTGAAATCAGTCACAAACCACAGGTTTTTTTTATGTAAATGTGATATTAAAGTTTTTAATTTTTTATACTTTTAATATTTCTAAAAACCTGTTTTTGCTTTGTCATTATGGGGTATTGGGGTCTGAATACCTTCCGAATGCAGTACTGAACTCTACTGTGCTGTGATCTACTGTGCTGTACTGTGATGTCCAAAAATGTTAAACATAGACGTCTATGATTGTTTCAGATTTGGTCTGGTCCGGACCAACCAAATGCGGTCTTGTTTGGGGGCGGAGCTCATTACAATAATAGCTAGTGTGTAAAATAATACCAAATATGCAAAAGAAGGATATTGCATATTTCTACCTTTCTATACCTATTCAGGATACATCACCATGAAGCAAATGCTATTCATATCCATAATTATGCATTTCTGTATAGTACACATCAGGGACCCATGATGTAATTCAGTTACCGTAATTCTGTTACCGGATGTAAATCCACTTCACCTACTGTAGTTCAATACCTCAAGGTGTCAAATCATAGCTGACACCCCATTCTTTCTGCAGACATCTTTGAATCTTTATCTTTGAAAATGTAAAGGTCCATTGCAAATGTTTTTATCTCAATATCAAATAACTTCTGGTTAACAATTAAGTACCTTACTGTGATTGTTTTCAATTATAATGGTCAAAAATAACAAAAAATGGCTTCTTAGCAAAGACCAATTTCTCAATTTCTGAGTGGGGAGGGGAAAATTAAAAACTAGCTGTTATTGGCAGAGGTTTGGAACAATATTTCTTATTGGTCGATTAACAAATGTACTGCTTGGTGATTTCACCAGGTAGGCCAAAACTCTATTCCACCAAAACAGGAAATGTCAGGCGGTCTTTTCAAACAGCTCATACATTAAAAGGGCATTATCATAATTTTCACAATTTCACAATATTATTCAAACCTCATTGTGTGGAAATATATATATAAAACACAGTAAAAATCTAATTTGCACTGGGTTTTTAACAGAGTTTTTGGAAAATGTGGTCGCATAAAAAACTAAGGGTGAACTTTGCTTCTGCACAGTTCTTCCAGTAAATGTGTTTTTGTGAAATGTTCTGTGTAAATTGTTCAAGTAGTCCTTGTGCATAGAGTGGTACGGTCTGTTAAACTTTGAAATCGATGGTTTTTGTTTGGATTACATTTTAAAGTGAAAAATCTGAGTCAAAGCATAATTCCGTTACTGTGGAATTGCCAAAATATACCCTCTGGATCCAGTCTTCTCCATCCCCTGCACTGTACATGAATACTACTGACTCTGTCTCCACTGTTGCTGCTCCACACCAACTAAATAGACCGCTTGGTTCTCTACAGATACACATTATCCGAGGGTAGATACACAAATATACGCCTTAGGTTACTTGTACATCATGTTGGCAAATCATTGCTCTCAAATGACATTAGGATACAGGCAGCAAGTCGTTGTCAGATGAAACAGAAAGATTGTGTGTTGCATAATTTATGAGGAAGAGGATCTTACCAATCTAAACAAAACGAAACTATCCTGCCCTGCCTTTCTGCCTGGGACAAGGTTAATCATAGACTCTGTTGATGTCTTTAGAATTTAGAATGTGAAAACATTTGCTACATTCTCTTCCCAGACATCACAAACAGATAAGGTAAGAACCAATGCTCCCACTCATTTCTAGTTACTTTTTGTTTCTTCAGCCATGAAAAAAACGGGGGATGAGGATGGAGGGGAGTTGAGGTACCCAGAGAGATGGAGGGATGGCCGGTGGAGGTTGATGCCTACAGGGGCCTGGGCTGCTCAGTGTGTCTCAGTGGTGTCAAGCACTTCCAGGCCCTTGATAAAAATAACAGATTTGGTTCAACCTCATATCCCCACCCACGCAGTACATCTCACTCACTGGTGTGAATGAATGATGGAGGGGGGAAATAATCTCCCTCTTCACCATTTACCACAGCAGCCTGCAGCCTTGCAGAAATGAATAATGGAAATCACTTAATATGAGAGGCACAGCTTCTTCCTCCATGTCTGTCTCTCTCTCTCTCTCTCTCTCTCCATCCCTGTCTCTCTCTCAATCTGTCTGTCTATCTCTGTCTCACTTTATGTGTCTTTCATTCTATCTCATTCTGTCTCATATGTTCTCTCAATCTTTCTTACCATCATCTCCCTTCTTTGTTCTAGTCATCCATCTTAGCTCTCTAACTCACTTTATGGCTCTCCATCCCTGGTCTAGCTGTCCCAGGTCTACAGCTGTATTTGTGTAGTGGCTGTGGATGCACCACTCAGCCTAATTGAATGGGAGAACCTCTTCACTGAGGTTCTCTGTGTGACTGACTGCCACCACTGAGATACTGTATATAGTGGCATAAGAATACATGGCAGGTCTGTGATGGAAAAGCAGGTAGCATTTTGTAGCACTCTTATTGGTGGGGATGGTCGCCGACGGCTGTCCATCATGCAGAGACAGTGAGGAATGCAGATGTGTCTTGTTGGAGGGCGGGGTGTCCTTGAGGACATGGGTAAGCATCATCCTCCTCTTTGCCTGGACCCAGACCAAACATTGTCAGTAAGCCCCATAGTAAGACCTAGAAAACCATACTAAATACCTTTGCATTAGAGAACAGTAGACAGTGGATGTGTGTATTAAAATAATAATCCACTCTATTTTGTTCTTCCAGTAGTTTGATAAAGAAACGGTGCAGAAATATTGATTTGATGCCATTTCTTTCCCCCGTTCATAATTATCAATGTGCTGAGTGGTTTTACAGTCAACAAATGAATGTGATGAGATGAGTTTGACAGGCCCGACAAAGCCTGGACTGAGAACCACTGGCACTGTCCCAATGTGATTTCTCAATCTGAAACCAGTCGATTCATCTCTAACGAGCCTAACGAGAGGCAGAGAACACATGCTCATTTAGAAGCCCAGGGCCCTTCACGTTGTCATGGCATCAATGGCCCCTACAAAGGGATGATAATTTGTGGGAGCACGGACACATGAGTCACGGGAATGGATGTCCTCTCTGGTCCTCTGCCTCTCTGCCCAAAGTCAGTGTTCTGAAATTGGTCACATGTGCAGCTGTTAACACGCACTCTAAGCAATGCTGTGGGATCTCCCCAAGTTAGCCAGACCACACACACATATTGTGCCTGTATGGGGCCGTTTCAATGCTCTAAGTCATAGGAAGAAACTGTCAGACTTTGCATGTCTTATGGAAAGCACAAGCTTTATGGTTCATCCCACATTCATCTGTTTGCTAATGTTGTTGTTGTTGCAACTCGGACACAAAGATGAGACTATACAACACAACATTATACATAGACATGTATGGCCCAGCGTCGTCCGGGTTTGGCCGGTGTAGGCCGTCATTGTAAATAATAATTTGTTCTTAACTGACTTGCCTAGTTAAATAAAGGTTAAATTTAAATTAAATTTAAAAAATAAAATACATAAACACTCACACGCCATGCTACACACAAGACAATCAGAGAAAAAATATACATCTGATTACCACATGACCAATAACACGCATATAAACTATGAATCGTCAAACGGACACACAACCTGACAAGGTAATCAATCCAGAATACTCTGGTGCACACACACACACACACACACACACACACACACACACATAAACACTCTGAGCCAGATGGTTGTGTCCTGTTGTGTGTGTGTGAAGGCAGAATGCCTGTCTAAGACAGACTGGTATGCACACCTTAGAGAGAAGTGTAGCAGGGCCTGAGAATGTAAACAGCCAAAATCTATGACGAGTCCAGCTGGCAAACAGACCACGTCATGGACTTCTCCTGCCTCCTGTCTTCACTCTAGTCCCAGGTACCCCTGACTCCCTATCTGTCTCTATTGGCACTGCACTGAGCATGTGGTCAGCACACACTGGGCCAGCCTATAGGGAGACAAGCTGACCGTGAATGTGACCCCCTGTGCTTTCAAATCAAATCACCTCCATCCTCGCTCTGTCACCACACATAATAACCATGTAATAACAAGACATAACCCTGAGGGATGTAGCCTAAGTCACACACATACAGTACCAGTGAACAGTTTGGACACACCTACTTATTCAAGGGTTTTTCTTTATTTTTACTATTTTCTACATTGTAGAATAATAGTGAAGACATCAAAACTTTAAATAACACATATGGAATCATGTAGTAACCAAAAAATCTTAAACAAATCAAAATATATTTTATATTTGAGATTCTTCAAATAGCCACCCTTTGCCTTGATGATAGCTTGGCACACTCTTGGCATTCTCTCAACCAGTTTCACCTGGCATGCTTTTCCAACAGTCTTGAAGGAGTTCGCACATATGCTGAGCACTCTGCCGTCCGACTCATCCCAAACCATCTCAATTGGGTTGAGGTCAGGGGATTGTGGAGGCCAGGTCATCTAATGCAGCACTCCATCACGCTCCTTACACAGCCTGGAGGTGTGTTGGGTCATTGTTCTGTTGAAAAACAAATGATAGTCCCACTAACCCCAAACCAGATGGGATGGCGTATTGCTGCAGAATGCTGTGGTAGCCATGCTGGTTAAGTGTGCCTTGAATTCTAAATAAATCACAGACAGTGTGAGCAGCAAAGCACCCCCACACCATAACACCTCCTCCTCCATGCTTTACGGTTGGAAATACACATGCGGAGATTATCTGTTCACCCACACAGCGTCTCACAAAGCCACAGCACTTGGAACCATAAATCTCCAATTTGGACTCCAGACTAAAGGACACATTTCCACCGGTCTAATGTCCATTGCTTGTGTTTCTTGGCCCAAGCAGGTCACTTCTTCTTATTGGTGTCCTCTAGTAGTGGTTTCTTTGCAGCAATTCGACCATGAAGTCCTGATTCACACAGTCCCCTCTGAACAGTTGATGTTGAGATGTGTCTGTGACTTCAACTCTGTGAAGCATTTATTTGGGCTGCAATTTCTGAGGCTGGTAACTCTAATGAACTTATCCTCTGCAGCAGAGGTAACTCTGCGTCTTCCATTCCTGTGGCGGTCCTCATGAGAGCCAGTTTCATCATAGTGCTTGATGGTTTTTGCGACTGCAAACTTTCAAAGTTCTTGAAATGTTCCGTATTGACTGACCTTCATGTCTTAAAGTAATGATGGACTGTCGTTTCTCTTTGCTTATTTGAGCTGTTCTTGCCGTAATATGGACTTGGTCTTTTACCAAATAGGGCTATCTTCTGTATATGACTGGTATTGTATATTCCCGTCTATGTCTCCTTAAAGGGGGCATACACACACCCCACCTATACACTAATGAAGTAAGATGTGCAAACAAAGGACTACTCACTCTCTCTTACACATTATACCATACGGTGAGGGTGGGGGGGAGAGGAGGGGCTCTCTCTGGAGAACATAGGGGGGTCTCTTTGATGTCATTGTGGTTGTAATGTACATTCCTTTCAGTGAAACATCTGACTCATGTACTGTATGCTTATTTCAGAGAGGCCTCCAGTTCGCTCATCATAGCACTGTGCTGTATTGCACTGTACCATACTACATGTTGTCGACTGTGTCTTTAGTGCAGTTGTGTTACCAGCTATTGTACTGGGCATGTCTCCTGCAGTTTGAACAAAGAGAAAGCCTGGTAGACAGAGCCAGTGATTCTAGGAGAGGAGACACATATGAGAAGTGACTGGTGACTGTGTATGCCCTATGGGGGTGTCAATCCCCCTGCAACAAAGGGATAGTGAGAGAGAGCGAGAGGAAGGGGAAATGCTTGCCTAAACATCCTCCAGTTGAAACACTTTACTTGGACATGGATCAATTGCATGGGTATGTAAAACTGACCTATCACACATTACATTTTAGTCATTTAGCAGACGCTCTTATCCAGAGCGACTTACAGTTAGTGAGTGCATGCGTTTTCAAACTGGTCCCCCGTGGGAATCGAACCCACAACCCTGCCGTTGCAAGCGCCATGCTCTACCAACTGAGCTACACGGAACTAGTGTAATAAGGAATGCATTCCTCAATTAGTTAAGTCTATAGTGCATCATTCAATATATTTGCATTTCATTGCTCAGTGAAGAGATATTTTGTCTTGAGCCGTCATGGGGGCATATATCAGCTGGAGAGGATAATCATTGTTCAATGATAGCATGACAGCACTGACTTTACTGTTAAGTACTGTGACAGCATCACTAAACACTGGTATGTCTAGTGGAAATAACATCTTAAGCATAGCCAGCCATAAAGGCACAAATAGCTGAGGCCCTGCTCGCATTAAAATCTATGTCCAACAACAGGGCATCCTAGGGTCTCCATTCGTGTGTGTGTTTTCCTCTCTTCTGCCACCAACAACAGCAGTCTTCTGAGAGGTGGGTCATTAGTGACAACATGAGGTTGTCATGAGGTTGTCTGGGGTTACATGAGAGCACAGCAATCAGCCAGTGGCTTAGATCTTACCATGTAGCATCTCACTCTGCAGTGGGGACACCCACTAAAGACTATTGCAATGGCCAACCTGAGTCTCCAAGTGACCAGTGGAGGATGGATGCTGCTGAAGTTACTATTTGACCCATATTTTAGTATCCTCCTTCATGGAGTAAGAGATCAGATGAAGAACATGGTATATGTGTCTTAAATAATTAATGAGATGAGTGTGTCCAGAGAGAGAGAGAGAGAGAGAGAGAGAGAGAGAGAGAGAGAGAGAGAGAGAGAGAGAGAGAGAGAGAGAGAGAGAGAGAGAGAGAGAGAGAGAGAGAGAGAGAGAGAGAGAGAGAGAGAGAGAGAGAGAGAGAGAGAGAGATGTAACCACGAGAGCAGGGTGTGTGTCACAGGTTCTTAGTTTAGGATGTTGTTAATCCGAGGTTGCAGATTGACGTGGCCCTAGCTCCTTCATAACCCTGTGAAGTTCACACAGCTAGATGGTCCATGCAGGAATAATAACCATGTAGAGCATGGGTCCCGTGTAGCTCAGTTGGTAGAGCATGGCGTTTGCAACGCCAGGGTTGTGGGTTCGATTCCCACGGGGGGCCAGTATGAAAAAAAACAAAACATGTATGCACTAACTCTAAGTCGTTCTGGATAAGAGTGTCTGCTAAATGACTAAAATGTAAATGTAACAACAGCTTTACTCCAATCTTATTCACATGAGACTGGGACTCGGATGATGTAGACATCCCTTGATGTAGCTTCAAACCCATGATTTCTCACACAGTGGAAAGAAAGGCACAGATGATGAGATGGAAACAATAGTAGTCATGGTACTGGTCCCAAGTGAGCGCTATGATTTCCTGTTCAAAGTGTAAGACTGTCCACATACTAAGTATGCCAAATAATCTGTTGGTTAGTCACGGTGGGTGTAGCTAGGAGTCTGGCTTGATGTCTTCTCATATGGACCATTGCTGCTCAAATAGCACCTTGATGTGAAGCCAGTAGACTACCCAGAGAAGAAGGCCAGACCATACAGTAGGATAGGCCTACACCATGGGCCATTCAGACAGACACAGTGGTGTGCACTGCTGGACGCATGATGGCTGTCCAAGTTCTCATGCTTGCCTCACATGGTCTCTTTAAAAATCAGCTTGGCAGAAAATCAATGGTGCTGCTTTCTACAAGAGGGAGAAAATCGACTATCTTTCTCACACAGCCTATAACAGCGGTTTTTATTTACAGAATACAAAAAAAATCATGGGGCATGTGAAAATGGCATGGTTAAATCTGACAATTTAACGAATTTAATTTGTGGTAATAAAAGCTGAATACATGCACATTTATTCAATCATAAATTATCCGTAAGGTTATAATCCATATCGTGTTCGAATACACATGCTTACGCTAACACACACATGGATTCATAGCCTACATGATGACTAGGGTTAACCTGATCTATGTAGAGTAAACCAACGCTCTGACACACACAAAGCACAGGCAATGGTGATCGAGCAATTGGATTCAATTATAGTAGCTGTCAAAGCAACATTTCCAAAGCAATGACGCGACAAATGCGCAAACCTTGATGCGGAAAATCCCTAGCAGGTAGGTGCTGGCTGGGTAGGTAGCCTATCGCCGCACTGTGACAGAATAACGGTTCCATGTCCTCGAGAGTGAAAACAAGCAGCACACAAATGCAGGTAAATCATCCCCTTTGATACATGTTGAGCAATAATGATGCCCGACCTACCTTCATATCATTGACAATCGCCTGGAATAGTCCACCTAACGCCCCGCACTCCTTCTCCACCGTCTCCATGTTCACTAAATCCAGGGTTCACCAAATACGGAGAGGGCACAAAACCCCACCAAATGTATTTCCACGGTAGAAATAACGATTGCGGAGCCTTGTTCTTCTCTCCTTCCCTATCTGTGCTCAGCGTAAAAGACAGGATGAGGACGTTTGTTTAAAAGAGAAAGGATACACAAATACGGTTCAATTATTTCTGTCGTCGACTGTCGTCGACTGTGTCCGTGGAACACCAAGCGAGTGATGATGAGAGAAGAGAGATGTTGCTCTCTCTCCCGTCCCAGCTGCGGGTCTAGAGCCCGAGATAGGAGGTAAAGCATGCAGAGGGCACCGCGATGGACACTCTCATCTTCAGATAGCAAGGAGAAATCGAGTTGGATGGATGAGAGGTAATAGCTCCGGAGTGATGTATCAAAATGTGAGACAGTAGGTTGGTGAGTAGGCCTACCGGGGGAGCGCGAGGCTGCCCGTGATTGGAGCAGAGGCAGTGGGCTGCGCTGCGGAGTGAGCAGAGCCAGTAATTCGATCTATGGGAATCGAAAGGGGCCGGACAGCTCTCTTGTCACATGGAGGTGGTATTGGATAGGGAGGGGTTATACGCGCACAGGGGCGGTGTGTTCAATAGGGCGATATGGGCGACGCACTGCCAAACGGGAAAAGGAAGGGATTTTTTTTCTAATCAATTATATCACGGCAACAGTAGTTATCAGTGTTCTAATCTGATCTGACTGCCACTAAATGTCAAATCAGGCTAAAGTCGTGCTTCAAATGGCCCCGCCCGTTTTTGGGGCGATTTCAGTCATGTTGAAAATCGCCCAGAAGTCTGTCATAGACTCCCATGTAAAATCAATTTTTTTCAAATTTCAAAGCTTTCAATACAATCTCTATGGGTGTCTGTGGGCTTGCACTTACGCGCTTTCGTCATACGTGACGTAACCATGAACGTAACTAAGAAAATAGCGGCTAGCAGCGTCTCTGTTGCGACCTGCAGTGTGGCGTTATCTTATGTTTTTAATTTGTACACTTAGTGGCGTTATTTTATGTTTTTAATTTGTACACTTAGTTTACAAACATTCTGCCAACCATGGATTTCCAGTGGTGGGTTTTGGACTGATCTTGTTGATCGTGTACATACCCGCTACGAACGGACTAAATAATGAAAACGCTGCTGGCAGCGGAATCCAATACAGCTGGGAGACTTGGCTGGATGACAGAGTCCCGGACAGAGAAGTGGAGCCGGCCGGCTTCACCCTGGTCAGAGCGGACCGCGATCTGACACAGTCACAGGGAAAATCGATCCTGGTAAGAGAGCGACTCTGTACCCCCGACATTGAACTGCTTTCTGTGTCACTGCGACCTTACTATCTGCCCCGTGAGTTCCCCCAATTGTTTGTTACCGTTGTGTACTGTTGATAATCACAAGTTTACTGGAGAACTGAGACCAAGTAGAGACTTTGGACAGGGTGGATATGGTATGATAAAGGCAGTTTATTCAGAGGTAAAGATATCTGGAATCGCGTGCACGGACTCGTTCGTCAAACTCTTAGGGAGCTATCTGAAGAGAGCCCCGAAAACATTGTGTGCAGACATTTTATACAATAAATGATGTAGGTTGAATCTAGTAGTTCTGATCTTCTGATTGGTCCTGATGAGTTGGGCGAGGTCCCCTCCACTGTTGCATTGGCTCTGAGTCGGGTTCTCTGTCTTCAAATGTTCAGCCTAAAGAGAGGGGATTTTTGTGTGTGTGTGTGTGTGTGTTTAACAGTGATGATGTGTGTGTGTGTGTGTGTGTGTTATCAGTGATGATGTGTGTGTGTGTGTGTGTGTGTGTGTGTGTGTGTCCTCAGAGCAAGAACTCGTGAGTTGGAAGAACTGAGAGACCTATGGCGTGGGTGTTGTCCTTGGCCACCTGCTGACAAGGCTGACAAGATAGGACTCTTTTGTCCATTGTTATAGGATAGGAACAGCATTGATTGAAAACAAACGCCCAACACAAAATGGGTCATGCACAAGATTTTAGTCAGACCAAGCTATAACATTATATATTTACTACGACAGTACATTCAACCAAAAGCTAATATAACAAAGGCATCAGAGATTATTTATAATCTGTCACAGAAACTGGAATCCATCTCCCCAGATCAGTCAATAAATGCTTCTGGTATTGACTTATATGCTGCCCCTGTCTTCATGTTGTTGCTGGACATATCTTTTTTAAAATGTGTGTAGGTCACCTAAATCATCAGAAAAATTGCCCCTCCTGAGAATTTTTTCAGGAGCCGCCACTGTACGCGCATACACACACACACATCCACACACACACACACGCAAGCCCATCAAACATTTCAATGCGATAGGGGAGAAACGTCAAACAGATTTAGCTACCAGCAAACAATGGTATGGGGGCGCATGCCGAATGCGCCTGTGCGCAGGGGAAAGGCTTTGTGATGGCTCAGTTGTTGTGGTTCAATTCATTAGAGCGTTTCACGCAGTATGGCTATTACACAACACTACAGGATCAACAAACATGCTTTCTATTGTGTTTGATCAAAAAAACCAATGGGGGCTTGAATAGCCTTTTGGATTATTAAACCTAAACAAACAAAAATATGGCATCTGCGTAAACTTGTCGTTAGACCGTGATTAATTGGACTACAGTGTAATATCTTAATGAATATGCAGACCACTGTATAACTATATTATAATGATCTCATCCGTTCTTGGATAGAGAACATTATCCGGTCATATGCACACAGTCAATCCTCCTCTGGATTAGACATAATGTTCCACTCATTCCCTGTGCCTCATTCATTGACATGGTGGTAAAGGCTTTGGTCTCTAGCCTACCTTTATGATATTTAAAATCAAATACAATTTTATTTGTCACATGTGCCGAATACAACAGGTGTAAACCTTATGGTAAAATGCTTACTTATAAGCCCTTAGGCAACAATGCATTTTTTTTTTTAAAGTAAGACCATTTTGGGTTAAAAAAAAACACACAAAAAACAAAAGTAAAAAAAACAATAAAATAACAACAAGGAGGCTATATACAGGGGGTTCCTGTACCGAGTCAATGTGTGGAGGTACATGTTAGTCGAGGTAATTTAGGTAATATGTACATGTAGGTAGGGGTAAAGTGACTTTGCATAGATAATAAACAGCAAGTATCAGCAGCGTAAAAAGGAGGTCAATGCAAATAGTCCGGGTAGCCATTTGATTAACTGTTTAGCAGTTTTATGGCTTGGGGGAAGAAGCTGTTAAGGAGCCTTTTGGATCTAGACTTGTCGCTCCGGTACCGCTTGCCGCGCGGTAGCAGAGAGAACAGTCTATGACTTGGGTGGCTGGAGTAGTAGAACATTTTTAGGGCCTTCCTCTGACACCGCCTGGTATAGAGGCCGTGGATAGCAGGAAGCTTGGCCGCAGTGATGTACTGGGTAATACGCACTACCTTCTATAGCGCCTTGCGGTAGGATGCCAAGCAGTTGCCATACCAAGTGGTGATGCAACCAGTCAGGATGCTCTTGATGGTGCAGCTGTAGAACTTTTTGAGGATCTGAGGACCCATGCCAAATATTTTCAGTCTCCCGATGGGGAATAGGCGTTGTCGTGCCCTCTTCATGACTGTCTTTGTGTGTTTGGACCATGATAGTTTGTTAGTGATGTGGACTCCAAGGACACACGCTCCACTACAGCCCCGTTGATGTGAATGGGGGCGTGTTCGGCCCTCCTTTTCCTGTAATCCACGATCAGCTCCTTTGTCTTGCTGACGTTGAGGGAGAGGTTGTTGTCCTGGCACCACACTGCCAGGTCTCTGACCTCCTCCCTATAGGCTGTCTCATCGATGTCGGTGATCAGGCCTACCACCGTTGTGTCGTCGGCAAACTTAATAATGGTGTTGGAGTCGTGCGTGGCCACGCAGTCATGGGTGAACAGGGAGTACAGGAGGGGACTAAACACGCAACCCTGAGGGGCCCCCATGATGAGGATCAGCATGGCAGATGTGTTGTTGCCTACCCTTACCACCTGGGGGCGGCCCATCAGGAAGTCCAGGATCCCATTGCAGAGGGAGATTTTGAGTCCCAGGGACCTTAGCTTAGTGATGAGCTTTGAGGGCACCATGGTGTTGAACGCTGAGCTGTAGTCAACGAACAGCATTCTCACATAGGTGTTCCTCTTGTCCAGGTGAGAAAGGGCATTTTGGAGTGCAATAGAGATTGTGTCATCTGTGGATCTGTTGGGGCGGTATGCGAATTGTAGTGGGTCTAGGGTTTCTGGGATGATGGTGTTGATGTGAGCCATGACCAGCCTTTCAAATCACTTCATGGCTACAGACGTGAGTGCTACCAGGCGGTAGTCATTTAGGCAGGTTACCTTGGCATTTTGGGCACAGGGACTATGGTGGTCTGCTTGTAACATGTATGTATTACAGACTCGGTCAGGGAGAAGTTGAAAATGTCAGACACTTGCCTGTTGGTCAGCGCATGCTCTGAGTACGCATCCTGGTAATCAGTCTGGCCCTGCGGCCTTGTGAATGTTGACCTGTTTAAATGTCTTACTCACATTGGCTATGGAAAGTGTGATCACACAGTCGTCCGGAACAGCTGGTGCTCTCATGCATGGTTTAGTGTTGCTTGCCTCGAAGCAAGCATAGAAGGCATTTAGCTCATCTGGTAGGCTCGTGTCACTGGGCAGCTTGTGGCTGGTTTTCCCTTTGTAATCTGTAATCGTTTGCAAGCCCTGCCACATCCGACGAGCATCAGAGCCAGTGTAGTAGGATTCAATCTTAGTTCTGTATTGACACTTTGCCTGTTTGATGGTTCGTCAGAGGGGATAGCGGGTGTCCCACTCCTGGAAAGCGGCCGCTCTAGCCTTTAGCTCAGTGTGCATGTTGCCTGTAATCCATGGCTTCTGGTTGGGATATGTACGTACGGTCACTGTGGGGACGATGTCGCCGATGCACTTATTGATGAAGCGAGTGATTGATGTGGTATACTCCACAATGCCATCGGATAAATCCCAGAACATATTCCAGTCTGTGCTAGCAAAACATTCCTGTAGCTTAGCATCCACGTCATCTGACTGCTTCCGTATTGAGCGAGTCACTGGTTCTTCCTGCTTGAGTTTTTGTTTGCAAGCAGGAATCAGGAGGATAGAATTATGGTCAGATTTGCCAATGGAGGGCAAGCTTTGTACGCGTCTCTGTGTGTGGAGTAAAGGTGGTCTAGAGTTTTTGTTCCTCTGGTTGCACATGTGACATGCTGGTAGAAATGAGGTAAAATGGATTTAAGTTTTCCTGCATTAAAGTCCCCGCCCACTAGGAACGCCGCTTCTAGTTGAGCATTCTCTTGTTTGCTTATGACCATATACAGCTTGTTGAGTGTGGTCTCAGTGCCTGCATCGGTTAGTGGTGGTAAATAGACAGCTACGAAAAATATAGATGAAAACTCTCTTGGTAAATAGTATGGTCTACAGCTTATCATGAGGTACTTTACCTCAGGTGAGAAAAACCTTGTGACTTCCTTAATATTAGAGATCGTACTGTTATTGACAAATAGACAGACCACCACCCCTTGTCTTACCGGAGGTTGCTTTCTGTCTTGCCGATGCACGGAAAACCCAGCCAACTGTATATTATCCATGTCCTCGTTCAGCCACAACTCTGTAAAACAAACGATATTACCATTTTTAATATCACATTGGTCTCGAACTGAGCTCATCCAGTTTATTCTCCAGTGATTGCGCATTCGCCAGTAGGACGGATGGTAAAGGCGGATTATCCACTTGCTGACGAATTCTCACCAAGCACCCAGATCTGCGGCCTCTGTATCGGCATCTCCTCTTCATGTGAATGACGGGGATTTGGGCCTTGTCCGGGAGGAGCCGTAAATCTTTCACCTCCAATTCATTAACGAAAGAAAATGTATCCAGTCCGAGGTGAGTAATTGCTGTTCTGATGTCCAGAAACTCTTTTCGGTCATAAGAGACGGTGGCAGAAACACTATGTACCAAAAAAGTTACAAACAATGGGAAAAAAACACACAGAATAGCACAGTTGGTTAGGAGCCCTTTAAACTGCAGCCATCCCCTCCAGCACCATTATATGAAAATGTATTGGTGTGATAGAAATTGATGTAATAACATGCATTTTAAATACATGGTATTTAAGCCATCATATTGCCATTAAATTGAACAGTAAATATTAGTTTAGAGGTATAAACTTTTAAACAACACAACACGAAGCTATAACAGTTCCATTAATTCAGAGTTACTACTATGTCTATGACACATATATTTAATTTCAGTGCCAAAATTGTAATGAGATACGCCATTATGAGCTCTGGCCATGACTGGTCAAGCTGTAAAGCCATGGTATGCAGGAGCTGGGGCCCCTGATACAGTGTTAAAGGACAGGGTCATGACTACTGAGTGCCCTCACTCTGAATGACAGACAGGAGGCAGGGATGGTGGGGCAGTCCTGATGTCCACTGAGAGCCAACAGACCTCCCTTCTCCACTGAGCTGGCAGGGTCTCTCTCTCTCTCTGCCTCCTGCTCTCTCTCCTCTCTCTGCCACATTACTCAGCATGCCCTAAAAACACAGGCATCAGCACCCAACGTCCACATCGCCATACAGCAGCTCAAGCATGGATCGGCCTGTTTCATGTCCTTACTTCATTTCTTATTGTTTCTATTTTGTCACTTATGCATTTGACCCTTCACTTTATTCTCATCTCTCCAAGTCTATTTTTCTCTACAGTCTTCCATTGTGCTGCTCCTCTCCTCCTTTAGTGTCCACCCTGTATGGTTATGAGGAGCAGATGGACCGAGGGATAAAGACAGGGCCAGGGAGGAGGGTAAAGTGATAACATATTCTGCACATTCTATTGAAGTTTCTAACAGATAACACACCAGGGGCCTATGACAGTCAAAAAGACAGACAGACAGAGGGAGAGAGAGAGAGAGAGAGAGAGAGAGAGAGGAAGTGACAATTATGAGTAAAGGCTTGTCACAGGCCGACTGTACACAGTCTGTTGTAAATATGAGGAGGCTGTCTCCTAAGATTAAAGAGATTCTCCTGTACTTTTGTATACTTTTAGCCAGTAGTTCTGAAAGTAGCACTCACGAGCCAAATGTGGTCCCTGAAAATTGCTACTATAACATATGTGCAGGTATGTGCACCACATCGTTGCTTTCTCACGCTCGTGCTGCTGTGTGTGCATCTTGCTAGCTGTCACTCAAATGGCGAGGGGCTGAAGCTCATTGGCTAGAACTCGAATTGCTAGGGGGCTGGCCCACGTGGGGAAAATGGTGTAGAACAGCTTCCAGAAAAACGAGGGATTTTGAGGCTAATTGAGGTAAGACAGTAATTCTGCTCATAGATGATGCATGTATGAACTACACATTGACACATCCAGCCTAAAGCGGGAGGTTTAAAAAATACTTAGTATTCGCCAAATTTCCGGAGCATGTCTTTAAGGAGAGGTAGGATGATAGGTTAGTCAGGTTAATCTATGATAGTAACAGGTTCATAGAGTAATTACAGTGTATATACATTGATTTGTGGCATGTACAATGGTGATACCTGCAGGTAAACATGTTAAAATATAATTAATGATTGTAGAGCAAAGAATTTAAAAAACAGTCCAACAGAGTCCAACAGAGCAGTTGGTGAAGGGCACAGGAAAGGAGAGTGTTCCTGTGATATCATGCAGTGTCACAGTAAACGTTGAGTTAGAGGAGGTGTCCTTCCTCGTGTCTGTTCCTTTGAGCAGTTGATGACACGAGCACAGGGACATTACACAATCAGGACCGGGACTAACATGAGCACACTTTGACAAAACTGTCACATCCTCCAAATAGAGACTTCAGGGGATTCAGAGGGAGAATAGTAGTAATTTACGCCTGTCTGAAAATCACTTTGCAGATGTCATCACAGGTGCAGCGAAATGCTTATGTTTCTAGCCAACAGTGCAGTAATATCTAGCAATACAACAACAATATACACATAATCCAAAAATAAAGATAAAAACTAGAAATTAAGAAATAACAGAACGTGCAATATCAGAACGAGCAATGTCAGAGTCCGGAGTATATATAAATGGTGTGTATAGACAGTACAAACAGTAGGGATGGCCATCTTTCCCTTTCAAGACTATTCATGCAAAATGACTTGTAGATCAATGACTGTCGACATAATTACATGCTTACATGAGGAGTATTGTCAGAAGGTAGAAAGAAAGTAATTTGAGCAAAGTAAATTGGTGAACCTACGATTCATAATGTTTGAATCAATTTTCTGACCATGCATTGATGCACCTGTACTGTCTCTGCCTTCTAGATGGTAGCGGGGTGACCAGGCTGTGGCTGGGGTGACTGAGGTCCTTGATTATCTTTTTGGCCTTCCTGTGACATCGGGTGTGCCCCTGGAGATGCGTTGGGCTGACCGCACCACATTCTGGAGAGCCCTGCGGTTGCCGTACCAGGAGGTGATACAGCATGACAGAATGCTCTCGATGGTGCATCTGTAGAAGTTAATCTATGGAGACAGTGGGAAAGACCGAGCTGGAGACCATCGTAGAGACAGTCCAGCATCACGAGGACTGTCTCTCCAGACTCTGCAGCGCCATGGACAGCGTGCTGGCAACCATCCTGCGTTTGGAGGGTAATGTGCAGTCCCTCCAGTCTCCAGCACCGGTTCCGGCACCAGTCCCCACACATCCACTGCCTGCCTCCGTCCCATCTGAGCCGGTCCGCGGAATACCCCTGTCCCTCCCGGAGCGCTTTGACGGCACGCCAGCGAGATACAAGGGATTCCTTCTGCAATGCGACCTGTACCTTGCTCGCTACACTGAGGCTGTCTCCGGGATCCGGGAGAGACAAGGTTGCCACCATCATCTCGGCACTGACCAGACGGGCCCTGGACTGGGGTGCCGCGGTCCGGGAAACGGGCGGACCCAAGGTCGAGTCGTACGAGCGCTTCACACTCCTCTTCTGCACGGTGTTTGATCATCCTGTGGAGGGCCGAGAGGAGGGTGAGCATCTACGCCGACTACGTCAGGGATCTAGGACCACCTCAGAGTTCGCCCTGGAGTTCCGGACCATTGCGACCTCCACCGGATGGAACGAGTCGGCTCTGGTCACCGTTTTCCGCAGCGGACTGCAGGACGAGTTAGCTTGCCGTGATGAAAACCTGTCACTCGACCAGCTCATCAGCATGGCGATCTGGTTGGACAACCTCCAGCAGTCCCGACAAAGACCTGCGTGGAATCCGGTGCCCATGGCTACACCTGCTCCGTGGCCAGAGCCGATGGAGGTGGCCTCTGCACGTTTGGCCGAGGCAGAGCGTAGGAGAGGGAGGAATCTGGGCCTCTGCTCCTATTGTGAAGAATGGGGTCATTCCTCCTCAACCTGCCCTCTATCCACTAATAGGCGAAGAGGTGACAAGCCAGGTAATTCCCTTGCGCCAACCCAGATAGGATGCAAGATCTCCTCTCCTTTTCTGTCAACTCAACAAGTGTGTTTTCCCATTAAATTCCCTGAATACTCTATCCCCTCACTCCCGTTAGCTCTGATTGATTCCGGAGCTGCCGGGAATCACCCATTCCGGTTCGAGCCCTGTATAATCGTCCAACAGGGACTGGTCTCGTACATCACATCAATGTTCCCGTTTCTCTGCTGACCCATGACACTCATTTAGAACAGATCACCTTTTTGATTATAGACACCTCTGCCTCCTCATCGCCCCTGGGACTGTGCCATTGACCTGCTGTCTGACGCAGCCCTCCCGAGAGGACACGTCTATCATGTGCGGAGACCTAGGCCATGGAGACCTACGTACAGGAGAGCCTCCAGCAGGGCTTTATCCGCCCCTCTACATCACCAGCCTCCTCAAGTTTCTTTTTTGTTAAGAAGAAAGATGGGGGACTGCGCCCCTGCATCGATTATCGAACTCTGAATAAAGCCACCATTAAATTCAGCAATCCTTTACCCCTCATCCCAACCATCATCGAACAAATGCACAGGGCGCAGTACTTCACGAAGCTGGACTTGAGGACCGCCTACAATCTGGTGCAAATTAGTGCTGGCGTCGAATGGAAACCGGCCTTTTCCAATACCACGGGGCACTACAAGTATCTCGTAATGCCATTTGGCCTGTTTAATGCTCCTTCAGTCTTCCAGGCCTTTATTAATGAAGTGTTTTGGACGGGGCGTAGTGGTTTATATAAACAACATTTTGGTCCATTCTGCTGACCGAGCCAAGCATGTCTCGTTAGTCGTTGGACCGTGCAGACGGAGAGGGCGTTCGAGATGCTGAAGGCCTGCTTCACCACTGCTCCTGTGCTGGCACATCCCGACCCCTCACTCCCATTCATCGTCGAGGTGGATGCCTCCGAAGCAGGAGTCGGGGCAGTGCTGTCCCAGCGCACAGGAAGCCCTCCAAAACTGCGGCCTTGCGCCTTCTACTCCAAGCAGCTGAGCCCCGTCCAGAGGAACTACGATGTAGGGGACAGGGAACTCTTGGTGGTCAAGAAGGCTCTGAAGGCGTGGAGGCACTGGCTGGAGGGGTCCAAACACCCTTTCCTGGTGTGGACGGACCACCGCAACCTGGAGTACATCAGGGCAGCGAAGAGGCTAAACCCGAGACAGGCCAGGTGGGCTCTATTCTTCGCCAGGTTCCATTTCACGCTTTCCTATAGGCCAGGCTCAAAGAACGTGAAGGCGGACGCCCTGTCTCGCCTCTATGATGCAGAAGAGAGGGAGGGAGAGGAGACCCCCATCATCCCTCCGTTCCATATCATTGCGCCAGTGGTGTGAGACGTGGACGCCGACATACGGCAGGCCCTGCGTACGAAACCCGCACCTGCACAGTGCCCGAAGAACCGCGCCTACATGCCCACGGGTGTGCGGGACCGCCTCCTTTCCTGGGCGCACACGCCGCCTATGTCGGTCATCCTGTGATAGGCCGTACTATCGCCTGCTTGACAGAGAAGTACTGGTGACCCACCTTGGCTAGGGACGTCCGAGTTTACGTTTCTTTCTGCTCCTTCTATGCCCAGTCTAAGACACTGAGACACCTCCCTTATGGAATGCTCCTTTTCCTGCCGGTTCCACAACGACCCTGGTCTCACCTCTCGGTGGACTTTGTCACTGACCTTCCCCCCTCCCAGGGGAACACCACCGTTCCCGTTGTTGTGGACCGGTTTTCCAAAGCTTGTCGCCTCCTTCCTCTGCCTGGGCTCCCGTCGGCCATGCAAACCACAGAGGCTCTTTTTACGCACATCTTCTGGCACTACGGGATCCCAGAGGACATTGGGTCAGATCGTGGTCATGGTCAGTCTCACCTCCGGGTACCGTCCTCAAGCTAATGGGCAGGTGGAGAAGAGGTGGGCAGGTTCCTGAGGTGTTACTGTCAATTCCCTCCGCCACTCCTCCACTGACATCACTCCTTTCTAGTGCGTGTTGGGGTATCAGCCGGCCCTGGCACCTTGGCATCTGAGCCAGACTGAGACCCCTGCGGTGGACGAGTGGTTTCAGCGCGCTGAGGAGATCTGGAACACTGTGCACACTCGTCTCCAGCGGGCCGTGCATCGGCACAAGGAACAGGCCGACCGCCACCACAGTGTTTTCTCTCCAGGCGACCGGGTCTGGCTCTCCACCCGGAACCTGCCCCTCCGACTGCCCTGCCGGAAGCTGAGCCTGTGGTTTGTGGGGTCGTTTAAAGTCCTGAGGAGGGTTAATGAGGTAACGTACCGTTTGCAACTCCCTGTTGATTACCGCAATAACCCGACTTTTCATGTGTCTCTCCTCAGGCCAGTGGTGCCTGGTCCCCTCGCTGAGGCTGGACCCAGTGACGGCCCGCCTCCTCCTCTGGACATTGAGGGAGGTCCGGCGTACTCGGTCCGTGAAGTCCTGGATTCGAGGTATCGGGCGGGGTGTCTCCAGTACCTCATTGACTGGGAGGGGTACGGCCCAGAGGAGTGGTGCTGGTTTCCTGCGGTGGACATCCTGGACGCTTCGCTGACCAGGGATTTTCACCATCGGCACCCTGACCGATCAGCACCGCTTCCCTGTGGTCATCCCCAAGGCCGGTGTCCTCCCGCTGCTATTATTGCTTCTTTAATCAGCACAACAGTTTTCAGCTGTGCTAACATAATTGCAAAAGGGTTTTCTAATGATCAATTAGCCTTTTAAAATGATAAACTTGGATTAGCAAACACAACGTGCCATTGGAACACAGGACTGATGGTTGCTGATAATGGGCCTCTGTACGCCTATGTAGATATTCCATTAAAAATCTGCCGTTTCCAGCTACAATAGCCATTTACAACATTAACAATGTCTACACTGTATTTATGATCAATTTGATGTTATTTTATTGGACAACAAAATTGCTTTTCTTTCGAAAACAAGGACATTTCTAAGTGACCACAAACTTTTGAACGGTAGTGTATATATAAGTGTTTGTTTTGGGCTTCCTATCATTATACAATGTGACAGGGTCTTAGGGGCCAAGGCAAATTTCTTCAGCCTCCTGAGGTTCTTCACCTCACTGTCAGTGTGGAGGGACCATTTCAGGTCTTCAATGATGTGCACGCCACGGAAGCTTTTAACCCTCTCCACTGTGGCCCTGTCAATGTGGATAGGGTCGTGCTCTCTCAGCTGTCTCCTGTAGTCTCTGCTGTCTCCTGTAGCCCACGATCAGCTCCTTCATTTTGTTGATGTTGAGGTAGAGGTTATTTTCCTGGCACCACTCCGCCAGGGCAGTGTGCAGTGCAATGGCGATTGCATCATCCATGGATCTGTTGGGGCGGTATGCAAATTTGATTGAGTCTAGGGTGTCGGGTAAGGTGGAGGTGATATGATCCTTAACTACCCTCTCAAATGACTTCATAATGACAGAAGTGAGTGCTATGGGGCGATAGTCATTTAGTTCAGTTACCTTCGCTTTCTTGAGGACAGGTACAATGGTGGACATCTTGAAGCAAGTGGGGACAACATACAACATCCTGGGATAGGGAGAGATTGGACATGTCCGTAAACACTCTAGCCAGCTGGTCTACTGGTCTGAACATGTCTTGGAGATGATAGGGTGTGGAGGGAAGGAGCACTTCTGTGGTGACCTTGAGATTAAGAGGAAGGATGTTGGTGGAAATTACCAACAACACACATCATTTGGAATCTTTTCTCCCGAATGTAACACCAGCACTTTGAGGGTTAAAGTAGACTTCAGGTTCCACACTGAATATGCCTACCTTGATAAATCAATATTCACAGGTCTCTCTGAATTCCTTTACAGTGAATTGGCTCCTTCAAGGGGACATTTTAAAAGGCTGGTGTCACGGTTTCGGCCGAGGCTGCTCCTCCTCCTTGCTCGGGCAGGCTTCGGCGGTCGTCGTCCCCGGAGTACTAGCTGCCACCGTTGTATGTTTCATGTTCGTTTGGTTTTGTCTTGATGTTGTACACCTGTTTCCAGTTAGTGTTCATTAGTGTCCTATTTAGTTCTCGTTGTGTTTGTCAGGTGTTGTGTGTGATTGCGCTTCTGTTGGTTGTCTGTGCTTCGTGTTTCCCTCCTTTGTTTTGGAGAGGGTTTTCGCACATGTTAGTGCGCCTTTTGTTTGACGCCTGTGTGCGTATTTATTTCGCCTCCGGGCTTGTTGGGCTCGTGTACTAAGTGATTGTTCACTAAAAGTCTTTTGGACTTAGTTTCTGCGTCCTGCGCTTGATTCCTGCACCACACCCACCTACAGCACCCTTGACAGCTGGGTTCCTGGAAGGCCAGTTCCTCTCAGCTCTGGGTGAATGTGAGAGCTCTTGACTAATGAATTTAGACTAGATGTTAATTGGGTATTTAATCAAGTGGTAGAAATATGTTGGAATGTGCTGGAACAGGCAGGAACTGACACCTAACCTTTATATCAATAGTGAAATACTTGTGAATATGAATCACTTGCTAATTAGGTTTAAGAAGGGAAAATACTTTAGAACAAAGCAACATTGTACTGTATAATGTTTTTCATCCATCAAATGATAATACTTTTACTGATATTGTCAGCATGAAGCAATTTAAAATGTTTTTTTAACAATATCACAGGTTAGAAGTCAGTCTTAGGTTTCAGACTCTAAACGTTGTGTATATGTATGACCTCACTATCTCGAAAAAAGCTGTGTGTGTGTGTGTGTGCGGGTGCATGTGTGTGTATGACAATTTTCCAGAGCAGTGTTTTAAATCCTGGTCCTGGAGACCCAAAGGGGTGCACATTTCTGTTTTGCCTTAGCACTACACACCTGATTCAAATCATCAAAGCTTGATGCAGAGACGGAAGAGGAAACCAGATATCTCACTCACTCTTTTTTTCTGGTTGAAAATTAACTAAGCAGACCAGACCCAGCTTCTATCACATTGGTGCCTATGGGTGAGCCACCACTTAAGCAGACCGGAACTGTGAATCTTTTTTCAATGTTAAACGACATGAGGGGGACATCTTCATCTTCATTTATCCACCATGTTTGCTTGATGATGAGTTGATTATTTAAATCAACTGTCTAGTGCTAGGTAAAAAACAAACAAATGCGCACCCCTTTGAGTCCCCAGGACAAGGATTAAGAAACACTGATCTACAGACTGCTTGAAGCGTCTTGCCAAGAATCTATCAACTAATCAATCACTTCATGAAATCTACTTATCTAGTTAAGTCCCATGAGAATCCACTGATACATCTCCTCATCCCTTTTTCATACACATCGATCACACATATTCACTTACACACAAACAGGTTTTTGCATAGTTGAGTCAGATCAATTCTGTCTGCAAAAAACACCATCTCCAGAACATTCCTATGTCCCTAACCCGTTAAAAGGCAGCGTTAAATGGATGGGGAAAGTAATATAAAAACTATTTAATATGTCAAGTATTTCTGGGAAACGGTTCAAAGTGAGCAAGCCAAAGCAAACCTCAGTCTCATTTTGAGGGTCGTTACCTCAGTCTGTGTGACACTACACAGACAGTTCACAGACTGGTCTCTAGCAAGACTATTTATGGAATATGATTTCACACAATTTATGATGATAATCTCTCCCATCTTATTTCCCAGGCAGTTGATGTGTTATAATGAAATTGTTTTTGCTCCCTGGTTTTACCACAACCCTATTAGTGGTTCTGGACGAGTGAAGAGAGCAGTAAGATGTCACTTTGACAGGTCTTTGCTCTGCTCTTGCTTTGTGTCTCTCCTCTGTTTACATTTGAAGTCCTATTTTTGAAGAGCGAAGTGACAGGCTGATTCAGCAAGGGGCCTCAGGGAACTTTAAGAATGCTTCAGATATACACTGACATACAGTATCATATGCAAAACCAATGGTAAGAAGGAAAGGCTTCAAATTCGGACCATGCACCCATTTCCAAGAAAATGGTTGTAAAACAGAATGGGTATGAGTCAGTTGCACGTCAAAACGTGTACTTTTGAAGGATGGAAACTCCTTTCCCTTCTATCTGCATGAGTAAGAAACAGGCTGCGTTGCCATATTTCAGTATTGTCCCAGATGACCCACCTCGCTGTGTTAAGTGGGTCAGGATGAGTCACCCAACCAGCCCTCTCCTCTCCCCTCCCATCTCCTTTCCTCTCTCTAAGGGTTGGTGGCTCCCTGGAGGAGGCAGCATTAGAGAGCCAGTCAGCCAGACAACCCACACCAACCCACAGCCCCCTGACTCAGAGTGGCAAGTACAACCCACATCAGCGGGACCACTCTATGGAGACAGTCTCTATGTTTACTGTCTAATGGAATCTATCAGCAAAATGCATAAAGTATAGTGTCTTAGGTATAAATAGAAATCAGCTGGGGATGCTCAACCTCGTGTAAATTATATGGTTCCAAATAAGCGATTACAATAGTGTTATAACTATTTCACTACTGCATCCATATTACTTTACCCCTAACACCCAAATTCCAACAATTGCATTACATTAGCCATTCCAAACTCACACCTGTAGGGCCTCAGAACCCTGTTTGATGGTGGTGGTAGTGATGGAGGCGGTAAAAACAGGAGCAATGCAGAAAGCCATCACCAGAAATGCAGATTTACAGTCCGGACAACAAATGTTTATATCTCACTAGACCAAAGCCCATTACCCACAACCAGTGGTTTCCTATTCCTCAACAGTAGGCAGCTATGGAAAAACATCTATGAAATAAAGACAAATACTTATTCTAACAACTCAATCAGTCACTCAACCAGCACGTCTCAGCTGCACTGTCCGCTTCAGAAAGTACAGGCCTATGTCAATACTGTGAGTGAAATGATATGTCGAAGGTTCCTTATGTAATTGTTTGAGTGTATATTTTAATTTATTTTGTGTGTCATAACAACTTGTGAGATGTACTATATCTGTTTCAACAAGTACCAACACTAGTCCCACAGAGTGAACGATAAAAGGCACTAAAAGGATTTTCCTGTCTTTCTGCGAAATGGGAGCAAAATATGTTTTGTGAAAATATAGTCCCCCACTTCCCCTCTGCCATCCAGGAACCCTGAATTATTTAGTAGATTGTTTATTTTGGATAAGTAAGCACTTTGGATTTCCTTAATGAGGACACAGGCTCTTTACTCTGTGATCATGCTGTTGTCAACAAAATGCATTCTTCAGTAGTGTCCATGTAATAAACATGATGGATTTGAGATCAGATCACGGTCAGGTTCAAAAGCTCTTCAAACGATCTGTCTGTACCAGAATATTGTGAAAGTTATATATCCGAAACCAGACCAGCAACAAAACTCCTCATTGACCTTGACTGACCTTGAAGAGTAATTCACCACCTTTGGGACTTTGATCTCTATACTAACTCTCTGACCTCTGACCCAGTGTTGACATCTGTAACTCACATCAGAGTCACCTTATAGGGCGAGACATGATTTGACACACATCTAAAAGTGATGGGAGTGGTACTCTAAGCACACCAAGAGAGGCTGAAGTAAGATACTATGGCTGACCATCTGTCCATCTGACCTCTAAGATAACATGTGATAACCTCTAACAGGAAGTGACGTCACCGGAGGAGAGGTGGCGCTATGGGTTCCATCCTGTCGTGGGCTGGGTTGGCAGGGACTCACAAGGAGAGGAGTACAAGGAGGAATGAACAGATTTGCTCAGCCCAGGGGGTGACAGACACAACACCTGCTACAGGACAGGAAGCAGAGTCACCTTCCTACTGCTATTCTCCTGGGACAATGGGACAGATAAACTCTCTCCTTCTTTACTCATTTCTTATTACACCTTTTTCTTTGCATCAACTACACCGTCTAGTGGTTGTTCTCTGAGTCTGAAATACCTACATCCTTTCCTGATTTCTGCTTTCCTGTTTGTCCTAATCTTTAATGCGTAGGCTACATCTGTGAGTCATAGTCCTGTTTATCAATTCTGAGTATAGAAATGGAGAAGTACTGCCACCTGCATGAACAATTCTGTCTGATATGAGATGCACAGATAGGTTTGTCTGTGTCCCCTGTGATTGACATAAGCGTGCATCTTTCTCTCGCTCTCCCCCTCTCTCTGTCTCTCTGTCTCCCTCTCGCTGCCTTCTGAGTAAGTCCCTCAACCCCTCGGACAGTCAGCCGGACAGTGTGTGGAGGAGTGGAAAACAGGCAGGAAACACTCTCTCTGCCCCCTCCCTCCGTCTCCACTCCCTCCCTCCATCCCTCTGCAGATTGTAGGTCTCTGCTCGCCTACAGCCATCAGCAGCAATCAGTTCTGCCCCAGTTACTGGCGCATCACAGAGACCAAACACATACACACACACATACACACACACACACACACACACACACACACACACACTCTCACACAGAGACCAGCAGCATATATATAATAATTGAACATCCTGTGCACATATGCATGCCCACTGTCTAAACTCATTCATATATCACACATCTAGCAGCACATAAACTCACATAGAAACACACAGAGACCAAACACAATCACTCACACACTAGGAAACAGATGATGCTCGGTCAGACAAAACAAAAGTGTCAGAGACAATAACATGTGTTCATGTGGACGATATACATATTTTGCAGTAAATACAGCCTATGGCCAAACATACAACAGTGCAGGCAGATCCTTTACTGAGCAGCTGTACTAGAAACACAGATAGCTGTTGAACTGTGATAGAAAGAGACAGGCAAACCAGGAGTTTTCACATAGCAATACACCTCAGGCAGGTGCTTTGAAACTCAGCTATACCAACATGATATGGTACTGTTTAGGATGTATCCCTCTATTATCTGCAGGTCACTGTCCTGGATTGGCCCGTTGTGTGACTGTCTGGATTGGTCCAGTCCAGTCCAGGGACCGTGTATTTCTGACCAGCCGGATGGTCTGGGGAAGGAGTCATGGGGTTTTTATGCATGATGCCTTAATATGTCCCACTCGGTCAGAAAATGGATGCTTCTGTCACTTCCAGGTCACTGCTGATTGGACTGGGTAAAGAGTCACCCCATGTGGGCACGACTCTCCAAACATGACCCTCCATAGCTGAGTGATGACAATAATAATACTCAGGCGCATTCAGAAGCAGGTCATACAATTCAGATTAGTAGATCAATCATTCTAAGGTATAATATAACCATCTGCCCAGGCTTTAGGCTACATACTAGAGAATATGCACTCTTTTCCCCAAAAGCACAGAATATTCCGGGCATCTGTGATTCAGCACCATTATTTAAGCAAATCACCCACACATTTATTTGAATGCTACAGAATGCGTCACTATCTCCGAGGCTTTGCTCACTGGAAAACACATCACTGACAGATCGGTTGTTGAAGAGAAAGAACTGCTGTTGAGCCTCTATGTCCGAGCCAGGAACAACACAGTATTTACTAACACTGGCTCTATACAGACACCTCATAGGGAGTTTGAGTGCGCTTGAGTCAGAGAAACAGACAGCAGCCGGGTTTGGGGGGTGGGGGGGGGGGATCAGTGGATGCAGAGACAACACAGAGAGAGAGAGAAGAGGAGGAGGAGCATTGGAGAGAATCTGCACTCATTAATCTTTCACTTTCATTCCCTCTGAATTATTGAACAACCCCCAGTCAGTTGTTTTATGTTGCAGTGCAATCTGGGCTCCTTTCTTTGATAAAGCAGCCCCATCCAGCCCTAATCTGGATGGGCCACTCCTGAGGTATCTCTCCTGGGATTCAGCCCTCTCAGATGGGATACGCTGCCTGCCAACCCCCCTTACCCGCTCTCCGTGCGCCCCCATCTCACTGGAGCAGATTAAAGGGTAAGAGGTGTCAAAGTCGCTACACTGCCACCCCGTCCCCCGTTCGCCACATCCTCCCCCCAAATTCTGACACGTTGTTATATTTTGAGATGGTTATTCTCTCTGTTAAATAATCTATTTGATGGTTCTTACACAACAGAGCTTTATGTATAAAACACACATAAAGTCATATCATGTAAATGTGAAGCTCCCAGAACAATTAGGTCTAATGATATTCTACTCAAGTTCAACATTATTAGAAATACATACTAAATGTGTTTATTTATTCATTCACATGCATAAAAACCCATTCACTAATACCAGGAAAATTCTGTCAGTTCTGCGGTATTGTTAATAGATTTTCCATATGTCTCATGTATTGTATGTTGACTCAACATACTGTAGGCCTGTCCATGGAGGGAACATGTTATGATCTGTGGCCTACTCAGATCGCCGTTGGTGGGTTGTCCTAATGTCACGCTCTGACTTCAAACAGTCCTTACAGTGAGTTATAATACTGTACCAACCTCACAACTCATCGTACACATGCATGCGCACACGCACACACACATACACACACACACACATACACACACTGTACAAGCATATTAGAATACAGAAAAGAAGAGGAGTATATAGACGGGTTGGTTGTTTAGCAACAAAACCAACGCGTGAGCAACTATGGGGCAAAACAGACCGGGTTGGCTTAGATTATTGACAACATGTAAACTATATTTCATGTCCAATGTTTATTGGTCCTCTGTAGCACAATTGGTAGAGCTTGGCGCTTGTAACGCCAGGGTAGTGGGTTCGATCCCCGGGACCACCCATACGTAAAAATGTATGCACACATGACCGTAAGTCGCTTTGGATAAAAGCGTCTGCTAAATGGCTTATTATTATTATTATAAATACATTTGCACAATGAACACTTGTTGTCTCTCAAATACATTGTTACAGTTGTTGGTTAGCTAGATAGCACATTTTAACCATATTTTGCATTGACATGAAATCAGTCAAAATACCTCAAAACAAGACATGGTATCAAGAACAAGATACAACTAGCTGAAACAAGCCACTTACGATTCACCACTTGGCAGTTTCTTGCCATTGTTGCTAGCTATCTGGCCATCCAGTATCACAACAACACACAGACTTCTGCCCCATTGAATCGTGTGCATCGTTTTTGTGACATTGTCAGCTAATCCATCTATGAGACAGGGGTAATAGGGTGGATAGAAGTGGAACGGATAGAGGAGTAGCGGTCATGGACAGAGAGAATAAGATGGGGATGCGAGGCCTCCCGAGTGGCGCAGCTGTCTAAGGCACTGCAATTGCAGTGCTTGAAATGTCACTACAGAACCGAGTTCGATCCCAGACTGTGTCGCAGTCGGCCGTGACCGGGAGACCCATGAGGCGTCACACAATTGGCCCAGTGTCGTCCGGGTTGTCCTTGTCCCATTGTGCTCTAGAGACTCCTTGTGTCGGGCCGGGTGCATGCATGCTGACTTCGGTAGCCAGTTGCACAGTGTTTCCTCCGACACATTGGTGCAGCTGGCTTCCGTGTTAAGCGAGCAGTGTGTCAAGAAGCAGTGCAGGGTCGTGTATCAGAGGACGTGTTGCTCTCGACCTTCGCCTCTCCTGAGTCCATAGGGAAGTTGCAGCAATGGGACTGGACTGTAAGTACCAATTGGGGTAAAAATTAAAATGATATGCTTTGTAGGCATTTGAACAATATTGTCTCCCATAGCATCATATCTCTTTTGACATATTCATTTTAACCGATCCACAGTATTGTATATAGAAGAGTTAGGAAAGCTAACATGGTATAACAGTCTTTTTTTTACCATCCCCTGCAGCCTTTTTGGATAATGTATGGGTTGTGATGCAGAAACATGTAAAGTTCCCGAGAAGGCTGGAGAATTAAAAGCAAAAACACCTTGCTCAGATGTCTGCAGCGTGTCCTAGATACATCTCTGCTTCTTGATATCAAATGGGAGCATGGGATCTGATCAAAGTGTTCTGAGAGAGAGAGGAAAGGAGAGAGAGCATATGAAAGACTAAGAACAAATAGAGGGTGAAAGAAATAAAAAAAGTTGACAGAAATTGAAAGACGCAGGGAACATCTTAAGAGTGAGAGAGAGTGAGAGAGAGAAAGAGAGAGAGAGAGAGAGAGAGAGAGAGAGAGAGAGTGAGAGGGAGTGTGTGTGAGAGAGAGAGAGAGAGAGAGAGAGAGAGAGAGAGAGAGAGAGAGAGAGAGAGAGAGAGAGAGAGAGAGAGAGAGAGACCCACCCAAACTTAAGGAAAGCTTTGACTATGTACAGACTCAGTGAGCATAGCCTTGCTATTGAGAAAGGCCGCCGTAGGCAGACCTGGCTCTCAAGAGAAGACAGGCTATGTGCACACTGCCCACAAAATGAGGTGGAAACTGAGCTGCACTTCCCAACCTCGTGCCAAATGTATGACCATATTAGAGACACATATTTCCCTCAGATTACAGCGATCCACAAAGAATTCGAAAACAAACCCAATTTTGATAAACTCCCTTATCTACTGGGTGAAAAACCACAGTGTGCCATCACAGCTGCAAGATTTGTGACCTGTTGCCACAAGAAAAGGGCAACCAGTGAAGAACAAACACCATTGTAAATACAACCCATATTTATGTTTATTTATTTTCCCATTTGTACTTTAACTATTTGCACATTGTTACAACACTGTATATATACATAATATGACATTTGAAATGTCTTTATTCTTTTGAAACTTCTGAGTGTAATGTTTACTGTTAATATTTATTGTTTATTTCACTTTTGTTTACTATCTACTTCACTTGCTTTGGCAATGTTAACACACGTTTCCCATGCCAATAAAGCCCTTAAATTGAATTGAATTGAATTGAATTGAGAGAGAGAGAGAGAGAGAGAGAGAGAGAGAGAGAGAGAGAGAGAGAGAGAGAGAGAGAGAGAGAGAGAGAGAGAGAGAGAGAGAGAGAGAGAGAGAGAGAGAGAGAGAGAGAGAGAGAGAGAGATTGATTGATAGAAATGGGAGAGCAACAGGGAGATTTAGAGAACAACAGGCGAAAGAGTAAAGAGGACACTTACAGTCCCTGAGCACAACTTAAGAGGAGCTCTCAAGTATGGAACAAAGCAAGGAAAAGGAGAGTGTTTCACTTGTGTTTCCCACCTCCATCTTTCAGTCCATCACAGCCATGTTAATGAGCCCTGCTTGATGGCCTGTGACCTTCCTCCTTGTTCAGTCAACTAAGAAATGAGATGCGTCTTAACGCAGCAAACCTCCAACCTTGGCCTGTCCTCTTCAGTCTCCCTCTCTCCCTTAGTGTGAGAATACCTGGAGCATCTCTATGTGTCCACTCGGGAGAGGAGACTATTTAACTTCCTGAGGGCTGGAAGAGGAGGCTGCTCTAAGTAGGTCCACAGAGAGAACGTTGTTCTCTCAGTGTATCCCAGAGAGGAGTCTAGAGGGGAGGACCCTTTCACTGAATGGAATCCACAGGGAAGAACAGTTGAATTAGTGGAACAGGTCTATTTCAGAGTAGAGACAGATTATACCAGGTCTGACTCAAAGCCAAGAAAGATCAGGAGTGGTTCCTCTTTCCCCTATTTTGTTTGAACTTACCAGTAATTACCTGCTAATATGGAATGCATAAATCAGGGATCCTCAACTAGATATAGCTGGAGACCGATTTTTTTCTTGAGCAGATGGTCGGGGGGCCGGAACATAATTACAAATAATTTGTAGACTGCAAATTGACCGCAAGAAGCCCAAACACATATAATATTTGATGAAAACATAATCATTTCAAATCTTGCTTACATTTGTATACGTTTACGTGTCTCTCTATTATGTTTGGGAATACTTGGGAACAGATTTCCAAATCAAAATCACTTGGAGCTGATTTCCTGGTGTTTTTACAGTCTTTTATGTCCAAAAAATAATGTAAAAAAAACGACTAAGAAAAATCGCCCGCGGTCCGCCAGTTGGGGATCCCTGGTATAAATCACTAACAGGAAATGACTACAGTATGTCTGTGTCACATATATCCATCACTATCCAACTGAATGCCTGAATTAAAAGAGACACATACAAACCCACAGTGCTGAGTAGCATGTGCCAGCACTAATGCAGTAGCCCAGATCAAGAGAGGCATCATCTGCCAGTCAAGAGTCCCCATGTCCCTGAGGAACAATAACGTCCTCCAGCTCACTGCCATCAGAAGCTCAGTCTGGACCAGCACAACACAGCTAAGACACAAGGCTGTACAGATGGAGATGGTACATTATGTACCTGGATACAGAGCTTATAACATGCACCTGGATATACAGCTTGGTGAAAACATTCAGAATTGAATTAACACTTTTTCTCATGTCATCAACAAATAAAACATGGCTAATATGTATAGCTTCTTTAGTACTATGTAATTCCTGGTACACATTGATATGACATTTCCCACTGAAAAGGCATAGGTGAGCCCTCGTGGACACCACATATTTAATCTTGAAGTATTTTATCCATCATCTTGATTGATTTGCTTACAGAGCCCACATACCAGGGAAGGCTCAATGATGGACCCTTGGCTTCTCCAGTGTCCTGGTATCCTTTATGCAGGTGAGGAGCAGGTTATATGACAGCATCAACTAACTCCTCCTGGATCCACTCAGGGTCAGACTCAAGTCAACATGACTGTTAGTAAGAGAGCATCCAGTATGATGTCACTCCATACACACAATCCAGAAATGCACCATCCATGCTAGGGATGTGACTGAGGGGGTCCTAACCCTAAGCAGAGACACAGACAAAGACTGAGGAGGCTTTGGCCAGGGACTTAACTAGCCTGGCTGCTAGGGCAACTCTCTATGCAAGCCTAGAGGACATGGAAGGACCCCTGGAGAAATAGATTAAATGAACTTTAGTTTCTGATAGTAAACGTAGGTCTCATTAGGAGTTGAAGTATCTTGTTGCACAGTAGAACCTTGAAGCATAACCTTGGCAGCAGCCGCAAGCTTTGTTTAACTGAGAGAGGTGTGGGATGCTGACTGTCAGGGGGTGGAGGAGCTTAAGACAGCATCCTGCCCTTTCCTGTCTCTTCACAATCTCATTCATCACATTAGTATTTGGTTTTATGGAAAGAACCAGGAGTTAGGATAAAGTAGGGATGCTCAGGGATAGAAAGGTTAAAGCCTGTATTTGGATACATTCACTGTGGAAATGGAGAAACATAAAATACTAGAACCCATGAGTCAAAAACCCCACTAAATGCCACTTAAGAATAAGGAATTCAATAAACTAACCAAACTCTATATCAGAGCCCATGCCTCCAATAGGAAGAGGGAAAATATGTCCTTAATCAAGTGTTCACATTTCGAGACGTGTTTTTCCTGTTTACCAGTACCCCATCTCCAATTTCTGCTCAAAGTCACTCTGACCTCAGAGTCCAAATATTTAGCAGGAGTGAGACCTGTTTACGGCACTCTGCACCACAGACAATGTAGAAGGGTGTTAAAAACTGTCTACAAAAGGGATGATCATCCCCAAATGAAACCTCAGAGATACATCTCATGGAGATACAGGCCAATTCAGACAGTGACAGGCTGAAAACAACAGCCTGCAGAGAAGAGCAGTGCTCTGTCAAAGAACAGGCAGCCTCTTCTGGGGATGTCCCTCATATTGTAGTCAGGGGACAGATATTATTCTGGAGAGCGAGAGCGAGAGCGAGAGCGAGAGAGAGTAGAATAATCCAAAATGTCTAAAAGAAAGTACCAAATAATGTATGCAGAGCGGAACTCTGAAGATTCCCTTTAATTGGAAATATAAAGAAAAGGACACTAACATTTTGGCACCATTTGAAATTAAGCCCCAAAACATCCTTATAATTCAAAGCACTGGAAACCCAAGAGCTGAACCATGAAAACAGTCCCCTATGTCAGCTGTTAAAAACACTAAACAACCATATTATCCAAACACACAGGGAAATCAATCAAATTCTTACAGAAATGAAAACCTCCTGTTTGACAAATTGGGAAAATGAAACAAAAACACAGAATAAACTACATTTCTATTTGGCCCTCAAAAGAGAATACAAATTGGCATAATATCTCTACTCAGTCAGAGATCTAAAACAGAGACATATCCTGACCAAATAAAGGCTCACTGACCACCAATTGGCTATAGAAAAAAGGAGACAAAAAAAGACATTGCTACCCAATGTCACGATCGTCTGGGTAAGGAGTAGACCAATACGCAGCGTGTTGAGCGAACATGATTGACTTTATTATACTAACGCACAAAAACCAAAACAATAGACGACTCGTGAAGTCCACAGTAACAATGACCGTAAAGGAACAAAAACCCACAAACACAAAGTGAAACACAGACAGTTAAATATGGCTCCCAATCAGAGACAACCAGCACACAGCTGACACTCGTTGCCTCTGATTGGGAGTCATTCATTCAAACATAGAAATAACCAACCTAGAACACCCAACAAAGAAACAGAACACATAGAATGAACACACCCTGGCTCAACATATAGAGTCCCAGAGCCAGGGTGTGACAGTACCCCCCCCTAAAGGCGCGGACTGCGACCGCGCCTCCACTAAGGCAAAACAGGGGAGGGCTGGGCGGGCATACCTCCTCGGCGGCGGTTCTGGCCCCGGCCTTGCCCACCACCCTCCAATCAACCCCCCATAGCGCCCCTGGTCCGGTCTGACCCCGCTGGCTGGATCTGGACTGGACATTGACGGAGCAGATTGCTTACGCTCCGTTGTGGAGCAGCTGACCGGTCTTACCAGGCTGACGACTCGCACCCCGGGCTTGGTGCGAGTAGCAGGAACGGGCTGAACCAGACTGACGACTCGCACCCCTGGCTTGGTGCGAGTGGCAGGAACGGGCTGGACCAGGCTGACGACTCGCACCCCTGGCTTGGTGCGAGTGGCAGGAACGGGCTGGACCAGGCTGACGACGCACCCCGTAGGCTTGGTGCGTGGAGCAGGGACAGGCCGGACAGGGCTGGCGACGCACACCGTAGGCTTGGTGCGTGGAGCAGGAACAGGCCGGGCTGGGCTGGCGACGCAC
Source organism: Coregonus lavaretus (assembly GCF_964263955.1). Lineage (NCBI taxonomy): Eukaryota > Metazoa > Chordata > Actinopteri > Salmoniformes > Salmonidae > Coregonus > Coregonus lavaretus. Next base: position 7,095,329 of record NC_140024.1, on the reverse strand, counting down.
ACCGTAGGCTTGGTGCGTGGAGCAGGGACAGGCCGGGCAGGGCTGGCGACGCACACCGTAGGCTTGGTGCGTGGAGCAGGAACAGGCCGGGCTGGGCTGGCGACGCACACCGTAGGTTTGGTGCGTGGAGCAGGAACAGGCCGGGCTGGGCTGGCGACGCACACCGTAGGCTTGGTGCGTGGAGCAGGGACAGGCCGGGCAGGGCTGGCGACGCACACCGTAGGCTTGGTGCGTGGAGCAGGAACAGGCCGGGCTGGGCTGGCGACGCACACCGTAGGTTTGGTGCGTGGAGCAGGAGCAGGCCGGGCTGGGCTGGCGACGCACACCGTAGGCTTGGTGCGTGGAGCAGGGACAGGCCGGACAGGGCTGGCGACGCACACCGTAGGCTTGGTGCGTGGAGCAGGGACAGGCCGGACTGGGCTATGGAGACGGATAGGAGACCTGGAGTGAAAAGCTGCCACAACCCGTCCTGGCTGAATGCCTACCTTCACACACTCTGTGTGAGGCATCAGCACAGGACGTACAGGGCTGTGTACCCGTACTGGCATAACAGCACGTGATACTGGCGCAGGATATCCGGGACCGAGGAGAGGCACTGGAGGCCCCGAGCGCTGAGCCGGCACACTCCGTCCTGGCTGCATGCCCACCTTCGCACAACACGTGCAGGGTGCTCGCACAGGACGTACCGGACTATGCCGGACCACTCGTGGCACAGTGCGCAGCTCCGCATACCGCGGAACCTGCCCAGTCTCATGCTGCCATGCCTGAGTACGGGGAGTTGGCTCTGCTCTCCATCCAGGCTCCGCCAACCTGCCTTCTGGTCCCCCAAACCCGGTGGCCTTCTCTCCTCGTCTCCTATTTCGCCCTGTGGCAGCCTCCTGCTGCCCAGTCGCCCATGCCGTGTGCCCCCCCCTAAAAAATTATTGGGGGTGCCTCTCGTCCGTCCGACGATGGCACTGCTGACGCCGCTGCTCCTCTCCTGCCTGGGTCTCCCCCTTCATAGCCCTCCGGTACCGGACAGCCTCCTCCTCGGTAATCTGCCCCCAACCGAGGAGGACATCCACCAGAGTCACCTCCTGCGTGTGTTCCTGGACACGCTGCTTGGTCGTTGTATGGTGGGTTTTTCTGTCACGATCGTCTGGGTAAGGAGTAGACCAATACGCAGCGTGTTGAGCGAACATGATTGACTTTATTATACTAACGCACAAAAAACAAAACAATAGACGACTCGTGAAGTCCACAGTAACAATGACCGTAAAGGAACAAAAACCCACAAACACAAAGTGAAACACAGACAGTTAAATATGGCTCCCAATCAGAGACAACCAGCACACAGCTGACACTCGTTGCCTCTGATTGGGAGTCATTCATTCAAACATAGAAATAACCAACCTAGAACACCCAACAAAGAAACAGAACACATAGAATGAACACACCCTGGCTCAACATATAGAGTCCCAGAGCCAGGGTGTGACACCCAAAGAGGAGCGTCTATGTAGTCACTGCACGACAGGGGAGGTAGAGACAGAGATGCACTTTTTCCTCTACTGTGAGAAATACTCCCAAATAAGATAATATTTTTTCAAGACAATATCTCAATTAATTCCCAACTTCTGTGCATTTACTAATGACATAAAGCTGGGAATTATTCTGGGTGAGGGAGAAACCTTAAATATTACTGCCAGATATGCATATGATTGCCATAGCCTGAGGGACATCCCATGACCATTAATTCCTTGAAGTGTTTACATTGTATATAACTTACAAGTAATACGTGTACATTTTTTTGTTTATTTGTTTGCTCTTCTTTCTTTTTCTTTTAATTAAATGTACCTGTAAACATGATTATATGTATTATTTTTGTTATTATTATTATTACTACTACTGAAATTAACTGTATTTCATTAACCTCATTGCATTGTACTGTATTTACTGAAATGCTGTACCACTACACTCTTAGAAAAAAGGGTTCCAAAAGGGTTCTTCGGCTGTCCCCATAGGTGAACCCTTTTTGGTTCCAGGTAGAATCCTTTTTGGTTCCAGGTAGAACTCGTTTGGGTTCTCCCTGGAACCAAAAAGGGTTCTTCAAAGGGTTCTCCTATGGGGACAGCCGAAGAACAATTTTAGGTTCTATGTAGCACCTTTGGCAATATTGCTTTGCTTTGGCAATATTACAAATTGTATTACATGCCAATAAAGCAATCTGAATTAGAGAGCGAGAGAGAGAGAGAGAGAGAGAGAGAGAGAGAGAGAGAGAGAGAGAGAGAGAGAGAGAGAGAGAGAGAGAGAGAGAGAGCGAGAGAGAGAGAGAGAGAGAGAGAGAGAGAGAGAGAGAGAGAGACTGTTGTCAGACCAGCTCCATGTGGACAAAGAGACAGAACATGGCTCTGGGGAGATCCATGGGGAAAGTTCATTGCGTGTGTAATAATGATTCACTGATGTTTTGAGTTTCCATATCTTTCCTGTGCTAACATGGCCATGATGTTTTAATAAGTCCCCTGCATTTCGTGGTGAAGTTTCACTTGATTGGATAGTGAATATTTCTCACATTTGCTGGGAAGGTAAATAGCCTTCTCCTAGAGGTGAATGGGACAAATGACATATAGCCTCTCCTAACCGAACCATGAATAAGACAGGAAGAGAGCTGGAGGCCAACCAGCTTTATGCTGAAGCCAGGATTTCCTTTCAACCCCAGCTACATCTGCCTCTCTCATCCCCTCCTTCACCTCACATCTCCCTTTCATTCACTTCCTTCCCTTCACACTCTCTCTCTCTGTCTCTGTATCAGCTCAGAGAGGATGGTGAAGGATGTGATTTCTTTAATAAGAACACCAACACTCGTCTGCACCATGAAAGACCAGAAACACTGCTGCTCAGTGCTCCGTTTAACATTCCAACCAGCAGACCCTCGTAGCACAAACACACAGTGTATCTCATGCGGCCAAGCACTTCCTCTCACCCTGACACACACACACATCCTAGAGCATGTAGCTAGGCCAAGGAGGCAGTGCAGTGTCGTCATGACAACTGGCAAGAATGTGGAGGCCATCATCAGCATGCGTGTCCACATCTCTGTCTCTGTATTTCTCGCCCTCTCTCTGCCTCTTGGATCCCTCCTAGCCCTACTCAGCCTTTAAGAGCTTGATGATACGTCTGTCGGATGAGGACTGAATATTGCTTGCGATGTGTCTGTGTGTTTAGACATGTGCACTGAAGTGAATTTGAGTGTCCATTATTGCCCGTTAGTATATGAGTAAGTGTGTGTGTGTGTGTGTGTGTGTGTGTGTGTGTGTGTGTGTGTGTGTGTGTGTGTGTGTGTGTGTGTGTGTGTGTGTGTGTGTGCTCCTGAAAAGAGCACACTGTGACTGCTGAGTGACCCTCACCACACCCCAGGGCCAACTCCATGCAACCCCCCTGAACAGAGAGGACAACAGGAGACAACAGCCCAGCACTGCAGAGACAAGGAGAGGCTGGTCCACTGTCAGGGTGGAACAGCAGGCTAGTAAGGGTCCTGACATGGTTTCCCATGCTGCTGTGACAATGAAACACTGCAACCTGAGGAACTTCACCCTTATGATAAACAGCAAACCTGGACCAGCGAGTCGTATCAGTAGGTACTATCACCTGTAGATGTATAAGTGGCAATAGTGAAAATATCCATCACTTGTAGCCCTATACTGTGTGTTCTGACCAGCAGTCCTGGTATCTGTCATCTGTCTAGACTAGAGGAACGACTGAAGGCCACAGAGGGGATAGTCAGGGCCAACAGGTAAGGACTAGGGATAAGGGAAGGGTGTTACTCTTAAAACGGAACTCTTTATCTGTGGGTTCAATAGGTCCAGTCTGAAAGTCCTCTGACGACACTTGGAGAAAAGTGAGCACGGAGTGGAGACAGATACAGGCCTGCTAAACACAGTCATGAATCAGATGTGAGAGAGAGAGAGCAGAGCTCCCACCACAGTCCTTTGTAGAGCTTCCCTGTCCTGTCCAGTGTGCAGAGCCAGAGCCCCCCACCACCGGCCCCCTTATTCCCACGATCATTTAACGGACGCTTTTCTCAACTGCAGCGCTCAGTCAATGAGACACTAGTGAACTCTGACCCCTTAGCCCGCCACTTCCTACCAGAGCTGAAGTTTTCAAACAGTTGAGGGGCCTTGATAGGGGTACTCACTTCCACAACACAGCCAGCCTTCCCTTCAACCCTACAGAATGCAGAGACACTGTACAGTGGGGGAAAAAAGTATTTAGTCAGCCACCAATTGTGCAAGTTCTCCCACTTAAAAAGATGAGAGAGGCCTGTAATTTTCATCATAGGTACACGTCAACTATGACAGACAAAATGAGAAAAATCTTTCCAGAAAATCACATTGTAGGATTTTTAATGAATTTATTTGCAAATTATGGTGGAAAATAAGTATTTGGTCAATAACAAAAGTTTCTCAATACTTTGTTATATACCCTTTGTTGGCAATGACACAGGTCAAACGTTTTCTGTAAGTCTTCACAAGGTTTTCACACACTGTTGCTGGTATTTTGGCCCATTCCTCCATGCAGATCTCCTCTAGAGCAGTGATGTTTTGGGGCTGTCGCTGGGCAACACGGACTTTCAACTCCCTCCAAAGATTTTCTATGGGGTTGAGATCTGGAGACTGGCTAGGCCACTCCAGGACCTTGAAATGCTTCTTACGAAGCCACTCCTTCGTTGCCCGGGCGGTGTGTTTGGGATCATTGTCATGCTGAAAGACCCAGCCACGTTTCATCTTCAATGCCCTTGCTGATGGAAGGAGGTTTTCACTCAAAATCTCACGATACATGGCCCCATTCATTCTTTCCTTTACACAGATCAGTCGTCCTGGTCCCTTTGCAGAAAAACAGCCCCAAAGCATGATGTTTTCACCCCCATGCTTCACAGTAGGTATGGTGTTCTTTGGATGCAACTCAGCATTCTTTGTCCTCCAAACACGACGAGTTGACTTTTTACCAAAAAGTTATATTTTGGTTTCATCTGACCATATGACATTCTCCCAATCCTCTTCTGGATCATCCAAATGCACTCTAGCAAACTTCAGACGGGCCTGGACATGTACTGGCTTAAGCAGGGGGACACGTCTGGCACTGCAGGATTTGAGTCCCTGGCGGCGTATTGTGTTACTGATGGTAGGCTTTGTTACTTTGGTCCCAGCTCTCTGCAGGTCATTCACTAGGTCCCCCCGTGTGGTTCTGGGATTTTTGCTCACCGTTCTTGTGATCATTTTGACCCCACGGGGTGAGATCTTGCGTGGAGCCCCAGATCGAGGGAGATTATCAGTGGTCTTGTATGTCTTCCATTTCCTAATAATTGCTCCCACAGTTGATTTCTTCAAACCAAGCTGCTTACCTATTGCAGATTCAGTCTTCCCAGCCTGGTGCAGGTCTACAAATTTTGTTTCTGGTGTCCTTTGACAGCTCTTTGGTCTTGGCCATAGTGGAGTTTGGAGTGTGACTGTTTGAGGTTGTGGACAGGTGTCTTTTATACTGATAACAAGTTCAAACAGGTGCCATTAATACAGGTAACGAGTGGAGGACAGAGGAGCCTCTTAAAGAAGAAGTTACAGGTCTGTGAGAGCCAGAAATCTTAGTTGTTTGTAGGTGACCAAATACTTATTTTCCACCATAATTTGCAAATAAATTCATAAAAAATCCTACAATGTGATTTTCTGGAGAAAAAAAATCTCAATTTGTCTGTCATAGTTGACGTGTACCTATGATGAAAATTACAGGCCTCTCTCATCTTTTTAAGTGGGAGAACTTGCACAAATGGTGGCTGACTAAATACTTTTTTTCCCCACTGTACATACACATGTACTTTTGGAAATCAGTTTGAGGCGGGAACATAATATGATACAATGACAGTTTTTATGATCACTACACCTTGTTATTGGATTTTCAACATTGCAGAACCTATTTTCTTTTTGTAAATTGAAGTTTATAATTTTAGTTTAGATAATAAAGAGAAATAGCATAGACAACTTTATTGACCCTCTGGCGCTAATACTTGGTTGCACGGTCTTTGCCCAACATAACTGGAGACAAACACTTCTTGTAGCCAGCAATGAGCTTGCTGCACTTTTCTAATGGCAAGTTGGAGCACTTTCAAACCCAGAAGTCCCGTATTCGAATCCTGGCCAATGCAGGAATCATTTTTAGTAATTAAACCAGGGAATCACATTGACAATGTTAAAACACTCATTATTCCTGGAGCAGATGGTGTAAGCAGAGAAAAAAAAAACTGTATTTTGTGTTAGATTGTTAAGAACCCAAGAGTTTGTATTTATTTAAAACATGGCAATGTTGAATCGGCCTGTAGTAAAAAGACACGTTTGTTGGTCACACCACACAGAGGTCAAACTAAATTGACCAAAATAAATTAAATATGATTTAAGTTGTCAGTTAATTAAATTCCACAAGGGAATCCACTCAGTAACATTGTTGTTTATCTTGATTGCCTGCGGGTTTGGTCATGCTAGTGGTCATGCTGACTCTCCTTATGCACTTGCATTGACACACCACTAGAGGATAGTGCTAACTAACACTGGAACAGCTTCTTCCTTAACAATTTCTGTTTGCTATCTCACCAATAGTCAAATTCTCTCTCTTGGCTTCACAGTCTGCACCTTAAGACCTCACCTGTGACAAAAGCGATAGGTGGAAAGTGGTGGAGACATGGAGAGAGCAGAGAGGTAGATAGAGACTAAACAGTCATAGCCGTGTCACTCATTTGAAAAGGAAATGCAGTGAAGATCAGCCAGTCTGGTGAATCACAGGTGTGGGGGGAACAAAAGATTAGTCACAGTTTTACATAATCCAACATCCACTAATGTGCCATATATCTACAGAGAGGAGCTAACGCTAACCCCTCATCTCGCTCTCTCGCTCTCTCTCTCTCTCTCTCTCTCTCTCTCTCTCTCTCTCTCTCTCTCTCTCTCTCTCTCTCTCTCTCTCTCTCTCTCTCTCTCTCTCTCTCTCTCTTCAATTTCAATTTAAGGGCTTTATTGGCATGGGAAACATATGTTAACATTGCCAAAGCAAGTGAAGTAGATAGTAAACCAAAGTGAAATAAACAATAAAAATTAACAGTAAACATTACACTCAGGAGTTCCAAAAGAATAAAGACATTTCAAATGTCATATTATGTATATATACAGTGTTGTAACAATGCGCGCAATTGGCCCAGGGTAGGGGAGGGAATGGCTGGCAGGGATGTAGCTCAGTTGATAGAGCATGGCGTTTGCAACGCCAGGGTTGTGGGTTCGATTCCCACAGGGGGTATGAAAAAATAAATAATGTATGCACTAACTGTAAGTCCCTCTGGATAAGAGCGTCTACTAAAATGTAAATGTGCAAATAGTTAAAGTACAAATGGGAAAATAAAGAAATATGGGTTGTATTTACAATGGTGTTTGTTCTTCACTGGTTGCCCTTTTCTTGTGGCAACAGGTCACAAATTATGCTGCTGTGATGGCATACTGTGGTATTTCACCCAATAAATAAGGGAGTTTATCAAAATTGGGTGGATCTTTGTAATCTGAGGTTAAATATGAATCTCTAAAATGGTCATACATTTGGCAGGAGGTTAGGAAGTGCAGCTCAGTTTCCACCTCATTTTGTGGGCAGTGTGCACATAGCCTGTCTTCTCTTGAGAGCCAGGTCTGCCTACGGCGGCCTTTCTCAATAGCAAGGCTATGCTCACTGAGTCTGTACATAGTCTGTACATAGTCAAAGCTTTCCTTAAGTTTAGGTCAGTCACAGTGGTCAGGTATTCTGCCACTGTGTACTCTCTGTTTAGGGCCAAACAGCATTCTAGTTTGCTCAGTTTTTTTGTTAATTCTTTCCAATGTGTCAAGTAATTCCTTTTTGTTTTCTCATGATTTGGTTGGGTCTAATTGTGTTGTTGTCCTGGGGCTCTGTGGGGTCTGTTTGTGTTTGTGAACAGAGCCCCAGGACCAGCTTGTTTAGGGGACTCTTCTTCAAGTTCATCTCTCTGTAGGTGATGGCTTTGTTATGGAAGGTTTGGGAATCGCTTCCTTTTAAGTGGTTATAGAATTTAACGGCTCTTTTCTGGATTTTGATCATTAGCAGGTATCGGCCTAATTCTGCTCTGCATGCATTATTTGGTGTTTTCCGTTGTACATTGAGGATATTTTTGCAGAATTCTGCATGCAGTCTCAATTTGGTGTTTGTCCCATTTTGTGAATTCTTGGTTGGTGAGCAGACCCCACAACCATAAAGGGCAATGGGTTCTATAACCGATTCAAGTATTTTTAGCCAGATCCTAATTGGTATGTCGAATTTTATGTTCCTTTTAATGGCATAGAAGGCCCTTCTTGCCTTGTTTCTCAGATCGTTCACAGCTTTGTGGAAGTTACCTGTGGCACTGATGTTTACATTTACATTTAGGTCATTTAGCAGACGCTCTTATCCAGAGCGACTAGGCCGAGGTATGTATAGTTTTTTTGTGTGCTCTAGGGCAACTGTGTCTAGATGGAATTTGTATTTGTGGTCCTGGCAACTGGACCTTTTTTGGAACACCTGTTTTTGTCTTGTTGTTTGTGTACAGGGATTTTATAATGTCGTATGTTTTTCCCTCAACCCCACTTTCCATCAATTTGTATAGCAGACCCTCATGCCAAATTGATTCAAAAGCTTTTTTGAAATCAACAAGGTATGATAATACTTTTCCTATGTTTTGGTTTGGTTGGTTTGTTTGTCAATTAGGGTGTGCAGGGTGAATATGTGGTCTGTCGTACATTGTTTTCGCTGAGGAAATGAACTAGTCTGATATTAATGATAATGAAGAGGATTTTCCCAAGGTTGCTGTTGACGCATAGCCCACGGTAGTTATTGGGGTCAAGTTTGTCTCCACTTTTGTGGATTGGGGTGATCAGTCCTTGGTTCCAAATATTGGGTAAGATGGCAGAGCTCTCTCTCTCCTGGTGCATAATGGTGTGATTGTGGAGAAGTGTGCCCTGAGGTGGGGGGTGTTCTCAACCAACTGACCGGCAATGTCTGTGTTGGAGAAGAAAGAAGAGAGCCGCCAGCACTTCCACAAATGGCTTCCTAAAACAGCACAGCTGTGGAATGATGCAGCGGAATTGGATTATGGGGCATCGCTCGCTGTTACATGGACCCGATTAAGCCGTACCTCTTTGTGTATTACGTAACACACACAGGGATGCCATCTGGGAAAGGCTATTTCTGTTTCTCTTTTCAGGTTTTAAATACTGTTGTTTGTGGATTCATTCAATCAGAGGCGCAACTTTGGTTTTAGACGTGGGGGGACATAACCTGGAAGGGGTTCCGAATTTCTAATATGACCCATGGCCCTTAGACGTCTCTATTTAGAACAACAAAAAGTAAGCAAAAAATGCCCACAGTCATCAAGTTAGGTAAGCGATCAATATTAAGTATGTTTAAGTCATTGATAAAACAGAACTAGATCAAAGGTAATTCAATAATCAATATTGTGTTGCACCAATAGCCTAACAAATGAACAACTCTTAAAAAAAAGTACAAAGACTTTTGATTGACATCCTCTATATCAAATTTCAGCCAGTCCTGCCAGCCCGAGCCGCCTGTAAGCCCGACCCACACCAGTCAAGTCAATAACTCAACTCTATCCCCAACACAATTTCCTTCCCACCGTTTTTTCCCCAAGGGAAAGGTTTGAAAAAAAAGTAAGCAAAATAAAACTCCTTTTGTTGTGCTGTATTCAATATAAGGCATCCAGAATTTATGAAAGTTGCCCAGTATTCCCTTAATCTTGTAATAAATCAGATCTAGTGATACATAACTTGACATTCCTGCCATCCATTGTGACATTACGAGAGGATAGCCAACCTTCCAATTAATGGCAATTGATTTCTTAACCGCAATAAATATTAGGTTACACAGTTTCCTTTGATAAAAGTCTCCAGTATCTTACATTTCCACACAAACAAAAACAGGGAGAAGGGATAATCTGTAGACATGCTGAGATAAAAGAACATACTCTTTGCCAGAATTTAGCCAGCCTTCACAAGACCATAACATATGCAAATACAGTCAGCTCCAAAAGTATTGGGGCAGTGACTAATTTGATGTTTCTTTGGCTCTATACTCCAGCACTTTGGATTTGAAATGACACAATGACTATGAGGTTAAAGTGAAGACTGTCAGCTGTAATTTGAGGGTATTTTCATCCATGTCGGGTGAACCTTTTAGAAATTACTGCACTTTTTGTACGTAGTCCCCCCATTTTAAGGGATCAAAAGCATTGAGACAAATTCACTAATATGTGTATTAAAGTAGTAAAAATGTAAGTATTTGGTCCCATATCCATAGCACCTAGGGGTGTAACAATCCATCTACTACATCGATGTATCGATTTATATTCATATGATCCAACTACATCGATCTGTGCTCGGCGAGTTGGCCTTTTGGACAACATATATCGATCTAACATCGTTTTAAAATGTAATAAATCGATTGTATCGATACTAGGAAATAACCCATTGGATTTAAGCACGTCAGACTTTATATGCAGGGGTGCACATAACTGGTACGCAGATACGCAAGCGCGACAAAAATCAGGAATGCGTAATGCCACCTGTGTTACTACGCGCCTTTGCGTACTTGACCGATCTTCTCATCTAACCTTACACATGACATGTTGCTTGTCAACTACTGTCAGGGATGTCCAAAAAGCAACAGACATTAAGCAGCTTCTTTGGCGTTTCGCCACCTACAAAGAAACGCCAACTGGAGCCAGAGCCGAAGAAAATACTTTTTTCGGAAAAGTGGCTCCAAGATGTGCAGTGGCTTGAAGCTAACGATGAGCGCACTGAAATGTGGTGCAAGATTTGCCACTCAAATCCACATCTAGCAGACAAAACAGGTGCATTTTATAAAGGCTCAAAGAATTTCAACCATCCTTTATTTGACAAACATGAAAAGAGCAAGGAGCACACGAATGTGGCGCAAGCCATTGCTAAAAGCTAGCCGAGAATAAATGTCCAGTCGCCCACTTGCCAGATGGCGAGACAAGCTGAATGAAGAACAGCGGCAAGCTCTGTTTAATATTTTTCTCTTTCCATAAAGCTAAACATCAGATCCATCAAAAAGCAGCCCCCAAAATTCAGCAGACTGCAACTTGGCTCGTAACTCCCCGCTGATGGTGTGAGCGATGCTAGAGCAAAAAAAACTGCTGCACTGAATAAAGCTATGTGAAGAAAATGGGATCTCCTTTGTGGAACTGGGTAAGTTTCATAATACCAGATGGTCTGCATGGAGGCATGAAACACTGTTAAAAATATAAAGACTATTGCCAGCCATTAAAATGCAACTGGTTACCAGGTATTTATTTCAGTCACACTGGTTGAATTTTTGGCTAAAAGGTTACTGAATCGATTTCAAGTCACTGAATCGTTTCGGATCGTATCGTTCTAAATGAACCAATATCGTCCTTGAATGTATCGACAACCACGAATCGTGATACAAATCGAATCGTTGTTAAAACGAATCGTTACACCCCTAAAAGCACCCAATGACTACATCAAGCTTGTGATTCTACACATTTATTGGATGCATTTGCTGTTTGTCTTGGTTGTGTTTCAGATTATTTGATGCCCAATAGAAATGAATGGTAAATAATGTATTGTGCCATTTTGGAATCACTTTTATTGTAAATAAGAATAGAATATGTTTCTAAACACTTCTACATTAATGTAGATGCTACCATGATTACGGATAATCCTGAATGAATCGTGAATAATGATGAGTGAGAAAGTTACATAGGCATAAATATCATGATATTTGTGTGTCTGTACATTTCTCATTGTGTATGACTTGGAGAAAGAGCGCAACACATACACAGTATTCCACGCAGACAACACCTGGCTCTGTTCAACTCTCCTGTGCGGGTCCTAAGCCAGCCTTTCAGAAGCTTTGCCTTCACACCGGCTGTCCGCACGCTCTGTGGTGTCCACGTGGTCCTAAATCCAGCCATCTGAAACCGCCAAACAGCCTACCCGACCGCTCTGAGGCGTCTGCATGGCCCTAAAGCCCACTTTTTGTATCACAGTGCAATGATAAAACTGGGGGGGGGGGGGGGGGAGTTGCGTGTAGACCAGGGGCGGTGTGTTCAATAGGGCGATATGGGCGACGCACTGCCAAACGGGAAAAGGAAGGGATTTTTTTTCTAATCAATTATATCACGGCAACAGTAGTTATCAGTGTTGTAATCTAGACGTCTGATCTGCCACAGTGCCACACTGCCACTAAATGTCCAATCAGGCTAAAGTCGTGCTTCAAATGGCCCCCCCCCCTTTTGGGGCGATTTCAGTCAGGTTGAAAATCGCCCAGAAGTCTGTCATAGACTCCCATGTAAAATCTATTTTTTTCAAATTTCAGAGCTTTCAATACAATCTCTATGGGTTTCTGAGGGCTTGCACTTACGCGCTTTCGTCATACGTAACGTAACCATGAACGTAACTAAGAAAAGAGCGGGTAGCAGCATCAATCAATTCACGTACTACTATCAAGATGGCTATAGCGTTCAGTGCAACTCGATTGTCTCTTTGAAAGAAGTTCACATCAAAGAGACAACCACAAAGTGCAGGAGCGCTTTTTTGAGTTCCTTCCCATCTCGGAATCAACCTCAGTCTCAATCGCCAGTGTGCTTTTGGAGAGACTGAACGGTCTTTTTGCCGACGACGTGAAAGTCAAACTCATTGCGCAAGCTTACGATGGAGCCAGTGTGATGAGGCGAGAGAAGGCAAAAGGTGCGTGAGCATTTCAAGAAAGGCCATTACATGCATTGCTATGCGCATCAGCTGAATTTGATCATGCAGCAAGCTAAAAAGTAACTAGTAAACTAGTCCTCAGCATGCCTGATTTCAATGAGAAAGTCATTGACCGCTTTGCTGCATTGAAAGAGAGAAGAGAACAGTTTCAGTACAAGTAATGTAGCCTCTCTCTCTCTTTGTCCCTCCCTGTCTGTCTCTTTAACACACACACGCCCAAATCAGTTCACAGTTGATGTTGTTTAAAATAGTTATTTTTCATTTTTTTTAAAGTAAACAATTTTTTTTACAAATCTATACAATTGGCCAGAATATGGTTGTTCATATTTACAAAGCCATACAGATAGCTGTGTTTACCTTTTCTAGAAATTATTTTCAAATTCTGTTTTCAGGCAAAATGTCTATCACTGTTCATTTTCACAAATCTATACAAGAGGGCAGAATATGGAAGTCTATAAAAATTTCTTATTACCAATAACTTGCATCAATGTTTTCAGTAGCCTCTATCAAAAGCTCCTGCTTGCTCAGGTGCACATATTTCCAATTCAACCATGAGGCCTTTTTGAAGCAAGTAATGTGTATATCAGTATTGACTTATATGCTGCCCCTGTCTTCATGTTGTTGCTGGACATATCTTTTTTTAAATGTGTGTAGGTCACCTAAATCATCAGAAAAATTGCCCCCCCTGAGAATTTTTTCAGGAGCCGCCACTGGTGTAGACCCACGCACTTTCTGAGTGGTTATGATGTTGCATAAGGGAGGATGGTTCCACCCAGAAAGGAGATAGTTTGGGTTTTCTCTTGCTGCTTGTCCTTGTAATAGCTTGCACTGTACATGTACAACATTATAGATATATACTAATAATGAGACGAATCGTCTTTATATGAGATTTTGATAGGAAAACAAAAGGTTTAGTTTGATCTTGTCATCCTCTCTCAGCATATTCAGTTGTGGACAAATATAATACATGGTATGTGGACACCCTTTCAAATTAGTGGATTCGGCTATTTCAGCCACACCCGTTGCTGACAGGTGTATAAAATTGTAAAAACTGTAAAGTTTGGTGGAGGAGGAATAATGTTCTGGGGCTGTTAATCATGGTTCGGGCTAGGCCCCTTAGTTCCAGTGAAGGGAAATCTTAACGCTACAGCATACAATGACCTTCTAGACGATTCTGTGCTTCCAACTTTGTGGCAACAGTTTGGGGAAGGCCCTTTCCTGTTTTAGCATGACAATGCCCCGGTGCACAAAGGCGAGGTCCACAAAGAAAGGGTTTGTCGAGATCAGTGTGGAAGAACTTGACTGGCCTACACAGAGCCCTGACCTCAACCCCATCGAACACCTTTGGGATGAATTGGAACGCCGACTGCGAGCCAGGCCTAATCGCCCAACATCAGTGTCCGACCTCACTAATGTTCGTGGCTGAATGGAAGCAAGTCCCCACAGCAATGTTCCAACATCTAGCAGAAAGCCTTCCCAGAAGAGTGGAGGCTGTTATAGCAGCAAAGGGGGGACTAACTCCATATTAATGCCCATGATTTTGGAATGAGATGTTTGACGAGCAGGTGTCCACATTCTTTTGGCCATGTAGTGTAAATTGGCACCCTTGCACTTTTCTTAAACAATTAATTCCCTATTGCTTCTCAAATAAGTTGAAATTTAAAAAAAAGTTTGGTCTCCACATCTTGTTATTGTATTATCAACATTCCAGAACCAATTTTATTTTTGTAAATTTAAGATTATATAATTTTATTAGGAAATAAAGACAAGTGGCATGGACAAACTGATTGACATCGTGGAGCTAGTCATTGGTTGCACAGCCTTCGGCCAAGATAACTCATAACTTGCTTATTGTAGTCATCAATGAGCTTGCTGCACCTTTATACTGGTAATTTGGCCCACTCTTCAGCAGCAAACAATTCTTCAATGTTTGTCCACAAGCGGGAGCTCAGTACTGGGATACATTGCTGATTCCTGCCTGTAGCTCACTAGTCCCTATGAGGTGTCTAGTGATACAGGTTATGGGCTCTATAGGTGATTAGTTGTTGGTAGCATAGTCGAGGGAACAAGCAGGGTTGGATACGACCATGCTATTATCCCACACACAGTCTCTGTGGTTCATATGAACCCCAAAATGAGCTGCCTTTCTCCAGCTCAATGCTTTTCATTCCTGGGAATTAGATTTGATTATGAATAGCTCCGTCTGTAACAACAGAAGTGGTTAGTTTTTCAGAGCTGTTTGTCCCATTCCCAGGTAGGTTACAAGGCGTTTTGTCACCAGTACCTATGACTGGTTGGTAGGGTAACCTCCATGATAAAGTTTTTTTTTGTGACAACAGCACTGCCAAATCGGGGACCTCACTGATTGCCGGAGCCGTTGTACCCAGAGTGGGCCAGGCTTTAGGCGAACCTTGGAACATAAACAACATTTTTTAAACCTCAAGTGTTCACGGGTGTCAAAAGTGTTGTGTCTCCCGCATGTGAGTTGGATGAAAAGTGTCCCTTCTCCATGTTCAAGAGTGGTCAAGAGTGATGGAAATTGAAAAATAACCAATCTCTCCCAGTCCACAAGGTGGCGTCCTGCCCCTTCAGATGGCTCTTCACGCAAGGCTGTCTGCTCTGACCAATGGCGCACATGCGCAGTGTCGCCCAGGATCATGCGAACAGTGCATTTGCATCCCCCACGCTTCTGTAGCGTCATCACGCTGGCTGTTCACGAGGCCTCAGCGCCCGTTTTGAGTTGAGGAAATAGACTCGCGTTTTCAGAAGCAGGCAATCCAAGTGGTTTCTATGTTGAAGATACCAGACGGCTGGTACCATATTCAGTCTCTAGGCTTCATAAAAAAAAAAGAGCTGCCTGACTCCATCTCAGCGCATTCCGTTAGACACTCACCTGGACGCATCTCGCACAAACCAATGCTGGCGCTAAGACTGTACTCAACAAGCTGTATAGGGCCATTAGCAAACAAGAAAATGCTCATCCGGAGAAGGAGCTCCTAGTAGCATGTGATTTTAATGCAGGAAAACTGAAATCCATTTTACATCATTTCTACCAGCATGTCACCAATGCAACTGGAAGAAAACAAACTCTTGATCACCTTTACTCAACACACAGAGATGCATACAAAGCTCTCCCTTGCCCTCCATTTGGCAAATCTGATCATAACTATATCTTCCTGATTCCTGCTTACAAGCTACAAACTCAAACAGGAAGTACCAGTGATGCACTCAATATGGAAGTGGTCAGATGAAGCAGATGCTAAGCTACAGGACTGTTTTGCTAGCACAGACTGAAATATGTTCCTGGATTCATCCAATGGCATTGAAGAGATTACCACATCAGTCACTGGCTTCATTAATAAGTATATTGACGACGTCGTCCCCACGGTGACAGTAAGATTGTAGGTAGTTTATCCAAATACGTTTCATGAATATCACAATGACGAACCAGAAGCTGAAGTCAACACTTTATTGGTTTCTGATGCAGCTGGAATCATTTAGTCACTTGTCAGTACATTTGTAAAAATAATAATGATATAAAACATATTATCAAACACCATTATATACATATCTACAAGAGCTATCAATATCTACACCAGAATGCAGTTGTGAGCAGTTAATAAATTGGGATTCGCGAGGTGAACATACTAGTCTAAACAATATATACTGAGAAAAGCACATAACGGAGGGACCTACAATTGTGGGGGGGAGAACGACTGTGAGAAGGTCAGTACTGGTGACTTTTTAAAAGGACATTCTACTCCAAAATTAATGAAAATAGCATGATGCTGACATCTAAAATATACTGAACAAAAATATAAATGCAACATGCAACAATTTCAAATATTTTACTGAGTTACAGTTCATATAAGGAAATCAGTCAATTTAAATAAATAAATTAGGCCCTAATATATGGATTTCACATGACTGGGAATACAGATATGCATCTGTTGGTCACAGATACCTTTAAAAAACTGTCCGTATCTGGTGTGACCACTATTTCAAATCAAATCAAATCAAATTTTATTGGTCACATGCGCCGAATACAACAGGTGCAGACATTACAGTGAAATGCTTACTTACAGCCCTTAACCAACAGTGCATTTATTTTAAACAAAAAAGTAAGAATAAAACAACAAAAAAGTGTTGAGAAAAAAAGAGCAGAAGTAAAAATAAAGTGACAGTAGGGAGGCTATATATACAATAGAATAGAATAAAGTGACAGAAACATGAGGTGATGGTGGCAGATGAATGGCACGACAATGGGCCTCAGGATCTCATCACGGTATCTCTGTGTATTCAAATTGCCATAGATAATATGCAATTGTGTTCGTTGTCCGTAGCTTATACCTGCCAATTGCACGCTCCCTCAAAACTTGAGACATCAGTGGCATTGTGTTGTGTGACAAAACTGCGCATTTTAGAGTGGCCTTTTATTGTCCTCAGCACAAGCTTCACCTGTGTAATGATCATGCTGTTTAATCAGCTTCTTGATATGCCACACCTGTCAGGTGGATGGATTATCTTGGCAAAGGAGAAATGCTCACTAACAGGGATGAAAACAAATCTGTGCACAAAATTTGAGATAAATAATATTTTTTTGTGTATGGAACATTTCTGAGATCTTTAATTTCAGCTAATGAAACATGGGACCAACACTTTACATGTTGACTTTTATATATATATATTCAGTGTAGTTCAGGGGGGTGCTGAAACTAACAACTAAGGGCTGGCCTTTGAATAGGACAACCTGATGATCGAATAGGCCATGTGGCCAACACCGTGCAACACCCCAAATGTAAGTCTAGGCCAGTCAAATGCCAGTTAAAGGCCTTGTCACGCCCTGGCTCTGGGGACTCTGTTATGTTGAGCCAGGGTGTGTAGAGTCTATGTTTTGTTTTTCTATGTTCAGGATCTAGTTCATTGTGTTTCTATGTTGGCCGGGGTGGTTCTCAATCAGAGGCAACGAGAATCAGATGTTGCTTGTTGTCTCTGATTGGGAACCATACTTAGGCAGCCGTTTGGGCATTTGTGTTTGTGGGATCTTGTTCTGTGTTGGTTTGTGTATGTACCCAAGGACTTCACGTACCGTTTTGTTGTTTTTGTTCGTGTGGTGATATATAAATAAAAGATGTTCGCATTCCACGCTGCGTATTGGTCCACTCCTTTCAATGATCGTGACAGGCCTAGTGCAGTCCCACATTTTTTTTTAGGTGTTTTATATATATTTCCACACTATGGGCTTGGAATAATACTGTCAAATTGTGAAAATGATGATAATGCCATTTTAGTGTAAGATAGGAGTGTGCCGACATGGCCATACTAGTATCTGTAAATTGACAGTTGATAGTCGGATCGGATCAAATGATACTCGTGATCAGAAGAAACTGAAGTGTTTTAATATGCCCAAATAGATGTTGGCAAAATACCTCCCTGCACGTTCTCACTGCAAAAAAGCTGCAGATTAGGAGCAGCATGTGGAGGGGTGGGTGTGTATGTGTGTCTGTGTCTGTGTCTGTGTGTCCTCAACTTGCAGCAGGCAGCCAAGTTTGCTGTCACTCAGTCAGAATGCGCATTAGAGTTGAATATTTTTTCTCTTCCCTTGCCCCACTTGTTAGATATTATGCACATTGATAGCTTGATAGAAACATCCTCACCATGTGATTTATCACAGTAGCAGGCAGTATCAATCTAAATGAGCAGACCCAAAACATGTGAGGAAAAGTGATTGGGTGAAATTATGAAGCAAGTGAACGGAGAAATAGAGCTTCACTCTATTCAATCAGAGCAGCAGGCTCAACGTACAGCCCGCCCTTCTGTTTACAGACAGGTAAACCAGCCAGTTGAGTTATTTAGACCACGCACATGACTGACTCAAATACAGGACAGTATGGTTTAGAAACTATGTGACTGACTGACATGAGAAAGCTGCTTGCTGGCACCTGAAAAAAACTTTTTTTCTGATCACGGATAATTACAAAAAATAATAGGTTCATAATCATATCCAGAAAATTGTCCATATCAGTTAATATCCTTGTTTCTTCCGACTCCTCGGCACACCGCTAGTGTAAGAGCTGTTTGAAAAGAATGGCTGAAATTTCAGCCTGTTTTGGTGGGAGTCTTAGAAAAAAGGGTTCCAAAAGGGTTCTTCGGCTGTCCCCATAGGAGAACCCTTTTTGGTTCGAAGTAGAACTCATTGGGGTTCCATGTAGAACCCTCTGTAGAAAGGGTTCTACATGGAACCCAAAAGGTTCTACCTGGAACCGAAAGGGTTCTACATACAACCAAAAAGGGTTCTTCAAAGGGTTCTCGTATGGGCACAACCCAAGAACCCTTTAAGGTTTTCGGTTTTCAAAGAGTGTGCCTGGTGACATCACCAGGTGATAAATTAGTTAGTAAAACATTATGAAAGAGAGTTCCAAACCTCTCTGACAATAACAGATCGTTTTCAGTTTCCCCTCCACACTCAGACCCCTCCCAAACAGTCCTACTACAATTCTTGCTTGACAAATTGCCTTTTCTAAGAATATATTGTTTCTTTTTGACCATTTTAATTGAAAACAATCACATTAAGGTACTTAAATTGTTAGCCAGAAATTATATAATGTTGAGATAGAAATGGCTGCACTGGACCTTTAACCACCACATGCAAAACATTGCATTTTTCCTTCCTTGATATTGACTTCTCTCTGTCAGAGTCACAGAGCGTTGCGAGTGTGGAGCTTGATAGGAATCAATTCATATGAAAGGTAAGTTGAACACCTTCTGCACCTTGTGTTTTTGTTAAGTTGATTAACAAAATGTATAGCCTGCATACTGAACATGACATTTTACGTAAGGTTATGTACAATTGAAATATGGCTCACGCGATTATATTTTTACATTTTAGTCACTTAGCAGACGCTCTTATCCGGAGCGACTTACAGTTAGTGAGTGCATACATTTTTCATACTGGCCCCCCGTGGGAAACGAACCCACAACCCTGGCGTTGCAAGCGCCATGCTCTACCAACTGAGCTACAGGGGATCACATATGTCTGTATAGTTTCCCAGTGGCCAGCTATTTATTTCCCAAGGTATTTCCTGAAATCTCATAATGTGGTATTTTTCTAATTTACAGTTCCATCTTCATCTAATATGTTTCAAATTTCACAATTTGGCGTTTTTGTGTTGGTGGTTTATTGTTTTGTGTTGATGGTTTATGAAGCATCCCCTTCCCAACCACTTTGTCCTGGTGAGTATAGACCAATGTGTAGACTAACTAACTAACTAACTAACTAACTAGGCTAATGTATTGAAATGTCTCTTCTCACTCCAAATATTTTTTCCCCTGGATGTTTAGTAGGTCTATGAAATAGTACAGTTTTTGCCACAAAAAACACCTACTGTAATTTAATTTCCAACATTTGTGATTTTTTTTTCAGATGGTTGGTTAGATCTCAGAGGGAATGGAATATGTACGTATCTTTTCCCCTTAATTGTTCTGTAAGATCTGTCTTGTCAGTGGAGAGGACCTTTTGTTGTTGTTGCATTTAAAAAATAAAGAATTCCTCATAGACATTGACAACAGCTTTCACGATGGTGAACTATGTATCTTTTCTATTCAACTATGGTGTTGTTGACAAACATTTTACTTTTTATTAAAAAATTACTAAATGCATTACATTATTGTATATTGTCATTAAGACTGATTAATAACTTAATTATCATAAAATACTTTTTTGTGTTTTGAATAACTAAAAGACTATACCCTTAAATTGAATAAACTTCAGTAAGCCATGGAATTGAATACTGTTCAGGGATTGCATCAACTGTTTGTTTCAGATTGTATCAAATTTCGTGAAAATTCCAACAAAGAGACCGCAGCAGATAATCATACAATACATTGTGTGGTTGAAAACAATTCTAACAGTATGTTCAACTATATTCTAACTATATTTATTTTACCCTGTTTCTCTCACAAGAGACACTATTGCCACTTACATGTGAAAATAATCTGTACTGAATTTCTTGCCGTGCTTTCAGGACCTGAATGCAACTGCACAATTTCCAGTCTTCCACTGATGTATAGTCTAATAATGGACATAATAAATATCCAGAAGTGCATCGACTCTGGACAAAGACAGGTGTCTTCATTCACATTGAGCACAAACCGCAAACTTTCTGATTTGTTGTCTGTATTATCAGGTAATTTGGTTGCAGCAAAGTGCAGTTTCTTGACCTTGATGTCCAACTGCTGAAAACACTATTGCATATCTGAGTAACATATTTGTATTCATTTATTTAAACTTTACTCAGGTTATTATCAAATGTATGAAACAAACATCACCCATTTGCCAAGAGGAATCATGTGTAGATTATCTAGCCTTATTTTGTCATGAACCATAATAAAGCATGCGTCTTTACTCAGTGTAAATTGATTTGACCAATACCCTGGACTATGTTCTCTACTTACAGATTGCCCAATCAACATCACTCATCCATATGTTGATGACTGCAAAGAAATGTGTCTAATGAAATGTGTGGATCAATGGACCTTAATCAACATGGAAAATCTAAGTCAGACCACTCCTATTAAACCAAAAAATAATATCACGATCACCACCTCAAATATTTTGAGAGAATGTGATTCTGAAGACATTGGACAGACATATAAAAAGAATGACCTGACCTCTGTTGATGAATTGATCAGGAAATGTAAAGGAAAGTCAGATACAGTAAAGAATGACCAGAAGTCGATTTCCATAACAAAGTTAGTCCACTTATCATTTGAACTGAAATCAGGGCCGGCCCTAGCCTTTTAGGGGCCCTAAGCAAAATTGTGTTGCTGGGGGGCTCTAAGCAGTCGCTTATGTCGCTTATGCCTAGGGCAGGCCCTGACTGACATTTATTTTAATGTAATTTGAGCTATGTCAATGTCTGACTGACAACTAAACATGTTTTCATGGATTCTTTTTTGGTTGGATTATTCAGAACTGTGATTTTTTTGTTCCCCTACCACAGAACATTTCACAACATTACCAAGCAGGGACCTCAGAAAGTAATCCTTGAAAGCCTCAAAGGCTCAGTGACATCACATCAGAAGAACAATTTGCTCAACTTTAGAATGGCTCTACCCTCCACCAATAATGTAAGCATCAACGAAAGGGAGGGATGGAAAGAGATAGGTCAAAAGCAAAATGTGGATATCGCCAGTCACCACATTTATAACTCTTTCTCAATCTCCACCAGGCCATGTTGGAGAGGATGGATGACATTTGGTTGGAGATTCCTACTGAGGCTTTTAATGATTTTCTGGGACACACAAAAGAGGAAGTTAACCTGGGAGTATTTTGGTTTGAGAATGACAGCCTGTTCCCGGTAAAACAACAGTAACAACTACATCTCAGAGATATCTAATGAAACAGACCTGCACTCATAACACAAATAGACATATTTCAGGACATCCTCATTTTAACAAAAGCACAGAAAAACATCTGTGGTTCTTCCTCATTTAACTCCAGCATGTGAATAGTGTAGTGACAACACATTGGTATGAACATACACTGACATTATTAGTGCACATTTGAATGAAGCCCAAACTGCACCGTGACAGCCTGCTATGGAAATTGGCTTCATTTATTTAAAGACACAACAACCACTTGTATCTCTGTCATCTATGTAAAGTTACAATGCAAACTTCTGCCTGCTCTCCCACTTTTTCATTCATTCATTGTCGTGCTTCTAAGCTAGCAACCAGTCACACTATTGCTCAAAAGCCCCTACAATACAACCTGTTGACAGAACTTCAGATAAAAGAGAACAAATTTACTGAGAAATATATAATTGCTTGTTGTTGTGACTCAAACATCATGCCCAGTGCCTATACAAAAATATATCCTTTGAGGTATTTGGTTCTGAGGAGAAATGTGGTCCTCTCTGAAATGTCTTATTAACTTGTGTCTTTAGAGAGAATGTATATCCTTTCTTCTGATCACTACTAGGTGAAGGAGAACAACACTAAGCTCCTAAACAGTCGAGTGGTATCCGTCGATGTGGGAGAGGACATCTCAGACCTTAGTAACAATATAAAGATCACGTTCCGCTTCCAGAATGCATCACTGGTCAGTGAGCAGTGAATATTTACATCACAATCAACAGTCACACTCTCTTGTTTAATATTTATTATATTTTTGTTATTTCACCTGTCTGCAATCCAACAATTGCTTTACAGCTCCAATAATTCATGTTTATGATATGGTGAGGATTGGAATAGGATAGTGACTAATCAGGTTATTTTCTCTGATAGGAAAACAAATCACTAACATGTGTGTTCTGGGATGATGAAAATGGTAGTATTATTTATTAACTAAACAAAATAATAGTTTTATGAAACAAAATGATATGTTGAAAATGTTTTACTGTATCTCTTTGTTTCACAGATAGTGTTGCACAATGGAATTCCTCTGGATGTGTCACTGAGACAAAGGAAAATCAAACAATATGCTCTTGTAACCATCTTTCATTCTTCGCAGTACTTATGGTGAGAAATAATTTCTTAACCTAGCTTAAATATGTTATAACCTCATTTTAACATTCTTCTTTCGATTAATTAATTAAGGGCTCGATTCAAATAATGTCGCGGAAGATCTGCAGTATAGCACAATCGAAAGTTAAGTGCAATGTTCCCGCCTTCGCGGAGACTGCATTCACGCTAAGCTACTTATATGTCCGCTCAATTGGAAATGACCTTTAAATTTCAATCATGCTAAACCGCGATATGGATTTAATTAAGTCCACTCAATCAAAGTGTGATCTAGCCCCTGTGTGTGTGTTGACGGCAGGCACCAGGCAGTGTCTCTAGTGCCAGTCTGAGCTCCTCCTCTGTGTGGTTGCTGACGTTGTTGTCCAGGGTGGGCTGTGGAATATCCCTCTGTTTCCTGTGTCTGGCTCTCCTCATCCACCTCAGGTCAGATTCTACCGACAACTAATACTTATGTCCACGACATGCAAACAACGAGCCATCACACACAATGCCACTCAAACAGAACATCCTCATTGGAAAAAATCGTTTTGTGATTCAAAGTACCATTTTTACATCATCAGTTGTCACACAGTGCTTTTACAGTAACCTGACCCCAAAGATTTAGCAGAAGGAACCTAGATAGGAACTGCCGTAACAATGAGATTTGCTATGTTGTTGATTTTGACATTAGATTTCATTATAAATTCTTCCTCCAGAAGGGGTAAATCTGATGATTCCCTGTGCATCCACATCCACCTGTGTGTGGCGCTTCTGTGCCTCAACCTGACCTTCCTCACCAACGACAGCCTAGCCTCTCTTGGTGTCCATGGCCTGTGTGTTGCTATAGCAACAGCCACCCACTACTCCCTGCTGTGTACCCTCACCTGGTTCTCCCTGGAAGGCTTCCACCTTTACCTGCTCATCATCCGGGTCTTCAACATCCACATCAACAGATACCTCCTCAAACTGGGCCTGGTAGGATGGGGTGAGTGCAGTAAATCAATGGTGAGGACAAGTATAATCAGACTAGGCGTGATCAGTGAGAAGTAAAAGTTTCACCCAGCTGCACATGGTATTGTCCAGCTTGATCAGCTCCTAGCTGAAGGGATCTGTGGATCTTTCCAGCTTTCATTGCTTTAAGGAATCTACGCTGTCTCTTGGTGTTTGACTCAACTGGGGAACCCAAATGAAAATGTTCCTTATCTCTTTCAGGAATACCTGGCATAGTAGTTATCATAATTGTTGCTTGTGGCAAATATGGAGAATACAACATATACCAGCAAGACGGTGGTGCTGTTAAAATGTAAGTAATATTATAATTATAATTATATGTGTTTTCATATCACCAATGACTCCCTTTCTCTCTGTAAAAAACAGACTGACTGTGTCCCTGTCTGTGTATGTATGTGACTGTGTCTGTGACTCCCCCCTTCTCTCCCTCCCTCCCCCTTCTCTCCCTCCCTCCCTCTCCCTCTCTGTCTGTCTGTCTGTAGGTGCTGGTTGACTGACTCTGCTCTGACCACGGTGTCCTTCTCGTACTTCGTGCTGACATTCGTGGTGAACGTGCTGTGCTTTGGGTCTGTGACAGTGAAGGTGGTGAGGGCCCACCGTCAGAGTCCAGTCCTGAGGGAGAGTGGTATGAGCAGGGGGACAGTACTCAGTCTGCTGGGTCTGGCCTGGCTCCTGGGGGTCTCCTGGGGGGTCCTGCTCTTCCAGTTTGGCCCCCTGAAGGAGACAGCCTTCTACATCTTCTGCACTGTCAACTCTCTCCACGGTGAGATAAGATACAGCCCTTTATTCTCATTCACATCAGGAACACACATATGCACACATACATACATGGAAGTCTTGTGTACGGAAGCACAATCACATGCATAGTCAATGATACAAATCTCATCATGGTAATTTAACTGCTGTTAATGTAATGGTACATATATTTAGGGGCATGGTGGATGCAAAACACATTTACATTGGTGTTTGTAAAAGCATGCCTTTATAAAACACTGTAGTTAATGTCCTGGTTGTGGCATTGATACCAGATTACCAACCCAGTCAAAGAACGTGGTCTATGGTCAGGGACCTACAGTATGTTCTATTACACCACTATGTGTCACTATTGTATACAAAGACAGACTTATCATCTTCCAAGAGCAGCTCTTGTAATTCAGTCAAAATCCTTATTACAACCTACAGGCTTCTTCCTGTTTCTACGCTATTGGGCTTTAACTCGGCCAGAGAAGGCATCTATCTCCACGGCAACCACTGTAGCTTCTTCAACTGAGATGCATCCAACTGAGGCCAGTCCCTGACTAACATGGTTACTACTAATACCACGGCTTCCATTTTGTTACCACAGAAGCACAATATTTAGTATGTCGGTTTAACATACCACTATAGGCAAACATAAGCATCAATTAAAGGGCAAGCACCAAAATAATAACGTGTTTCTAGGTTTGCTCGTACGTTTTTTTTCAAAGTTGTGCTGTTTATTGCACTTTTTGCTGTGCATGTTGTTGTATTTTATGACACATCTTCCATGCATATTCAGTTTTGATGTGTATAGTCCTAGGTAAATAGGCAACACATCTATTAGGTTCAAGTTATTTTCATCCCCATCTCTGAAAATATGAACAAATACGTTTGGCTACCCGATCTGTTACTCACCATTGTGCATGAGGGTAAGATGGAGTGGTCGACTATCAAGTGGTGCCTTTCTGTTTCTTTGATTGTCATAAAAAATCCTCTGAAAGATAGTATGTCCTTTTTTAGTCCATCTGTAACATTTTGGATCATTTTGATTTCCCCTTTGGTTTTTGCAGAATAGGCCTACAGTAGCCTATGGGCTACCTGAGATAAAATGAGGCCTAAATTAGTCAAGTAGATAGTACCTTATCATAACACAAAAACAATATTTGCAGGGATGTGAAATGAATGGTTACAAATATATATTTTTATTTAGATTGTGTAAACGTTTTTCTTTGTGTAAATAATGTATTTGTGTAAATAATCATTTGAAAGGGGGAGATGCTTCACAAGCCTCTATGTGTTTTTCTACCTCTCCTGCATATGCTCTTTTAATTTTCCTTTTAATCTCTGATCATATTGTTTTGTATTTTCTTGTGTGCAAATAAAACAATAAAAAATTATAGATAACCTATATGCCTACCGTGTCATTGACATTGAGGGGGTTCAATTTAAACCTAAGAGTACTTTCACCCCTCCCAAACATTGAAATCATTATGTGGAAACATTCTGCCACCTTGTGGAAGACGAGCTCTAAAAGTTTAGTGTGAACAGAATAAAATAATGAAGAAACCCAACCTGAGCAAAGAGGAGCTACAATCTCTGAAAAAGCTACAGTCAGACTCTACCATTACAATTCGACAGGCGAATTAAGGTGGGGCGACAGTGATTTTGAACTCACTTGATTACGGTATGTTTCTGAATGCAAAATACTTTTGTCAAACTAATACTTCTACATGCCACAGCTCTCTGACCCCACCTCTACCAACAATGAACAGATAAGAGACATTGGCAAGGGCGTGTTTCATTTTCAATAAATTTGCTAAAATTTCTAAAAACACGTTTTCACTTTGTCATTATGGGCTAAGATTTTGAATTCAGGCTGTAACATAACAAAATGTGGAATAAGTCAAGGGGTATGAATACTTTCTCAAGGCACTGTGTATACCAAACATTAGGAACACCTTGCTAATATTGAGTTGCACCTGTCTCCTCCCCTTCATCTACACTGATTGAAGTTTAACAAGTGACAACTGGTCAGTCTTTATCATGGAAACAGCAGGTGTTCTTAATGTTTTGTATACTCAGTGTATATTTCCTTAAACATCCTGTGTTGTGTGCTTGTTCTTTTACCAGGTACTGCAGGAACATCTACCAATGGCATGCCCATCTTTTTGTGAGAAAATACACTGGTCACTCCAAATATTTATACAGTATTTATGAGCACCTCCGCTAAGAGTATGAATTAGGCTGTTTGAGGAGGTTTGAATCCTAAGCAACCTGCCTACACATACAGTGGCTTGCGAAAGTATTCACCCCGCTTGGCTTTTTTCCTATTTTGTTGCCTTAAAACCTGGAATTAAAATTGATTTTTTGGGGGTTTGTATCATTTGATTTACACAACATGCTTACCACTTTGAAGATGGAAAATATTTTTTATTGTGAAACAAACAAGAAATAAGACAAAAAAAATTTGCCCATTCTTCAAGGCGAAACTGCTCCAGCTACTTCAAGTTGGATGGGTTCCGCTGGTGTACAGCAATCTTTAAGTCATTCCACAGATTCTCAATTAGATTGAGGTCTGGGCTTTGACTAGGCCATTCCAAGACTTTTAAATGTTTCCCCTTAAACCACTCAAGTGTTGCTTTAGCAGTATGCTTAGGGTCATTGTCCTGCTGGAAGGTGAACCTCTGTCCCAGTCTCAAATCTCTGGAAGACTGAAACAGGTTTCCCTCAAGAATGTTCCTGTATTTAGCGCCATCCATCATTCCTTCAATTCTGACCAGTTTCCCAGTCCCTGCCGATGATCCCCACGGCATGATGCTGCCACCACCATGCTTCACTGTGGGATGGTGTTCTCAGGGTTACGAGAGGTGTTCGGTTTGAGCCAGACATAGCATTTTCCTTGATGGCTAAGAAGCTCAATTTTAGTCTCATCTGACCAGAGTACCTTCTTCCATATGTTTGGGGAGTCTCCCACATGGCTTTTGGCGAACACCAAACATGTTTGCTTACTTTTTTTCTGCCCACTCTTCCGTAAAGCCCAGCTCTGTGGAGTGTACGACTTAAAGTAGTCCTATGGACAGATGCTCCAATCTCCGCTGTGGAGCTTTGCAGCTCCTTCAGGGTTATCTTTGGTCTCTTTGTTGCCTCTCTGATTAATGCCCTCCTTGCGGCCCTCTCTTGGCAGGTTTGTTGTGGTGCCATATTCTTTCCATTTTTTAAAATAATATATTTAATGGTGCTCCGTGGGATTTTCAAAGTTTCTGATATTCTTTATAACCCAACCCTGATCTGTACTTCTCCACAACTTTGTCCCTGACCTGTTTCAAATCAAAACAAATGTTATTTGTCACATGCACGTGTTTAGCAGATGTTATTGCGAGTGTAGCGAAATGCTTGTGCTTCTAGCTCCGACAGTGCAGTAATATCTAACAAGTAATATCTAACAATTTCCCAACATATACCCAATACACACAAATCTAGTAAGGAATGGAATTTAAGAATATACAGTGGGGGAAAAAAGTATTTAGTCAGCCACCAATTGTGCAAGTTCTCCCACTTAAAAAGATGAGAGAGGCCTGTAATTTTCATCATAGGTACATGTCAACTATGACAGACAAAATGAGAAAAAAAATTCCAGAAAATCACATTGTATAATTTTTTATGAATTTATTTGCAAATTATGGTGGAAAATACGTATTTGGTCAATAACAAAAGTTTCTCAATAATTTGTTATATACCCATTGTTGGCAATGACACAGGTCAAACGTTTTCTGTAAGTCTTCACAAGGTTTTCACACACTGTTGCTGGTATTTTGGCCCATTCCTCCATGCAGATCTCCTCTAGAGCAGTGATGTTTTGGGGCTGTCGCTGGGCAACACGGACTTTCAATTCCCTCCAAAGATTTTCTATGGGGTTGAGATCTGGAGACTGGCTAGGCCACTCCAGGACCTTGAAATGCTTCTTACGAAGCCACTCCTTCGTTGCCCGGGCGGTGTGTTTGGGATCATTGTCATGCTGAAAGTCCCAGCCACGTTTCATCTTCAATGCCCTTGCTGATGGAAGGAGGTTTTCACTCAAAATCTCATGATACATGGCCCCATTCATTCTTTCCTTTACACGGATCAGTCGTCCTGGTCCCTTTGCAGAAAAACAGCCCCAAAGCATGAAGTTTCCACCCCCATGCTTCACAGTAGGTATGGTGTTCTTTGGATGCAACTCAGCATTCTTTGTCCTCCAAACACGTTGAGTTGAGTTTTTACCAAAAAGTTCTATTTTGGTTTCATCTGACCATATGACATTCTCCCAATTCTCTTCTGGATCATCCAAATGCACTCTAGCAAACTTCAGACGGGCCTGGACATGTACTGGCTTAAGCAGGGGGACACGTCTGGCAATGCAGGATTTGAGTCCCTGGCGGAGTAGTGTGTTACTGATGGTAGGCTTTGTTACTTTGGTCCCAGCTCTCTGCAGGTCATTCACTAGGTCCCCCCGTGTGGTTCTGGGATTTTTGCTCACCGTTCTTGTGATCATTTTGACCCCACGGGGTGAGATCTTGCGTGGAGCCCCAGATCGAGGGAGATTATCAGTGGTCTTGTATGTCTTCCATTTCTTCATAATTGCTCCCACAGTTGATTTCTTCAAACCAAGCTGCTTACCTATTGCAGATTCAGTCTTCCCAGCCTGGTGCAGGTCTACAATTTTGTTTCTGGTGTCCTTTGACAGCTCTTTGGTCTTGACCATAGTGGAGTTTGGAGTGTGACTGTTTGAGGTTGTGGACAGGTGTCTTTTATACTGATAACAAGTTCAAACAGGTGCCATTAATACAGGTAACGAGTGGAGGACGGAGGAGCCTCTTAAAGAAGAAGTTACAGGTCTGTGAGAGCCAGAAATCTTGCTTGTTTGTAGGTGACCAAATACTTATTTTCCACCATAATTTGCAAATAAATTCATTAAAAATCCTACAATGTGATTTTCTGGATTTTTTTTTCTCAATTTGTCTGTCATAGTTGACGTGTACCTATGATGAAAATGACAGGCCTCTCTCATCTTTTTAAGTGGGAGAACTTGCACAATTGGTGGCTGACTAAATACTTTTTTTCCCCACTGTATACATATATGGACAAGCAATGACAGAGCGGCATGGACTAAGATACAGTAGAATATTATAGAATAGAATACAGTATATACATATGAGATGAGTAGTGCAAGATATGCAAACATTATTAAAGTGACTAGTGTTCCATTCTTAAAGTGGCCAGTGATTTCAATATGCAGCAGCAGCCTCTAATGTGCTAGTGATGGCTATTTAACAGTCTGATGGCCTTGAGATAGTAGCTGTTTTTCATTCTCTCGGTCCCAGCTTTGATGCACCTGTACTGACCACGCCTTCTGGATGATAGCGGGGTGAACAGGCAGTGGCTCGGGTGGTTGATGTCCTTGATGATCTTTTTGGCCTTCCTGTGACATCGGGTGCTGTAGGTGTCTTGGAGGGCGAGTAGTTTGCCCCCGATAATGCGTTCGGCAGACCGCACCACCCTGTGGAGAGCCCTGCGGTTGCAGGTGGTGCAGTTGCCGTACCAGGCTTTGATACAGCCCGACAGGATGCTCTCAATTGTGCATCTGTAAAGGTTTGTGAGGGTTTTAGGTGCCAAGTCAAATTTCTTCAGCCTCCTGAGGTTGAAGAGGCTCTGTTGCGCCTTCTTCACCACACTGTCTGCGTGGGTGGACCATTTCAGTTTGTCAGTTATGTGTACGCAATGAACTTAAAGCTTTCCACCTTCTCCACTGCGGTCCCGTCAATGTGGATAGGGGGGTGCACCCTCTGCTGTTTCCTGAAGTCCACGATCATCTCCTTTGTTTTGTTGACGTTGATGGAGAGGTTATTTTCCTTGGAGAGCTCCTTGGAGAGGTCCTTGGTCTTCATGGTGCCGCTTGCTTGGTGGTGCCCCTTGCTTAGTGGTGTTGCAGACTCTGGGGCCTTTCAGAACACGTGTATATATACTGAGATCATGTAACAGATCATTTACTTAGGTTACACACAGGTGGACTTTATTGAACTAATTATGTGACTTCTGAAGGTAATTGGTTGCACCAGATCTTATTTAGGGGCTTCATAGCAAAGCGGGTGAATACATATGCACGCACCACTTTCCCGTTATTTATTTTTTAGCATTTTTTGAACCAAGTTATTTTTTTCATTTCACTTCACCAATTTGGACTATTTTGTGTATGTCTATTACATGAAATCCAAATAAAAATCAATGTAAATTACAGGTTGTAATGCAACAAAATAGGAAAAATGCCAAGGGGGATGAATACTTGTGCAAGGCACTGTAGTTTGAATACAATACAAACATACTGTAGCTACTGCAGTAGGTCAAAGCTGTCTGCTGGAAAACATTGGTAGAGCATGGGTGAAATAGGCATTGTGGTGCTCATGTGAATTTCCTTTATTTTTTGGCTTCAGACTAATGCCTGTTCTCACTTAAAACATAGTTTTGGGTTTTTAATTTCCATGTTTATTACACCGGAAGGTGATTACGCAACATTATAATACAGCATAACACAGCAATGCAAGTTATGTAAAACTAAACAATAATGACTAATGGAAACATAAATAATCCAGTTGTTAGTATTTATTTAATATTAACAGCTGATTTTAACAGGAAGCGAAAAACCAGGAACCCAATTAAGCCAATATGGAGTAAACTGTAACCATTTTCCCTGATCTCTCTTAAGACATTCAAGTAAGCTCCTGGAAAATACGTAAATAACCAGTATGTACCCATTAACTATTTACATGAAAATGTACCTTATAGTTTACTGAAGAAAGGTCTAGTACTACATTACCTGTAAACAAAAGTGAGTTATCACTAAAAATAAAATGTACAACCAAATGTACATTCATCAGATATAGTCAACTTTGTAAATACAATTCAGGGATGGACACAATTGCTTGACAAGATACAGGTTTATGCAGGCTTTTTTGTTCAAGCACAGTTCTACCACACCTGATTCTACTATTCATGGTCTCAATGAACAGCTTGGGTCTAGATGAACAGCTGAGTAGTATAATAATTTGTGGTAGCACTGGTATTGAACAGAACAGCCTGCATAACGCTGTGGATCGTCAAGAACGATTTTGATAACTCCTGATACAAACACTACAACAAATGACAAACTGCTTAGAAACACCTGTAAAATACAATCATTTGACAAGTACAAAACTCTTAAGAAACATTACAGAGATATTTACAAATCTGAAATTGGATAGGTGCTCTAAATCCTTGAATACAAAACTTCAGGTACAAATGTCCCAAGTAATTCTGTACACTGCTGTCCAACTCCAGTAAAAGAGCACACATCCTCATTTATAAATGGTGCATTTGAATCGGCATAAGTCGTTTGCCAGTTCCACATGGGCCAGCTTGCATTTCTCCGTGACAGGCGCATGCCCACAATCAGCCACTCTGCCATAAAGCACTGTGTCCTTGGGCAGTACTGTAGGGATGGAGTGCATCTCACAGATGAGGGCATTATCTAGTGTAGGACCTGTCAGGCAGATAGATAGTACTTAAGACATTATCTAGTGTAGGACCTGGCAGGCAGATAGACCATTGGCTTAGGTTATTTAATACCCAGTAACAGCCTAACTACATATTTCATATTAGTGCATTTCAGGTGTCCCCCCCCCCACATAGCTGTAAGTGTTTAA
Source organism: Coregonus lavaretus (assembly GCF_964263955.1). Taxonomy (NCBI): domain Eukaryota; kingdom Metazoa; phylum Chordata; class Actinopteri; order Salmoniformes; family Salmonidae; genus Coregonus; species Coregonus lavaretus. The sequence continues at coordinate 7,062,544 of NC_140024.1, read as the reverse complement.
ATATTAGGCTACATATACACTACCAGTCAAAAGTTTGGACACACCTACTCACTCAAGGATTTTTCTTTATTTTTACTATTTTCTACATTGTACAGTAGTAGTGAAGACATCAAAACTATGAAATAACACATATGGAATCATGTAGTAACCAAAAAAGTGTTAAACAAATCAAAATATATTTTATATTTGAGTTTCTTCAAAGTAGCCACCTTTGCCTTGATGACAGCTTGGCAGAAATAAAAAGAGAATGACCTGACCTCTGTTGATGAATTGAACAGAAAATGTAAAGGAATGGCCGAAAAAAGGAAGTCCACTTATGTACTTATGTACAGGACTGATGTACTATATTTTACTGTCGTTTCAGCTATGTCAATATTTGACTGACAACTAAACATATTTTCATCGTATCGTTTTTGGCATGATTATTCTGAACTTCTTTGATGTTTAGTTACATCAGCACATTTCACAACATTATCAAGCAGGGACATCAGAAAGTGATCTTTGGCAGCATCAAAGGCTCAGTGACATCACATCAGAAGAACAATTTGCACAACTTTAGAATGGCTTTACCCTCCACCAATAATGTAAGCAACGAATGAGAGGGATGGGAGAGAGAGGGGGGGTTCAAAAGCAAAATGGAGAGATAGTAATCACATGCATAACTCTTTCTCCATCTCCACCAGGCCACGTTGGAGGAGATGGATGAGATTTGAATGAAGATTCCTACTGAGGCCTTGTATGCTTTCCTGGGAGAAGGCAGAGGAAGTTAACCTGGCAGTATTTTGTTTTGAGCATGACAGCCTGTTCCCGGTAAATCAACAGTAACAACTACAACATCTCAGAGATGACTAATGAAACAGACCTGCACTCATAACACACATAGACATTTCAGGACATCCTCATTTCAAGCAAAGCACAGAAAAACATCTGTGGTACTTTCTCATTTTAACTCTAGTATGTGAATCATGTAGTGACAACAAATTGGTATAAACATACACTGATGTTATTAGTGCACATTTGAATGAAGCCCTGAAGCAAACTGCATCGTGACAGCCTGCTATGGAAATTGGCTTCATTTATTTAAAGGGTATTTTTAGCCTGTTGACAGTTCTGGGAAGACCAAACAAACACTTGCGTCTCTGTCATCCATATAAAGTTGCAATGCAAACTTCTGTTCTCTCTTCTGATCCTTGGCTAGGTGGAGGAGAACGACGATGATCTCCTAAACAGCCGAGTGGTGGCCATCGATGTGGGAGAGGACATCTCAGGCCTCACTAACCATATAAAGGTCACATTCCTCTTCTAGAATGCATCACTGGTTAGTGAGCAGTGCATATTCACATCACAATCAACCGTCACAGTCTCGTTTTCATTTATTTCATGATTACTATTATTTTCCTGTCTGTAATCCAACAATTGCTTTACGGCCCCAATAATTCATGTTCACATGTTTATGATATGGTGTGGATTGGAATAGGACAGTGACTAATCAGGTTATTTTCTCTGATAGGAAAACTAATCACTAACGTGTGTTCTGGGATGTTGAAAATGGTAGTGTTATGAATTAACTAAACAATATAGTTTTATGACGCACTATATACAACAAAATGATATGTTGAAAATGTTTTACTGTATCTCTTTGTTTCACGGATACGGTTGCACATTGGAATTCCTCTGGATGTGTCACTGAGACAAAGGAAAATGAAACATTATGCTCTTGTGACCACCTTTCATTCTTCGCAGTACTTATGGCGAGAAATCATTTCTTAACCTAACTCTTAAAATATGTTGTGACCTCACGTTAACAGACTTTCGATCAATTAAATTGAACAATCAATCAAAGGGTGATCTAGCCCCTGTGTGTGTGTTGACGGCAGGCACCAGGCAGTGTCTCTAGTGCCAGTCTGAGCTCGTCCTCTGAGTGCTTGCTGACGTTGTTGTCCAGGGTGGGCAGTGGAATATCCTTCTGTTTCCTATGTCTGGCTCTCCTCATCCACCTCAGGTCACATTCTACCAACAGCTACTACTTACGTTCATGACACATGCAAATAACTAGCCACCACACACAATGCCAATCAAACAGAACATCCTCATTGGAAAAACACGTTTTGTGATTCAAAGTACCCTTTTTACATCAGCAGTTGTCACACAGTGCTTTTACAGTAACCTGACCCAAAAGTGGAAGCAGAAGAAACCTAGATAGGAACTGCCATAACAATGAGATTTGCTATGTTGTTGATTTTGACATTAGATTTCATTATAACTTCTTCCTCCAGAAGGGGTAAATCTGATGATTCCCTGTGCATCCATATCCACCTGTGCGTGGCGCTGTTGTGCCTCAACCTGACCTTCCTCACCAACGACAGCCTAGCCTCTCTTGGCGTCCATGGCCTGTGTGTTGCTACAGCAACAGCCACCCACTACTCCCTGCTGTGTACCCTCACCTGGTTCTCCCTGGAAGGCTTCCACCTCTACCTGCTCATCATCCGGGTCTTCAACATCCACATCAACAGATACCTCCTCAAACTGGGCCTGGTAGGATGGGGTGAGTGCAGTAAGTCAATGGTGAGGACAAGTATGATCAGACTAGGCGTGAACAGTGAGAAGTGAAACCGTTTCACCCAGCTGCACATGGTATTGTCCAGCTTGATCAGCTCCATGCTGGAGGGATCTGTGGATCTTTTCAGCTTTCATTCATTTATTTAAAGTATCTATGCTGTCTCTTGGTGTTTGACTCAACTGGGGAACCCAAATGAAAATGTTCCTTATCTCTTTCAGGAATACCTGGCATAGTAGTTATCATAATTGTTGCTTGTGGCAAATATGGAGAATACAACATATACCAGTAAGACGGTGGTGCTGTTAAAATGTAAGTAATATTATAATTATAATTATATGTGTTTTCATATAATATAATATAATATAATATAATATAATATTTAGCAGACGCTTTTATCCAAAGCAACTTACAGTCATGTGTGCATACATTTTTACGTATGGGTGGTCCCAGGGATTGAACCCACTACCCTGGCGTTACAAGCGCCATGCTCTACCAATTGAGCTACAGAGGACCACCACCAATGACTCCCTTTCTCTCTGTAAAAAACTGACTGACTGTGTCCATGTCTGTGTATGTACGTGACTGTGTCTGTGACTGTGACTCCCCCCTTCTCTCCCTCCCTCCCCCTTCTCTCCCTCCCTCCCTCCCTCTCCCTCTATGTCTGTCTGTCTGTAGGTGCTGGTTGACTGACTCTGCTCTGACCACGGTGTCCTTCTCGTACTTCGTGTTGACATTCGTGGTGAACGTGCTGTGCTTTGGGTCTGTGACAGTGAAGGTGGTGAGGGCCCACCATCAGAGTCCAGTCCTGAGGGAGAGTGGTATGAGCAGGGGGACAGTACTTAGTCTGCTGGGTCTGGCCTGGCTCCTGGGGGTCTCCTGGGGGGTCCTGCTCTTCCAGTTTGGCCCCCTGAAGGAGACAGCCTTCTACATCTTCTGCACTGTCAACTCTCTCCACGGTGAGATAAGATACAGCCCTTGTTCTCATTCATATTTGCATTTACATATCAGACGCACACATACATAAACAGTAGCACAATCCCATGCAAATTCAAGGATAAAAAGCTCATCATGGTAATTTAATGACTCTATTAAATTACTTTTTTGCTATTAATGTAATAGTCCGTAGATCTAGTAAATAAAGGCATGCCATTATAAAACACTGTAGGTAATGTCCTGGTTGTGGCATTGACAGCAGATTAACAACCCAGTCTGATACTGTGGTCTATGGTCAGGACCTAGGGTCTATTACACCACTGGGTGTCACTATTGTATACAAAGACAGATTTATTATCTTTCATGAGCAGCTCTCTTGTAATTCAGTCAACATGCTTAGTACGGTTTTGACTAGGTGGTATACAGCTTTTTTTTCGTAGAGGGTTAGGAGAACTTACCCAGCAGAATAGGACAATTAACGTAGGAGGTTAGGAGAATTAGGTTAAGACTATAAAAAGGGTTAGGGTTAGCTAAAATGCTCTCCTAACCTGCTACGAAAAGTCACTTCTATCGAGTCACAACCGCTTATTACAACCTACAGGCATCTTCCTGTTTCTACTCTATTGGGCCTTAACTCCGCCAGAATAGGCATCTATCTCCACGGCATCCACTGAAGCGTGTTCAACGGAGATGCATCCAGCTGCAGCACAAAACTAAAAACATGTGTTTCCAGGTTTGCTCGTAAGATTAGGGCTAGATTCAATCAGTTCAGACAACTGCAGAGCAGTTTTATTTGTATTTAGGCGATGTCGGAGGTGTAACTGCATTGGAAATGTCAAATCAGCAAACAGCTCCCAGCGTTATACCTTTCGCAGACATTGCCATTGGATGTCCTGAGTCGCATTAATAATAATTCCATGCAGCCTTGTTACATTTTCGAACACTGGAATGTGTAATCTAGGCCTACATCTCGATTAGGCTGATATAAATCTGTATTATTTTGTTTAATGATTTTCAATTTGAATGTCATTATTTCTATACAGCCTACACTTTATCGTACTGAACTTCTAAAGCGAGTGGGACGGCTGTGGCTTCGTGACGATGACCACACAAGCAGCTGCTCACTGATTTGACAGCTCTAACGTAGTTACACCTCTGACACCGCCAAAACACCAGCTCTGTGTGTCGGCTATCGCCGGTTATGCTTTGATCTGATTGAATCTAAGCCTAACTGTGCTCATAATATATATATATATATATATACGTTTTTTTTTGTATTATTGAAATGCCCATATAGCTTTGGTAAAATACAAAAGGTGATACGCCTATGTTGAAATGATAATGTGATGAGGCAGGACAAAAACAAGCCACAACCATTCTTTACAGTGTATTTTTTGTTGTTGTTGAGTTTTTATTGAAAAACTGCAAAATGTTGTACTACAAACATTACAGGACACACATGGCATTTTGTTAAAGGAATTCATGCAACAGGGGTTTCAATGGCAACATGCTCTTAGCAGACCTACGTCAGGGTCCTAGGCGCTGAGCCCACACAAAACTATAGTCCTATTTTATCCTGTTTAGTGTGGTCTCCCCAAATCACACCACGTGCCTCACCCAAAGGAAATGCACCGAGCACAGAGACAGAGCAAAGTATGTTACGAGACAGATAACAATTTATTGTATTCATGTTTTAATTTCAATTTAAGCACTATTCCCAATGTTCTAGGGACTGTGTGGGGCTGTAAAGCGTTGTTTTCTCTGTGCTCTCAGAGAAAAGTAACACAGCCCTAGCTGGGAGAAACCCTGGCGGAGAGGAGAGGAGGTTGGGTTTAGAAGTCCTCCATTAGGTGCAAACAAAACTAAACAGATACCAGGAATAGTACAATGAATAGAAACCACTCATTTGACATGAAGAGTTGCTCAAAGTGACTGTAATGTAATGGCTTGTATAGAGGACAGTCCGTCTTTTGTCTCTGGGTTTTCTTAGCTACTGTCTAATTTTGAGTGAGGCTGTCTGTGGTCGTCGTTTAAGTGCTCTGATGCTGTGAATGGTTTGACTGAGGAATCACACATTGTAGTGAATGTCTGAAATAAACCACTGCCCTACAGAACACAACATCTTTGTCTCTGTAAAAGTGCTTTGAAGAATTAAACTCTTATCAAACCTTCTGAACACACATTTAGCCGATTTCTTAACAAGGAGGAGGAACATGTTTGGAGGTTGAAATTAGGGTACCTCAGCTTGTCCACGCCATTCCTCACCAGCAGAAATAGGTTCCTAAACCTAACAAGAGTATGCTGGACAACTGGTAAACAAAGATAGCAAAATATGTTTTATATTTTTCAAAAGTCCTGGTGAAATTGAATATTTGTAGACAGGTGGCTTGGCCCACAATCTAGTCATTTGCAGTTGTAAAATGTAGTTGTAATATACAAACGTGCAAGTGAATTTTATGTGACGTGAGGTTAAGTTTGCATTTGTGTGCCTGCTACGCAAATAAGTAGTTGTGTTGAGGTTGAATAACATGACGTTGTGATGTCTGTGGAAACAACCCAGTATCAACCACAAAGCTAAGGAGTGATCCAACATGTCTGTGAAATTATTACAAACATTGTAATAAAACAATATTTTCACCACCACAAAAAACAGATGTTCAATCGATCATGCGATATCCAGTCCTATAGCAATTCTTATCCAGGAGGGATTTGGCCCATATAATTGTTATGAAAAACTAATGTACAAGCACTTTCCATACATTCGCTGTCTGTCTGATGAAAACCTTCTAACAAAATGTTTCACACATTATTTTTATTTTTTTTACATTTATTGAAAGCACTAACTGCCCTCAATGTACTCTGAACATTTCGTGACTCTACGACCAAGAAATTGTATTCAAAATAGCTTCTGAAGTTTCATAATTGTATGTTTGTTCATTGGAAAGTATGATTTTCAATTTCCTGAAAGTTTCTGTTTTGGAGATGAGGTTTTCACCAGACAGAGACGATAAAAAAGGCAACCAAGAGAAAGAGCAGCAACGGAAACATACGTGAAGTCGAAAGAGTTGTCAGAAGAGGAGGTAAAGGGGACTAAGTGGAATGAAACGTGATAGTTTAGGACCCATGGAGGGAATATGAAGACTCCTCCCATTCCAGAAGACTTGTATCAATCCTTCCCCTCCATCCATCATCCCCATGGTAACATCTCTCTTTCATCCAATCAGTAAATCACTTAGATGACCCCATGATCAGGTGAATCTTTGTTCTTTATTTCCCTGTGCCAAGTAATCGTCTCTAAAAAATCTCCACCCACATATCTGGACAAACAAGTCCACAACATTTCAATCTTGCCATCGTTACACAGTATAAAAATGTGTTGAGTGCATGCATTTCAAATAAACATCCCCCAAATAATCCCTATCACAGAACATACACACATACACATCACCCTCTCTCACACACACACACACATCTAGAGACCACATGATGTGAAATAAATAGCTGTATATACAAGAGCCCAAGAGGGCAGCAACAACAACTCATGTATGTACACAAACACACAATACATAGGGTAAAGATTATGTTCAACAAAAAGCTTAGCCCTTTATGTTAACATGAGATAAATAATACAGAAACTGTAAATGTGTGTTTTATTGGATTCCAGCATTGAATAAGTAGCCTTAGACATCAGACTGTCCCACTCTGGCCAAATCAAATAAATAACATTACACAATGTCCCTACCAAAACTTCCTTGTCAAGGAGATTAGAAAATTACCTCATTTTATAAGCTTCACGTACAGTAACTTTAACAGTGGTGATATACTATATATATATATATATATATATATTTCATATTAGTCCCATCTCTAACAACAGGGTGCATTAGTTGGGTTATATCCAAGTGTCACAAATGAATACACAGTTGGAAAGTCTTAGTTCATAGTCAGTCAAATCTGCTAATGTTGAGATGGGGTTTAAATAATTAGCATTATTAGTTATAAGCCCAATCTGATGTCAGAACTGTGTAGAGGGCAGGTTTTATCCTTCCAACTATTAAAAACATGTTTTTCTCTCTTTGTGCAACAGTCATCTACTAACTAACCACCAGCAGTATCTAGGCTACAGTCCTAAAATAAAAGGACTCCATGTGAGGGTCCTCTGAGGCAGGTAACTAACCAACCTGCCCTAGATCTGTGCTTATCCCTCACATGACCCAAATTAAGAGCAATGGCTCCTGAATTATCAAAACACATTTAAAAATAAGAAAAAAAAGTGCAAACATGTCCAGAACCATTTTGGTCAGGCGGTAAACCACCCCACACACCAGAATGTTGTGAAACTAAAAACACAGGACATTAATAATGATTATCACAACTTCACTAGGTCATTATGCACTTGTGCCTGACAGGAATCTCAATGAGGAAACTAACTGAGGAGCCACACTATGACACAGCCTATGGTGTCTCCCTCAGACCAAGGATCTCTACAATAATAATGATGAGGTTTGAGGGAGTGGCTACATCTTTGTGACGTCTACATTTTTAAATCTAGCTTATTATTTACCATGTCTAAATTCTCTCTTAACATTTTTTAAAGTGGCCAAATGTCAGTAACTGTGTATCCCATTCATGCAGTACACACACAGAGGACAGGGTTCCATTACCATATTATGAACAGCCCTGGATGGCTTCACAACCCAATGGCAGGAAACCAAGAGAAAACAACAAACAAAGTCACAACTTCAGAGGCATATGGTTCGACGGTTCCCTCCCTCCCTCTCTCTCATCATGCCTCTCTCTATCCTCCCAGAAAAATCTATGTCTATTTTCTTTATCAGACAGTACAGAATACAAGGCAAAGTCAGGTTGTTATGTCTGCTACAAGTTTTTTAAAAAGAAAGATGAAAGACAAGTGGTCCTTTGTTTCTCTGTGGAATTAGACCAGGTGTTTGGTGGGATGATAGTCCAGGGACAGTCCCTCTTCCACCCACACACACACAGAGTTGAAGAAGGAAGCCAAGGTCAGTTCTTGGGAGGAAACTTTTGTCTTACATACGTGTCTGTCAGATTGAGGTTATGGGTTGGAGCGAGAGCCACAATCACTATCATGCTGGAGAGCAGGGATGGTAGGAAGGGGTCCTTCTGTTCTGCCCCCAAATAAGAGCTATATGGGGACGTCCTGAGCCCCTAACATTGAACTTTGCTAAGAGCTGGCATGAGGTACATGTAGAGGTCTGTTGCGAAGGGAGTTGAGGTGATGGAGAGCTGACTGAATCCCGTCAGAAAAATTAATAAATCACAGGGGTTAGAAGAGAGGACACCCACTAAATCACATCCTTAAAGCTCACACCCCTCCTCCTCCTGTTTGTCCTCTATGCCCACAGCAGAGCTGTTCATCTTCCTCCTCCGGGGCCATGCATAGAGAGAGAGAGATGCATCGTGACACAATGTCAGCTCACTAAGAGGCAACAAGCCACTGCTGGCTCGCACAATGCACTTTGCCCCCACAGTGAGGGATTCTGGGAGTTCCTTCAGGTAACCAGCCTTTGGCTCGTCCACTAGAGAGAAGACCAGAGGTGCTGTCACGTCCTGCTTCACAGAGCTCCCAGCTTTAGGGGAGGTCCTATGACCCCATGGGAGAGCCCACTCCCCACACCCCACCCTGATTGGCTGGAGGGTAGATGAGGGGGCGTGGAGTCGAGGTGAGCACTGCAGAGAAAGGAGAATGGGAGGAGTGCAGGGTACAGAGTAGGGGTATGGTGGAGGAGGCTAGCGGTCTGCAATGCACCCCTGGGATCACTGGCTGGGGTAGGTGGGGTAGCGGGCGGGGGAGTGTCGGCTGTGTGCCAGGGGCATGGTAGCGTGGCGTGGCTCTGAGGGCAGCCGGGTGGAGAGCAGGTCTGCATCAGCGCCAGTCTGAGAACCACCAAACATGTCACCTACAGGACAGGACAAGACACAAGAGACAGACGAGAAATAGTCATGTCTACAGGTGCAGCCTACTCCATAAGCTTCTGTATGATTCGTTAAACTCCAGACCCCATGTTCAAACGTTTACACTTTCCATATTCAGACCAATGTTCCCACTCTAGCCCCAGTGCTGTGTGGTTGAGATTGTAGTCTAGGCTGTGGTTTACCATGGGCTGGGTCCATGCCCCCCTGGGTGCCAGTGATATGGTGCCAGAAGGCACTGCGGGGCAGGATGGCCGTGGGGGTACAGGGGTAGGAGCCCGTCTCAGAACCTTTAGACAACTGACAGAGACAGAAAATACATAGAAAACACAGTATTATATAACCACCCGGGAGAATACTGCGTGTGTGTGTGTGTGTGTGTAACTGTGCCTTACTCTGCTGTTCTTCTCCATCTCCATCAGAACTCTCTTGTGCTGCTCAGCGATGGCCAGGGTGGAGGAGTGGACTCTCTGGTAGATCTGCTCTCCCTCCCGCGTCTGGAATGTGTACAGGCCTTCTCCACTGTCACACATCCTGGAACACACCAACACACACTGCTCAGTACAACATGCATGTGCATACAGGCCATAATATAGGTCATATCAACAATTCATCCTATATAGATATGTTTTTGCAAACAGTCCTTTTGCAGGCACACTGTATTTACCACAAATTGTTCTCAAGCAATTGACAGCCAATAATAATGCATCCTAACCACCACTAGGGGGCAGTGTGGGACTACGTTCTCCGTACTGACAGTACATCACCCTTATCTTTGTCCTTTGGAGGGCACCCTGCAAGTGGACCGAATCCTTTCTTTTCAAGTTTATCAAAGCGCAGGAGGAGATAAGAACGCCTTTCCTCTAATCTATTAAATCAATCTCTTTATGAGGCTCTGCCGGACAGGGCTCCTGTCCGTCTGCGTGTGTGTGTGTGCGCGCGCGCAAGTGCGAGCATGCGTGTGTGTGGTCTGTATGTGTTTTTCACCAAGCTATCTATGGGCTAGGCACAGACAACTGGTTACACAGTCCTGCTTTTCTGCAGCTTTGCGTTCTTCTCCCCATCCCTCACTCTCCATACCCCTCCCTCCTTCCCTCCCTCCCTCCCTCGCTCCCTCGCTCCCTCCCTCCCTCCCTCGCTCCCTCACCGTCCAGCCTCGAAGGTGAAGCGCGTGGCATCTCTTCCGTAGCGGCGCAGGGAGCAGAGCGGCCAGGTGACCAGTTTGGTGCGAGGGTTGTGGATGTCCCACAGGTAGATATTCTCATGGGTGATCTGCATCATACACTCCCCATAGATGTCCAGGTTAGGACAGGGCAGTAGGAACACATTGAAACGCTCTGACAGGGAGACAGGAAGGGATATTATTAGGAGAGAAGGAGAGTGATGGAGTGCTGCATCAGATGACCTGGCCTCCACAATCCCCCGACCTCAACCCAATTGAGATGGTTTGGGATGAGTCGGATGGTAGAGTGAAGGAAAAGCAGCCAACAAGTGCTCAGCATATGTTGGAACTCCTTCAAGGCTGTTGGAAAAGCATTCCAGGTGAAGCTGGTTGAGAGAATGCCAAGAATGTGCAAAGCTGTCATCAAGGCAAAGGGTGGCTATTTGAAGAATCTCAAATATAAAATATATTTGTTTAACACTTTTTGGTTACTACATGACGATGGAGTTGGTGCCATGCAAAGCCACAAAGTGGGTGAACAGGGAGTACAGCAGAAGGCTGAGGACACACCCCTGGGGGGCCCCTGTGTTAAGAGTCTGTGTGGAGGAGGTGTTGTTGCCTATCCTTACAGCCTGCGGTCTGCCCGTCAGGAAGTCCAGGATCCAGTTGCAGAGAGTGGTGTCCAGACCCAGGGCTCTGAGCTTGGTGTCGAGTTTGGAGGGAACTATAGTGTTGAATGCTGAACTGTAGTCAATGAACAGCATCCTCACATAGGTGTTCCTCTTGTCCAGATGTGTTACGTCCGTGTGAATAGCAATGGAAATGGCATCTTCCATGGTTCTGTTGGAGTGGTAGGCAAATTAGAGTGGGTCCAGTGTTCCTGCCATGCTGGCCTTGATGTGGGCCATGACCAGCCTCTCGAAGCACTTCATGAGTGCTACGGAGGGATAGTCATTTGGGCATGTCACCTTGTTTTTCTTTGGCAATGGGATGATGGTGGCCTCCTTGAAGCAGGTGTGGAATAAAGGTTGAAGATGTCAGAAAAGACACCCGCCAGCTGGTCAGCACAAACTCTGAGGACACCGTATTGTGAGTATTCACTCTTTTGAGAGTTTTCCTTACGTCAGCCTTGGAGAGCAAAATCACCTTGTGGTCTGGAGCAGCGAGAGTCTTCCTGGACGGCTTGGTATTGTCTGTCTCAAAGCGAGCATATAATGTGTTAAGCTCGTCGGGAGGGAGGCTTTGGTGGGCACCACACAGCTGGATTTGCCTTTGTAGTCTGTGATAGTCTGTAGTCCTTGCCACATGAGACGTGAGTCCGAGTTGTCGAACATCAATTCAAGTTTGAGTCTGTATTGTCTTTGTGCGTCACTAATGGATATGTGGCGCTCGTACGTGTTTGTCTTGTACACATTGCGCGCCACTGAGTCATCTGGGTTCGCTCTTCTGACATTGAATGCTGCAGTACGGGCTCTCAGCATGGTATGGATATTTCTGTTCATCCAGGGTTTTTGGTTGTGGCATGTCTGAAGTTTTATTGTGACTGTTGAATCTGGGTTTGGCAGATGCCAGGAGAACGCTACCTGCCCCAATGCATAGGGCCAACTGTAAAGTTTGGTGGAGGAGGAATAATGGTCTGGGGCTGTTTTTCATGGTTCGGGCTAGAGCCCTTAGTTCCAGTGAAGGGAAATCTTAACGCTACAGCATGCAATGACATTCTAGACGATTCTGTGCTTCCAACTTTGTGGCAATAGTTTGGGGAAAGTCCTTTCCTGATTCAGCATGACAATGCCCCCGTGCACAAAGCGATGTCCATACAGAAATGGTTTGTCGAGATCGCTGTGGAAGAACTTGACTGGCCTGCACAGAGCCCTGACCTCAACCCCATCGAACACCTTTGGGATTAATTGGAACGACGACTGCGAGCCAGGTCTAATCTCCCAACATCAGTGCCCAACCTCACTAATGTCCTTGTGGCTGAATGGAAGCAAGTCCTCGCAGCAATGTTCCAACATCTAGTGGAAAGCCTTCCCCGAAGAGTGGAGCCTGTTATAGCAGCAAAGGGTGGACCAACTCCATATTAATGCCCATGATTTTGGAATGCGATGTTCGACGAGCAGGCCAGGTAGTGTACATGATCTGATTGGCCGATGTGGGGGTGGGGGATGGCTTTGTAAGCATCACAGATGTTTGTATATCATTTAAATGGTCCAGCACGTTGTTTCCTCTCATGGGGCAGGAAACATGTTGGTGATACTGTATTTTAAACATGCTTGGTTAAAATTACTCATGACAATAAAGACTGCTTCCAGGTGTGAGGATTCTTACATTTACATTTATGTCATTTAGCAGACGCTCTTATCCAGAGCGACTTACAAATTGGTGCATTCACTTTATAGCCAGTGGGATAACCACTTTACAATATGTTTATTAATTTTTTTGGTGGGGTGGGGTAAGGGGGGGTAGAAGGATTACTTTATCCTATCCCAGGTATTCCTTAAAGAGGTGGGGTTTCAAGTGTCTCCGGAAGGTGGTGAGTGACTCCGCTGTCCTAGCGTCGTGAGGGAGCTTGTTCCACCATTGGGGTGCCAGAGCAGCGAACAGTTTTGACTGGGCTGAGCGGGAACTGTGCTTCATCCCCATTACCTGTTGCAGGTAAGATTCTTTCTGGCTAATGTTCATGTACAGTTTGCTGAGTGCCACCTTGGTGTTTGCTTGTGGCGCTATGTACACAGCTGTAATAATAACACACGTGAATTCCCTTGGCATATAGTGGGGTTGGCATTTTAGCATCAGAAACTCCAGGTCAGGTGAACGAGAAGTTTTCAACTTTGGTAAACCAGGAATTGTTGATGAGGAAGCATACACCTCCCCCTGCTCTTACCAGAAGCCGCCGTTCGTTCCATACGGAAAATGGAAAAGCCGTCTGGTTGAATAGCAGAGTTGAGTGTCCATAAACCATCCCACTGGGCACAAACTGGTTGAATCAATGTTGTTTCAACGTAATTTGTCAATGTATTGTGACGTGGAATCTACGTGGAAAATACATTGGATTTGAAAACAATGATCAATAACCAGGTTTCCATCCAATCTTTTAATATTAGTAAAGTACATGTCGGATAAAGAATGTCACGACAGGGCGCACGTGCCAAGACCAGACTGGGCACATTTGCTATAGCCTATAATGCAACATTTTTTGTGGCAAAACCATCAGCAGAGTTGAAAATGCGATGGAAACCCATTTAACTTGTAACGGTAATTTTTATGTCCATTTGATGGAAACATCTTTGGTGGGAAATTGCGCATATTGTTTTTATGCAGATTTTTTTATATTCACATGAAATTCTGACGCCAATTAGATGGAAACCCAGCTAATGTAAACTGTTGTTTTGAGTGTGAAATTTCAACCACAGGATTATGCCATTATTGTAACCAATTTTCAACATAGACAAACTGTGTATAAAATATGTTGAATTTGTACCTTTGAAACAAAGTCTGATTTTCAACGTTTTATGTATATAAATACAACTATAGGCTGGGCAGCACCTCCTACTGGAGAGTTGATCTACAGCTATTCATTTGGTCTCCCATCCAGAGTTTTAACCAAGCCCTGGCCTGCTTAGCTTTTACATTTTTTACTAACTACTACCAATGTGCTATCATGGCAATGATAATCAAGAGACCTCTTAATTACTAAATATATTCACTGTTGCTATCGAAATCATTCCAAAGAGCAAATTAAATGTAACCATATTTTATAAATCATATATCAATTATACTATTTAGGACTATATAGCATTTGCAAAGTCATCACCCACTATTGTTTCAACTCAAGCCACGGTTAAACTAAAAGTAGACAATACATATAATCTAGACCTAGTGTTTCAAGCTTTGGTTGAATTCAAATGTAATCTCCAACTTAATCATTAATATGTTGTATTCACATCTCCATCTCAACCAAAAATCTAAGTTAAAGAATAGGAGTAAGTCAAATTAAAGTACATTTAAAGTTTGATTATATTAGATTTAGTCCTATTCTTTAACTTAGATTTTTGTTTAAGATGGAGACGTGAATCCAACATATAAATTATTAATTTGTAGACAAACTGGATATTGAATTGTGTTTGGTTGTCAACGCAACCAAATATCAACATTTGCAGGAGATGTATCTTCTGCTTGGATAGTTCCATTTGTGCAACTGACTTAGTATGGCTTTAAATCCATACGTTGGATTCACATCTCCATCTCAACCAAAATCTGAGTTAAAGAATTAGGACTAAATCAAAATAAACTTTAAATGCACTTTAAATAAAGTTTGATTTGATTTAGTCCTATTCTTTAACTTTGATTCTTGGTTGAGATGGAGATGTGGATCCAACATATACATGATAAATTTGTAGACAAACTGGAATTTGTTGACAACCAAACACAATACAAAATCCCTTTTGCAATAGAGTAAATAGCCTATTAACTTGTCAACAAGTTAACAAATTATATGTTGGATTCACATCTCCAACTAAACCAAAAATAAAAGTTAAAGAATAGGATTAAGCCAGTGGCTCAGATGAAACTATCCAAGCATTAGATATCCTTCAAATGTTTATATTTTGTTACATTGTCAACAAAACACAATTCAATAATATTTTTGTAATACAGTAAATAGCCTAAAGTTAAGGCTATCTTACAAATGTATGTAACAGTAGTTATTCAACCTTAAAATGACTAACACATCATGGCCACATTCTGAGGTTACTGTAACTATAAATGTCTTCTTATGTAATCATAGAAAGTGTGCATGTTCAAGACAGCATGCAAAGGTTGCAAGGTCTGTAGAGATTTCACAATTGCTGTAATCATCTGCACAGATTCTCAAATGCCATTGATCACTTGCACTATGTACTTTTAATGTAATCTCAACTGCAATCCAGGTCATTTGGTTGTGCTGTTAGATGAAGCACAGTGATAACACATTAAGTTGTTGTATAAATACAAAATATCTGCCATTGTATTCCCATTTGAACTTTGTTGTGCTTTTAAACGGTTGAAAGCGCAGCGATAACACATTTAGATGACAACTAAACCTAAATCAGACATTGTTGTTTTTCATTGGAATTTGGTTGTGCTTTTAGATGGTTGAAAGCATAGTGATAACTTATTGGGAATCCAACAACCTTCTGGCTGTCTTTTTGAGTTGGTGAATAAAGGTTGAAATCTCATTGATCAATGTCTCAACCATATATTACACAAATGTCCACGTTGAAATGACGTGGTGTGCCCAGTGGGATGTCTCTGTCAAGACAAAGACAGCATTCCCTGATGTCCCTCTGTGATTGAAGCCTTGCTCTGAGTTCAAAGTTTATTTTCCAGCAATAGGACATTAGCCATCAGGATACTACGAAGAGGAGGCTGTGTAGCCCATCTTTTCAGCCTAGCTTGGAGTCCCCATTCCTCTTCTTCGTCACTGGCATTGCCTTTGGTCATCTCTGTCAGCAGCAACAGGTAAGCCCGTGTGGGGAACAAAGGATGAATGTAGTATTCCAGATCTGGAAGGCTGAGAGATAAGTGTGTAGCTTCCGATTCATGATCCAGAAGTGTTTGTCGATTGTAGGAAATTATTGCACAAAGACTCTGAGCAAACAAAGTAAAGCAAAGTGGAGCAGGACTGTGTCATGGTGCTAGTGAGACAGACACTCACCTGTATGTTCACACTGAACACCTGCCGCCAGCAGGTCCGGCTCTCCTAGACTGATGTCATTGAGGCGGGTCCCCAGGCATTCGATTGACAGGGTTTTGAACCACTCCTCTGCTTCTAGCTCTGAGTTTAGACCAATGGGGATGCAGAGAACGACGTCATAAAATAGGAAACATCATAGAGGATTGTGCACTGTGAGAAAACATCTATTGCAATACAGTAGGTGTGGTGTGGAGTACCTGAGTCACAGGTGAACGTGCGCGAGGTGTCATCGGTAAAGACGATGGCTACCGCCTGGCGCTTGGTGTCCCTTGGGAGCCTTGTTACATTCTTCACATTGCTGATCTCTGTCACCTAGGCAACATGAGAGGTCAAGAGGTCAGACAAACATGGAGAGAGGTTGAAAGTGTCAGACAAGCTGTCTAAATACTGTATGATGTGCTGCCGGTTGGTCGGATTCAGTTTTCAGAGAGAAAGGAGAGGAAGAGGGAGTGTTGTAGCCAGGTGTAGTGGGGGGCGGGATGTTTTGGAGGTCACCCCATCCTCAGACACTTCAGAGAGGCCTGGTTTCTGGCTGGGAGTGGGAGGCTGGCTTTGATGTGAGCAACGTCTGTGTTACTCTCATCTCCTTCAGCCTCCTGTGTGTGTGTGTGTGTGTGTGTGTGTGTATTGATCCCTCCAGACACGCACGTTTGCACCCTGCAGCTGCACAGGGGGGCTCAGAGAACAGACTGACTGAATGACTGACTTTCTAATGCCACACACACACACACACACACACACACACACACACACACACACACACACACACACACACACACACACACACTTATACAGCCTCAGATATATCACCCACTCACAGTAATACCATACGCACCACACAAAGACATCATCCTTCAAACTGACATTTGCCAATTGAAACGTGACTTATCATGCAGCACTCTCGGGGGGTACCTTAGGACAGACTCTGATGTAAGCTGACTTCTCATCAGTGTACTTCTCCAGTCTGCGTGGTCCTTTACTGGACGACTTCTTAAACACCAGCCAGCAGCGACGGTAAATCTGCAACACAAAAACAACAGTCAGTTAACATACTGCAACCAGCCACCCAACAGCAAGTCAATGTTAACATATCCACCCCATTCAAGCATAATGATTTACACTCTTTTGCTATCAAGAGCAGGCAAACAATGGTTGCCTCTGGTTTACCTGATCAATAAACCAGGAAGCATTATAAGAAAATCAAATAGCATTTAGTGATTAGCAATGAGTGACAGAGAGAGACAGAGAGAACAAGAGAGAAAGAGACAGGCAGAAAATAAGAAGGAGTGCGCCGGGTCCATGTCATCAGTCAAACATTATATATGCAAGACAATTCTATTATGCATATGATATTGAGTTAAGAGGCAGACAGAAGACACAAACTCTCCTGACGGAATAATGAGAAATCCATCGCAGTAATGCGAACAGGCACACAGAGAAAAACACACACACACACACACACATCAATAAGAGAGCTATTGCTTTAGCTGCATTTATCCCCCTTATCTCTGTTATAAAAGGCAGGGCCTTTATTTTATTGATGTTCCACTGTCCTTCTGAAGCAAACCTCCTGTTGCCAGGGCAACCTCAGGACCTGTACAGTACAGTACGGAGCGGCCAGGGCCAGCCATCCCTAAACCAATCCTCACATTCCTCTTTCCCTAACCCATTATCACACCCCTGTTTATTAGCTAGGGGCCACAGAGCCTGGGACAGTGAATCCCCTTAGCGCACTGACTCAGTTATAATGAATATAAAGACCCCAAACTGAGTGACAATGTCTCACTGCTGTTCACAGACAAACACCGGTGTCACTGTGACAGAGATAACAAGACCAATTAAATATGCAATTGTGTTTATCGAGAGATTAAACAAGAGTGCCATCAACAAAGGCACCCCATAATGTGAGCATGCTCAAATGGAGACATGGTGAACGGAAAAAGCGTTGCTCTGATGTGGCGTTTTTAATTGGTGCAGTGAATTTGAACCTTGAGGAGAGAGGAAGCCTTTAAAGAGACTACCTTGGCTGCTCTATTGCTGTTTGTCTGTCTGCTCCTGGTGTGTCAGCGGGATGAAAATGCTACCTTCAGCGGCATAGCTGACGGCGTGGTGAGAGCTGGTGCTCACCAGTCCATTATGTCTCAACGATATTAAGCTGTTCAATGGAGATTGACCTCTGTGTATCTGCCATCTAGCTCCTGGTTCTCCACAATGCTATTCCAAACCAATTGGCTCAGTTCTTCATTGGAGCTGTGGTCTACTATCGTGCCCCCCTCCGTTCTCCCCCTCCCCCCTTCCTCTCCTCCCTCAGCTCCAGCATTCAGAGCAATCAGGCCTTGCCAGACAAACTCACTGTGAAGCCTGGTAATTAAGCTAGTGGGTGGAGGAGCAGTAACAGAGAGGGTTAGACGAAAAAAGAAAGGGAGAGAGAAACAGAGGATATGGTAGACAGGGAAAGAGGGAGAGATAGAGAGGAGTGGGAGCAGTAAATTCTGCTCTGATACCTTGGTATGAGGTACATTGGTTCATTAAATATGAGGAAGTGATGGACGTCACATCGTTCAGAACTAGACTGAATAGTCATGTATTAGCCTACCTTTCTCCCAAAAATATACTTTGAAGCAATCAAAAATCAATTTCAGTGTCTCTCTGATCATGTCACCTCTACTGCTTTTACTATGTGTTCAGCAGCAGGAACAGCCCATCTAGACACACACACACACACACGCCACCCTCCTCCTCCACCACCTCTGACTGAACACAGCAAACCCAAGGGCACAGGCCAGCCACCTTATCCACCTATGCTGTCACCAATTTCAAGGGTCTTTGTCCCCCAGAAGAGAGGAGCGATGCTCCCTGCCCTGTCGACCCAGGCCTAATGCATTTTAAACAGACTGACCCAGCCACCCAGCCAAGTCAAAAAGCACAGGTCCTGACAGCACCTATAGGGAGAATTACTCTGGCCACCACTGACAAACAGACAGAGAGAGAGAGAGAGAGAGAGAGAGAGAGAGAGAGAGAGAGAGAGAGAGAGAGAGAGAGAGAGAGAGAGAGAGAGAGAGAGAGAGAGAGAGAGAGAGAGAGAGAGAGAGAGAGAGAGAGAGAGAGAGAGAGAGAGAGAGAGAGAGAGAGAGAGAGAGAGAGAGAGAGAGAGAGAGAGAGAGAGAGAGAGAGAAATACATTTTGTCCCCACCTTTATCTGTTGAAAGCAAAGGTGCCTGTAACAATGAGATTTGTGGAGATGGTCTCCCATTGTATTCCAAATGTCCCTGCTCCCATGCCATTTCTGAACAGTGAAAAGGCAGTATTTTGTAGGTTGCAATTGATATTCCAGGCAGGTAGACATGGATTCCTTGTTTGCATGGCTCTCTCCCCTGAGGTGGAGCTAATCCCCTGTAAACAGGCCGGGAGGCGTGGGCTGAGTGAGTGAGTGAGTGAGTGGGTGAATGAGTGAGAGCTAGAGAACCTTGCATTAGTAGGGCATGAGTAAGGAACTATTGATCTCCCCAGTGTGGCCGATAAGAGAATGTGAAAAGTCAAGTCACACACTTACCGAAAGTGGGCTCAGCATTCATAAGGGTTATCAATGATCAATATCATAGCCATTACATCCCTTTAAGAACCCTTTCAGAGAGTGATATCTGAGCTCTTCTTTAGACACACTGACGGGAACACAAGACTCCACATACAGTGTAGTGTGTAAATACATTACACACAGACCCACACACGTGTACTACATCCTGCACCACTAATGTATCTTCCCTGGTCAGTGGTTTTGCTACTGCACTCAGATTGCCCTCCTCAGTATAATTGGTTCCACACTGGTTCTCCTGCCCATCCCGGGCTCCCTGCTGCCCCAGAAGGAGCCAGAGGCGGTTAGCCTACATTAATCCCCCTAGCTCCCAGGAGATCCTGCCTGTCACAGCAGCCCAGTTTGGACAAGCCCCACCCCAGCCTGGTCCCAGGATTAATCGGCTAATAACGCTAACAGGTTGACACCACGCTGATATCCAGCGTATTATACAGCACACACACACACACACACACACACACACACACACACACACACACACACACACACACACACACACACACACACACACACACACACACACACACACACACACACACACACACACACAAAGGACAACACAAACACACAGGACAACACACAAAATGAGGTTAACTATCACAAACAGAGACAACACACAAAATCAGGACAACACACACAGGCACCAAAATACACACACACACACACACACACACACACACACACACAGGCTGTGTGGTTCAGAATATGAGAAATGTGCAGGTCTGAATAGAAAATGAATGGGAATGATTGGCACCATCTTATTCCAAATCTATTCACCTAGAAATCTGAAGGGGAAACATGAGTCACCATCCAATCTTTCTAAGCTGATCCCATTGGAAGCTCAAAATGACTGGCTCCTCAGGGGGCTGGCTCAGGTAGAGAAATAAAAATGGGGGATGAAAAAGGAGAGAAACAGGAATAGAGGAGAGAGATAGAAGAGAGAGCTAGATCTGTCACTGTAGCTGTGGGAACAGTCTCAGAGAGGCAGGGGGATTGTGAGGTGAAGGGAGTCCATTTGATTTCTGATGCTTGTTATTTTCAACTCCATTCTCCCTCCCATCAAAACAGTAGTTTGACCTAACTCCATTAGGATTGTCTGAACTTGAGAAAACAACGTTTTGAGGTTTCGCTGGCAATTTTTCCCAACCGCTGCCAGTTACAAGTGGTGAGGAAACAAAACCACGAATCCGTCTCGTGTCAGTGTAATATCTAGCTAGAGGCAATCTACGCATCATACAGTCGGCTCTGTTTATATAATGGAAAGGCACATGATCATTCTGACATTCCTAGACTAGACACACGGTGGTAGGTCAAAACAAGGAGAGATCAGGACAAGCTGTTATTCCAGAAGGTTCTGCCCTGTCTGAGTCAGTCAGTCAGTTCAATCAGCCCTCTCTCTCTTCAGGTGGGATTAAACATTTAACACGTCCTCGCTGACATTGTGTTTATCTAAACCACATCTCCTCAGACCTTCTCCATCCTCCCTGATCAACCTTGGCTCGTCTAATTGGTTGATTCCCCAGTAAAGTGTCTTATGATGTTCCTCCGGCCTGCTTATAAAACAGGGCACAGTCAAGTGGGATGGCTGCGAAGCAATTAGGGCCGTTCCTCCACCGAGGCTAGAAGAGGCGAGGAGAGGCCAGCTAGCACAGCGCTACCGCTACGGACCGAGCGCTAACGGAAGCAGAATGCTAAACAGCCTCTTATTAGTCTGATTGGGGTGCTGCAATTTAACTGAAACACAGCAGGAGGGGGAGTTAGAAAGGGAAAGGGAGAGTGAGGAGATGAGGGAGAAAGAGAGAGAGTTAATTAGCCTGCCCAGAGGACTGGGGGAGTCAAGGGTCTTCTGGGGAGAGTGAAAGTGAGAGCTGGAGGGGAGGAGGAAGAGGGGATGGGGGGAAGGAGAGAGGAGGGGGAGGACAGAGCAAAGAAGCGCAGTGGTCCGGAACAGCTCTGATAGGCTATGGAGGAGAGACAGAGATGGCGAGGCCAGCTGTCCAGCCTTAGAAGGCCAGAGTGGCAGTAGACTGGCATGGTTTTGGCAGGAGAGGAAGGTGACTGTCTGGGTACACATTTGATGTGTTTGAGTGCTTGTTCTGGTCTGTGCAGACAGAGTGTGCTCGTATGTGATAAGAGAAGTGGACAGGGGCACAATGATACATTTTGTGTTCATACACAGTGTTTAGACTAGAGTATGTGTGAATTCGTGCACGTTTGCTTTTTTAGGGTGTGTGTGTATATATTTTCATAGCTTGAATCTGTGTAGGCATGTGGTGTGCTTACATTCCTTTTGGTATGCATGTGGTATGCTTACATTCCTTTTGGTATGCATGTGGTATGCTTACATGTCTTTTGGTATGCATGTGGTATGCTTACATTCCTTTCCGTATGCATGTGGTATGCTTACATGTCTTTTGGTATGCACATATGATAGTAGTGTAGTGAGAAGATAAGCGTCAGAAAGCAGACAGGCTGCAGCAGACAGCTATTAGACAGCTTCTGGGTGCTAGACTATCACACCCAGGTCCAGCTCTACCTCCTATGGGACCCTCAGCTGTCAATCACAGCCCTTTACCACGCTCACTGACACACAGAGGAACATTCAGCAAACACAGAGAGGAATGTTCTCCCCCAAAACCACAGGGCTTTATAAAATATAAACTACAAAAACAATAGCAGGGAATTGTTTCAGAGATGAAAGCCAGAGCACCAACTGGACCATAGTCTTCAGAAGTCTTTAATCAGGCTAGCTGTGGTGTCAGAGAGAAATGGCCAGTTGGGGCGGCTGTCCTCTGAAGCTAGCGTTAAAACAGCTAACAGAACACAGGCTTTGTTTCAACTGCTAATGCGGACTCACACATGACATGGCAGAACTGGAGGATAAGCAGGAATACGGCTGTAATAGCATTAGCGCCACATAAGCGGGAGTTTATGACATTGTGTTGTTATTCTGTGCACAGTCATAATATAGAACAGCTGGAGGGGAAAATCGACTTACAATTAGGAAGTTACATTTGCTAAACAATGACAGAGTGAAGGCCTCTGATTTCACTTTGTGTGCTCACTGTAAGGAGAGGCAGAGAGAAGGAGAAGAAAACAGGGAGAGATGATGATTGGTAAAAAAGAAAGAAGAACAAAAGAGATACAAGCAGAAATGAAGGAGGAGAAAATAAGCCATGAAAAAACATGCAGTGACAAGATTCCAGAGAGAGAGAGAGAGAGAGAGAGAGCAAGAGAGAGACAGACAGACAGAGAGAGAGAGCAAGATAGAGAGAGAGAGAAAGAGAGAGAGAGAGAGCAAGAGAGAGACAGACAGACAGAGAGAGAGAGGGTGTAAACCAAACTCAGGTAATCCACTGCTTGCCTTCCCCGGGGAGGTATGTGTCACAACCCCCACACTACCACAGTAACCACAATCCTGCTGAGTGCACACTTCCTAGCGACTCCCCCACAGAGGCATGAAGGAGAAAGAAATGTAGGTGAGAGGGACAGAGAGAGAGACAAGCCTAACTACTGTTGGGGTGTTCTCCTCAGGTCAGAAACCCAAGACCCTGCCTCATGTAATAATTAGTCAGAGAACAGAAGAGACTTCATGCCATGAGACAGAGATAGAAAGTGCTGGAGGGAGGTATGAGGTTCATTGTACAGGGTTAGCAGGGCTGGGGGATGCTGAAGAAGGGATTATATGTGGGTGGAAGAGGTGGTAGAATGATAGATATGGTTAGGGGATAGAAGAGAGGGGTTAGTCTGATGGTCTCTTTGGGACTCTCCAACAAGGCCCCAAGGCATCATCAACATGTATGCACACCACAATAAGAGATACTGGGCCAGAACCAGCTGAGAGAGAAACCAGTTTGTGTGTGTTGTGTGTGTGTGTATTTGTGTGTGTGTGTTTGAGTGTGTGTGTGTGTGTGTGTAGCATATCAAATCCAGCCTAGAGGGGGAGCACAGCTGTAAGTCCACTCTCTCCTCTGGGTAGGTAGAGAGATACAGACATGGGTAATCTCTCTTTAGAGCTACCGTGTCTGTAACTGAGTCTGTGCATCAGAGGACTGCCACACCACACTGACACTAAGCCTGTATATTTACCCCTGAGCACAGAAACACAACCACAGGATTAAACTACTACTGCACAAACTACTAGCCTAATACTGTTTTTGGTTCCAAGTGAACCCTTTCACCACTAAAAGGTTCTAAGTAGAATATTGTTTACCACTAAAGGGTTCTACCTGGAACCAAAAATGGTTCTATGGGGAAAATGACGAAGATCATGAGCCTTGCCATACAAATCTAACCCTTCTTTTACCAGGCTGTGTCCTCACCAGACAGTATACCTTCCTCGTCTAATAAAGGCATTTTCTCACAGAACAGGTTGAAGCCAGTTAATTATTCCACTGACACACGACGTGTCACACTCACTCCGCCTCTGTGCTATCAGTCTCCTTCTGATAAGGACTTGACCTCTGTGTGAGGACACACCTCAGTCTGGCTTCACGCCAACACAGACAAAACAATACCGCGAAATGAGGGAAACCAAAACGATCCATTTAAGGATAATTTTATCTGAATAAATAAAAAATGTCATTATTGAAACCATTGAAAGTCCTGTACAGTTTCTCGGAGAATCGTTAAAACTAAAGCAGATAAATTGTGCTTGGCAGTCGTTATTATGACTGGAGGCTAAAATGTCAGGCAGTTTGTGCCATACTGACTAATATTCATAAGTGTATAATTAAAACATTTCATTTGTGTTCATTGACATATAATTCATCTGACTCATCCCCAATAGATTAATTCCAACAACCACATGTACGTCATTCAGTTCTGACTCATGTGAATTACCATACTGATATGCATACTTCATGTTCATATTCATAGATTGAAACAGAGGTGAAGAGAAAATCAATGAATAAATCAACCAACAAACTGTATGTCACCACAACCAGGCCGTTATCCTCCATCACTTCCTTGTTTTATTTTCTCTTTCATGAGATACAGACAGTTGTTTTGCATCATCTTTTGTTTTGTTTAAAAAAGTATCTTTATCTTCCCTTGGGCAGACATGCAAAAGCACACACAAGTACACAATCAGACAAGCACACACACACACACAACCCCCTCGCTAAGGACGGAGACCCCCCAAAGACCCCCAGTTCAGTTTGGGGCTCCACTCACCCCCAGTTTCCTGCTGCGCATGCGGACGTATCCCTGCTTGACGATGTCGTTGAAGTTGGAGGCCATCTCTGTGGGAGCTGGGACCTGCTGGGGCCTACTGAGGCTAGCATCCAGTCCTTCAGTGCTGCAGTCCAGCCCTGCACCTAGCCCTCCGCCTTCCTTTCCCCCCACCCCCCCACCCCTCTTCCCCTCTTAAGTCCTGGGGTTACCTTCTCCCT
Source organism: Coregonus lavaretus (assembly GCF_964263955.1). NCBI lineage: Eukaryota > Metazoa > Chordata > Actinopteri > Salmoniformes > Salmonidae > Coregonus > Coregonus lavaretus. The sequence goes on along the minus strand of NC_140024.1, from coordinate 7,037,218 downwards.
CCTCTATATCAGCCAAGCCTTCCTTTTCAGATCCTGTTGCCCTCAGACCGCCCTCACTCCTCTATCGCATCTCGTTGTCCCCTCATCCCTTCGTTGCAGTCCCTAAAGAAAGAGAGAAGGAGAGAGAGAGGAGAAGAAACAGGGGATATATTATTCATTAAAGTGGCAGGAGAGAATGGTGGTGGCTTGCAGACACACGGAACATTATCCTCCATTATTCATTGCTTTGGCAGACACCATTATTGAGGGCAAGTTGGTAGCATGGCTTCTGTGACACATCATTATGTATAGTGTACAGCACAGCCTCTGTCTTGGAGTTACTGGAACTTCCATTAGAATTGGCTTGGAAACAGAGGTTCTTCTGGAGACCCTCCTTCCCAGTCAAGCAAGAAGAAAACATCAGAGTAATGAGGAGAAACTCATTTTAAGTTAAGCAAGACAGCTGTAAACCAAAGCAGACTACTTCAATAACAACTGAAATCAAAAGAATGTTGGTTGGTTAGATGATCCATCATGGAGATTTCTTGCGTAAATGAGCCAGATCTGTTTGACCCAGTACTGAGAGCAGCCATGTGTTATGCAGAGCTCTAAAGTGAGGGGATGGGGTGAGGGGGACTCAAGAGTATACTTTAGTTCCAATGGCATCATTGCCCCTACACAGACATTCAAACACACACAGATGCAATTTAAGCATGCACACAAGGACACACACAGACACACAGACAGACAGACAGACACACACAACCACGCATCATGAACACCCTTGGGGGCATTGCAGAGTGAGACAGAAAGGCAGGCAGTGTCTCCTGTGACCACACGATGCCATCGTTAGCGTTCTGCTCTAGTGGGGCGCGGATCAGCTGTTTGTTCACTCGCACCCACCTGCAATGGCTAATAACTCATCTGCAACCACCCAACTATATGTGATAAAGTGTAAATCTGAGGCCCGCAACCGACCCTAACCCGCTAATATAGAAAATGTGCTGTAGGCTAGTCAGAGACAGTAAAAAAAAAAAATGGACAGGATTGTTTTTGCCTGATTTAGATATGTTTCTGATTATAATTTCCGACATGTTGGTATGCTATTTAGTCAAATTGTCTATAATTAGATACATGCAGCTTCTCTTCCGTCATTATATCTTGCCCTAGAAGACTAAATAATCCCTTGCTCCCCAGAATAATGTCATAAATCAATAGAATGAATGTGTCAATCTAGTTGACATCGGTACATTTCTCTGTCATCTCTGCTTCTTTCACAGAGCAAAGATGTTTAGAGACCGGGGAGAAAATGCAATGATTATTTATTTTTTGAACAATTTTCTGTGCAGAATTTCCAAACGACATCAGTTTGACCAGTTGTAAGGAAATAGAAAGCTGTGAAAACGACCCAACATGTTTCTGATAAGATTTCAGTTTGGCTTTGATGCATATTTTATGTGGTTGAAATACTATCCGCTTTTATGATGCTGATAAAGATAGCACCTCTACAGATGGTATCTAATTTCACATTCACATTCTCTCAAGATCCCAAGTAGAAATGTATCCTACATTTGGTGTATCATTTTACTGCAAGAATTGCTTAATATTAAGGCTATGTGAGAGGTTATAAACCTACAGTCAGTGTCCAGACTTCAGTTTCCATTTAACCCATCTGAACAGTTCCCTTGATGTGCCATAGGCCTATTTGAAGTCGCTGTCTTGTGAGACTGTCAAATTTGTATAGCGCCTCACAATCATCACACATAACATAGCCGGCACTGCTATCATCCTCTTTTACCACTTCACCAAATCTTTCCCAAAAATAACTTTTCTGGCCCTCCCGTTCCCAAAAGCATTTGGTGATTGGTGTGTAGGCTATTTGGCGCGCACACAGTTAGATCCTAAAGCTTAGGCTTACACGCTAACGCCAGATAGACTAAAATAATCAAATAAAAACCTCAATGTAGCCTATAGATATAAATTGCACAACAATTATATATGGATTTTTTAAGGTATTGTTTTCTCTTTATTCAACCAGCCCACCCGCCACCCACCCTTCATCCACCCAATATTTAATGACCCTAAACCCGTCCGCCCCGCGGATATAACCGCGGGGACTGCGGGTTATAAGTCAACCCACGCATCACTATTCTACTCGCTGGGGCAGACATCAGTGTGGTGCATCTTCTCCCTGAGGAGCTGCCGCTAAATCTCCCTGACTACGGCGGAACAGAGACATTAAACTTTAACAAGGACCTCATTAACCAGGACAGAGCCAGGCTAATCGCTCACAGCACTGTTGGTTTAGAGAAGTGGCTCACACACACTGGGGAGGGGGCTAATACACACACACACACACACACACACACACCTTACAGACAGAAGAGATACACACACACATCTGAAACACTCACACATCCAACATATAGAGCTAAACATCTGCAGACTGGCTCCACTGTGGCCCTCTGGGGATGCTGGTGTTACCATTGTGGGTAACCTAGCTTGCCAGGCTCATAACAGCATTCTAAGAAAGTAGTACCTGGCAAAGACACACGGCTGGGAACAAGAATATATGTTGGCTGCACAGAGGATCCTTATGTGGATGAGATTGGCTCAATGTTAGCATAGTGGGAGTGCTTGAGACACACTTGATGTGCCATTATATCTTGGAGCACAATTGGAAAGCAATTAAATCCCATGAAAGCTATTCAAATGAGACAAATGTGCACCCTGGTGAGATAAAATAACTCCCAGGGCCATGCTTAGTTAAGCAGAGCTTCAATAGTGTAGGTATGGAGGTGATTGAGGAGTCAGTGGAGGATAGCACAACTCTCCACATTACACATGCAGTATTGCTGATATATTCACCTATTACAAACAACATCCATGGTCAGCAATGAATAACCTGGAGAACAGGGGTTGAAGCCAGAGGTGGGATGGTGGGTGTGTGTGTCTGTGATGGGAACATCAATAAAGAGTGCAAGGGTGCACACAATGGACGATCAGCTTGTCAAAACCCAACGTAACATTTTTAAATAGGACAGGCCATTGATTCTGATCCTGCACTGATTGATTCTGTGCCAGCCTCTACAGCGAAACACCAGGGCCCAGTTCCAGACCCCCCCCCCACCCCCTCTACCCACCTCCGCCCCATAACCATGGCGATGTGCTGATTTACCTTTTTTTTTTTCGATCGATACACATCAGTAGCTTTTTTCCCCTGAGACGGACAGTAAACGGCCCGCGGGTGATGTATCAGTGAGGAATACATTCGCATTAACATACGTTCAGTGTGTGGAGAACACATTGTCCCTACAGAAACAAAGCCTTATCACACCATGTGTCATCTTTCGGCACAGGAAACCATTCCATTGTACTCTGCTTGTTTTACACAATGGAGCATAGCCACTAGGCCAGCACAGAGCTGGGAGTGGGATTCTAGGAACAGACAGACGGTATCGTCAGTCACTACTTTATAATGTGTGTTTATGATGGAGGGAACACAGGAGTGTCTGTCGGGACCCAGGTGCCGGGGATGGTAATAGGCAGATAATGAATTCAGAGATTAGTGAATCCCACTTCGCTCCTCTCCCAACGAACGAGGAACAAACAGCTTGTTAAAGAAGGACGTGAGGTGAGACGGAGGGGGTAGCAGTGTTTTAATGAAGGCGAGGCAGGAACACCTGTTCTGGCTGTAAGTGTAGGTTGAGACAAAAGCCTGCAGACAGGCCTGTCTCTGGGAACAGAGCGACTTGATAACAGGCTGCTTTGAGGAGAGCCTTTCAGGTGTTGTCTGTTCTCTACTTCTCTTAGAGGATGAGTTACATCACAGATATTATAGCTGGCTGCTAAACCTCTTCTTAAAGCTCATCAGCTCCTCTCAACCACACATTTAAGGAGGAATCTGGAGTTGCACCGCATACAAATGACTATGAAGCACAATGTGCCAGGAGTACAAATTAAGAAGGAGAATGCAACTATGGAAAATAAGAACAATTCAGAGGGTTAAAAAACACTTTCCAGTACATCCACTGTAACCATGGGAACCTAAACCTGTCTTCCCAAAAGGCCTGTTTGTGCTATGGGAGTAGAGAGGAGACATGTAAATCAGACAGAGAGAGCAGAGATATGCCATGCTTGGAATAACAATAGGGAAGCTAGATCTCATATCTCATTCACTATCATTGACTCATTAAAGGGACATATCATACCGAGATGAAGCCAACCAATGTTCCCTCTAATTTCTTTCAGCACTGAGCAAATTTCAGGTCTGCTGAGTGCAAACTTCTGGCGGGTGTTTACTGTGAACACTGAGGCTGTACCCGCTTTAAGTTACAGTTTTAACAGTGGCTAAGTACGCTACTGTGGCTATTTGATCATAAAAAACAAATGGAGAAAATGCATCCCATAACATTTTAACATGGGAATAGCTGTTCTATCGTTCAGCCTAAAGTAGCAGCCAATGTGTGGTGTTCAATGTAGGCCTACATTCCTTGAGACTTTTGAAAAAAAAACATGTAGGGATTGACATTAACCTGTTTATCCACTTGTCCTTCAGACAAGGAGGTGACTGAAAATGTTGTGTTGTTTAATGCAAGAAACCACTTTACAGAATACTATTCATTATTATTCCCATACCATTATCCCATAGACAAATTATGCTACCCTCTGCCTATTGTATACTTAGCTTATTCAAGCCTGTCTCAAAATACAACAATGCCCCTTTAAGACAGAAAAAACCACCTGACTTGCTTTTCAAAGATGGCTAGAAATGCACTTTCCTCTCTTCGCTTCTTGCTTGTTGACTAACCCTACCTACTCCCTCTCTCCTCTCTGCGTTGTATTGTCCATGTCAGAGTTCCATACTGATTCCACTCTGCCCTGTTGCTGGAAGATGGATTGAACCACACACAGAGCCAGCAGCTACATGGACCTCCTGACCTGTTGAGATGAGGGAGGGGTGGTAGCTAGAGGCAGGGATGTGTGTTAAACCACAGAGTATCCATTATATATATATCCATTATATATATTGACCAGATACTCAAGTGGCTGCTCAAACAAGGAAAATAAATGTATTAAAAAATGGAAGGCAGTCGGGAGGAGGCAGGTGGGACCATTCTAGCCAAGGAGATGGCAGATACACGTATGAAAAACAGGCACAACTTCGATATCAAGTGTTTTTTTCTCAAAGTTGCCGGGATGTCACGTGTCCTACTTATATCAGTACACTCGTAAATACCTAACCATTTCAAGTACATATCTGACATCTATATTCAGGCAATGGGAGTCTAAGGCAGGGAAGAGAATGCAAGATAGCTGATTAGCTGGAAGGAGGAGGAGAGAATGCAGGAAGTTTGTTTTTGCTGGAAGCTAAATGTGTCTAGGCAAAGAGGCCTGTGTCAGTTTGAGTCTTATGAGCGAGGGAATGTTTATTGTGATACTGCCTGAGATAGCTTGAGGCTAAGCGGCAGATTGTGTTTTCAAACCTTTCTAGCCTTGGTTAACTGGAGTTGAGAGGAGTAGAGGGCGTTATTAGCAGAATACAGAATGTAAGCTAATGTGGGAAGGGGAGTGACTACACTATCATCACGACATTGGTTGTAGTTACAGACAGACGCCTCAGCATCTGTACTCCATCAAACAGACCTTCTGTGTGGGTGTGTGTGTGCCTCCGTGCTTGCATGCGTTTGTTTGTTTGTTTGTGTGTGTGTGTGTGTGTGTGTGTGTGTGTGTGTTTGTATATATATGAGTTAACAGCTGAGCTCAGTAGAGCAGCACAGCAGCTCTCCCTGCAATGTGTACCAGTTGGAACTGCTGTCTGGTGAATCCAATCCCCTGTGTCCTCTCTCTCTCTCAGCTGTGCCCATCTCAGCCTAATCAAATCCCCAGAGCACCAGGTGTGCCCAGGGCAGGTTAATCTAATGCCAGGTGTGCCCATTTCAGCTGAATTAGATCATGCTACATTAGGCGCAAGACAGATCCAGATATGTCATCTTCTCTCTGGGAGCGATATGGAGGGAGGGAGGGAACAAAAAAGAGAGAGACAGAAAAAGGGGTTGATTGTCAGTGTCAGGTCAATTTCATGAGCCACTTCACTTCCATTCCCTAGGAGAGGGTAGTGAGGTGAAAAGAATGGAGCATTCCAGCCATCGATCAGGTGGGGAGGGGAAGAACAGAGAGGAGATGGAGTACAGTGTAATGCTATGAGAGTGTGCGTGTGTGTGTGTCTGTGTGCACGTGCACATGCGCGTGTCTTCATAGGGTTATTAACTTCAGCTCTGTGAGTTTGACAGACTTTCTCAGATTTGCTCTGTGATGTTCAACAGTTTCAACTTGGAGAAGCTAGCATCCATTTAGGGGTGAGGAAAAGACATGTTCTCTCTCTTTATGACTTTCTCTTCCACCCATCTCTCTCCTTTCACCATTGATTATACAGTATGTCTATCTCTGTTTTTACCTCTATGTCACTCAGTCTATTCTATAAATGGGACCCTTATAATAATGAGTCATCCTCACCCTCCACAATCTGAGGGCATCATGTGACAGCCATTCCCCAGGAGAGAGCCCCCACCCCCCCACCAGAGCAGACGGCTGTCTACTACACAGGGGGCAACAAGCAGCTGGTACACAAGATGGTAGAGGGGGTACCAGCCAAGAGGGATGATCAACCAGTAAAAATACCCATGAATGTTCCATTAAATGAGGGAGAAAAGATGGAGAGGGAGAGAGGCGGGCAGACAGACAGAGAGAGAGAGAGAGAGAGAGAGAGAGAGAGAGAGAGAGAGAGAGAGAGAGAGAGAAACAGAGTTGTGTTTTACCTCAGAGAGAGAACTCAGGACAGTAAATGGTAACTTCCACTTGTGAAAGTTAGTGAGTCATTGTTGTTGCTCCAGTAAGTTCCAGTGATTAAGGGCTCATCAGGCTTACTCCGCCATCTTGATATCATTAATGGAGTCAAAAGAACACCCCAGATGACTACTTCACTTCAGTCTCACAAGAGAAACTCTTTCAACCTGCCACAATCTCTGTATCTCATGAGCTTTTTTCAGACTCTGTGCAGTTTCTTCAGACTACCAGTATGATTCCTTCTCCACATATGCACGCACACACACATATAAACACACACCAATTATTATTTGACTCCACAAGCAGACCCCATGGGAAGAGAGCTGTAAAGGCCCAGGAAACGCTCCCTCCCTCCGTCTACTCCCTCCATCTCTCCCCTGGCTTAATGAGGACAGACAGACTGCTGTGAAGAAGGGATGAGGTCAGGGGAGGATGTGGGAAGGGAAAGGACAGAGAGAACAAAGATGGAGAGTAGGATGAAAAGGAATGAAAAGGGTGATAATAGACAGCTCTGTCACAGTAATGGCTAATAAAATGCCACACCAAGTTTCAGAGCTCATTTCATACTTATTTTCCTTCTTTGAGTCTGACACTTACACCTTCAACTCTGTCTTTAAACATGGTGGCAGAAAAGGCATTCACACCATGTGACTGTCTGGGGAATGGATCAGTGTGTTGATACAAGGCTGGCTAAAACGATTGACACAGAGGACATGACAGAGACTTGACATCGAATGGCTGTTCTGGATATTGTCCTGGGACCGTTAGCCCTGCTATTCTAAGAGAAACCATGGTCGGTCTGAATCAGCATGGGGTCACAAAACGAACCCGGGCAAAAGCAGACCACCAGATCAACTATGGACTGGGACCTGAGCTAATTAAGTTCAGCCAATCACAGGGCATTAACATGATTGATCCCCCGGCTATGCAAGATTAGAATCATTCATCATTGATCATGAATCAATTGCCCCAGTCTATTTGGAATTGAACGCTGCCTATTTTCGAACATGTGTAATAGAACTGCCGGTGGCTGTGAGTCTGGAGGTCATTTTAGGATTCAGTGTCCAATTCAATCCCAAAGCCAGCCTGGCCTTCTGGGACCCAGAGAGCCAATGAAAGGTGGATGTAGAAGTGAGAGTCGATGAATGCACAGCAGTTTATTAAACTAGCATTTTACGCTCTGGTATGATATTGACAGACAAATGGGAGCATAATATTAAGTTAGACTGTCTGCTCATTTGACAGGAGCAGGGAATGGCAATGCAAAGCATTTTCCACAGAGAAATTATAAAAATATTGACTTCTTTTTATGGTATCAACCATCGGTTTGACTAAACAATAACTTGAAAATGGAGTCCAAGGACACAAACAAGCGAGGCAAACAACAGGAAGTCAAATAAAGACTGCTCGCTAAGCCAAAGGGTTCAGGGACAAGGACAAGGTTGTGGAGAATAAAAGTAGCCTAGGACAACATTTCGAACGACAGTGGGAAAGGATGAGAGAAAGTGAGAGGTGTATTCCACTCTTTTGTTACGCATGTCATTCACTTGGCCATTTTGTGGTGAAGGACATTTCATGGTGCTTTCTAGACAGGGGTTTTCTGTCGGCCTGGAGCTTTTTGTCTCCACTGTCAGCACAGAGAGAATTACCTGCAGTCGCAGCACTGACCTGGACACGCTGATAAAACACGCTGAGGACAGAGAGAAAGGAAGGAAATAGAAAGAAAAGAGACTGACATCTGCTTTGTGGATATAATTATGGTAATGTACAGATATGTTATTTTATGTGATTTGTTATTGATTATGTATTTCTTTCTTTCATTTTGTTTTCATCTAGAGACGGGTGTTGAAAATTAGCGTGAGCTAGAAACACTAATGCAATGCATCAGACGATTGTTTGTTCAATGTGTCAATGTGTTTGTACTTGTCCCTATCCAAATAAACTACACAAAAGGAAGAAAAGGGAATCAGGCATAAAGTGAAGAAAGAGGACTCAGCTGGCCTCATGATTGGTTGATTGAATTTCCCCATTTATCTGGCTGCAGTGAGGCAACTATGGCTCCTGCCACCACTACTACCGGGTCAATTTATATTGTGTGGATGTGTGTAAGTGTGTTGTGTCACAGTGTATCTTAGTGACTCATAATGGAGGGCACTGCAGAGTTTACCCTGTAGTTTACACTTTACAGCTCCTCAAATCCAACTTTACACCAGAAATCATATTGTCATAGTACCATTACGGAGGAGTACCCCTTCAGAGTTCCCCCCTGCCCCAGTAACACCCCTGTCACCAGCCCTCCCTCCCTCCCTACCCAATTCTATCTCATTCTCCTCATATTCCTAAACCTCCTATCACATCGTGCATAACCCCCCCCGGCTCATAATCCTTGTATCATCTCCCATTAAAACCCACATCATCTGCTGAAGCTATCGTACAATCACACACACAAAGAGAATAAGTGGGAAGAGAGGATGAGAAGTGATTGTTATAGTTTCATTCTTACTCTATTCTCTGATTCTCTGCCCTAATAAGTCTTTATCCCCAGTAGGAGGCAGGAGGAATCAACGCTGAGGGCTAAAGGAACCCAGCTGACTTCAAAACAAGAGAGAGGTCACTCTTAATTAATACAGCTTGGCTACTGCTAGCGGGGTTTAACCCACCATGCCTGGCTCACTGGGAGAAACACAGGGGGGGGGGGGGGAGAGAGAGGGGGAAAGAGAGGGAGAGATAGAGAGGAGAGGGGGAAAGAGAGAGAGAGGGAGAAGGGAAGAGAGAGAGGGGGAGAGAGAGAGGGAGAGAGAGAGAGAGAGCAAGAGAGAGACCGTCAGGGAGAGAAGATGATTCACTATGAGCAGGCTGAAAAAAAATGTATTCTAATGTACAGTGGGGAAAAAAAGTATTTAGTCAGCCACCAATTGTGCAAGTTCTCCCACTTAAAAAGATGAGAGAGGCCTTTCATTTTCATCATAGGTACACGTCAACTATGACAGACAAAATGAGGAAATCCAGAAAATCCAGAAAATCACATTGTAGGATTTTTAATGAATTTAATTGCAGATTAGGGTGGAAAATAAGTATTTGTTTCTCAATAATTTGTTATATACCCTTTGTTGGCAATGACACAGGTCAAACGTTTTCTGTAAGTCTTCACAAGGTTTTCACACACTGTTGCTGGTATTTTGGCCCATTCCTCCATGCAGATCTCCTCTAGAGCAGTGATGTTTTGGGGCTGTCGCTGGGCAACATGGACTTTCAACTCCTTCCAAAGATTTTCTATGGGGTTGAGATCTGGAGACTGGCTAGGCCACTCCAGGACCTTGAAATGCTTCTTACGAAGCCACTCCTTCGTTGCCCGGGCGGTGTGTTTGGGATCATTGTCATGCTGAAAGACCCAGCCACGTTTCATCTTCAATGCCCTTGCTGATGGAAGGAGGTTTTCACTCAAATTCTCACGATACATGGCCCCATTCATTCTTTCCTTTACACGGATCAGTCGTCCTGGTCCCTTTGCAGAAAAACAGCCCCAAAGCATGATGTTTCCACCCCCATGCTTCACAGTAGGTATGGTGTTCTTTGGATGCAACTCAGCATTCTTTGTCCTCCAAACATGACGAGTTGAGTTTTTACCAAAAAGTTATATTTTGGTTTCATCTGACCATATGACATTCTCCCAATCCTCTTCTGGATCATCCAAATGCACTCTAGCAAACTTCAGACGGGCCTGGACATGTACTGGCTTAAGCAGGGGGACACGTCTGGCACTGCAGGATTTGAGTCCCTGGCGGCGTAGTGTGTTACTGATGGTAGGCTTTGTTACTTTGGTCCCAGCTCTCTGCAGGTCATTCACTAGGTCCCCCCGTGTGGTTCTGGGATTTTTGCTCTCCGTTCTTGTGATCATTTTGACCCCACGGGGTGAGATCTTGCGTGGAGCCCCAGATCGAGGGAGATTATCAGTGGTCTTGTATGTCTTCCATTTCCTAATAATTGCTCCCACAGTTGATTTCTTCAAACCAAGCTGCTTACATATTGCAGATTCAGTCTTCCCAGCCTGGTGCAGGTCTACAATTTTGTTTCTGGTGTCCTTTGACAGCTCTTTGGTCTTGGCCATAGTGGAGTTTGGAGTGTGACTGTTTGAGGTTGTGGATAGGTGTCTTTTATACTGATAACAAGTTCAAACAGGTGCCATTAATACAGGTAACGAGTGGAGGACAGAGGAGCCTCTTAAAGAAGAAGTTACAGGTCTGTGAGAGCCAGAAATCTTGCTTGTTTGTAGGTGACCAAATACTTATTTTCCACCATCATTTGCAAATAAATTCATAAAAAATCATACAATGTGATTTTCTGGATTTTTTTTCCTCAATTTGTCTGTCATAGTTGACGTGTACCTATGATGAAAATTACAGGCCTCTCTCATCTTTTTAAGTGGGAGAACTTGCACAATTAGTGGCTGACTAAATACTTTTTTTTCCCACTGTATTCTGACCACACAGTCCACCGGGAGAGCTGTTCTCAGAACATGTCAACTTTTCATCCCCCCCGCAAGAGAGAAGCAGAGAGGAAGAGGGGAGAGGAGGAGAAGGGGGCTGGGAGTAGTGAAATAGTGGAAGGCAGGATCATTCTCCCACTCTTGAAAAGGAAGGAATGAGGACAAGAAATTGTAAGCCAGTGCATGAGAGGTTCTCTGGAGAGGTGAGGGACTAGCAGCCATGATAAACAGTAGTATCTACAGTAAACACAAACACAGTGTATCTCTCTCCCTGCACTATGAGCTCCTCCAGTCCAGCACTTTGGCCACATCCAATACCTTCCTCTTCCCTCCGCACAACCCACAATGCACTGCTCTGTCATCATCAAAAAGCACTCTGAGAATGAGGATGAGAGAGAGAGAGAGAGTGGGACGAAGGGAGAGCACGCACAAAGTGCTAAACGAGCAATAAAGCTGACAGCAGAGAGAGCCCATTCATCGTGCCGCCAGAGAAGAGGCTCCAGAATTAAGATGCTAGCTAGCGCCATATTTCCACCATCTGTCAGATGACAACACACACTGTAGATCACTACAACCATAACACAGCACTATGTGGACAACAATATATGACACAGTCAGAAAGAGGGGAAATGAAGAGAGACTGAAAGAAAACAAAGAGCGAGGAAGGAGAAAGGAAATGGAATAAGCGTAATAAAGGACTGAGGGAAAAGAAGGGAGACATTGAAAAACAGGAAGAATGGATGACAGAGCAGAGAACCACAACCAAAAATAAGGCAGTGAAATGAACTGACTGCTAATCCTGCCCTTCAGCTTGGCAGCAGAGAGACAGAGAGAGAGAGAGAGAGAGAGAGACAAGTTTTTCTGTCATTGTGTCACCTGCTGGGAGGGAGGGACTAGAGGGACTGGAGCCCAGGCAGCAGGAGATGTCCCCCAGGTCCCCCCTCACCTGTCTGTGACCCCAAACCGACAGACACACACACCCAACCTAACCCAACCTCGGCTTCAGCCTCTCCATGGCGCTAGTGAGGAAGAGTCCTGACAGCAGACATACATGGACAGGCATATGTGCAAGGATGGATGCTGGCACACACGCATGAATGCACACAGACACATCTGATTGGGTGCCACCGAAAGTGAGCTCACAGAGACCACACCCCTCTCTCACACACACACAGAGAGAGAGAGAGAGATTTCGCCTGAAGCCAGCACTAGGGAACGACGACAGACGCGACGCCCTGTCTGCTCACGTCTACTATCTATCACAGATAACACACACACACACATCCCTCAACACCCTCCTCATAGACAGACGAGACACTCTGTCTCCAAGCGGGTCCTATCAGACAATGCCCCATAGCCAGCGAGCTCATACACACAAACACATGCATACACACACACAAAAAATACACATTACACACACACACACACACACACATTGCATACACAAACAGGGAGAAAATGGAACCTTTAGCTAGGCGGAGGATAAGAGGACTATTGACTAAGGAGATTGCTAGGGGCTGGCAGGCATGCTCACTCCAACTAGCCTATCAATGGACATTGTGTATAAAACCCCACATATCCTAAACCAACACACACACGATTCAAAATAATAAACATTAACTTAATAATCCCCTGCAAAATCATTTATGCCCCAATAAAAGAGTATCATCTTTCCATCCATCTTCCAGTGTTTTTGGACATGGAGTCTGGGCTGCATTGGGAGCTGATAACCATCGTTAACCCTTGCAGTGAAAGCATACACACAGATACCATCTGACCCTTTAGGTGCCGTGAAAACACACCCTCAGGTCATTACCAGCAGCGGAGTATGGGAAAGAGACACAGGTAGGGGCCAGGTTACAGACACTAACACTGTGTTCCAAATGGCACCCTATTCCCTGTATAGTGCACTACTTTTGACAAAGGCATTTACTTGCATGCCAAGGCATCATCAAGTCATTGTTATTTCTGGTGATAATCCATAACTTTAAACCTGTCATAACATCATTCTGCAGCACACAATCACATTTACATGTACATTTTACAATCTTAAGATGTTTTCTGTCACAAGCAACCCACAGATAATACACTCTTAGAAAAAAGGGTTCCAAAAGGATTCCTCAGCTGTTCCCATAAGAGAACCCTTTTTGGTTCCAGGTAGATCCCTCTGTGTAAAGGGTTCTACATGGAACTCAAAAGGAATCTACCTGGAACCAAAAAGGGTTCTTCAACATGTTCTCTTATGGGACAGCCGAATAACCCTTTAAGGTTCTAGATAGCACCTTTTTTTCTAAGAGTGTACAAGAGAAGAGAGTATACATTTCAACCCAATAAAATGCTCCCTAGCATATGAGTACAATCAGTGAAATGTAGCCATGCTCTTCATTTGGAACCAGTGATACTTGCTTTCCAGTGCTGCGGGTGGTCTTTTCCATCTCTCTCTCCGTCAAGACGGGATCCGTTTAGCTCTCAACCCCCAGATTTTTTAATTGTCTAAGAGAATTGAGTTCATCCAAAGTTTTTTTTTGGCCCTCAGCAAGCTGTACTACTTCCTAGAAGAAAACACAAGTCACTTAGCAGTCAAAGCCCTAAACACACACACTCGGTCTGTTTGCATACATTAATTCTGTCTAAAGAGTTCCTGTTCTGGAGAGTTATACAGTAGCTCATATAAACTGAGCAAATACTATTCTGGTGAACAGTTTATTCCTGGGATCTGTCTTGTCTTTTCACTTGACTGTCTGATTGCATTTCTATTTAAGTAATGTAACGTGACAGATCTTAGAGAATTTGATTTCCACTGTACTGGGATATGAGAGCACACAAAGCATCCATTGAGACAATAAGCCACCCTTAATAAATACAGAGAGGTTTATTAATGCTGCTCAAATCTACTGCTGACCCCTTGAGATGTGGATTCTGCTGCTACTGCAAAATGAACAGTTTGGCCTGACCAAACCGAGAGAAGGTGGGGGGCAATGGAAATAGGACAGCAATAACTGGAACAGAAAGGGATGGAGAAGAGAGAGAGAGAAAGAGCGAGAGAGAGAGAGAGACAGAGAGAGAGAGAGAGAGATATAGGGAGAGAGAGAGAGAGAGAGAGAGAGAGAGAGAGAGAGAGAGAGAGAGAGAGAGAGAGAGAGAGAGAGAGAGAGAGAGAGAGAGAGAGAGAGAGACAGAGAGCGAGACAGGGAGAGCGACAGAGAGAGAAAGAGACAGTCAAAGAGCGAGAGCGAGAGAGAGAAAGAGAGAGAAAGAGATAGAGAGAGAGAGAGAGAGAGAGAGAGAGAGGGGTCACAGAGGGAGGTAGAGCTAGAAAGAGCTTTGACGCTACATTATCTTTTCACCCTTGCTGTGCTGCCCTAGATTGTACTCTCCCCTCAACACAGGAGGCACATAATAATGGCCGGAAAGGAGCAAATGGAATGGCATCAAACACCTGTGAACTATGAGTTTGATGTATTTGATACCATTCCACTCCGCTCCAATCATTACCACGAGCCCGTTTTCCCCAACGAACGTGCCACCAACCTCCTGTGCCCCTCAACACCCCCACACACTGCCCGTGACACACACACACATGCATACACACACGCGCACCACCCCATGAACATAGTGGGGTATATATGCAGATGTCTAGGGAACACTGCACCACAGAATCTGTGCCTCAGTCTCTGTCAAACTATCAGCCCTGTTCTCTCCTCATTCAACTCAATGAATACCATCTGCCAAGCCAGGGACAGAAAACAGAACAGCCCACAGACCTTATAGAGAGACTGGCGCCTTGAGGGTGTGTGTGTGTGTGTGTGTGTGTGTGCTTGTGTGTGTGTGTGTCTGAATTCGGACGTTTGCACACAGGGCTTAATCTCTGAAGCAGTGTCTAATTTCTAACACAATCCAGAGCTTTTTGGTCAAGCCCTAGTCCAAATTGGAGCCAGGCCAGGTCGATGTCTGGGGGAGTGCAGGACCCTGCTCCATCTCCCTCCTCACACACATCCTCCACATACCCCCACAGAGCCCATCAAAAGGCCATTGGCATGACTGTCTCTACAAAAATACTCGAATTGTTCTCCTATTTCTAACAAACAAACATTCTCATCTACAGTATGTGGTATCTCTGAAGGAAGAAAAATACATATTTTATTCATCGAAGCCCTTCAGGCAAATTAAGAGGAAAAGGAGCAGTTGCTGTCACCTAAGAGACAGTTATTCGTTTTTAACTTAATACGCCATAACCTTGCAGTCTGCCTGCAACGCTTTCTGGGGACTTTAAATCATTAGGTTGCTGAGGTTTTTTGTAATTGCCTTGGTGAAGTGAGGAATTCTAACAAAGTGGTAGGCAGGCCCCAACTCCCAGGATCTCCTTAACAACACTCCTGTGAATAAACATCAAAGACAAACAGCTGCCAGCAAGAGACTGTGGGAGAGAGAGAAAGAGGGAGGACGGGTTTACACTATCTCTCTGTGTGTGTGTGTGTGTGTGTGTGTGTGTGTGTGTGTGTGTGTGTGTGTGTGTGTGTGTGTGTGTGTGTGTGTGTGTGTGTGTGTGTGTGTGTGTGTTGAATGCCTCTTAACTGTATCATCTTTTACTGGACTTAGAATAAACACAGAGGACGAGTGGAGCCACAGAGAGATCATGGTAGGAACACAATATCCTGTACCTGACATCATCAACATACATACTTTTTATGTTACACACATTCTATTATGTTGTAACTACATAGCTATATTAAAATGTTAACAAATTGAGTCCACAGGGCCGTGGGGTGAGACAGGGATGCAATTTAAGCACCACCCTCTTCAACATATACAGTGGGGAGAACAAGTATTTGATACACTGCCGATTTTGCAGGTTTTCCTACTTACAAAGCATGTAGAGGTCTGTAATTTTTATCATAGGTACACTTCAACTGTGAGAGACGGAATCTAAAACAAAAATCCAGAAAATCACATTGTATGATTTTTAAGTAATTAATTTGCATTTTATTGCATGACATAAGTATTTGATACATCAGAAAAGCAGAACTTAATATTTGGTACAGATACCTTTGTTTGCAATTACAGAGATCATATGTTTCCTGTAGGTCTTGACCAGGTTTGCACACACTGCAGCAGGGATTTTGGCCCACTCCTCCATACAGACCTTCTCCAGATCCATCAGGTTTCGGGGCTGTCGCTGGGCAATTCAGACTTTCAGCTCCCTCCAAAGATTTTCTATTGGGTTCAGGTCTGGAGACTGGCTAGGCCACTCCAGGACCTTGAGATGCTTCTTACGGAGCCACTCCTTAGTTGCCCTGGCTGTGTGTTTCGGGTCGTTGTCATGCTGGAAGACCCAGCCACGACCAATCTTCAATGCTCTTACTGAGGGAAGGAGGTTGTTGGCCAAGATCTTGCGATACATGGCCCCATACATCCTCCCCTCAATACGGTGCAGTCGTCCTGTCCCCTTTGCAGAAAAGCATCCCCAAAGAATGATGTTTCCACCTCCATGCTTCACGGTTGGGATGGTGTTCTTGGGGTTGTACTTATCCTTCTTCTTCCTCCAAACACGGCGAGTGGAGTTTAGATCAAAAAGCTCTATTTTTGTCTCATCAGACCACATGACCTTCTCCCATTCCTCCTCTGGATCATCCAGATGGTCATTGGCAAACTTCAGACGGGCCTGGACATGCGCTAGCTTGAGCAGGGGGACCTTGCGTGCGCTGCAGGATTTTAATCCATGACGGCGTAGTGTGTTACTAATGGTTTTCTTTGAGACAGTGGTCCCAGCTCTCTTCAGGTCATTGACCAGGTCCTGCCGTGTAGTTCTGGGCTGATCCCTCACCTTCCTCATGATCATTGATGCCCCACGAGGTGAGATCTTGCATGGAGCCCCAGACAGAGGGTGATTGACCGTCCTCTTGAACTTCTTCCATTTTCTATTAATTGCGCCAACAGTTGTTGCCTTCTCACCAAGCTGCTTGCCTATTGTCCTGTAGCCCATCCCAGCCTTGTGCAGGTCTACAATTTTATCCCTGATGTCCTTACACAGCTCTCTGGTCTTGGCCATTGTGGAGAGGTTGGAGTCTGTTTGATTGAGTGTGTGGACAGGTGTCTTTTATACAGGTAATGAGTTCAAACAGGTGCAGTTGATACAGGTAATGAGTGATGAACAGGAGGGCTTCTTAAAGAAAAACTAACAGGTCTGTGAGAGCCGGAATTCTTACTGGTTGGTAGGTGATCAAATACTTATGTCATGCAATAAAATGCAAATGAATTACTTAAAAATCATACAATGTGATTTCCTGGATTTTTGTTTTAGATTCCGTCTCTCACAGTTGATGTGTACCTATGATAAAAAATTACAGACCTCTACATGCTTTATAAGTAGGAAAACCTGCAAAATCGGCAGTGTATCAAATACTTGTTCTCCCCACTGTATATCAATGAATTGGCGAGATTTGAAATGTCTTTATTCTTATGGAACTTCTGAGTGTAATGTTTACTGATAATATTTATTGTTTATTTCACTTTTGTTTACTATCTACTTCACTTGCTTTGGCAATGTTAACATAAGTTTCCCATGCCAATAAAGCCCTTAAATTGAAATTGAATTGAGAGAGAGTGAGACATGTTTCCCATGCCAATAAAGCCCCTTTAATTGAATTGAATTGAATTGAATTGAGAGAGAGAGAGAGAGAGAGAGAGAGAGAGAGAGAGAGAGAGAGAGAGAGAGAGAGAGAGAGAGAGAGAGAGAGAGAGAGAGAGAGAGAGAAATAGAGAAATAGAGAAATAGAGAAATAGAGTGAGAGCGATATAAAGAGCAGGTCTTGTCATGTTTGGGGGTTTGGGGCTGTCTGGGGCAACATCCCTCAGCTATAGACAAGGCCAGCCAGACTGGTGAGTAATGGTGAAGGGAAGGGTACTGGGGGCATACCTTCAGATATAATGTCTAGACCTTAGAGATACAGTGTAGTTAGTGTTTTCCCAACATCTCAATCTCCATGGGCTGGTATGACACGGATATCTAACCATCACAAGGACAAGGCCAATCACGCAACCAGTACCACGACAGGAAAACACTCAGACACACACACATACACACACAGTCAGCCACACACATCCGTGTACAGATAGACATGCACAGAAAGACATGCACACACACTTCCTTGGAGCCCAAGAGCCAAAGAGCAGCAGAGGAAATGTAATGAGGCTAGATTAGCATCAGAACAGTAGATGCTAATCAGAGAATACGCGCCTCAACACATTCCCACAGCACATCAGCACTCATACACTGACAGCTATGCAGTCACACACACACACACACACACACATACACACACACACACACACACACACACACACACACACACACACACACACACACACACACACACACACAGCAGGAGGGTAGAAGTCAATGTTCTAGTAATCAACAAAACATCATTACCTATCAGTCCATTTCTATTCCCTAAGGTGTGCTGCTGACCGCATGGTGCAAGACTCTTCAGCACTGCTAATGAGATGTGAACATTTCTGACACAAGAACTAAAAATACATTATTACAAAAATGCCTCACATTGGAAAATATTGGAAGTTGTCAAAGAGAAGAGCTGACTGGAACGTTGCATGTGCCTCATGGTGATGCTTGGAGGCTTGGACCTCTGAATGTAGCTAACGGCTAAAGTTCCAGTGACTAGTTTCCAGTCAAACAGAGAATGAAACATTGGCATTAGTGGGGTGAAAGAGACAAAGACAGCGACAGAGACAGAGAGGGGCAGAGAAAAAAGATAATGCCATATCTCACCAGCGGGTGACCAGCCCCAAATCCCAGCATTGTTGGCAGACAAAGACTGTGTTAAGCGTACGGATGAGGGAGGGAGGTGACCGCTGTACAGGCGTTGTGGGCCGTCAGATCTGTCTGGCTCATGTGGAGACCAGGAAGTCAATCTGGAGCCACAGAACAAGCCCTGACTTCTTCCTCTCTTTTTTCCTCTCTTTTAAAGAGTTGTTTAGCGGCAGGGAGCAGGAGAAGGTCAGTGCATGAGAGATCACAGGACAGGATTTACAGAGTGATGACACTGCTACAGAGGCTAATCTGTGTTGCTCTATAGGGGGATCCAAGTGGCATGGCTCTCTAGATGGTCAATGGAGTCATGTTATCCATTGTCTCTAAATGGATACTCACACAGCACGCCCTTGTTACAATACAATGTGTTTACAAACCGCTCAGCTTCACTGACTGAAAGTCAATATTCTATGTATTTCTGCTGATGAGACACATACTCTCAATCACTACCAGAAATCTATTCTCTCACAGACATACCCACTCTCCGATCTTGCTGGCAGGCTGACATGTGTGACAACACAGGATAGATGTGTCTAAAAATGGAGACCTTGAGAGATGTCAGGAGAGGTGTGATGTCACTGACTGCTGTTAAGTGCAGAGAGAGAGAGAGAGAGAGAGAGAGAGAGAGAGAGAGAGAGAGAGAGAGAGAGCAAGAGGGGCTTAGTACATATTTTCCACAGGCAGTAGTACACAGGTTGTGTTTCTCTCAGCAGAGCGGCAGTGCAGAGAAGAGTGGCAGGTCTGGAAAAGCAGGTTTGAGCTCCACAACACAACAGATGATGAGGAAACTTACTCACATATGGTGTAAATGAGGGTACATCACCTCCCTCGACCTCTACAGAATCAACACACCTCTTGGCCCTCATTAATACTAAGTCCAATGGAGAATTTAAGCACTTGTCCACTTGGAAGGAAAAATCTGTTGTAAACGCATCTAAATATTTCAATACACAGAATGGCATACCAAAACCTCTAGCCTTTACTCACTACCAGCCAATATATATCTTCCCCATTTTGCTGACATGTAAGTTTAATGTGAACACAATGTGATTTCAATGTGAACTACAGATAACACACCAGACTCTAGATCTGCTGTCACATTTTCTAACAGATGACAAAGTGGTGCGGCACTTTGTGTATGGCGCCGCCCATGTGTTTGTGATGGAAGGTACAATTTGAGGCAGACACACACACAGCATAACGCCCTGTTAAAACAAAGGTTAAATAAACACACACACACAGGCCAGAGACAGAAGGAAACAGAGACTGGGGAAAGAAAAAATACACTTTGAAGAGCCAAAAGGACAAAAATACAAAAATCTCGTACACACAATTACCTGAAACGATGGGCTGAACTCGCCTCCTCTCTACAGCAAAGGCTATAGTTAAAGACATTTACAGAGGCGCTTGCAAAAAATTACAGTCAGACAATCAGGCAGGCGGCCATGAACAATGCAGAAAGGAATCTGGGAATAAATGGCCAAGGTGAAAAGATGAGAGACAAAGTTGTAAGAAAGAAAAGCTAAAACCTTGTGGAGTGCGGGGAGTGCATTCATATCGCAAAGACACACACACACACACACAGATCCCCCCCACACACACACACGGCTGCATCTCTGTGTCAACAGGATAAATTATTAAAGTTTAGCCTGATCCTCTTTAAATGCTTTGGAGCACTCAGGAGATCCACTCTTCAGTCATTGAGGGAGGGAATACAGGATGTAAGAATGGACCAGGCTCAGAGTACAACTGCTTTCCCTCTGGGCTAATATGTGCTGAGAGTACCTAAGCTCTCATGGGGTTGAGCTAGGACACAGATCCTGGACCAGCAGTTTGGGATCCGTCCATCCATCCAAATAAAGGCATGGACAGATAGACGTGAAACAGATCATGCCAGTATCATAGTAAACCTCCCCTTCAGTGCCTGTAAAAAATTAGCCGATATATCCATATAGTTCACATTACTCCTGGTGATGACATCCTTATAGAGCAGGAGTAACTCATGTAACTGTCACACAGTGCAGGTAGCCTAGCGGTTAGGGCGTTGAGCCAGTAACCGAAAGGTCGCTGGTTCGAATACCTGAGCCGACAACGTGACAAATTTGTCGAACTGCACTTATCCCTAATTTGCTCTATGGCTGACCCTGTAAAACAACAGATTTCACTGCACCTATCTGGTGTAAGTGACAATACAACATATTCTTTTTTTAAAGCACTGGAGGAAAATCACATAACATCACTGAATCTCCACCAACGTTCTGCTGGAAACACTTTTCAGCACATCCACTGTCAGAGAGACTGGACAGTGAGCCTGTTGAACTGTGAGACAGTGACAGTTGCTGGGAACTGGGTATTACTCTGCCATCCATCAATGAAGTCATACTAGTAGTACAGGCCAGAGTCAAATGGAGAGAGTGTCAGGAAGAGAGAGAGAGAGAGTCAGGAAGAGAGAGAGAGAGAGAGAGTCAGGAAGAGAGAGAGAGAGAGTGTCGGGAAGAGAGAGAGAGAGAGTGTCGGGAAGAGAGAGAGAGAGAGTGTCAGGAAGAGAGAGAGAGAGAGTCAGGAAGAGAGAGAGAGAGTCAGGAAGAGAGAGAGAGAGAGTCAGGAAGAGAGAGAGAGAGTCAGGAAGAGAGAGAGAGAGTCAGGAAGAGAGAGCGCGAGAGAGAGCGAGAGAGAGCTGAAAGACCGAGAGAACGAGTGAGGTGAGAGTGCGGAGTGGTCCCTGTGAGCTCACTTTCGGTGGCACCCAATCAGAGCAAGTGCTCCATCAGGCGGGCAGGCGGGCTGGCTCCCCAGACAGCCCCGACAGCCCCCCGACAGGGTCACCATCTCAGCCTGGCCAGGCCTCATCCATCAGCCCAGACAGCTATCCCATTAGCACCGCCTCAGCCTCAGACACGGAGACGCACAGAGGACACATGGGGATACACTCCGGGGACGCGGCACACCGTGGGAGCACACAGGACATGCACACACACACACAGGGGACTAGGCTCTCACTCTTCCTCACAGATTCACCAATCTACACACTCACAAACTAAATGTTCCTTTCCCCAGCCTAAAAAAAGCACCCATTTAAACTACACAAATGTACTTCTTCTGCTTGCCTCTCCGAAGAGCACTTATGTGCATTCACACTTAATTGAGCCGTGATGATGTTATCCATTCATATATTTTAAAAAATATCAATTTTACAGTAGCACATTAAAAATACTTCTGAGTTAGTCTGCACCAGCAGATGTACTGTACATTCTTTACCTGAAAGCTAGTCATACTACACATAGGTAAACAGATGTGCTGCTGCATGGTTGCTCCATCCCTGGCCTTGCAGTGCGTCTCGGTGCGGGCCGGCTCCGGCCTGCCACTGTGGAGAACTGAAGTTACTGAAAGCAAAACAAATCAATGAAGCCTAGACTCAGGGGAGGCAAGTGGAGGAGGGGAGCCTTTCGCTCCAAATTACAGCATGAAAAATGCTGTGGATGTGATATGGAAAAAACAAGAGGCAAAGCAGCTCTGCCTGCCAGGAGGCCTGACCACACAGTAGCAGACACGAGAGAGTGCTAGTGAGGGAGGGGGGGGGGGGGGGGGGGGGGGGGGGTGGAGAGATGGAGACAGGAAGAGAGGGTAGAGAAATTAGTGAGTGAGAAGAGTGAAATGCTGTAAGCATTGAGAGAAACGTTATGCACACAGAGAGGGAGTGACAAATGGATATAGCAAGAGGGACACACACACACAGAGAGAGAGAGAGAGAGAGAGAGAGAGAGAGAGAGAGAGAGAGAGAGAGAGAGAAGGGGGGAAGGAGAGAGAGAGAGAGAGAGAGAGAGAGCTCTGGATAGGCTCAGCCAGTGGAGTCCAGGGAATGGAAGACAGGGTCTCGTAGCAGAGAGCTGGACGCTCTATTGGCTAGGCAGGCAGGCAGGCAGACAGGCAGGCAGGTAGGCAGGCAGGCAGGCCACTACACTCTGTAATTTACAGATGTGGAATGCGGCAGCCAGCCCCTGGTGCTAATTACAGGCCCTCTCTTCCTCCTTCCCTCTCTCTTTCTGCTCTCAGAGTGTGGCTGGGCCCTGGCTGCCTGCTGGAGACTGAGCCAGAGCCAACCAACCAGAACCAGACTACTCCCACAATGCCCTGCTCTCTCCCAGCTCCAGTCCCCAGATGCAGCAGCAGCAACAGTGAACAGCAAGTCAGCTAGTCTCCACTGGAACCATACTGCACAAACACTGTCTGTCTGTCTATATGTCTGTATGTCCGTCCGTTCAATCTATAGGCTAAATCACTTGCACCACTCAAGTGGCTGGCAGTCTATTTTAATGTTGATCATATCTGTGCATGCATGTGGAAGGGTCGGTATGGTAGCTCATATTGGGGTTGAGGGGGGCGTTGTATTCAAACAGATGACTTCCATATCAGGAGCATGTGGAAGGGGGCACTTTACGGCAGAAACATTTCTCTGCATCCATCTATCATCCTACTCTATATATCCCCATCGTTCTCAACCTCCATCCATCTCCCTCTGGTTGTCTCCAGGTGCTGGTTACTGCCACACATTCAGTATCTACCCCCGCTCTGCTGGTATGAACGTATAGCATGCACCCCTCTCTCCCAGAGAACACATAGAATGGTAATGTAGTGTGTACTGTATAGTATGCCATGCACTTGCACTCTAACCTACAGTAAAGCACATATCTTAGCTCCTGCACCGCCCTCATCGCACAGCACATAATGTTCTGAATGATTTATTTGGTCCTTTACAGTATATTCTCTCTCTCTCCCTCTCTCAAATACACACACACCACATCAACACACAAATAGCTTCTCAAAAAAACACAAAGAGGAACAGATAAAGACAACACCTTTTTCTTTCTCTTTCATACCCACACGCATGTCCACACAAACATATTACACAGATAATGTATGTGGATACAAAGCAGCCCAAAGCTCCCAGAAAACAGCAGGCCGTGGTGACACTGACACAAAAGTCATTGTTTCCCTTGATGGCATCTGTGTACTCGTCTTCCCCCCATAGCAACAGCAGCAGTCCGGCTCCACATTGCCCTTTCTGACTCATTTCACAGTAAGACAGGAGCATATCGATCATACAGAACGCTACTAAACCCACTGCAGCATAGCACAGCACAGCCAGCCCTCACCCTCAGGGGGATACGCACCGTGTACGCCATCTCTGCCAGCATACACACCGACACAGACACACAACATGACCAACTCTGCCAAAAGACCAGGGGGGCAAACATGGACCGTTAGAGTGGGAGGACAGCACACATGTGCCTCCCCATTACTCCTGTAATCTCCCAGAACCCAATCCAGTGTGTGTGTGTGTGTGTGTGTGTGTGTGTGTGTGTGTGTGTGTGTGTGTGTGTGTGTGTGTGTGTGTGTGTGTGTGTGTGTGTGTGTGTGTGTGTGTGTGTGTGTGTGTGTGTGTGTGTGTGTGTGCGTGCATGTTTGTTCAGAGGGAGCTAACTGGCTATACCCAGAGCCCACACTGTCTGAGTTTCATTGCACATTTGGCTGTCTGTAATAACAGCAGACAGTTGGAAACAAAGTGATGACATTTCACTGTAAAATACCCCTCTGAACCACTGACCCTGGACCTGCCATACTCTAATATACACACACCCAGCTCTGCTAAACACCAATGAGCGGTCCATGATGGTAGCACTGGCAGAGAGAGACAGAAAGAGAGAGGGAGGTGAGTCAGAGAGACCATATCATGTGGATGGTTGCTGTTACATAAACCAATGAACATGTACCTGTCCATTCCATTGGCGTTGAGAACCCTGAGTGAAAGAGTGAGTGAAGGCAGATCCACAGTCATTGATGTATCCAAACAAGATTCATGAGTACCATGCCATACTCATAATGTTCAGCGTGGCAGGGAGGGGATAATGGTGGTGATGTGGGTGAGGCTAAAGTACTTTTATCTCCACTAGCCTGCCTATCATCACTCCTCTTACTTTTTAGAGCCAAACAAAGTATGGATGCCCACTTGAAGACATCACCGATTGGCATGCAATTTGTGCCAGGCAGCCAAAGCCTGGAATTGGCTAGAATGATTCAGTGTGCGGCAGCCGGAGAGAAAGTGCTCTTTGTCTCGGCAGCAGCGCTGCTCCAGATGAATTGCCTTGATTTCTCTCCTCATTGTTGATCTTCTCTAAATTGAACTATTATTTAGTGTGACTCCAATAGAACTGGTGTCACACCGGGTTAGCGTTGGAAAAAACAGTCTGTCTCTATACCTGACAGCTGAGCCACGCACGCACGCACACACACACACACACACACACACACACACACACACATCATAAGCAGTACAGTAGGATATACAAAAATGGTAATATAATCATGTCTCTGCATCATTCATAACACATCAATAATCCCTCTCCCAGCGGAAGTTCTGCTATGATGCAAACAAACCCCGACAACGGGGTGTGTGTGTTACAACAAACAGCTGTGTGTGCACAGAGACAAGGCACGATCCCTGGAACCTCGCATAGGACGCAAGGCAACTCTACAAGGCCATTTGACAAGGCCATGTATGACATGTTGCCCCTCACCTCCACAGCTTCTCTTCTCTTAGAAATCTACTGCATGATTCCCATTTTCCCATAAAATACATGGTCATTGTTCATTAGGCCACGTACCTCCTCCCCTGCACGCGCCACACGCAGTCGCAATACAATGTTTACGCCAACTAGGCCTATTGAATAATCGAAAGAGAATAATGTGTTTTCTTGGCCACAGGTTAATGAGTTCTCATACTGTCATCTCTATCTCAAAGCGGTTTACAAAAGATAACTACTGCAGAAAACATCCACTGTGGACTTCACTCCTGCCAGAGATTTTGCATTCAGTTGAACTGACTTATCAAACGAATGTATTATCTTCTCTGGAGGAGCGGTTTATGGCCAGCGAGATAAGAGCAGACACGATTTCATTAGCTGGGTGAAACATGCTCGTTTATATGCAAAATAAAAAATAAAACAAAAGGTACTATTTCACTTTAATTAGGCTAATTGTCTTGGGATTTACAAGGTGCCAGGCAATTCCACATTATTGAGTTGTTATTACACCTTCAGTTGAATTTGCTAAATGTCACCAAATTACATAGGCCTACTTTAAGTTTTGTTTTTTCCATTAAACCAAAATGTTATAACAGGCCTCAACATTGTTAATTTCACATGTAGGCTACATTAATTAAATCTGACTTATTTAGGTCTATTATATATTCATTATATTGATGCAATACCCCTCATTGTTTCATATAAACATCCACCTATATGTTTGTAAAATATTATCCCCTCTCTGCCATATTCATGTTAAATATCTCTTTATCTCTATCGCTCTCTCCACAAACACGCGCACGCACACACAAAACTCGGATACGCGATTTTTTTTTACATCGCTTACTGCCAATCGCCCACTCTCAATCAATAGGTCTTATCCGATGTAGAGAAGTCAACTATCAGCCCAAAGGCATACCCGTCAACTATTTATGCTATAAATGTATATAGCCAATAGTAAAAATAGCAATATAACCTTGAATAGGCTAAAAGGAAAATTCAGTTAGTCTTATTACATGTAGCCTAGGCTAAAGTATTTATGCAGTCTACAATTGGCGATTGGAGGTGCATAATGGAAAAAATATATACTACAAATTAATTTACAATAACAAGCATAATTTTCCAAAATATATTCCTTCCATACGCATAATTAAAACAAGCTGACATAGGCTATACTTTCTAGTCGCAGTAGGCTTTTAAGCAAAATAGCATTAGAGAATAATAGAATAGCATTCATGTTGCTAGTAATGCAACTTGGTAAAAGCAACACCTCAAACAATTGCTCAATATACACACAATGTACACCATGTTAATCGATTTAACGCTCCAAAACATTTACCTGGATGACGAAGTGCTGAACGGGCGCGGCGGGCGGAGAGGGTGCTGAGCAGCTCCGCTTGTGACCTTCAGGCAGGATGGGTAGCAGCCACAGCTATCGAACTGAATTGGTAATAAATGCAATCTATGCCACCTGACAATAATTCCATGAATAGACGGAGAATAGGCTACCTTCTGGCTGTGTGGTTTTATTTGTGACGAACGCGCCGAGGTGATTCGCTCTTCACAGAGAACTGGCGGTGGTCTCTTCTGTCTAGTCCGGCTGGCGCTACGGAGCGGATCAGAGCTGCAAACAAAATAGACACAAATTCAGCCAGCCACGTTTCATTAGCCACCCGTCTACCGTAAATCTCCAAGAGCTGCGCACATATAATTTATTCATCCAATTGGGTACTCATTCACAGTGAGAGCAGCGTTTTACCACATTGATACATTTTTCATCGAAAATGCAAAGATTTTAAGCATCTTAAAATATTGAACTTGTAGCCTACTCTGCGTGTTTTGATATAGGCCTACCAAGTTCGTGCACTGTGCTCTGTGCCAATTTAGTTGAACAAATATGTCATATAGTTTGGATGATATTAAGTAGGAATTCCGCTGTCACTAAATGGTGAGATAAACCCGAATATAAAAAATGAATGTGATGACTCAGAAAACCCGTTTCATTCGAGTATTTGCAATGACGCACGATAACTTTGCACGACAATTTACATGTACAGTCGTTGTCAAAAGTTTTGAGAATGACACAAGTATTGGTCTTCACAAAGTTTGCTGCTTCAGTGTTTTTAGATATTTTTGTCAGATGTTACTATGGTATACTGAAGTATAATTACAAGCATTCCATAAGTGTCAAAGGCTTTTATTGACAATTACATTAAGTTTATGCAAATAGTCAATATTTGCAGTGTTGACCCTTCTTTTTCAAGACCTCTGCAATCCGCCCTGGCATGCTGTCAATTAACTTATGGGCCACATCCTGGCTGATGGCAGCCCATTCTTGCATAATCAATGCTTGGAGTTTGTCAGAATTTGTGGGTTTTTGTTTGTCCACCCGCCTCTTGAGGATTGACCACAAGTTCTCAATGGGATTAAGGTTTGGGGAGTTTCCTGGCCATGGACCCAAAATGTCGATGTTTTGTTCCCCGAGCCACTTAGTTATCACTTTTGCCTTATGGCCAAGGTGCTCCATCATGCTGGAAAAGGCATTGGTCGTCACCAAACTGTTCTTGGATGGTTGGGGGAAGTTGCTCTCGGAGGATGTGTTGGTGCCATTCTTTATTCATGGCTGTGTTCTTAGGCAAAATTGTGAGTGAGCCCACTCCCTTGGCTGAGAAGCAACCCCACACATGAATGGTCTCCCGAGTGGCGCAGTGGTCTAAGGCACTGCATCACAGTGCTAGCTGTGCCACTAGAGATCCTGATTCGAATCCAGGCTCTGTCGTAGTTGGCCGCGACCGGGAGACCCATGGGGCGGCGCGCAATTGGCCCAGCATCGTCCAGGGTAGGGGAGGGAATGGCCGGCAGGGATGTAGCTCAGTTGATAGAGCATGGCGTTTGCAACGCCAGGGTTGTGGGTTCGATTCCCACAGGGGGTATGAAAAAAAATTATGCATGCACTAACTGTAAGTCGCTCTGGATAAGAGCGTCTGCTAAATGACTAAAGTGTAAATGTAATGTGGTGTCAGGATGCTTTACTGTTGGCATGACACAGGACTGATGGTAGCGCTCACCTTGTCTTCTCCGGACAAGCTTTTTTCCGGATGCCCCAAACAATCGGAAAGGGGATTCATCAGAGAAAATAACTTTACCCCAGTCCTCAGCAGTCCAATCCCTGTACCTTTTGCAGAATATCAGTTGGTCCCTGATGTTTTTCCTGGAGAGAAGTGGCTTCCTCGCTGCCCTTCTTGACACCAGGCCATCCTCCAAAAGTCTTCGCCTCACTGTGCGTGCAGATGCACTCACACCTGCCTGCTGCCATTCCTGAGCAAGCTCTGCACTGGGGGTGCCCCGATCCCGCAGCTGAATCAACTTTAGGAGACGGTCCTGGTGCTTGCTGGACTTTCTTGGGCGCCCTGAAGCCTTCTTCACAACAATTGAACCTCTCTCCTTGAAGTTCTTGATGATCCGATAAATTGTTGATTTAGGTGCAATCTTACTAGCAGCAATATCCTTGCCTGTGAAGCCCTTTTTGTGCAAAGCAATGATGACGGCACGTGTTTCCTTGCAGGTAACCATGGTTAACAGAGGAAGAACTATGATTTCAAGCACCACCCTCCCTTTAAAGCTTCCAGTCTGTTATTCTAACTTAATCAGCATGACAGAGTGATCTCCAGCCTTGTCCTCGTCAACACTCTCACCTGTGTTAACGAGAGAATCACTGACATGATGTCAGCTGGTCCTTTTGTGGCAGGGCTGAAATTTAGTGGAAATGTTTTTTTGGGATTAAGTTAATTTTCATGGCAAAGAGGGATTTTGCAATTAATTGCAATTCATCTGATCACTCTTCATAACATTCTGGAGTATATGCAAATTGCCATCATAAAAATTGAGGCAGCAGACTTTGTGAAAATTAATATTTGTGTCATTCTCAAAACGTTTGACCAAGACTGTATGCCTATATAGTTCCAAGGCTGCCTGTATCATCATCAATCACACGTTGTATCCTTACTCAAATATCATCACAGAGGACAATATGGGTGTGACCGCCCCTAGTGTGTAATGGTGACCGGCAGCCTTTAACTCCCACTTCACCGGGGCACTACTAGAGTTTTAAAGGGGTCAACCCGGGGAGACCCAGGGGGGCTGTACCACTTATGACGGAAGTGATGGATTATTGTATGACCAGCTCGCTGGCGTTGCTACTGTACTGTAAATGCTCATGCTGATGGGGAGTATTCTGGCAATGATCCACTGCACTATACCAGCAGAGGAGATCCTCATCAGTCACTATGAAGGGTAATCAATCTCTTGGTGAATCAGGTGAGAATATTAGCATAGAAATGCAAAATAATTATAGTATACTGGCAGGTCATCAAGACAGGTACAGTGAGGGAAAAAGGTATTTGATCCCCTGCTGATTTTGTACGTTTGCCCACTGACAAAGACATGATCAGTCTATAATTTTAATGGTAGGTTTATTTGAACAGTGAGAGACAGAATAACAACAAAGAAATCCAGAAAAAAGCATGTCAAAAATGTTATAAATTGTTTTGCATTTTAATGAGGGAAATAAGTATTTGATCCCCTCTCCATCAGAAAGATTTCTGGCTCTTAAAGGGAGTGCTCCTAATCTCAGCTTGTTACCTGTATAAAAGACACCTGTCCACAGAAGCAATCAATCAATCAGATTCCAAACTCGGACATGGACAAGACCAAAGAGCTCTCCAAGGACGTCAGGGACAAGATTGTAGACCTACACAAGGCTGGAATGGGCTACAAGACCATCGCCAAGCAGCTTGGTGAGAAGGTGACAACAGTTGGTGCAATTATTCGCAAATGGAAGAAACACACAAAATAAATGTTTGGGGACTGATCATGTCTTTGACAGTGGGCAAACATACAAAATCAGCAGGGGATCAAATACTTTTTTCCCTCACTGTATATCTGAGCTGTTTCACTGGGTATAGTCCTTTGTGGGAAGCAGGGATATTTCAGGTAAGCTACATGTAGGCTACATACCCAAACAAACCATAGAGATTCACATACTTGTATGCATGCTAAGGAAGGTCAAGCTGCACAGAACTGGGCTTTCTACTCTTGCAGGAGACTGAACAGGGGTGTTTGGAGCTGAACAGCTGCAGTCGGATGGACAGAATGAAAGAAGAGATAGGCAGAGACAAATGAGAGAGGAGCAGAGTGCTGATAAACACAGGAAGATGGTGGTGATTCATATCCATTACAGACAGTAAGGATAAACAGATATAGATGATACCTCTCCAGTCAAAGACAAACATCTGACTCACTAGAACACACAGTTAAACAAAGAAACCAGGCTTGGGGTGCAGGCAATTGAACCCTTGTGTTTGTTCATGCATCATACTGTATCAGGCCACAGTTTATCTGTTGATGGTCTGTTCCTGTAATACAGGTATAGAGATATGGGAAAATAGGAGGAGGAGGAGGGGGGTAGAAATAGTTTTGTTGGTTTGAGGAGGGGGTTCCTTACTTTTTATAGGGGTTAAGGGATACAGGGTTAGAGCGGAACAGAACAGTGATGACACAGTGGAAACTTCAATCCCCCACCCCTCCTCTCTTCCTCCTGTCTGCCGTTCGTCCTGACAACAGAGAGGCGCAGGAAGTGATGTGCAACAGAGCAGCAGAGTCTCACGAGCTCAGAGGAAACAGGCCTCGCTGCTGGTGATGGAATCATCCCCCCGTCCCCATCCTGTCCTGTCCCAAACACACTGAACGGTGTCCTCTGGTGACCTCTTGTCTCACTGAACAAATTTCCCATTGTGGATCCCTCCTCTTAGTCTCTCCCTGTTTAGTTTCTTACATAATGGTGGTTTCTCTTACTAGAGTTGTGTCTCAACAGTTTTAAGTTGCTCTTCTGTATTGATTTTCAGAGGCATAAATGTAGTCTGGGAAGTTTTCAATAGAACAAAAAAAAATGTATATACAGTACCAGTCAAAAGTTTGAACACACCTACTCATTCAAGGGTTCTTCTTTATTTTTTGCTATTTTCTCCATTGTAGAATAATAGTGAAGACATCAAAACTATTAAATAACACATATGGAATCATGTAGTAACCAAAAAAGTGTTAAACAAATCAAAATATATTTTAGATTTTAGATTCTTCAAAGTAGCCACCCTTTGCCTTGATGACAGCTTTGCACACTCTTGGCATTCTCTCAACCAGCTTTTCCAACAGTCTTGAAGGAGTTCCCACATATGCTGGGCACTTGTTGGCTGCTTTTCCTTCACTCTGCGGTCCAACTCATCCCAAACCATCTCAATTAGGTTGAGGTCGGATGATTGTGGAGGCCAGGTCATCTGATGCAGCACTCCATCACTCTCCTTCTTGGTCAAATAGCCCTTACACAGCCTGGAGGTGTGTTTTGGGTCATTGTCCTGTTGAAAAACAAATGATAGTCCCACTAAGCGCAAACCAGATGGGATGGCGTATTGCTGCAGAATGCTGTGGTAGCCATGCTGGTTAAATGTGCCTTGAATTCTAAATAAATACCCAAGAAAGCAAAGGTAACTGAACTAAATGACTATCGCCCCGTAGCACTCACCTCTGTCATCATGAAGTGCTTTGAGAGACTAGTCAAGGATCATATCACCTCTACCTTACAAGTCACCCTAGACCCACTTCAATTTGCTTACCGCCCCAATAGATCCACAGACGATGCAATTGCCATCATACTGCACACTGCCCTATCCCATCTGGACAAGAGGAATACCTACAGTTGAAGTCGGAAGTTTACATACACCTTAGCCAAATACAATTAAACTCAGTTTTTCACAATTCCTGACCTTGAGCGTGGCGGAGGTGCACCCATGACCAGCTCGGAAACCAGATTGCATAGCGGAGAAGGTACGGTGGTGACATTGTTTCCTAGCCTCAGTGCAGTGGGCAGCTGGGAGGACATGCTCTTATTCTCCATGGACTTTACAGTGTCCCAAAACTTTTTGGAGTTAGTGCTACAGGATGCACATTTCTGTTTGAAAAAGCTAGCCTTTGCTTTCCTAACTGATTGTGTATATTGGTTCCTGACTTCCCTGAAAAGTTGCATATCGCGGGGGCTGTTCGATGCTAATGCAGTACGCCACAGGATGTTTTTGTGCTGGTCAAGGGCAGTCAAGTCTGGGGTGAACCAGGGGCTATATCTGTTCCTAGTTCTGATTTTTTTGAATGTGGCATGCTTATTTAAGATGGAGAGGAAAGCACTTTTAAAGAACAACCAGGCATCCTCTACTGACGGAATGAGGTCAATATCCATCCAGGATACCCGGGCCAGGTCAATTAGAAAGGCCTGCTCGCTAAAGTGTTTTAGGGAGCGTTTGACAGTGATGAGGGGTGGTCTTACGTTCCTGTGGCGGTCCTCATGAGAGCCAGTTTCATTATAGCGCTTGATGGTTTTTGCGACTGCACTTGAAGAAACTTTCAAAGTTCTTGAAATTTTCCGGATTGACTGACCTTCATGTCTTAAAGTACATGCTTATTTGAGCTGTTCTTGCCATAATATGGACTTGGTATTTTACCAAATAGGGCTATCTTCTGTATAACAACACAACTGATTGGCTCAAACGCATTAAGAAGGAAAGAAATTCCACAAATTAACTTTTAACGGGGCACACCTGTTAATTGAAATGCATTCCAGGTAACTACCTCATGAATCTGGTTGAGAGAATGCTAAGAATGTGCAAAGCTATCATCAAGGCAAAGGGTGGCTATATATTTTGATTTGTTTAACACTTTTTTGGTTACTACATTATTCCATATGTGTTATTTCATAGTTTTGATGTCTTCACTATTATTCTACAATGTAGAAAATAGCAAAAATAAAGAAAAACCCTTAAATGAGTAGGTGTGTCCAAACATTTGACTGGTACTGTATATGTGCATATGTCTGTGCCAAACTGCCAACACTGTGCCTATTAGAGCTCAGGGCTCGTTTATCCAGAAAAACAAAAAAACAGATGCATGAAACATTGCTTGGTCAAACAGTCCAAGTCTGTTGTTTTCAGCCTGACATACTTTGCATTGAGATTGACAATGGAGAATTTCTCAGTCAGAAGCAGATAGATTACAAAGACATGTAGTCATTAGGCATACCAAAAAGTACACACGTTGACATCATGCAGCATAAATGCAGTGTACTATAACATATCTGTTCTCCCACTACACATACAGTGGCTTGCGAAAGTATTCACCCCCCTTGGCATTTTTCCTATGTTGTTGTAAAATTGATTTTTTGGAGGTTTGTATCACTTGATTTACACAACATGCCTACCACTTTGAAGATGCAATTTTTTTTTTTTGGTGAAAAATAAAATAAAATAAGACAAAAAAACAGAAAACTTGAACGTGCATAACTATTCACCCCCCCTCCCCAAAGTTAATACTTTAATACACTGGGATTTTTGCACATTCTTCAAGACAAAACTGCTGCAGCTCCTTCAAGTTGGATGGGTTCCACTGGTGTACAGCAATCTTTAAGTCATACCACAGATTCTCAAATTGGATTGAGGTCTGGGCTTTGACTAGGCCATTCCAAGACATTTAAATGTTTCCCCTTAAACCACTCGAAGACATTTCAATGTTTCCCTTTAAACCACTCGAGTGTTGCTTTAGCAGTATGTTTAGGGTCATTGTCCTGCTGGAAGGTGAACCTCCGTCACAGTCTCAAATCTCTGGAAGACGGAAACAGGTTTCCCTCAACAATTTCCCTGTATTTAGCGGCATCCATCATTCCTTCAATTCTGACCAGTTTTCCAGTCCCTGCCGATGAAAAACATCTCCACAGCATGACGCTGCCACCACCATGCTTCACTGTGGGGATGGTGTTCTCGGGGTGATGAGAGGTGTTTGCGCCAGACATAGCATTTTCCAAAAAGCTCAATTTTAGTCATCTGACCAGAGTACCTTCTTCCATATGTTTGGGGAGTCTCCCACATGCCTTTTGGCGAACACCAAACATGTTTGCTTATTTTTTTCTTTAAGCAATGGCTTTTTTCTGGCCACTCTTCGGTAAAGCCCAGCTCTGTGGAGTGTATGGCTTAAAGAGGTCCTATGGACAGATACTCCAATCTCCACTGTGGAGCTTTGCAGCTTCTTCAGGGTTATCTTTGGTCTCTGTTGCCTCTCTGATTAATGCCCTCCTTGCCTGGTCCGTGAGTTTTGGTGGGCAGCCCTCTCTTGGCAGGTTTGTTGTGGTGCCATATTCGTTCCATTTTTTAATAATGGATGTAATGGTGCTCCGTGGGATGTTAAAAGTTTCAGATATTTTTTTATAACCCAACCCTGATCTGTACTTCTCCACAACTTTGTCTCTGACCTGTTTGGAGAGCTCCTTGGTCTTCATGGTGCGGCTTGCTTGGTAGTGCCCCTTGCTTAATGGTGTTGCAGACTCTGGGGCCTTTCAGAACAGGTGTATATATACTGAGATCATGTGACAGATCATGTGACACTTAGATTGCACACAGGTGGACTTTATTTAACTAATTATGTGACTTCTGAAGGTAATTGGTTGCACCAGATTTTATTTAGGGGCTTCATAGCAAAGGAGGTGAATACATATGCATGCACCACTTTTCTGTTATTTACAGGTTGTAATGCAACAAAACAGGAAAAGCGCCAAGGGAGATGAATGCTTTTGCAAGGCACTGTATCTGCTTACGTTCTTTTAAAGATCCCCTTGAGTGCTATCGCGTGGTGGCGGTGGCAGAGGCAGGGGAGGGGAGGGGTTGGACGGATAATGAGGTGGTGTTCAGAGAGGAATCTGTCCAGAGAGAGACTGGTGCCGCTGAGTTGATAAGCGTCTGTGATAATGCTGACAGGGGACAGAAGACAGACACCAGGGCATGTACTGACAGACCTCTGTCTGCTCACACACACAAGCATGCATGCAGGCAGGCAGGAACGTAGACACACACACACACACATTCAGCACACAGACAGTGCCGATAGTACACATAACCACAGATAGTTCAGCTATACACATACTCACACAGTTTTCTGCAGTGTTGTACACATACTCATGGAATGCAGACCTACACCATCATATTGTATGTGGACATGTAAACACTTGCACATGCAGACAAACAAGCTTTTTTACCAATGAAAATGGGCCTTGATGTGTACCTCATGTGAAGCGTTATTTAGTTTCTGTTTGTGTTCATTATTCTTCATCTCAGTCTGTTGTAGGAAGCCTTCAGCTATGTCTGATACTGACAGAACCACAGCTGGTTCTGCATTCTCCTTCTAGTGGTCTAGAGAGGACAGCTCAGGCTCTGTTTGAAGAGAGTGAGTGGGACGGCCCATTCTTTCATCTATATTAGCAACAGCAACCTCATAGACAACCTCAGGGTAACAGTACATGTGTATCCCTTTGTAACCTTTAAAGAGGACAACTTGCACGCATGCATGCACGCACACACACATACGCTCTCCTAATTGAGTGCAGAGGACCAACACTTTGGAGACACAGCAGCAGACTAAGCATCCAGTGTGGGGGGGGGGACTTTCATAAATGAGTTTAATCGGGGCCATATGGCAGCATTTGAGAGTTAGTGCTGAGTGTCTGGGAGAAATATGACTCGCTGCTCCACATTTCACACGCCCCCCCCCCCCCCCCCCCCCCCACCCCTCCAACCCCATCACCAACTCCATCCCCTACGGGGTTAAAGACCATATTTTCCCGATAAAGGCTGTGCGTGATGTTTATGTTAATTTAAACATCCAAGCTACAGCCAGGCAGTGAAACACACAACTGTTTATTTCACACAGAGAGGGAGAGAGAGAGGGGGGAGGGAGAGAAAGAGAGGAAGATAGTTCTGATTTTATAGAGAAGCACACCATGGCTGCAAATCTCGTTTTTTCTCATAATGTCATTAATTTTTTTCTCCACTGTGTCTGGGAACCTTATCAGCTTGGGAAGGGTTATTGCATGCATGCGTTTGTTATGGAATATGAGAAGGCTGCTCCTTGATTTGGCAGTATGGTGTGCGGGGGCAAATGTCTGGATTATTAGACAGAGTAGAGTATAAACATGTTAGCAAAATACATAAACACATCCCCAGATATATTGTACAAATCCTTCTGTCTGTTACACTATCAAAGAATACCCCACCCAGTGCCCTCTCCACAGACCACAAGGCTAATATTGCAATGTCCCTGTGTGTGTGTGTGTGTGTGTGTGTGTGTGTGTGTGTGTGTGTGTGTGTGTGTGTGTGTGTGTGTGTGTGCGTGGGTGTGTGTGTGTGTGTGCGTGTGTGTGTGTGTGTGTGTGTGTGTGTGTGTGTGTGTGTGTGTGTGTGTGTGTGTGTGTGTGTGTGTGCGTGCGTGCGTGGGTGTGTGTGTGTGTGTGTGTGTGTAGTCATTCACTGTGTTCTTCCTCCGACGTCCAACTCTACCAAGGGGAAAATAAAAGCAAATTGAAAGGACACACAAAATTACAATAATAACGACCATAAACCAAAATGGCAGACAATTTGTGACCTCATTAAAATCCGCTATCTCATTAGGAAGGCTATTTTCACATAATAATTCTTTATTTAATCTCCGGTTGTGAACAAAAGCACCCATTCAGCACGAGGCCCTACAACAGCAACAGGGTAATGTCATGTCATCTGAGTGTAACACTGGAACTTTCCTCTCATTTCTCTCTCAGAATCACACCACTCCTGCAAAGGATCAGAGGGGGCCAGGGTCTGGAGTGGGTGTTCAAGATCTGCTCTTTTATACCTCTATGCTCCAAAATACATATTGGATTTCAGTGCAGATCAAATACACTGTATTACACTTAAATAATCCAAAAACTGTATTATTCTCTATTGTATTCTATACTATTGTGATCAATGAATCGGAGATGGTTTAATGCCCCTACTACATGTTTTATGTCCAGGAGTATTCCAGAATGAATTGGGGAGGAATGGGAGGTGGGCTCTCCTTGAAACTATAAATCAAACAGTCCCTTGCCCTCCATATTGTCATATTAAATGCTACAGCTTACATAAAGGGCCTGCCTTCATTTTTCAGTAGGCTATAGAATAACGTTTTGTAAGTGTAATGGAGAAAAGTATGGATTCCAGACATCACTGTCGGATATTAATGCTGTGTACTCCAACAGTGCAGCACTCATTTAGTCTACAAATATATCTATTGTATATCTGATATTTGTTCACATGATCAATTCCTACTCCCACACCCTCAACCAACCATTGCATCCTCCTCCTCCTTTAACTGTCCCTCTTCCCATCCCTCCCTCTCGCCCTCTCCATCTGGCTGTGTGTGTATCTCTCCTGGGCTCCTTAGACCAACAGCAGTTAATTACCTCTGGAGAAGAACATTCCCACGAGAGACAATGCTCCAGAAGTCTTTACCACCACTCCTCCCAGTTATTCCTTAAGCCATCCCTCCTCCTCCATCTCTCCTCCTCCTCCTCCTCCCCTTTTGAAATACTGATTAACAACCTGCAGTGAAGCAAGAGAGAACATCAACCAAGTGTTTAAAGCCAGCCTTGCATTGGTAATTTGTGTTTTCAGAGCCACCAGTTACATGGTGATGGCTTGCTAAGTAGGCAGAGTAGAAGACTGAATCATGGGTTTTAAGTGGTTGATGGTATGCGGAATTGGAGAAGTGGTTGGTTTTGGATCTATGTTGTAAGAGTGGGTGTCTGGGTGAGAGAGACTTGTCAATAAGTCACATTTAACAAAGTCCAAATCAAGTCTCAATAGGATGAGTCTCAAGTGAGTTTCAGTTAAGTCATCAGTGACTTGTCAGGTCTCTCTCTCCTCCCTTAGCTCATTCTGGTGCAGAGACAGAGCTGCATATCATGTTACCATGCCAATGCAGCTTGATGTGAAATAACGAAACTACCTCGGAATGGCAGATTTAACTCATTCATAACGGGAACATTATCTTTTCGGCAATGACTTCTTTCAGAACATTTGATGTCATCATGCACCAATCCAGTCCATGTCCAAGTTGCTGATGCAAGTCCCCATTTCTGGGTTGAAGGACTATGAAATTGGCAATATGTCCTATGTGTAGCCTGGAAGAGTTTGTAGTACAGTACGTGTTGTATGTAAGCTTGCGTGTTAGAGAGATGTTGTAGAATGCCAGGGGGTGCAGTGGACCGTGAGAGTGGTGTGAATGAATTGCAAATAGATAAACAAATCAACAGACCCCACAGTCACTAATCCAGAAAAGCAGTAGACAGCCTGCACGCATGTACGCCCACACACACACACACACACACACACACAGAGAGAGAACAAAGTGCGACGTGAGGTATCCGTGATTCACTACCCTCGTCATCTCATTTCTTTTCGCTCCTCTCATCTTTCATTATCAACAGTCCTCATCTTCACAGACTACTCTCAGCATAGGAAATGAGGGCGCTAGATCATGTTTCCATGTGTTTAGAGTGACATGTGTCTGTGTGCATGTACGTGTGTGTGATTCAAATACACAACAGGACATACTGGTATGTTCATGTCTGTGTTTTAGTGCCTAACAACAGTGACTGCGGACAGTGTGCAGTATAAAACACAGTTTATTTACTGAGGAAGAGGTAAAAATGACAATTCTTTCCTCTACACAGATAGTCGCATAAGTGATGTAGACGCGTCCATAAAAATCTATAAAGAAAGCATTCCTATGGCACGGCTCTGTAATAAATGTATTATTCTCCTGTCGCTATCCTGGCTAGGTGAAATCAGTAGTTCCACAATCCTCCATTAACTTAACTATATGAAGACATTTACTACCAAACTGTAAAACACATAATGTGATTGCCAGTCATGATCAGTCTACAATACGTACACGGTTTAGTGAAGGACTGTGCAACATGCTTTAGGTTCACAAACACTAACTGCAATTGATATTACCATTTAGTTTACTGTCTAGGTAGAGTAAACTTAGCATTTATGCAAAAGGTGTGTACAATTCTGTGAGAGTGGCCGAGAGGGAGTTTCCCAATATC
Organism: Coregonus lavaretus; assembly: GCF_964263955.1. Taxonomy (NCBI): domain Eukaryota; kingdom Metazoa; phylum Chordata; class Actinopteri; order Salmoniformes; family Salmonidae; genus Coregonus; species Coregonus lavaretus. Next base: position 6,997,505 of record NC_140024.1, on the reverse strand, counting down.
ATCCACTCACTGAAGCTGCAACGCTGCAAATGTAGGGATCTGATCAATAGTGAGAAAATTGATCTCGCTCGCCTCGCTGCCATGTTTTCTTTATGGTCTGGTTCCTCCTCTTGGCCAGATGGTAAATGCTAACATTGCACTTGTCAGGTCACTTCATAAACGATCAAAATGGAAGCCTGCTCGCCAATAAGTATTAGGTATTTTTCTTACCATTGTTGAATGGCGTTATCTTTTTTTGGTCAACTTGTATCAGCAATGAGAGTCTTGTTTTGTTATAATAACCACATCTATTATCTGTGTGGCATGATGGATGTCAGAGAGGAGGAAAGCAACTCCTGCAGCATTATGAATGAAAGGGCTTTTGGCTGCAGAGCAAGATTCACTTTCTGGCACTGACTCTCTCTCGCTCTTTCTCTCGCTCTCTCTCTCCCCCATCACCTCTCTGAAAAGCAAACTGCTATTCTGCACAGTTAGAAAAACGATGGTGCAGAGATACATTCATCCTAATAGTTATTGGCTTTGAGCAGTGTGTGTAGTCCGTGCATGCAGATGTCGTTATAATAATGGTAACTGGTTGGTTGATAGCAATAACTCTGTGAATAATACCCCTGTCACTAAAACAGGTTGTGGGTAATTGTCATTTTAATTATCAACAACTATTCTCACACTGGCGCCTTTAATCCCAGGCTGCCCTGAGGCTAACTGAGGAGTGTGTGTTCAATCTTCATGTTTAAACCTGCAGCAAAGTGTTTAATCCATAGGTTTGAAATGAAAAGGGCACAACAGTCAAGTGTACAAGTGAGCATATGGTATGCTAAATGCTATAGCAGGTCGGGTAACATAATCTAACCCACTAAAACAATCATGTTTGTGTTATTATATAGATTCTATGAGAAGAAGAAAGGCCATGCCAACAGCACAGCAGGCGTCCCAGCAATCATTAGCTGTGATAACAGTAAGAGGGTCAGTGACCCAGTCTGTTCTGAGATCAGGGCCGTGACCACAACACAGCAGATAAACATCTGAAAAATCAGTTTACGCCCCGAAACAACACACATGGAGAGGGGTCAATACACACCCAGAGAAAGAGAGAGAGAGAGAGAGAAAGAGAGAGAGAGGGGGGAGAAACAGAGAGAGAGCTAAAGAAAGAGCAGAAGATAGGGACTTTTTATCCCAGCTGGACGTCCCCACAGCCAAACAGAGCTGCTTCACTTTGTCACCCTCTCTACCTGAGATGACAGCCTGCTCCAAGCATTTCTCCTCCTCTCCTCTCTGCTCCTCTTACCCCCGCTGTGTCCCTGTTTGACACTCCTAAAGCCTCTTCTAGCTCTGCGCCCTTCTTTTCCTCTCTGAAAACAGCATCACTGACTACTACCCATCTTGATGTTCTGTGTTGCCTCCCTACTCTTTTCAGCAGAGAAAGGATAACTTTGTGATACCATTCACATCTTCACTGGTCTGTTCCACTGCCCGTCTTCTGACCTTCACTACTGTGCTAGGCTATATGACAGTTATTCATTATCTCTTACTATCATTCAGGCCAACCCTTTCTCCTGTTAGTCAGGAGTGGGAGTCAGGGAGTACAATAGTTCATCCTCCACTCCTTCTCTCTCCCCCCTTCTCTCACATCTCTTCTGTGGGGTGAGAAGTGATGTTCTGATTAACAAGCAGAGTCAGTGACATATGGAAGTCTGGTCGTCGGCAGCAAGAGCGTGTGTGCTTTTGTGTGTGTGTGTGTGTCAAATGGCAGTGCCCCAGGCACAGGGGAAGTGATTCATCTGAATCAGGAGTAGCTTTTTTGCCCTTCCCAAACATCAGTCTGCTATTTGGGCTGGCTAACAGGTCCCACAGGGCCCAGTTCACCGAAACACAAACCCAGCGCCGAGGCCACGGAAACAGTCATCAGGGGCAACCGCAGACTGACAGCGACATCATTACAGCTTGTACTGATGTCGCTGTATCTTTAATTATTACGTGTTTTACTTTTCTATTATTTCTCTATTTTCTTTCTCTCTGCATTGTTGGGAAGGGCCCGTATGTAAGCATTTCACTGTTTGTCCACACCTGTTGTTTACGAAGTATGATGAATAACATAACACACACATGCACACACACACACATGCACACACACACACACACACACACACACACACACACACAAATAACTGCATTGACACATACAGTACACACAGCAGTGTGTGAATGGACCTTCTCACAACAAAGCAAAATTAAAACAGACACCAAGCTCAGAGACACAGAGGCCACAGAGGTTGAAAACGATATGGTGAATGTTCTCTGTGATGTTCAGCTTGCCTCAGGCTGGTTTGGGTGTACAGTATGTAAGCAGATTACTCTCTGAAATCCTCTTGGTTGACATGGAGATTTATAGGAAGGAAGGGGGACCATGAAATCCCATACATTTTTGGCAAGTGGTGCATTGCAATTTTTTTACTCCCTGTCACATGCCATTCTACTATATGACTCAACTGGCCACTGCCTGCTTATTCACCAGCCACTGCTGGTAAACATTCAAATGCTGCAAGACATGAGATATCAACTATCCCTCCTTTCCTCCTCAACCATAGAATAAAAATTGAATAAAGTAGTGTGCTTCATCTCTGCGCCCCAGAAACGGTCTGAGGTGGGATTGGTTTCCTCGTTTTCGATTAGAGGGAGTTTTAGCATGAAGGACGCATTGAATATTTCATGGGCTCAACTCTGCAGCGGTCATACTATTCTCTTCTCACTGTTAATGATCACTTTGAGCTGGGCTGGCTGGGGGGAAGGAAACGGCAGGGAGGGAGAGGAGAGGAGGAGGGAGAATAAGAGAGAGATTACCGGTGTGAGAGAGAAAGAGTGACATATTGCGTGAGTTAACTCCAGCACTTGTTGAAGGCAAGATGGTACAGACCTTTTCTTTGACATATATTGTCTGTTCTTAATATAGTCACAGGAAGAAAGGACAGGTGTTTGATTACTGATTGGTGGAATGAGAGTGAAGAGAGGTGTTAAGAAAGATATATGAGTAATATATGCCATTTAGCAGACACTTTTATCCAAAGCGACATACAGACATGTCTGCATTCATTTTTCGTATGAGTGGCCCCAGCGGGAATCAAACCCACGTTACTTGACATTGCAAGTGCCAAGCTCTGCCAACTGAAAAGTACACAGGACCACAAACTTCACATTATCAGTGACAGAACAAGTTGTTCCTCCTTCGAGATGCTATAGTACCGGAGTGTGTGTTTGAGTCTTTAACCAGGAAAAACGTCAAATCCTCTCCCAACGCTGGAACAAACACCTTGATCGATACATCACATTTCATATGGCAGAAGCGTTCTGTTTTCAGAGGGAGAGAAAAAGAAGGAAGCGAAAAGAGATTAGGAGAGACACAAAAGTGTGTAATAATTGCCATTTCAGTGCACTGCTCAGAGACACACCGAATTCATGCTACAGTGGAGGTCTGGCAGTGTTGTTGTTGTTGTGCTTTGAGAAGGTGACTCAGAGAAACAACAGATAAATGACAGACCAGACTGAGGGATCACAAATGTCCAGGCTCTGGGGCAGGGGAGGACCATGGCTGGAGAGCCTGACACCACAGAGAAATGACAGAGGAGGACAGGAGGGAGAGGAAGGACAGGCAGAGAGAGGAAAAGAAGGGAAGTGAAATAGGGAGGGAGAGAAAGAGAGAGGGGGTTTGAGGATAATCAGGGGTGAACGCTATCGTAGAATACACAGGGACCTGCCACAGCCTGCAGGCTTCGCCACCGAAGACAAGGCAATCTCCCACAAACATTGTGTGTGTGTGTGTGTGTGTGTGTACTACTGCTACACACTGACTGACAGGGATCAAATGTAAACCATCCAAGCAGCAGCAGCCATGTGAAATCCAAAAAGAAATTCACTGGACCCACTACCTCTATCTCTGTCTCAATATCCTAGTGCATGTATGGAAGTGGGGGTTGGCATCAGAATGAAGGAAGAATCCTTACCTACGCTAACAACGTTATGGCCTAATGGACAACGGCTGTGTGTGGGAGAGAGAACGAGAGGAGAGAGAGAGGAAGAAAAAGGAGAGAAGTGGGACGCTGCAGTGGTATTAACCTAAGAGTCAGTTTAAACTGACAAAATAGAAAAGTTTGCCTTTTTCTGTGTGCAGGAGATTTGTTTTAGCTCATCAGCATGTTTGTGACCACTGTCTTCCCTTCCATAATCCGCTGGAGGAAGTTTCCTTGGCTAAATGGAAAAAGTACAGCCTGGTAGTGTGTGCGGGTGAGTGAGGGCCCGGGTGACATAGGCACAGGCTTAAATGGAAGTGGCACACGCCTCACTGCTCCGCCGCAACATGGAACAAATATCAATAAACTCCCCAACCTTCCTGACCGCAAATATGTAAGCATTTCACACAGGAAGTCTTCAGAGACATGAAAGTGCCGTCCATCGGTAGACAGAGGTGTTCATAGAGAACAGAGGAAACAGTGTTCTACTGTCAACAACATCAATTCAATCTTTAATATTACATTCTCCATTTTGTTGCTGCTGTATTTCCCTTTCCTGCAAGTCTATATTGTCTTGACTTTCCCAGTGTATAACTGCTTTGAGGCTTTCACTCTCCGTCCACTCGCCTCCTCCAGCCTGTCAGCACAGTGCCAGGGAGTAAGCGGCCTCAAAGCGCACTTAAAATGCATTTTTATCTCCGTAAAATGTATTTCCGTAAAAAACGGTGCGTTTGACGTACCGCTTGGCAGCCCGATAGCAGCCAGGGCTAATGGACTAGCTGGGGGATCTGGAATGCTTTGCTCCGTCCACTCCACCAACAGCAGTACAGCCAACACTACAGGCTGGAGGTACCCACTTATACTTTATACCCCGTCTGTCTCTGTCTCTGTCTGTCTCTGTCTGTCTCTGTTTCTGTCTGTCTGTCTGTCTCAGTTTCTGTCTGTCTGTCTGTCTGTCTCTGTCTGCCTGCCTGTCTGTCTCTGTCTCTGTTTGTCTCTGTCTCTCTCTGTCTGTCTCTGTCTGTCTCAGTTTCTGTCTGTCTGTCTGTCTGTCTCTGTCTGTCTGTCTGTCTGTCTGCCTGTCTGTCTGTCTGTCTGCCTGCCTGCCTGTCTGTCTGTCTGTCTGTCTGTCTGTCTGTCTGTCTGTCTGTCTCTGTCTCTGCCTGTCTCTTTCTGTCTCTCTCTGTCTCTGTCTCTGTCTGCCTGTCTCTGTCTCTTTCTGTCTCTGTCTCTGTTTCTGTCTGTCTCTGTCTCTGTCTGCCTGTCTCTGTCTCTTTCTCTCTGTCTCTGTCTCTGTCTCTGTCTCTGTCTGCCTGTCTCTGTCTCGTTCTGTCTCTGTCTCTGTTTCTGTCTGTCTCTGTCTGTCTGTCAGCCTGTCTCTTTTCTTTCTTTCTTTCTTTCTTTCTTTCTTTCTTTCTTTCTTTCTTTCTTTCTTTCTTTCTTTCTTTCTTTCTTTCTTTCTTTCTTTCTTTTTTGTTTTGTGATTCTCTACTCTCAGTCCAATACTTTTTTTTTTAAAGGGATTTGTATTTTGGAGAAATCTCCTTGCCTGTAAACCTTTTGGCCTTTCAGAAGACATATATTTAATCACTCATCGATTTTTTCCGAGAGCAGTGTTGAGGGGCCGTGAGAACGCTGACAGCCTTGATTCATGACCTGAGAACCTCCCCTGAAACACTGATCCGGCCGGCCAAACATCTCATCCTACTCCTACCACCATCTTCAGCCCGGCTATGTTTGGGCTGGACTCTAAGAAAAAGAGGTGATGAGAGTGGGAGATATTGTCAGACTGATGTTAGATGTAACTCATGTGGCTTGGTACTGAACTGTTCCTGTGTGTCAATGCTACTGTGCTGTTGGATCCTCCATGCATGTACAATCTGCACCAGCAAGCACACCATTAACACACTACATAGCCCACTCATTGAGTCCTTGAATCAACACTACATGGCATGGCGTGGTACTCAGTATCTAGAAATGGTGTAGGGCCCTCATCTAATATGTTCTGAGGTCAATAATGGGCAACTCAATGGTTCTGTGTACAGGGACCACTTGGAACATCCCTCTGATTCAGTACCAGAATAAAGAGGCCCCTGGATACTGCAGAGAGTGGGGGGGCATTTACTAGAACGCTAGTCTCACATTGCCATACCTCCAAAATCATGTCGCTGTCACGCCTCCCTTGGAGGTCTGGAGAATGTTGTATTGCAAAAACGTTTTGTATGGTCCACTGTCTCCCAGCAGCAAGATTTTGATTGAATGTTACATTTCAAGAACCCTCCCGCCACATGCCCGTTGGTGCTATGTGTTATGTTCATCACTGTTTTCAGACCGGGATGGACACAGTTTGCAGAGAGTTGTTCCGTATGCTAGTTTGCAACATTGCAGAAAATGTAAGAAAACCTGGAGGAAAAACAGAATTCTGTTTTGCCAGAAGTATGCTCTATACACAAAATCGATATAATGTACATCAAGATATTTTGAGTTTTAATCGGCGATTTCCCGGCCATCCTCACCAACTGTTGCACCTACGACACTAATTTAGTGAGCACTATTGGAGCTCTGCCCAAGCAGGGCATTTGATTGGTTTGACGTGTTGCGAGGCGTCGCAAATTTACACCAGGTTCCCACCTCTATTTAGTATTTTTACATCAGCTTCCCTTTTAGGGTAGCCTGGTTCTTGACGAGGCTACCAGCACACAACCACACTGTGGAAGGGGACAGGAGCTAGGGAAGTAGACACCCAGGACCATTTTACCTGCCATTAGTGATCTGTCCGTATGGGCTAATATTGAGTTGCACCCCCTTTTGCCCTCAGAACAGCCTCAATTCGTTGGGGCATGGACTACAAGGTGTCGAAAGCGTTCCACAGAGATGCTGGCCCATGTTGACTCCAATGTTTCCCACAGTTGTGTCAAGTTGGCTGGATGTCCTTTGGGTGGTGGACTATTATTGATACACATGGGAAACTGTTAAGCATGAAAAACCCAGCAGCGTTGCAGTTCTTGACACACTCAACCCGATGCGCCTGACACATACTACCAAAACCTGTTCAAAGGCACTTACATATTTTGTCTTGCCCATTCACCCTCTGAATGGCACACATACACAATCCGTGTCTCAATTGACTCGAGGCTTAAAAATCCTTATTTAACCTGTCTACTCCTTCATCTACACTGATTGAAGTGGATTTAACAGGTGACATCAATAAGGGATCATAGCTTTCACCTTGATTCACTTGGTCAGTCTGTCATGGAAAGAGCAGGTGTTCCCAATGTTTTGTACAATCAGTGTATTTTAACTTTTACACAGAAAGGGGAGTTCAGTCACTCCATCTGTCATTTCAGAGTTTCCTGCTAAATCACAATTATAAATGGACATGACCTTAGCCTTATGATCAAGTGCCATGTATATGAACCAGATCCAATTTGCCTTAAGCCAGAGAGGCCTTGAAGTGTACAGTAAAGGCTGCTTGTACAGTAGGCGTCCTTCATCCCAACAGGACCTTGAGTCTCCTGCCTCCCTGTCCTTGGAACCTGACATCAAGGCTAAGAGTTGAATTCCTCCATGGATGAGCGCTGAGATCTCTTATATATTTATGCATGTATGTATATGCATGAAGGGCACTGACATGGGCAAATGAAACAGCCTAACCCAGCCTATAGTGTGAGTGGGCTAAATCTGCTACTATTCTTCCTAAGCAAGAGAGAGAGCAAGAGAGAGAGCGAGAGAGGGAGAGAGAGTGAGAGTAAGACAGCAAGTAAGAGAGAAAGAGAGAGCGAGAGAGAGAGAGGGAGAGGGAGAGGGAGAGGGCGAGGGAGAGGGAGAGGGAGAGGGAGGTAAGTGTAAAATAGTGTATCAATCTAAGTAGGAGAAAACAGACTTTCATTTCCTAAGAAAACTGAGAGAAGTTTAAATAAGGACATGGTCGGATGTTATTATACAGCAGGGTGTCCCTGCCTCTGGGTTGAGGGTGGGTTGCTGGGACTAGGAAAGTGGACACAGTGTGGAGGAGCCTAGGCCTGGGGCTGGAGGCTGGGGAGCTAGGGGGTGGGAGTGTGATGGAGACATACTGTAATGAGGAGAGAGAAAAGAGGTTCAGTGTTACCATGCTGACATACATTGTGTAGGGAGAGTAGGTCATATGGCCTATATGAACCCTAGGGTCCACACCCCCACTGTTCCCCTAGACCCACTTCTGAAATATTGAGTGATGTTGTGGCCTGCTGAGCCCTCTGGACCCTGAGCCTTTTGGAGGCCCTTGGGCTGAAAAATAATTGGCTTGATTTCCAGATTATCATTCTTCCCCTCTCTTTTCCCCTCCATCCATCCTTCCATCCATCCCTCTCTTACTGTCTGCTCTCTTCCTCTGTTTACAGCTGCCTTTTTAGAATCTCCCCAGTCACATTTAACAACATTTACCTTCGTGACCCAGCAATTGAGGTGTCTTTTGAGTCGCGATCCACCATAAGCAAGTAAGTTGAGCAGTGAAAAAACAAACACAGACTAAGGAATAAGAGAAGATATTGCTGTTTAAAGCTAATTTCTGCCAATTCTAGGCATTTTGACATGGCTAATGCTGTGTTATTATGCTCCAACGTTCTAACAAAATCAATGGGGACCTGATAATCTAGCTTTCATCTTGTTGATTGTAAATTCTCAGAGATTATAGGCTATTATAAAAATATATATATATATAGGTCCATTATCTTTTCTACATACTTTCTATTTGGTTTTAGTCGTTTAAGTTTACACTGAAAGCGTCTTTCCATCCCCCGCAAAAAAATATATAAAAAAATATATAAATGATAATAATATTAATTTTTTTTGCAATGCACAAGAAAATGCATCCAGCGACCCACCTGGACCCCTGCCGAGACCCACAAGTGGTTCCCGACCCACAGTTTGGGAACCACTGTCCTAAGAGACAGGCTTACTCATATATGAGTGGGGTGTGCAGATCAGTTGCAGAAACAGAAAACACTCCTGATACTCCAGAACTGATGATGTTATCTGCATGTCACACCTGTAAACAAAGAGCATGCATGTACGCGTGCACACACACACGCACGGGCGTGCACACACACACACATCCACGCACACGATTAACTACCAAAACAAGCAAGTAAAAGAGGAGGTGGCGAACAGGGAAATTAGTATCATGATGCAAATTGTATGAACTTATAATGACATAAAACAGAGGGAAATCACCCCTGCTGTGATATACACTCCTGCGGTGGAGAGACAGACAGAATGGCACGGCTTCATTAGCATGGCGTTCCCATTTGACAGGCCATTAAATGTGCAAATTAAGAGTAAGCACAGAAACAAATGCTATTTTACATGCATCAGGGGCAATAAAAGTGAAGTTATTCAAATGTGTATTTCACATAACAGATGGCAAAACAGCATAATTTCTTCAAGCTCAGATGGAGAATATACTTGTGCCTTCCAGCTCAAAGATGTCTCCTGTTAAGCACTCCTATAAGACACATTCTCGTCCTTTGTTTTATGCAGAATTTGGCTCTCTCAAATACAACCCTGGTTCTATCTACCTCTTCCACAGCTCTATCTCTAACGTTTCATTTAATCTCCTAGCAACTAGTATTTCCCAATTGAGAGATAACAAACGCATCTGTCACTTCTTGGCACACATCACCTGCAATTCCACAAAGTCACAAGAATATCATCAGTAACATTACCCAAACAATGGGTTCCTGCACATTCAGTACTTTACCTTGAACATAGCCTTGACTCAACAAGACGAGATTTGGAAGGAGACTTTATTAACTCAATATTTTTGTATTTATTTGTACATTGTTTGCAAACTGATATGTGACACGTATTAATGCCAAAATAACATGAAAAACAGGCAAGCCCCCCCAAAAAAGTATTGTATATTTTTGCTAAAAATGACCTGACTGACAGGTCGCCACTGCAATGGATAGTCTATTGGTTCCTTAAGTGTACAGCATATTGCACTTTCACTGTAAATATGTAGGCTATTGCACTTTCAAATGAGTTATATTGTGTATTATTCTGTGTTTTTATGTTTTATGTACTGTATTTTTAAGCACATGACCAAATGAATTTCCCCCTGGTGGGATAATAAAGTTGATCTGTCCTCTGTAGAATCGCTCAACACAACACTGGGTCACGCTATTATTTGACTCTGTGCACACAACTGAACGGAGAGGAGGAGGAATAAGAAGATGAGGGTCTGTAGAGTAGACAAGAGACAAGAAGAGTCAGCTCCTTACATCATGAAACACACACCACTACCCAACAAATGGTGGAGATTGGACTGTACGTGTCTATCACTGAACTCAAACAGAGCATGCCGTCTGAACCTTACCTGCTCTCTTGGTGTGGAGGAAAAAGAACACCAGGCCGTAGTACACCCAGACAGTCTGGACACAGCAACCTGTTTGTAAGCCACTTAGACAGTGAGACACAATAAGTCATCTAACCTGAACATTGACAGGCCCTTCGACAGCCCTCATTGTCACAGTGGAAGTTGTGGTTACACTGTACCGGCACCTTTGTTCAGTGGAAACTGAACTCACATCAACTCCATTACAACACATTGCTTCTGAACTCTCAATCAATAGGAGGAGAGGAGGGTGGAGGGGTGAGGAGGGGGTGCTGGGTGTACACTATGACAGCCTGTGTTGTCTCTGCTCTGTCTGTGAGCACAGTGACATGGGGAGTAATAGAGGGGTAGAATGGAGTCAGGTGACAGGACCTGTAATTACTGTCACTGAGACCAGACACTCTGTCTTCTTCTTCTCTCTCAGGGAGAACAAAAAGCAGCTGAGCGCTCTCCTCTCACATGCTCTGTGTCGTCACGTGACTCTCGGTAGTGTAGCCAGTCTGCCCGCTAGTGTCCCAGGGGAGAGGAGAGCCAGAGGGGCAGGCGGGCAGGAGGGAGAAAGGCTTTGTGCCCCTTAATCCTCCTAACACAGCTCTAGGTGTGGCCAAACTGGGTCACCATAAAAAAGGACTTAGTATTGCAAGTATTTTCAAGTATTGTTTCAAGTACAGTCTTTGTCCCCATAGGATAACCCTTTTTGGTTCTAGGTAGAACCCTTTGGTGGTGAAAATGGTTATACGTAGAACCTTTTTGTGGTGAAAGGGTTCCACATAGAACATTGTATTAGTGAAAGGGTTACTACTTGGAACCAAATATAGTTATTTTCAGAGGGTTCTCCTAGGGGACAATTGAAGAACCCTTTATGGTTCAAGGTAGCACCACTTTTTCTAAGAGTGTAGTGGAAGTCTGCAAATCTTAATCAAGTGAATGTAGCCACCATAAGTACCTCTCCTTCAGCGCTGGGCTTAGTGCTATAAACCAATGAGACAGACCTAAGGTAGTGTCCGTGCAAAGCAACTCGGAGTTGGAGTGGGGATCTAGCATCAGTTTTGACTTGGAGATCATAATGAATAGGATTGTACGGACAGATCCTAGATCATCACTCGTACTCTGAGATGCTTTGTGAATACAGGAGACTCAGCTTCTACTTTTTCTTTTTAACAGAGAAAACTGTAGACCAGAAGGTCTGTTTTTTTTAACACAAATAGCTGCTTGTTGACAGAAATACTATGCGACTCAGAGCAAGCACAATTGATTTGTGTCTCTTACCTAGAGGTAAGGAACACAGCGCCAGTCGGTCTAAAGACAGGTTGAGCCCTGAAACTATACAGAAGTGGTACTGTACACAGTTTCCTGTCAACCATAATGTATCAGCACCACACATTTATTAAATTGTTCTGACAGTTGACAAGGTTACAGATTCTACCAAAAATATTTAAAAAATCGTTGATACCACTACTACTAGTATTAGTAAAGTGCCAAGTACTCAGTCCTTCAGCAGAAAATAGAGCTATTAATTTCAAGAGTGTTTTAATCATTCATATTTTGGGGGAGTAGTCGTTGGGATATACAATACATGGCATGAGGGCCATGTGACACAGTGTATCTGATAAAAAACAAAAAGACATGAGGAGAAATTAAATCTGCTCTGTGAGAAATCCCAGATGGAATGTCTTTCTGTCGGATATGTCTGTGCTGAGACAGAGCTTTGTGATGCTTGGAAGGGAAGCCAAGAACATGACGACAAAAAAGCAGCGGGACTTTGATGTACGACAAGCACATTAGAAGCAAAGTAACATTTTTTATGAAAGGGATGGAGTGTTTTTCTATTTTCCCTCTATTTGCTGTCTGTTCCATTCTGGAATCCAGCACACTCTTTTTTCACTCTGACAGCAAAGTGAGGACTTTTTTATTCTCGTTTTCTTGTTTCTTTCTTTCGAAATCCCAACTGATTGTCCTGTCACTGTTTCCTAGCTGCCTCCTCACTCTGTGGGGACAGATCTCTCACAAAATGGAATAAGAAATGACATATCTAAACTCACCAGACTGCCCCCGGTTTTATTAGAATTGAAGATTAGCATTTAAAGCTATCAAATGAAATTTGGGATAAAGAACTCTCAATTAATGTTTTCTCCATGCCTTTGCACTTACTGTAGTCTTGTGATGAGAACACATTCTGAACAGCATCATCACAGCTTGGAAGTAGTGATACAATCCTGTTCAAAATGATCACCCCAACTAATCCTTCTACTGTTTTACCCTAACTATCCCCCTGTTCTCAACAGTATGTGAGATGTCAAATATATTCTCTCACAGATGCACAGGCAGATCTCACAGGCATCTACACCAGTGTCCAACTCTCTCATTTTACAACATCTGCCATACTTCATCAGCCAGTAAAGGCAATATTTTTAATAGGCCTGAACTCTGGATTAGCTCCATCTCTTTCACACAGCCAAATTACCATTTGTGTGGGTGTGTGAGTCTCTAGCAAGTGGGGAAATAGATTCAAAAAGACATTAAAAAAGTCCAAACTCTCAGTTTCATTATTCATCAAATCCAGGAGAAACAGCTGCCCTGATGACAATGTCTAAATTACAAATTACCATTCAATCACATCCAAGTTATGAAATGAACTTCTGGCCACCAGCCAACTCCAACAATGTGTGTTGAGGATAAATACAGCATGTTGATCTCACCTGTCAGTCTCACAGTCTCAATGGCAAGTATCAGCCCTACAAGAGTCAAAGTACTGCATTGTGTGTTTGAGTGCGTGAGTGCGTTTGTGTGTGTGTGCCCCAACCAGTGGTCATCCGGATGTCACCTGGAGAAGTATAGCTCCAGCTGTGATTTCATCACCCCATCAGAACGTGGCTGTAGCAGTGCTGTGATGTAGTGGGCTGGCTGCTAGTCCCACACCTGTGATTCACATGTAACGACCTGTTAAAAACCTAATAAAACAGTGAAGTAGAAGAGGGATGAAATGAACATGTAAAGGACATAATAATGGAGCATGTAGGACAGTTGCTAGTTGTGCAGCAAAAGTGAATGACACAGGCTATTTAAACATTGAAAGTCAAACATCCTCACACAGCAAGGGAAAAATAAAAACGGTCAAATATTAATGTTTGTGCACATGGCTTGGAGCAGAATTACAAAATGTACATACACATACTATACTGTACACCTGCCGCACATAATGTCCTTCACACACAGACACACATCCTCAGACAGACAAAGGCGTGTGCTCTCACACATCCAGAGATTAAAGTGAATATCCGCTGGTCCCCAAGCATAATTATGCTCAGATCAATTTAATCTGCTCCTTTCCTGCCTCAAACCCATTAGCTTTATAATGAGAAAGGCTGAGAGATTACACAATGGACTAAATGAACATAATGAACTATGGTCTGGGCTACAAACACTGACAGTTTGGCAACGCAACACAGTACAGGTCTGTGGAGAGGGGGGCAATACACTTTGTACAGAATACGCAGGTCTACTGTGAAATACCAAGACAACGAGAGAGAGAGAGAGAGAGAGAGAGAGAGAGAGAGAGAGAGAGAGAGAGAGAGGGACAAAGAGGCAGAGAGAAAATTAAAAGTGATATGAAATTATATTATATTAACAAGTCCTCTGTCACATAATTGTGTCTGCTGAACACTCCCAGAAATGGAACACTTACACACCTAGACGTACACACACATACAGTGCCTTCAGAATGGATTCACACCCCTTGACTTTTTCAACATTTTGTTGTCTTACAAAGTGGGAACTACACAAAATACTCTGTAATGCCAAAGTGGAAGAACGTTTTTTTTCTTCTGAAAACTCCCCAGTCCTTAATGATTACAAGCATACCCATAACATGATGCAGCCACCATTATGCTTGAAAATATGGAGAGTGGTACTCCGTAATGAGTTGTATTGGATTTGTCCCAAACATAACACTTTGTATTCATGTCACGACTTCCGCCGAGGCTGCCTCCCCTCCTTGTTCAGGCAGGTTTCGGCATTCGGCGTCACCGGCTTACTAGCTACTGCCGATCCATTTATCATCACTCCATTTGTCTTGTCTTCAATATCACACACCTGGTCCTTATCCCTCATTAGTCATTGTATAAGTGTTCCCTCTGCTTCCTTGTCTGTGTGGGTGATTGTTTATTGTGGAGGTTAGTGAAGCTCGGTGGAGCTCGTGTATTTTGTATCGACGGGAGTATTTCCCGTGTGCCTTGTATTTTCCAGTGCACCTGTTTTGTGCCCTGGAGTGTGTTTGACGCATTTCTGCGTAAACCTGTATTTTGTGGATTAAAGCCTGTTATTCTGTGATTTACCCTCCTGCGCCTGACTCCTTCAACACCACCTCATCACAATTCAGGACAAAAAGTTAATTGCTTTGCCACATTATTTGCAGTATTACTTTAGTGCCTTGTTGCAAACAGGATGTATGTTTTGGAATATTTTTTATTCTGTACAGGCTTCCTTCTTTTCACTCTGTTAATTAGGTTAGTATTGTGGAGTAACTATAATTTGTTGATCCATCCTCAGTTTTCTCCTATCACAGCCATTAAACTCTGTAAATGTTTTAAAATGACCATTAACCTCATTGTGAAATCCCTGAGTGGTTTCATTCCTCTCCAGCAAATGAGTTAGGAAGGACGCATGTATCTTTTTAGTGACTGTGTGTATTGATACACCATCCAAAATGTAATTAATAACTTCACCATGCTCAAAGGGATATTCAACGTCTGCTTTTTTTACCAATAGGTGCCCTTCTTTGCGAGCCATTGGAAAACCTCCATGGTCTTTGTGATTGAATCTGTGTTTGAAATTCACTGCTCAACTGAGGGACCTTACAGTTAATTGTATGTGTGGGGTACAGAGATGAGGTAGTAATTTACAAATAATGTTAAACACTATTATTGTGACTTGTTAAACAAATTTTTACTCCTGAACTTATTTAGGCTTGCCATACCAAAGGGGTTGAATATTTATTGACTCAAGACCTTTCAGCTTTTACTTTGTAATTAATTTGTAAAAATGTCAAAAAACAAAATCCCACTTTGACATTATGGGGTATTATGTGTAGGCAAGTGACAAAAAAATAGCTATTTAATTAATTTTCAATTCAGGCTGTAACACAACAAAATGTGGAAAAACTCAACAGTACAGTGTTACATGATTGTAGAATCCATGCTCACCCCACACCGTTATTACTTTCCTCTTCCACTGACAAACACCCATGGGAGCGAGCTGAGAGCGCACATTTCATTACCTGTTGTTAGCAGATTGTGTGCGTGGGTGTGTTGTATGTGAAACTATGTGGATATGCCTATCTGTCAATATAGCATTCCATAGTTTGTTACGCGTGTATAATGTACACTGAGTATACCAAACATTTGGAACACCTTCCTAATATTGAGTTGCACCTCCTCCCTCAGAACAGCCTCAATTCGTCTGGGCATGGACTCTACAAGGTGTCGAAAGCGTTCCACAGGGATGCTGGCCCATGTTGACTCCAATGCTTCCCACAGTTTGGACCATTTAGAGGGTGGACCATTTGGGTGGTGGACCTGTTGAGCATGAAAAACCCAGCAACGTTGCAGTTCTTGACACAAACTGGTGCGCCTGGCACCTACTACCATACCCCGTTCAAAGGCACTTAAATGTTTTGTCTTGCCCATTCACCCACTGAATGGCACACATACACAATCCATGTCTCAATTGCCTCAAGGCTTAAAAATCCTTCTTTAACATGTCTCCTCCCCTTTATCTACATCGATTGAAGTGGATTTAACAAGTGACATCAATAAGGGATCATAGCTTTCAGCTGGGTTCACCTGGTTAGTCTATGTCATGGAAAGAGTAGGTGTTTTTAATGTTTTGTATACTGAGGTGGGAATAGACGCGAGGAAGAAGAGATTCCATATTGTTTTTCAACTCAATATTCAATGAAATGTTGGTGCAACCAATTGAAGTGAACAGCATGTCAATAGGAGGAATCCAGTGGTGCACTCAAACATTACTGAGTGATATTTTACAGTTGGGAGCAGACCAGGGACTGGTGTGGGAGTAGAAGGGTTCATCTAAAACCAGATGGGCATTAGTAGCAGGCAGCAGTGGGTAGGTAGGAGGAGAAACAGTGGGTGGATACATTGGTTGGGTGATTGGCCTGAAGACTGAGAAACAGAGATCTACTTGAAGCTATAAAGAACATCCCCACTATGAACACTCTCTAGACATACAGCCTGGTATCAGTTTATAAGCATCACATTGTGATGCTTTTGCAACGTCATAATACTGAAGAACAATCAAACATAGTCAGGGCACAGTGCCATGTCAGTCTATCCCACTGCACTGTACATTTTGTACTTTTTGTACTTCTCCTGTGGCGGTGGTGTTGAGAGTCTGCTGAACAAAGACAGTGTGAGAGAAGAGAGAAGGGTGAGTAGAGTGAGTCCCAGAGACAGATGCAGTCAGAGCAACCCACAATGGTGTGGTACCATGCCAGTCATCCCAGTGGAGGGAACAGTGTGGCCGCTCTCTGAATAGAAATGCAGCATATCAACAGCCACATTCTGTACAGTTTCCATTTGACATAAACATGCACGTGCACACCCACACATGTGAATGCATGCATGCACTCACTCTCTTTCATTCTTCATGCACACTGGCACATACTTGCTACACATATACACACATAGGGACTAATGCAACAAATAGCCTTCCAGGCTCCATCACAAGGAGGAAATTGTATTTGAGGCTGATCTGTGATTTAGTCCTTCAACCTACATGGACCTTAATCAGAGTAGTATAAAATATTCATTAAGCTTTCCTGTCTGAGGGGGTTCATATCACACACTCTAATTACTATCATGTCTGCCAGAAGAGAGCCAAACCACACCATAGCCTATTATTGTTGGCTCAGAGCTGAAAGTCAGGCAGAGTTACCATTGGTCTGTGTCAATCTCATTAAAGTTTCCACTGAACACTAGAGAGCCAGTGGAGAGATTCACCCAAGCGTGAGTGAATGTGTAGGAAAGAGAGAGAGAGAGAGAGACAGAGAGTGCACATGTATGGTACACATATAGATTCCTATAGAATACATATAGGGATTATAATTACATTTCTTTAGGCCTACATTATTTCTTACAGTATTCTTACAGTACAAGCCATACAGTAAAGCAGAATACTGAATTATTAGTGCGTGCCGTTAAAGCCTCTGAAAAAGCAAGTGCAGGTCTTGCTTCAGTTGAACTGGAAAGACAAAACCCCAGCGTCAGCTTTGGTAACACTCAAGTAGGCATGGTGCAACGAGGGCAGAGAAAGAGAGGAGACTTCAACAAAGAGAGAGGGACAGAGGAGAAAAGAGAAGATTTGTTTCTCTCTGTGGTGTAATCTGGGTCCTCTTCCTGCTGTCGTTCATGCTAATGGTCTCTGACTGGGAGTGAAGCCACACAGCAGAGTGGAGCAGAGCAGAGAATAGCAGAGCTGGGACTCTGACTGACGCAGGGACTGAGTGACTGGGGCCTCCTCAGTAATGACCCAGCAACCAATGGGCCTGAACAGAACCTGATGCAGCATGAACTTCACACAGCCCCAGACACACAGTCCCAGACAGTGTGCTTAGAGATAGAACACAACACACAGACTCAAACCCATACAATTACACTCGCGTGAATTTGACCACACAAACGTATACAACATAGACTGGGCATAGAATTAGACAGAAGCTAAAAAGATCTCTGTTCTGCTCGCTAACTGAAACAACACCCAACCTGCAAATGGTTGGGCAGCTGAGCGGAAATGGAAGAAAACTAGACTCCCTGCGGACCTGGCATCTTTTCACTCTCTCCTCTCTACATTTTCTTCATCTGTTTCTGCTGCTAAGGCCACTTTCTACCACTCTAAATTCCAAGCATCTGCCTCTAACCCTAGGAAGCTCTTTGCCACATTCTCCTCCCTGCTGAAGTCCTACCTGAAAAACCCAGCAGTGTTGCCGTTCTTGACACACTCAAACCGGTGTGCCTGGCACCTACTACCATACCCTGTTCAAAGGCACTTATATATTTTGTCTTGCCCATTCACCTGAATGGCACACATACACAATCCATGTCTCAATTGTCTCAAGACTTAAAAATCCTTCTTTAAACTGTCTCCTCCCCTTCATCTACACTGTTTGAAGTGGATTTAACAGGTGACATCAATAAGGGATCATAGCGTTCATCTGGATTCACCTGGTCAGTCTATGTCATGGAAAGAGCAGGTGTTCTTAATGGTTTGTACACTCAGTGTACAATCCTATGACTCATTACAGAGTTTGGGTGAATGTCACTTTATGTTACAGTACAAGAGCCAATTCAATTCAATCCACTGGCACAAATATAACAATGACACAAAATGTGCGCCATGTTGCACTGTCATACAGTAGCAACACGTTGTCTGTGTGTGGTGGAGTAGAGTTGACTGTGTAAAGCAGATGATAGTCTAACTCTCCTGAAGCACTGGTGACTTGTTTTGGTCTCTGAAGAGAGCGATTCCATTACCAAGCCTGGCAAACCTACCACTCTGACTGTCCTGCATCATCATTCATAACCTAGAGGCAGAGGGAAGGAAGAAGATAAAACAGGCTTTAAAGTTGAATGTGGGAGAACACAGAGTCCTGAGGAGGAGGACAGGACCATGGGAGGGAAGAACAGCTCCTGTTTAGGAAGCTTCCTGTGTGATACTATCCTGCTGACAGAGGGCTGGGAGAGGAGATCCATTAGACCTAGACCTCTAAGAGACTAGACGTCGTAAGACTGATGGAACTATGGGAAACATCACTGCAGCAGGCTGGACAATACTGTGTCTGTTGAGCAGATTCCCAATGAACTGACACGAGGACCTAAACAACATCAATGGAGTTTCTCTTTTACCCTGAGATGTGAAGATATTACGTCCTGAGTTAGATGTGTCTTGTTTTTGAGGGAAACACATCTGGCTGTCTTTCATTTCACGATTCACCTCCACCTTGACCTGAAGGTAATACTAAGCTTCTTTAACGGCACAATAGACATTCAATTGTAAACTCTGCTTACCCACTCCATGCACGTTGAGTTCATGATGGCTCTGATGTTCAGATGACCCTCTATCAAGATATTACACAGTCTTACACATACACACAATGCTCATGAAAAGAGACAAACAAAGCAAGGTCTATAATGTACACTTAACATTTATAGAGCTAAATACAAAAACACTGTGGTTTACAGATCAATTATCAAAAACAACAACATAAATAATTTGCAAATCATGATCGTTACAAATACCTTGGTCCCCATAGTAGCAGATGAGTAAGTGGGAGTGATAGCCGATGTCTTATTGCTTTCAGAATGAACAGAACAGAAAGGCCTGCACACTGAATATGCTGCCAATTATGACATTTATTGACAATGTTTCAATCCACAAAGATCTTAACCTGACGAAGACCCTTTTGGATCAAAACAGTGCAGTGCGCAGGCCTTTCTGTTCTTTTCTAGTATATACTTCATCAGCCCAGCATCTACGTTTTTTAAGGATGTGTGTATTGACCACAAACTTTTCTTTCAGAATGAACAACCCACTATGTCGAGAGGTTAATACTGTAGGTCTAATGGATCCCCTACATAAGCACCTTGTCTCTTAGTGGTTATGGTGAGGGGACAAGGGGACATAGAGGTGGAGGGCCCTTTTTGTCCCATTATATCCAATCCCAGTCTCTCCCAAGAATACTACCTGTCCCCCATACTGGGAGGGTTTAGCTGTCTGAGGCTGAGCCCAAAATACGGATGAACTAACGATGATCCCAGGTGCCAGGCTCCAAGCACACACCCATAGCACAGTGACCTGAGGGCTAAACACCCTTACTCTACTGAACTGTACGTACAGCTACTGATACAATTCCAACGCATTACATAACATTACCGGAACACTGCTGGAACATCACAGCTACGTCGACACCGCTTTCTCAAGTGTTTTTATACATCAGGAAGGATACTGTACAATATTCGCTGGGTGAAGTAACTCAGGATGCAAAGAGAAAGAGAAGAAAGGGTGAAAGAGGAGGCATGAGCTTTAGACCGAGGATGGGTGGCAGTGTGACTGAGAGAGTGTTTCATCACTAAGGGTGTTGTAGATATGGGAGTGATAGTGGTGATGATTGAGGTGTTGAGGACTAGAGGGCTGTAGGCTCTGGCTGTGGTGGCTTGTAACTGTAGTGCACTGTGGGTTGTACTGTAGTGTGGTAGTGTAGGGTGCTGTCAGTTGCAGTGTAGTGAGGGCTCTCTCTTGACCCCTGCTGGTTGCTCTGTAGTTCACAGGTACAGGTAGCGACAGGTGTCCATGACAACCTTGCCCATGGCAACCATGTGCCAGTGTTTGTCTCTAACAGGATGAGGCAGGTCAATAGAGATGAGTGGGTGTCAAGATCACATCTGTCCAACTATCAGTCTGTCTGTCTATGGGACTCACACGGGTGTGAAATGAAGAGCCCTAAGTCAGTCTGTCTGTCCATCTGTCTATCCATCAGATGGATGTCTGTGTGTCCTTCCTTTGTTCATGGGATCTGGATCTGTAGCTCCTCCTCCTCTTCGTCTGGGTCGCTGGGCAGTCCATCTGGGTTCTCCGGGCTGAACCGAGCTGACCTCATCTTCCCAAACAGGCCCGGGTTCTTCTGCCGCCTCAGTCTAGAACAGAGGAGAGGATGAGTGAGTGGACTTGAGTGAGAAGGCTACTTCAGGTTTTGATCTAAATTTTTCACAACTGGCACTTAAAGGCCCAGTGCTGTCAAAATTCTGTTTTTCCAGTAAAAGTCTGATTATTCCCTCAACAACTAAGGTAAAGCTCTTGCAGAAAATCGCTGTGATCTTAACAGTGACTGAGTAAACAAAGGCATATTTCAGGACTCTGCATTGGCTAAACAAACAATGCATAATTCACCATTGCCTAAAAGCCCAGCGCAACGGAGCTGCTTCCGTTGCCAGGTAACACTCAGTTAGCCAACAACGACCAGTTACTGAGCCACAGCTGCTATACTGGTGATCATACTACCTGGACAACAGTGAAATACTAACATTATCTCTACACAGGGAGAGGGGGGGGAGAGGAAGTGAGAGGGAGAGAGGGAGAGGGGGGGAGTGAGAGAGAGAGAGAGAGAGAGAGAGAGAGAGAGAGAGAGAGAGAGAGAGAGAGAGAGAGAGGGGGGAGGTCTGCTCTCTACAACCCAGGTAAATTTTTTGAAATTCAGCAGAAGGTTCCCATCAGGCCTAGCAGTTATGAATCCCTCTGAGGCTCAGAGAAAAGCTTAAATTATTTATCAGCGAGCCATTTGCCAAATTGATCTTGGGCCCAAAATCATACCTGCGTGTTTGCAGTAGCCTCGGTCTGCGCCATAATGACAAAGACAAACAGGCACAAGAGAAAAGCAGACACAGTTAATTCCTTAAACCAACACACTCTATCTTTCCTGTCTGTTTCGCTCTCTCTTTACCTCTCCTTCTCTCTCTTTACCTTCTCCAGCTCCCTCCTTCTCTCTCTTTACCTTCTCCAGCTCCCTCCTTCTCTCTCTTTACCTTCTCCAGCTCCCTCCTTCTCTCTCTTTACCTTCTCCAGCTCCCTCCTTCTCAGCTCAACCAGCAAAGGAAACACCCCCTCACCTCACCTCAGCCCTGACAAACAACATCCTTATTAAAACTACACAACCACTCATGTTATTATGATGTGAGAGTTGAACTATTTCTAGACATTTCCGGGATAGATTGGCAGGCCTGTTCACAGTGGACCTGCACTAGTGAGCGCTGCTGTGTGTGTTGTGATGACGCATGGCTAGAATGGCTCCAGGGTGAACTGAGCCTCAGTTTAGAAAGAGAAAGAACACAGCCTCCCACACAGCCAGGGATCACTCTCTGTCAAATTAGATTATTCATCCAGGTAGAGAGAGTCAGCCTCTACGGTATGTCTACTACAGGGAAAACTAAATCCTGGCAAGTGCAGAATCTACTATGTTAAGTATTTCCAAGAAGCAGTATCTGTGTTACTGCTCTCTGTTCTCATACTCTGTGGTGTAATGCTAGCCTGGTTCCAGATCTGTTTGTGCTGTACTGTCAATGTCTATGGTCATTGACCATATACAGGAGTTAGCATGACAACACCAACAGATGTGGAATCAGGCTAGTATGATGGTGCCAGAGGCCTGGATTGACCCTCTCTGTTCCCCAGGCCACGTCAGTCTACTGGGGGACTCACTGACAGGAAAAGAGATCATTTTAATGGCGCTAAATTACACATAATATAGTGTTTTGACCACAGTCACCCACTAAAGGACTAAAAGCTTTTCCATTGCCCAAACACTTAGCAAGGCCATGTTAAGGTGAGAGACAGTACATCTGGAGGAGAAGAGGGGGGAGGGGGGGAGAGAGAGCGAGAGAGAGAGAGAGAGAGAGAGAGAGAGAGAGAGAGAGAGAGAGAGAGAGAGAGAGAGAGAGAGAGAGAGAGAGAGAGAGAGAGAGAGAGAGGGGGGGGGGGGGGGGGGGTGGGGGGGGGGATGGGGGGGATAGAGAAATTATACCCACTGGGCAAAAGCTGGTTGTATCAACATTGTTTCCATGTCATTTCAACAAAATAATGTAATGGGATTTGTAACACAACTTTGAACCTAAATCCAATGACATGAAATGTTTTGTTGGTTTCATGTTGAATTCACGTTAGTTGACAACTCAACTGAAATGAAATCAAAACTAGACGATTAAATTACGTCTGTGCCCAGTGGGTAGTCTGTATTTTCATGCTGTTACTATAATTAATGTATCAAACTCAGGCCCAATTGCTTTCCACAACATTGTCGACAACAAACCCTCTGCAACTAATGCATGAATGCAAAACAATCTAATCTATAAAGCCAACAGCCTTGCTAAACTGCTAATGTGTTATTTCTGTCTGTTCACAGCTGGTACAATATCAAATAGCAATGTGACACACTCCGTGGGAATATACAGTATGAAGGCTATATGTTAGAGTGAAAGGAGCGAGAAATCGAGGTTAGAAAGATCTCAAATGTCAATAAAATGCTTTCATCTTAAATCTATAGATGAAACCAATGTTTTTTTCTCCCTCGCTTTCCCTCTCTTTTCTATTGCTCCTCTCCTACTCCATCTCTTCTGTTATATAATCTACCTCTCAGATCATGTTAAACCCACTAACGCGGCTCCTCAGAAAACACACAAGCTGGGAGGAGGAGAGCTTGAAATGGCAGCACACACAATGTGCTGTAAACCTCCACAGCTCTAAATTGGGGCTGTGCGTGTTAAGCCTCTCACTGTTCAGCCAGAGAGTTGTGCTAATAACATTGGTGCTCTACAACCTGCATCACATTTGAAGTCTGAATTGGCCCCCTGATTGCGCTAAACAGACAAGCCTGCTACAGTGAAGGGAAATCAATAGAAAAGAACATGCTTTATTTGATCCACTTTCAAATTGCCTTCAGAGAGCCTAGTATTTAGAGATCTGAATGTCCTGCCGGTCCATGAAAGATAACACAACACACAGAAAGAAAAACACCCCTTCTTACCACATGCACATGCATTCCCATCACATGCACACATTTTCCTGAAAAGTTTTTGTGGACCATTAAGCTGCCAGTCTTCAGACCAGAGGGGTATACTAATACAAAGTAGGATCAATGAATTAGCCAGCAAGTTAGCTGGCTAACACATTGATTCTGCTTTGTAGAATAGGCCTACCCCTCAGCCATAGAAGTGGCTAGTTGTTTACGTCCAGTGTGACAGATTGGAGCGGCACTGTATCACAAAGCCTAAAGGCCAGATCCTGGTGTAAAGATGCCTCACATGACATCACCACACCTCCGGATCAGGACCTTTCTGTTTTAACAACGTTCTGACAGCGCCATGGCAACAGCGTTACAATAACGTCCCCCATTGCTAGAGACCTTTCTCATGGTGGCTAGCTGTTGTCTGTCTGTCTGTATGTCTCTCTGTTGTGTTCATCTCTTATCTCCCTCTCCATTTCTCCCAGGCCATTATAGCCACACGCTTCAGTGCCCCGCCATCTGCATCTCACCCCTGACCCTAGGCCTGTTAACAAACCCGGGGGTTAAAGGTCATGTGTGTATGGGCTATGTGGAGTATGTTTGTATGTGTGCGTGTGTGTGTGGCATTGAGCGTGTGTGCACAGGATTAGACGATCCACAGAGAATTGATTGATAAATCGATGTGAAGGATGGACTTTTAACAAGCTACACTCACACACACACACACACACAATACTGGCAGTCCGAGAATGCAACAGAGGTTTTCCCAGATCACCTGGCCTGGTCTGATGTATTGATTTAGACATTAGCTGGAGCTGGAAGACCACTATTACTATTTATATCTCAGACAGACAAGCTGGGACGTGGTGGGAACTATTCCCCTGGTTAAAGGGATAGTGCGACATTTTGGCAATTATGTTTTTCTACTTCCCCAGAGTCAGATGAACTCATGGATACCATTTTATGTCTCTGCATGCAGTTTGAAGGAAGGTGTAGGTTGTTTCTGGAGCCATTGCTAACTAGCGTTTGCGCAATCACTGGAAGTCTATAGGAACAGCTAGCATGCTAGTTCATCTGACTCTTGGTGAGTGGAAAAAAGGGCTTTATTGCCAAAATGTCACACTATCCCTTTAAAGAACCATGGGGAGAGGGAGTGTGAGAGGGATCAAAGAAAGCATTACATATGTCTGGAAAAGACGGGAGAGAACGAAATGACAGAAAGCGAGAGAGGAGTGACAGGATAGTAAAATAGCCTTGGGAGAGGTAGTGGACAACAACTAAATCTCAAAATCCTTTATCCATTAATATTGCATTTTTTGGAACCATTAATATACCCACTCCTATCCAGCTACATCCTGTGCATTAGGGTTAATGTGGTTTGAGCAAGTTCATCCACATCCAGTACAGTGTTATAATAGGAGCCTGATGGGGCCTTACTCCCTCACTGTTCCAAGTCTGTCAGGGCTCCATGAGGCCGTGTGTGTGTGTGTTCCTAAAGGCGTTTCCATGCCAACACGCCTGTCACTCATCTGCTAAGCTACAGGGGGCCAGCACCGCTGTGCAGCACGCAGGCTCTGTGTTACTACGGTAAACTGTGGCTGGGCGGCCCGCGATTGGCTGTCGGTGGGAATGAGCTGGGACACGGGTGGAATGATAAGGCAGAGAGTGAGAGAGAGAGAGAGAGAGAGAGAGAGCTGTGGGAGAGGAGGTCTAGTAGACAGACTGGCCTAGTATGAGCAGGGCTGCCTGCCTGACAAACTAAGACACAAGCCTCACAGTGGGCTAATCTCCTCCAGCTAAGATACCTGGGAGAACTAGAGTTTATAACACGAGCATGGCAGCCATATAGTACACTGTCTGATTAAACATCATACCCTTCTCAGTGGTCTTTGGTAGTGTATGACAATGTGTGAATGTGTGCTTTTCCTGCATGTAGATAAATGTAGGTAGAGTGTGTGTGAGAGCATATATGAGAGGAGTGTATTTGTGCGTGTGTGTGTATGTGTGAGAGAGCATATGATAAGTGTGTGTGTGCGTGAGTGAGTGCGCGCGTGTGTCAGAATCAGTCGTACCGGGACTGCAGATGTTCCAGTTGGACCTGGAGGTTCTCTGACTGTTCCACCTGCTCATCCAGAGACCGCTGTAGCTTCCTGGTCTGGTTATGGGCCTCATCCAGCTGGGAGGGAGGGAGTGAGGGGGAGTGGTAGAGATGGAGGGAGGGAGGGAGGGAGGGATAGAGGGAGATAGAGGGTGGGAAGGAAGGAGGGAGGGAGGGAGGGAGGTCACGGGTGGGAGGGAGGGAGGGAGGGAGGGAGGGAGGGAGGAGAACGTGAGAGAGAGAAGTCGATCATTGCAAATCAGTCACACCAGACTTCAAAACCCAGAATCAGTATTCAATCAAAATCCTAAATATTCAACATTGACAAGCATTTACTGACAGTGTGTACAGTATGTGCACAGTATCTGCTGTATCTACAGTGCCCCCCATAATTGTTGGGACAGTGAAGCATTTTTTCTTCTTTTGGCTCTATACTCCAAAAGCTTGAAATCTGAAATCAAACAATGACAATGAAGTTAAAGTGCAGACTGTCAGCTTTAATATGAGGGTATTTCCATCCATATCGGGTGAATGGCTTAGAAATTACAGCACATTTTGTACATAGTGCCCCCATTTTAGGGGAGCAAAAGTATTGGAACAAATTCACTTATATGTGTATTAAAGTAGCAAAAAAGTTAAGTATTTTGTTACATATTCATAGCACACAATGGCTACATCAAGCTTGTGACACTACACATGTTTGTTTTGGTTGTTTTAGATTATTTTGTGCCCAATAGAAATGAATGGTAAATAATGTATTGTGTCATTTTGGAGTCACTTTGAAAATATAATGTTTCTAAATACTTCTACATTAGGATGCTACCATGATTACAGATAATCCTGAATGAATCTCGAATGAATAATGACAAGTGAGAAAGTTACAAACGCACAAATCTCACACCCCCAAGACAGCATTGTTTTGGGACAGTGTGATATTTGTGCGTCTGTAACTTTCTCACTCATCATTTTTCACGATTCATTCAGGATTATCCATCATCATGGTAGCATCCACATTCATGTAGAAGTGTATTCATTGCGTGCTATACATATGGGACTAAATACTAAATACGTTTTACTACTTTAATACACATAAGTGAATTGGTCCCAATACTTTTGCTCCCCTAAAATGGGGGGACTATGTACAAAAGGTGCTGTAATTTCTAAACGGACATGGATGAATAACCCCTAAAATTAAAGCTGACAGTCTGAACTTTAACCTCAAAGTGATTGTTTGATTTAAACTCCAACATTTTGAAGTATAGAGCCAAAAGAAGAAAGAAATGCTTCACTCTCCCAATAGTTACAGAAGGAACTGTATGTGTATCCCTGTATAAATGAATGTGTATATGTTGGTGCTCACCTCGTCCTCCGCCTGACCCAGTTCTTTCTTCAGCTCCTCCACCCTCAGCCTCAGCTTCTTCACCTCTGTCTCGTGCTGCTCCACCCGCCGGTTGGCGTGGGCCAGCTCGGCCATCTTGTCCTGGTACTGCTTCTTCACCTTGGCGTGGATGTGGCGCATGTCTGCCAACTCCTGAGGAGCAGAAGGGGAAGGGTCAGGGTCAGACAGCTAGTCTGGATTTAAATCGGACCTCGGGCCAGTTAAGTACCGTCGCTTATATGTGAATTTCAAGTTTCAAGCATGACGGATGGGTGTTGGATGAGCGTCGGATGCCGTTGGGTGAAATTAGAGTATATTCCCTAGTAGCAGATCTTCCAGGAGATTCCTTGTGAGTTGAGTGAGTTTCTCTGGTCTTTGTTCTGCTAGACATCACTGCTACTGTTCGTTAGAGCATTGAAGATCTGATCAATAATGGAAGTGCTTCTTCAGGAGCGCTTTTAACACATTCACACAATAGAGAAGTACAGATTCCCATTGAAAGTAAACATACTGTGCCAGGAAAAGCTTGTGCCGAGCTGAACGCTTACGAACCATTACCAATACAGCAAGAATAAAGAACACCAATAAAACATAAAGAAAACCTTGAAACACTTGAACTGGACTGACCACCTGCACTGACTCGTCACACCTTAGCACAGATGCACTCACTCATGCACACATCCACACAGATCTACACGCACACACACACACACACACACACACACACACACATACACACAATCACATATACATTCATGCTACACACACATATCAACTGCTGCTACCAGACTCTTATTATGATTGCTAAATACTGGACAGTTTAAACACTTGTCGCCCAATCCCCCCTTCCCCAAAACAGGTGTAAATATTGGACAATAAATTGTAACTTCCTGTTTTATATTTAACGGTATGCTAAAATGTTTATTCTGTTCTACTAAGCCATTTACTTTATGTTCATATTCTTATCTTTTATTATTTATTATTGTTGTTGCATTGTCGAAAAGGAACCTGCAAGTAATAAAGTGTATACCACGTGTATCCCGCACATTAGACTAGTACAACTTGAAACTTGAAAAAGAGAAGACAACCACAAAGAAAACCATGTTCACAGATCTCAGATGAGTTGAGCATGTCTCTAATTTCTCTGCTGTGCATTGAACAGTCAGAGTGCAATCTTGACTTAATCATCACTGTCATCATTAACATCAGTTGAGTTCTCCTGAGGATTCTCCTGTATGATCAGGGCAGAACAGCATGTACTACTAATTTATAAGGCCAGAGAAATCAAACAGGAGTGAGGGAGAAGGACAAGAAATGGAGGGAGAGAGGGAAGGATGAAGGGAGGGAGGGAAGGAGAAAGGAAGGAACAGAGGGGAGAGAGTGAGGGAGGGAGTGAAGGACGGAAGGAAGGAAGGACGGAAGGAAGGAAGGAAGGAAGGAAGGAAGGGAGGAAGGAAGGAAGGAAGGTAGGAAGGAAGGAAGGAAGGAAGGAAGGAAGGAAGGGAGGAAGGGAGGGAGGGAGGGAGGGAGGGAGGGAGGGAGGGAGGGAGGGAGGGAGGGAGGGAGGGAGGGAGGGAGGGAGGGAGGGAGGATGGAAGGGAGGGAGGGAGGGAGGGAGGGAGGGAGGGAGGGAGGGGTAAGGGGGGCGTTGGTATTCCCTAGGCGTTGGTATTCCCTAGCTGCATAGCGAAGCACTCGAGCAGCCCTGGCTAGATGAGCTGTCCTATTGAAACAGAATGGTATCGATTCAGTGCTCCAGCCCTCCACTTAACAGGAAGGGAAAAAACACTCCTTCAAAAAAACACAACAACAAAGGGAGGAAGTTGAAGTTTGCAGTTGAGGTTATAACCTGTGTAACCAATGCCTCAGTCCGCCACTGGCAGTGTGATATGCCTACTACCGTATGCCCAATCGATGTAGGGTCAAGTCAGAAAATAGCTTTCTCAAACGTATTCTTTCCTAAGAATCATTGACACCTTTAAATAAAAATGTCAATCTACCACCGACACATTCATAAACACTGTCATCACTATCACCGACACGTTCATAGACACAAGTCATCACTATCATATTCAAAACCTCTCTAATAGGGCTGTCCCAGACAAAAAATTATCTTGGTCGACCGAGAGTTGTCGGTTCTTTCGACCAATCGATTGGTCAAAATGTCAAAACGTGTATTTTTTCATATATATACACATCCTATGTGTTTTAATCAAATCAACTATATGCACTGGGTTTGTCTGATGCTTTAAGAGCACTGTTTGATGAAATAATTAAGACACACAGATGCCTAGAGGGAGTCCGACCGCAATTGATTTGATTGTGCCGGGCCTGGCTCAGACTTGCTGTGCTGTGTTAAAAATAAAAAGACAGCGAGTGACTTTGTGACTAGCACCCGCTGTCTCTCTCCTCCCTGCTGCATTATCCACCACAGAACATCAACAGTCTTTATTACACTGTCTGTGTTGCTGAAGCTGCAACATAATTACAGCCATTTCTGACTGAAAAGGTTGTTTTTTTTTAAACATTTTTTTTTAGACTGGCCCCCCGTGGGAATTGAACCCACAACCTGGCACTGCAAACGCCATGCTCTACCAACTGAGCTACACAAAGCTATTCCCTCAACCCTTGCTCTCTTTACGTGACACATGTATGCATCGCATGCGCGTGACCAAAAGAGCCTGAACTATAGCATATCATAATCATATTAATACATTGGTTTTAACAAACTCCGAACACATGTGACAGCAAAATGGATGCAGATGACGTGACAAATAAACTTGAAACGGGGGAATGTTTGGTTTCTCAGGAGGTAAAGGGGAAGTCAGATGTGTGGAATGAATTGGACTAGTTGTGGAAAAATCAGACAGGGTCGTTTTTTTTCCTACTGCTCAACTAAAGAAATATCGGTCGACCAACAGCCTATCGACCAAACAATCGACCAGTCGAATAAATGGGGTCAGCCATGCTCTCTAACCATACTGTCACTGACAAATCATCTTCTTCACTAGCCTATGTAACTAGATAGAACCAGAGAAGTGGAAGAAGGGAGGAATATTCAGGGAGGCCATGGACGCACAACAGGGGAAATACATCCATTGCCACCCCATTGGTCTCAGCGGGCCGATTGAGTTCTTGATTAAAGGTGAATTATTGATGTGTTTCTGTGGCTTTCATGTGTTCTGTCAGGCTGGCTATGGCTCCCACAGTGACTGTCGCCTGACCTGTACACTAGGTCACACACAGAGACACTTTAAATCCACACAGCCAAGTTAGAGTGACAACAGAGAGAGGGTGAAGCGCTGTGTACAGGAGAAGAGAGAGAAAGAGAGAGAGCGAGAGAGAGAGAGAGAGAAGGAGCGAGATTAGAGGGAGCACGTGGTTCATTAATAATTCAATGCGATAATCAAGTGTCCAGACTGTGTGAAAACACATGCATGATGTGTCTCCCACAGCTCCCAGTACTGCCAAGACTAGACTGGATGAGGGGACACACACAAACACACTCACTCCTGTAAAAATCCCTTGAATCCCCAGACCACCTGGAGAGACATGTTCCTTGATGCTTGACTCTTTGTTTTATAGGTCACATCAATGGAGGACACGGTCTAGTTCTACAGCCCCGTCTGGAAGTCCCAGTATAGTAATACAGTTAACCCTGGAGCATGACTACCATTGCATGACTCGAGGATGACTCGCTATTTTCCATTGTATCTTTATTTACTTTTTTCTTACTGATTTTCATTTCTAATACAACCCCATCCTTGATTTTTTTTTTTACTGATTGTCGCTGCGTTGACAATCTTGATACTTTTTTTGGGATTTTAATATTGTTCATGAATCATTCCATTTCCAAAGTACATTTTAGCAATACTGTATGTATATTCTTATCTCATGCCAATAAAGCAACTTGAAATGTAAATTGATTACTATTGTACAGCATGTAGAACAGCACTATCTGGCCCGGAGACTGTGTGTGTGTTGTGATAGTGGAGGAGGCACTGTAAACAGGCAGATGATTTACAATACAATATCAAGGTTTTGAAAAACCTCAAAATGAACAATGTAACCACAAACTCTGATCCACAAAATTGCATTTTGTGTACTGTAGCCTAAATAATAATAACATTGTATCTTTGATCAAACTAAAAGGATCAGGCCTGTTTGTAGTAGTGGTGGTACAGTGACAATATTAGCAGTAGGTGGTGTACTTTGAGCAGGAAATCCCCAGTCATATATGACCTCATTAAGCGGATGATTGTTTGGTTGATTGATATGAGATGTGATAGGGGTTAAGTGGAGGGGTCGTAAGGTCTGGATTGATACTAAATACATAGAGATACAGACAGGGAGAATGCCCTCATTAAGTGCCTAGTTCAGACAAAGGAAGAGAGGGAGACACGGGGGAAATGAGAGGGGGGATGGATGGAGAGATGGAAAAAGAGGGAGAGGGGTAAGGGAGGGGTTGTGAGCATGAATAAACATGACAGAGGTGAAGATTAAGAACAAAGGGAATTTTCAGAAAGAAAAAGCGACATAAAAAAGAGAAAAGTGGGGAAGACAAGACGACAGTGCGATATCCAAGAGAAGAAAAAGAGAGTGCACTCAGAAACGCATGACATCACTGAATCACATTATCTGACAAAGAACCACTTCAGAGTTTGGAACTTGGAAGTCAGTGAGATGCAGCAGAATCAGACAGCATTCTCTACTTTTGGATTGAAAGTTTCATTCAGCTTTAATGTGGGTCTGAGTGTCCTCTGTGAAGGAGTGCTTCAATAAAGAGAGAAGAGAGTCACCGGCTAAGAGCTGAGTCTACATAAAACATGAGGCAGACTGACGAATGATCTATGATGATGAAGGTACTCACTGAAGGTGAGGTGAGAGATGGAGATTTCGCACTCGAACCGATTCACAGACACACTGCTGGGAGTGTGTGACACGCCCATGCACACACACACTGGAAGGATTCTGTCCAAGAAGCACATAAAATGTAACACACAGATGACGAGCCATGCAATGACCCATGTAGAAAACACCTTTACAGATTTTTCATACCAAGCTTGACAGAAGCACGCATGAACAGTAAGACACCCCAGCCCCATAGCCAATCAGTACATAAATAAAGAGGGGTAGATTGGTTGGAGGGAGCTAGATATAGAGGGGTGTCATGCAAGGCTAGCTGTTAAATGTTTCTCCTTGACTGGCTCCAAGACCCTGAAATCTGCCATAACATCTGCTCCACTGCACTGAAATAAAGAGACACGCCACACACACAAAATAAATACACTACACACACACTACACAAAATACACTACACACACACTTACATTAACATGAAGACACCTCACACAGAACGACAAACACATAGTGAACAGCCAAGACGGAGAACGAGTAAAAAGCTATAAGCACACACACATTATTCACACATTATCTCATTCACCCACTCCCTTTTCCCCTCCTCCTCTACCATTATCATATTTTCATACATATTGAGACCCACACATACTGTGGTCATGCATACACACACACACACACACACACACACAGATAGCTAAAGACAGAGATAGACACATAGGCCTACACACACACATACATAAATTATTGTTCAGAAATCACTCCACTTTCCCCTCCTTCACTACTAGTTTCATAAAATGTATTATAATATTCATTTAGACCCACATACTGCACACCCTCCCAATCCACATACACACACACAGACACACAGACACACACACACTGGATAGTGGAATTGGGTTGATTATGAGGCTGCCTGAGGGAGTGGAGCCTATTGCAATGCTCCAGTACGATTGGTCAGGATTAGATCAAGTCTATGGAGATGGGAGAGCGGGAGGGAGAGAGAAGATAGTGAGAGAGTGATCAATCAATGGGAAACTGGGGGCACTGGGGGGTGGTAATGGTTCCACAGTCAGCTAACGGCTCCATAAGCCTATTTCTACTGAGAGCCACTGAGCCAGGTGTGGGATTCACTGTGGCCCCCTAGAGGAACCAAAGAGCTGCCAGAGGGAACACCTACCCTCCCGTCTACACCTCCGCCAGACAGCCTGCCTGCTCATACAGTTCCCTGGGGTGTGTTCAGCAAGACACAACATTTTGGAACGGTCGACAATGTTTGGCAACTGAACGTTGGACATGGGTACTGTCTATACCTGTCATTCTACAGAAGGATCCAACTGGGCTGGATGAATACAGTCTTAAAGGCTAGACAGCCTAAACCAGTTTGCCCTGGACCATACCTATCACAGTCTACAATTCAGTTCGCAGCCTGCAATATCCATCACTAAATATCTGTAATATTTTCAAAGCAAACACTTAGTCATAATATAGCGAAAGCTCTCCCTCTGCCTAGGAGACTTCCTAAGGCGATAATAAACACACACACAACTCCCAAGTAGACCTGGCCCCGACCCGGGTTGCCCCTGTGTAGGATAGCAGAGCCCAACTGCAGTAACTGAGGGAGCAGGTGCATGGCCTTGGGGTCACTACCTGCAACTACTGGAGTTAATCTCCCCATGCACCTGGCAACATGCAAGGTTGTGCATGCTATGGATTAACAATAAGCATGAATTAAGTATTAGAGGGAGGAGGAGAGAGAGGAAGGGGAGGGTGAGGCGGTGAGAGAGATGGGGATATGAAATAGAAGACTCCCTCACGGAAAGCACAGCAGGTCCAAATGGAAAAGTACTGAAACAGGAGCCCTGAATCTGAGGAACAAGACAAATAATTTCACACTAACTAACCCCAGATGCTATAACCACACGCCAGGAGAACTCATTTACATACACACGCACATGCACGCACAGAACAACAACAAAACAAAGAATGTGGGTACCGGTACACACACACACAAACGCAAACACCGCAACACAAACACATACATATTAAGCGTATCACCCTCAATGAAACACACACATTTCAAACCCATGCAACAGACTTGTGATGATAATGAAGCTAACTAACTAATGTAACCTGTTAACCAGCACCAACAATATGAGAGAGTCAGTCCATTATTCAGGCAGAGCAGATGAGCAGTGTGTATGGGCTCATTAATCAGTGTGATTGGTGAGCGGTCAGGTTTTATTCCTGGAGATGGGAGGGGGGGCTAGGGGGTGACATCTGTAGGGTAGAGCAGGGGCAGCTGTTTCAGGAGGGGGTGAGGGGGTTGATGTATTGTCCCTATAGGCTGCAGCTACATTGAATGGAGGGAGGGAGGGTGGAGAGGTTTGGTTGGGTTTACTTGTGTTGAGAAAGATAAAGAGAGAGAGAGAGAGAGAGACAGAGAGAGGGAGATACATAGAGAGAGAGAGAGAGAGAGAGAGAGAGAGAGAGAGAGAGAGAGAGAGAGAGAGAGAGACTGCTGCAGTACTCCTGCAGCTCTGTCGCATGCTGGGTATGTACATAGACAATGGTAGGCTTCGAGGGGACTCCTACGGTAGGTACACCTATAGTTCATCTCTTGGCAGTAGTACTGTAGACTACTTTATCAGTGACCTCAACCCAGAGTCTCTCAAAGCGTTCACAGTCAGCCCACTGACACCCCTATCAGATCACAGCAAAATCACAGTCTACTTGAACAGAGCAATACTCAATCATGAGGCATCAAAGCCAAAGGAATGTAATAGATTTATATATAGGAAGGAAAGTAGTGTGGAAACCTACCAAAAAACAATTAGGCAACAACAAATTCAATCCCTTTTAGACAACTTCCTGGACAAAACGTTTCACTGTAATAGTGAAGGTGTAAACATGGCAGTAGAAAACCTAAACAGTATATTTGAACTCTCAGCTTCCCTATCAAATCTAAAAACGTCAAGCAGAAAACCTAAGAAAATTAACAACAATGACAAATGGTTTGATGAAAAATGCTAAAACCTAAGAAAGAATTTGAGAAACCTATCCATCCAAAAATATAAGAGACCCAGAAAACCTGAGCCTACGCCTTCACTATGGTGAATCACTAAAACAATACAGAAATACACTACGGAAAAAGAAGGAACAGCATGTCAGAAATCAGCTCAATGTAATTGAAGAATCCATAGACGCTAACCACTTCTGGGAAAATTGGAAAACACTAAACAAACAACAACACGAAGAGTTATCTATCCAAAATGGAGATGTATGGATAAACCCCTTCTCCAATCTTTTTGGCTCTATTACAAAGAACAAACAGCAAAAACATATACATGATCAAATACAAATCTTAGAATAAACTATTAAAGACTACCAGAACCCACTGGATTCTCCAATTGTGACTTGTTACAGGAAACTAGGCGTATGTTGCGCATCACTACTTCACAGGAGCGCAATTTTTGGGCAGAAATGCCTTCTGGAACATGTGAACTTTCATGTGCCTTAATAACAAACTTGTATGCCATCTGTAAATACGAATACAATTGTTAAATCACAAGCCTAGTTGGTTTAGCCATGGAAAAAGACAGCAACCTTCCCGCTAGCCATGATTGGCAGAGATAATGAGTGTGCTGGACATGCCGAGAGATGAGTTTGGATTGGTCTGCCATGTAGCATGCTTCTGTCTATAACATGAGCTGGTCAGTATGTGTAGGTAATCCTTTCTAACGCTGCTATTTTTTAATGATATCACGTAGTAGAACTGCATAAGTGTTGCTCTCCACTTTCTGGAGGACTGAGTTTTAAAATCAGTGGAATTAGAGTATGATAGCTAAGGAGATGGAGAAAATTCAGGCATTTGATTGCAAATATGCAGACAGAGTCGAAAAGAGAACACACAGAAGGCTCCGGATTACATCTTCAAACTAAGAGAAACCATGGCATCCTTGACAGAGAGGGAGAAGCGTCCATCCATGTATACGGATAAGAGAGTCTAGCTAGCTACATTTTCAGATATTACAAGTTTCTAATTTAGTCAGAAAGTTGTTTTCATTTAAAGTGTACTGTTAGCTAACTAGCTAACATAAGCTGGCTAGCTAGCGAGCTAACGTTACGTGTATGATCTGTGTAGTAATATTTTTCGTAACTCAGAGCCATTTGCATTGCTAGATATAGCCTAATATTAGTTAGCTAACATTGAACCTGGTTGGTTAGATACCTGCAGATTCATGCAGGGTAGTAACGTTATGAGTTGGGATTATGGTTCATTGTTTAGCTAGCTAGCTACATGTCTAAACAAAAGACTCCACTATGCAAGTAACTATTTCATTGTAATGTTTATGATGTCACTGCGACAACTGTCGCTAGACGTAGCTGGTAAATTCGCTATGGCTATCTACTCTGATTTCAGAGCACTCTCGTCTGAGTGTGCCAGAGCGCAGAATAACTGACAAATTTATGAACGCTCAACAACCATTGAATATGGCCGGTGTTAGTAAACGTTGGCAAAAAATACATAATTTGTCACGAATTCAGCCGAGGCTGCTCCTCCTCCTTGCTTGGGCGGGCTTCACCGTTCGTCGTCACCGGAGTACTAGCTGCCACCGATCTATGTTGCTGTTTTCTACTTGTTTTGTCTATATTGCACACACTTGGTTCCAATTACGATAATTTGTTTCCCTATTTTACCCTGGTTCCCTCTTGGTGTTGTGCGTGATTGTTCGTTGTTTTGTTGTCATTGACATGTGAGTCGGTATTTTCTTCCCTGCGTGGAAGATATGTTTATTTACTTTTGACAAGTAAAGTACGTTGTTGACTAAGTTCTGTGTCCTGCGCCTGACTCCGTCCTACCGCTACACACTGACGCATTACAGAATCACGCACCCATATGGAGTCAGCAGGTACATCCATTCCTCCAGGATCAGTGGAGGAACGCATCCAGCAGAACTCGACCATGCTACAGACATAATTAAATTGTTGCCAGCAGCACAGTTGCAGTCACCAATGCTCTTGATAACATAAAAACAGCCTAACCAGCTCTGCTAGGGCGAGTAAAATGATCAGAGTGAGCTGTTCTCTCATTTGTGTCTGGAGTACCTAGCAAGCTAGCCAACGTTAGCCAGTTAGCTTGGGTGCTTGACTGCTGTTGTTAGGGTCAGAACGCTCGGATCAACCCTACTTTTCGGCCTGAGCGTCCAGTGTGCGCTCTGAACGCTCCGAGAGCGAAATGCTCTGAATTTACGAACTGCCAATCTGACAACGCTCTGAGTTTACGAACTCCCAGAGCACACTCTGGCACTCCAGATTAAACACATCCGTAGTATAAACCAGTCTTTAGTCTTGAAATCTTTGGTTGTTTAGTACATAGCCTCACATGTGAATCCTTAAAGAGATGGGTGGGGCTAAATCTTAAGAGGGTGTGAACGATGCTGAATAGTGTGTAGACAAAGAAGAGCTCTCCAGTATGTACCAACACATTCAAGGGCCATTTTCTCAAAAGTGAGGTTACAAGTTTATCAACGTTCAAAGCAGAATTACTTTGCCATTGTTCCTCAACTGTAGTGTATGATATACCATTTTCTAGCTCTGAGTCTCTACTTTTATCCAATGTAAAAAACACAATTTCAAATTTTGCTACATAAGACCAAATTGAGCCGGTCGGTCACAATTACATTGAATTAACTACAGGACAGAATACAAACCCTCCAACCCAAAAAGGCCTGTGGTGTTGATGGTATCCTAAATTACATAATAAAATATACAGACCACAAATTCCAATTGGCAATACTTAACCTCTTTAACATCATCCTTAGCTCTGGCATCTTCCCCAATATTTGGAACCAAGGACTGATTACCCCAATCCACAAAAGTGGAGACAAATTTGACCCCAATAACTACCGTGGGATATGCATCAACAGCAACCTTGGGAAAATCCTCTGCATTATCATTAACAGCAGACTCGTACATTTCCTCAGTGAAAACAATGTACTGAGCAAATATCAAATTGGCTTTATACCAAATTAACTTACGACAGACCACGTATTCCCTCCTAATTGACAAAGAAACAAACCAAAACAAAGGCAAAGTCTTCTCATGCTTTGTTGATTTCAAAAAAGCTTTTGACTCTATTTGGCATGAGGGTCTACTATACAAATTGATGGAAAGTGGTGTTGGGGGAAAAACATACGACATTATAAAACCATGTACACAAACAAGTGTGCGGTTAAAATTGACAAAAAACACACACATTTCTTTCCACAGGGCTGTGGGGTGAGACAGGGATGCAGCTTAAGCTCCACCCTCTTCAACATATATATCAATGAATTGGAGAGGGCACTAGAACAGTCTGCAGCACCCGGCCTCACCCTAATAGAATCTGAAGTCAAATGTCTACTGTTTGCTGACGATCTGGTGCTTCTGTCCCCAACCAAGGAGGGCCTACAGCAGCACCTAGCTCTTCTGCACAGATTCTGTCAGACCTAGGCCCTGAGAGTAAATCTCAGTAAGACAAAAATAATGGTGTTCCAAAAAAGGTCCAGTTGCCAGGACCACAAATACAAATTGCATCTAGACACTGTTGCCCTAGAGCTCACAAACAACTATACATACCTCGGCTTAAACATCAGCGCTACAGGTAACTTCCACAAAGCTGTGAACGACCTGAGAGACAAGGCAAGAAGGCCTTCTATGCCATCAAAAGGAACATAAAATTAAATATACCAATTAGGATCTGGCAAAAAATATTTGAATCAGTTATAGAACCCATTGCCCTTTATGGTTGTGAGGTCTGGGGTCTGCTCACCAACCAAAAATTCACAAAATGGAACAAACACCAAATTGAGACTTTACATGCAGAATTTTGCAAAAATATCCTCTGTGTACAACGTAAAACACCAAATACTGCATACAGAGCAGAATTAGGCCGATACCCGCTAATGATCAAAATCTAGAAAAGAGACGTTTAATTCTACAACCACCTAAAAGGAAGCTATTCCCAACCCTACCATATTAAAGCCATCACCTACAGAGAGATTAACCTTGAGAAGAGTCCCCTAGGCAAGCTGGCCCTGGGGCTCTGTTCACCAACACAAACAGACCCCACAGAGCCCCAGGACAGCAACACAATTAGACCTAACCAAATCATGAGAAAACAAAAATAGAATTACTTGACACATTGGAAAGAATCAAGAACAAAACAGAGCAAACTAGAATGCTATTTGGCTCTAAACAGAGAGTACACAGTGGCAGAATACCTGACCAATGTGACTGACCCAAACCTAAGGAAAGCTTTGACTATGTACAGCATAGCCTTTCTATTGAGAAAGGCCGCCGTAGGCTGACCTGGCTCTCAAGAGAAGACAGGCTATGTATACACAGCCCACAAAATGAGGTGGAAACTGAGCTGTACTTCCTAACCTCCTGCCAAATGTATGACCATATTAGAGACACATATTTCCCTCAGATTACACAGACCCACAAAGAATTTGAAAACAAACGCAATTTTGATAAACTCCCATATCTATTGGGTGAAATACCACAGTGTGCCATCACAGCAAGAAGATTTGTGACCTGTTGCCACAAGAAAATAGCAACCAGTGAAGAACAAACACCATTGTAAATACAACCCATATTTATGTTTATTTATTTTCCCTTTTGTACTTTAACTCTTTGCACATCATTACAACACTGTATATTGACATCATATGACATCTGACATGTCTTTATTCTTTTGGAACTTTTGTGAGTGTAATGTTTACTGTTCATTTTATATTGTTTATTTCACTTTTGTTTATTATCTATTTCACTTGCTTTGGCAATGTAAACATATGTTTCCCATGCCAATAAAGCCCTTAAATTGAAATTGAATATAGAGAGACTGTATATAGCCATAATATGACTTTTGAAATGTCTCTTTTCCTAATATTAAATGTTCATTTTTTATTCTTTATTTAACTTTAGTTTATTATCTATTTCACTTGCTTTGGCAATGTAAACATATGTTTCCCATGCCAATAAAGCCCTTTGAATTTAATTGAGAGAGAGAGAAAGAGAGAGAGAAGGAGAGAGAGAGGAAACGCAGTACGCCTCAGAAAAATCACCAAACATGATGTTCTATTCACCGTTCCACAAGGATTCCTATTAACTGTCCTGGGTCTGACACCAACCCCTTCACAAACCCACTTAGAGAGGTGAGAGGCTCCTCACGGCCAAGGTTCCTGTCCTTGGTGAGAGACTGGGAGTCTTTTCATTAAACAAAGCTCTCTTTGTTTTTCCAGTGGGCATATCCAGAGGGAGTAGAGGGGGGAGAGAAAGGTTGTAGAGAGAGGAAACGAGAGAGAGAGAGAGAGAGAGAGATAGAGAGAGAGAAATAGAGAGAGAGAGAGAGAGAGAGAGAGAGAGAGAGAGAGAGAGAGCGAGGGAGAGAGTGAGTGAGAGAGAGAGAGAGAGAGAGAGAGCGAGGGAGAGTGAGTGAGAGAGAGAGAGAGAGAGAGAGAGAGGGAGAGAGAGAGTGAGAGAGAGGGGGAGATAGAGAACAGAGTGAGTGAGTTACCTTGAGCTCCTTACTCTGTCTTTGATGTTTCTAATAGCTGATGTTTGAATTCTGCAGCTTGTACAGGGTTGACCTCAGACGAGGCTGGTTGGAGGATCTATTGGAGGACGGGTTCACACTAATGGCTGGAATTGGCTCAATGGAACAGAGTCAAACACAATGTTGCCATGTGTTTGGTACCATTCCATTGATTCCATTCCAGCCATTACAATGAGCCCATCCTCCTATAGCTCCTCCCACCAGCCTCCTCTGGTTGACCTGGTGATCTCCTTCTCGCTCTCTCTCGCTCTCTCTCTCTCTATCTCTCTCTCTCTCTGTTCCGTCTCCCACACTGCTGCTTTGCACAGTACTTGTAACTGTGCTTCTACATTCATCTTTAACCTAAGATTTGTTTACGCACAGATGTCTGGATCAGTGTATGAAGCTGAAGTAGAATCCCGCTGTGCTCTTTATTAAATATCATTTCTGTACTTGCATCTGAACATGTGTCACATCTTTTACTAGGGCTTCATAATGTGGAAGAAAGCAGTGCTGGCAGAGAAATTAGAGAAACGTGTGAGTAAGTGTATGTCCTTGTAGGGTTTGTATGTAATGTGAATGCAAGGTGAGTTTATACTGTATGTATGTTTGTGTGTGTGTGTGTGTGTGTGTGTGTGTGTATGTGCGTGTGTGTCAGTGAGGGCAGGGGCTTGTCTCTGCACATAGGGAGATTAATCTTATTCATAGAGCATAAAAGATGAAGCACAGTGTATAATATTATAATATATAGCCGAGCAGTTCTCCTTGTCACCTTCAGCATATGTCTTGACTGAGTGATTTGGGGGAGGTCTAATAATCTACAGAAGCTTCGTGATTAACTGCCTGCAACGCAGACACACACACATGCAGGCACGCGCACAAGACACACACGCACAAGCACGCACGCACACTCACACGTGCACAGATGGTGAGACGGTGGGGTAAGCCAGATCTCAGTGGGGATGCTGGCGATAGTAAAAGGTTGGTACTTCTTGGCTGGGCCACAGTTGGCTAGAGGGACGGCCCATCGTCACAGACCAGCCCTATCAAGAAGGGATTCACCTCAAAGAAACAGCATGGATGAAAGTCAACAACAACCAACAAACAGTCAACAACCACTTCTTCAACAAAGATAATCTACAGAACCAGGACAATTCAAGTTTAAAGGATACTGAAGAGTTCCTACTGCTGATAGGGTCACACACACAGTCCCAGATATTTATACCAAACTGCATTCACACAGACAGACAGACAGACAGTGCTATCTCACATAGGGAGAGATCCCCCTGAGGCTTGGCCTTGTACGAGGCCTCTGAGAGGAGGAAGAGTAGAGATAGCCTGTAGGGAGCACAGGGGTAGTGTGTCAGACAGCACACTGATAAACCACTGGTCTGATCTACAGGATGTGACCGGCACTGTGGCTCCAGCTCAGCCGCTGATTAAATTCATGTATCAAATCTCTCTTTACCTCTCTTTCTGCACATTACTTTCTTAATCAATAGGCTGCAGTTCAACTTGCCTTCAATGTGACCAATGGAACCAATACACGCACACACACACACACACACACAGGCACACACACAAACACAGTCCCATTCCCCCTCTCTCTCCTCAGGCCATCTGAATTGCACTGCGACAGAGGACATCAATCTCCTAGCTGGCCGTGAGTTGCTCAGAAAGTCTGGGATGAGGATGGATATGATTTTGTTATCAATCACACTTTGTTCTTTGTCGGTGTCGCCACAGTGTCTTAATCGTCTGTGTGTTTCTCTCCCCCCGTCTCGATCGATACCCTGCTTCAACAACACACAGAGAAGGACATCCATCAGCCACACAGTTTCAATGTCTCCAGCCTGGCCAAACACTCTCTCTCACACGCACTCACATCCTATTCTTTATCTGGGTTGATATACTTGGGGCTTGGCCTCTTCTTTTCAAGTCCTCTACTCTCCACACTCTCACTTACTCCCTGTTGCCCTCTTTCTTTCTCTACCATCCTTCATCCATCCATCTCTTTGCTCCTCCTCCCTCTCGCCACCCCACCCTGGCTGACAGAGAGTGTGTGAGAGAAGGACTGGATGAGAGAGAGTGAGTGAGTGAATGACTGAGTGAGTGAGAGAGATAGATAGAGAGAGAGTGAATGAATGAGTGAGTGGGTGAGAGAGTGAATGAGTGGGTGAGAGAGAGAGAGAGAGAGAGAGAGAGAGAGAGAGAGAGAGAGAGAGAGAGAGAGAGAGAGAGAGAGAGCGAGAGCGAGAGCGAGAGCGAGAGCGAGAGCGAGAGAGAATGAGTGAGTGGATGAGAGTGAATGAGTGAGTGAGTGAGTGAGTGAGTGGGTAGAAGAGTGAGTAAATAAGTAATTAAAGGAGAGTGAGTGAGTGTTGGGTGAGTGTGGGAGAGAGAGAGAGAGAATGAGTGACGGCTGTGGTGCGCATGCACGGTGCTTTAGGCCCAGTCTATAAATCTAGGGATCCTAGAGAGAGATGGACGGTGCTCATAAGGAGCCTACACCAAGTGTTTTTACTCCTCCATAGATTCCTCTAACAGGACACAGCTGGACCCAGAGATTACACTCAGACAGAGATAGATAGAGAGGGAAGAATGGAGGGACAGATGGAGGGAGAGCAACATATCCTCAATTCTCCTCTATTCTCTCTGCTCCTCTCTCTCTCAGTGGTGACCTGATTTGTTACCTGTGATAAGTTGCCACAGAGTGTGACGCTCTCATTCCACAGCAGCCGGCTAGAGACCATGTCTGATGAACACATGCTTTGTACGTGTCTGATGAGAGGCATATTTCCTATGTGTCTAACAACCAGGCAGAGACCTAATGACTAAAGATTATTCAGAGCTGTACAGTATGTAATGTAATGTGTTAGCACTGGCGGGAGGCTGCATGCCATGCAGTGCACTGAGCCCTAGCCAGCCTAATGCATTCATGTCATCCAGTGTACAAGGACACTACCCAGTCGGAACAGGCCACCTGCTCTTGATGGATAAGGGTCCTTAATCTCTATGACATGGGCAGAATTTATGGACAGCACAGGATAATGGGGTCCTGTGGCAGTGTAGCACTGTGCATGGGGGACAGATTTGAATTGAAGATTTCAAGGTTCCTCCATCTGTCTGTCTGCTCCACATTCACTTTCCTTCCCACTCCTCCTCTCCCAGTTCATGTGAGACTATTTGCAAATAAGTACCCCTCAGTG
Source organism: Coregonus lavaretus (assembly GCF_964263955.1). Taxonomy (NCBI): domain Eukaryota; kingdom Metazoa; phylum Chordata; class Actinopteri; order Salmoniformes; family Salmonidae; genus Coregonus; species Coregonus lavaretus. The sequence continues at coordinate 6,953,444 of NC_140024.1, read as the reverse complement.
TGGAAGGCCTGATGTGTGTTAATCCTATAGCCTAGAGGTTAAGCGCATTGCGCCAGCAACCGAAAGGTCTCTGGTTCGAACCCCTGAGCCGACTTAATTAAAAATCTGTTGATGTGCCATTGCTCCTGTAATTCATTTGGGATAAGAGTGTCTGCTAAATGACTCAAATGTAAACGTCCTAGTTACAGGTAGGGCTGGGAATTGCCAGGGACCTTATGATACTTATGTGCAAAGGAGATTTGATGTTCTGAGTGTACAAAACATTAGGAACACCTGCTCTTTCCATGACATAGACTAACCAGGTGAAAGCTATGATCCCTTATTGATGTCACCTGTTAAATCCACTTTAATAAGTGTAGATGAAGGGGAGGAGACAGGTTAAAGAAGGATTTTTAAGCCTTGAGACATGGATTGTGTATGTGTGCCATTCAGAGGGTGAATGGGCAAGACAAAATATTTAAATGCCTTTGACCGGGGTATGGTAGTACGTGCCAGCTAACGCTACCTAGAGTAGCAATTTTTTATTTACAAATTGATACTTGGAGACAAATATCAATAAAATATCGTCCCAAAATTTAGTTTTTATCCTCTTATGTTTGTTGTGTAGTAAATATTTCTGTTTTTATTTTCATGTATTTTTTCTGTGAATCACATTGCGTTGCATTCCATGTCTGAAATGTGCTGTATACAGTAAATAAAGCTTGATTTGATTTGATGAGCTGAAATAAAAATCCCAGAAATATTCCATATGCACAAAAATATTATTTCTCTCAAATGTTGTGCACAAATGTATTTACATCCCTGTTGGTGAGCATTTCTCCTTTGCCAAGATAATCCATCCACCTGACAGGTGTGACATATCAAGAAGTTGATTAAACAGCATGATCATTACACAGGTGCACCTTGTGCTGGGGACTATAAAAGGCCACTCTAAAATGTGCAGTTTTGTCACACAACACAATGCAACAGATGTCTCAAGTTTTGATGGAGCAAGCAATTGGCATGCTGACTGCAGGAATGTCCACCAGAGCTGTTGCCAGAGAATTGAATGTTAATTTCTCTACCATAAGCCACTTCCAACGTCGTTTTAGAGAATTTGGCAGTACGTCCAACCGGCCTCACAACCGCAGACCATGTGTAACCACGCCAGCCCAGGACCTCCACATCCGGCTTCTTCACTTGTGGGATCGTCTGAGGGGGGAGGGGGGTGCTGAGGCCCTTTTGTGGGGAGAAACTCATTCTGATTGGCTGGGCATGGCTCCCCAGGGGATGGGCCTGGCTCCCCAGTGGGTGGGTCTATCTATGCCCTTCCAGGGCCACCCATGGCTGCGCCCTTGCCCAGTCATGTGAAATCCATAGATCAGGGACCCATGCATTTATTTAAATTGCTGATTTCCTTATATATAACTCAGTAAAATCTTTGAAATTGTTGCATGTTGCGTTTATATTTTTGTTCAGTATAATATTACGATATGTAAAAAAAGATCCCCATCACAAGTTACATTGTCCTCAGGTGGAAAAGCCCCAGATGCATGACCCCAGAAGTGTATACTGCAGTAAAGGAATCCCAAGGGCACAGGTATTACACAGGTATTCATGTAAGACACCAACAGTGTGGTGTCATACTTTAGTAAAAGTAAAGATACCTTAATAGAAAATGACTCAAGTAAAAGTGAAAGTCACCCAGTAAAATACTACTTGAGTAAAAGTCTAAAGGTCTTTGGTTTTAAATATACTTAAGTATCAAAAGTAAATGTAATTGCTAAAATCTACTTAAGTATCAAAAGTAAAAGTATAAATAATTTCACATTCCTTATATTAAGGAAACCAGATGGCACCATTTTCTTGTTTTTTTTTATTTATGTATAGCCAGGGGCACACTCACACACTCAGACATAATTTACAAACAAAGTATTTGTGTTTAGTGAGTCCACCAGATCAGAGGCAGTAGGGATGACCAGGGATGTTCTCTTGATAAGTGTGTGAATTGGACCATTTTCCTGTTATTTTCTTTAGGAATGTAGTGGAGTTAAAGTAAAAGTTGTCCCCCAAAAAAATAGTTAAGTACAGATACCCCCAAAATCTACTTAAGTAGTACTTTAAAGTATTTTTACTTTAGTACTTTACACCACATAAAATGCAGCTGACTAAACTCCACTCTTCAGCTCCGACTACATCGATTTGCCCAACGTCAATAATAATTATGAAACGCTTACCTTGTACCTATGTTTGTCCTTTCTTTGTTTGCTGAAATCCATACTTATTAAATAAATGTTAATACAATACAACCACCGACTGTTTGCTCATTGCTGTTGCTCTAAGATTGCAACTCAGCGCAAATGTGCATGTGCCAATTGAATCTCAACAAGGAAACAGTAAGTGGTTGTACAGTGGGGAAAAAAAGTATTTAGTCAGCCACCAATTGTGCAAGTTCTCCCACTTAAAAAGATGAGAGAGGCCTGTAATTTTCATCATAGGTACACGTCAACTATGACAGACAAAATGAGAAAAACAAATCCAGAAAATCACATTGTAGGATTTTTAATGAATTTATTTACAAATTATGGTGGAAAATAAGTATTTGGTCAATAACAAAAGTTTCTCAATACTTTGTTATATACCCTTTGTTGGCAATGACACAGGTCAAACGTTTTCTGTAAGTCTTCACAAGGTTTTCACACACTGTTGCTGGTATTTTGGCCCATTCCTCCATGCAGATCTCCTCTAGAGCAGTGATGTTTTGGGGCTGTCGCTGGGCAACACAGACTTTCAACTCCCTCCAAAGATTTTCTATGGGGTTGAGATCTGGAGACTGGCTAGGCCACTCCAGGACCTTGAAATGCTTCTTACGAAGCCACTCCTTCGTTGCCCGGGCGGTGTGTTTGGGATCATTGTCATGCTGAAAGACCCAGCCACGTTTCATCTTCAATGCCCTTGCTGATGGAAGGAGGTTTTCACTCAAAATCTCACGATACATGGCCCCATTCATTCTTTCCTTTACACGGATCAGTCGTCCTGGTCCCTTTGCAGAAAAACAGCCCCAAAGCATGATGTTTCCACCCACATGCTTCACAGTAGGTATGGTGTTCTTTGGATGCAACTCAGCATTCTTTGTCCTCCAAACACGACGAGTTGCGTTTTTACCAAAAAGTTATATTTTGGTTTCATCTGACCATATGAGATTCTCCCAATCCTCTTCTGGATCATCCAAATGCACTCTAGCAAACTTCAGATGGGCCTGGACATGTACTGGCTTAAGCAGGGGGACACGTCTGGCACTGCAGGATTTGAGTCCCTGGCGGCGTAGTGTGTTACTGATGGTAGGCTTTGTTACTTTGGTCCCAGCTCTCTGCTGGTCATTCACTAGGTCCCCCCGTGTGGTTCTGGGATTTTTGCTCACCGTTCTTGTGATCATTTTGACCCCACGGGGTGAGATCTTGCGTGGAGCCCCAGATCGAGGGAGATTATCAGTGGTCTTGTATGTCTTCCATTTCCTAATAATTGCTCCCACAGTTGATTTCTTCAAACCAATCTGCTTACCTATTGCAGATTCAGTCTTCCCAGCCTGGTGCAGGTCTACAATTTTGTTTCTGGTGTCCTTTGACAGCTCTTTTGTCTTGGCCATAGTGGAGTTTGGAGTTTGATTGTTTGAGGTTGTGGACAGGTGTCTTTTATACTGATAACAAGTTCAAACAGGTGCCATTAATACAGGTAACGAGTGGAGGACAGAGGAGCCTCTTAAAGAAGAAGTTACAGGTCTGTGAGAGCCAGAAATCTTGCTTGTTTGTAGGTGACCAAATACTTATTTTCCACCATAATTTGCAAATAAATTCATTAAAAATCCTCCAATGTGATTTTCTGGAAAAAAAATTCTCCATTTGTCTGTCATAGTTGACGTGTACCTATGATGAAAATTACAGGCCTCTCTCATCTTTTTAAGTGGGATAACTTGCACAACTGGTGGCTGACTAAATACTTTTTTTCCCCCACTGTATTTGACTAACGTTTATTTCAGAAAACAAAGAAAAGGCTCACAACTAGAGGGCAAACATACTGTAGGTACAAGGTTAGCGTTGCATAATTTACATTCTTTGAGTCAGTGGTGCACGGAGCGGGTTTCCTGCTCTCTGCTCTCACCTTGTTCCTCTCAAACAGCTCAGTCTGGATGGTCTTGAGGTCAGTGTCCAGGGCACTGGCCGCCTGCCGCCGTTTACGGGCCAGCTGTTCTTCAAGGTCCTCCGTCTGCGCACGCAGCTTCTTGTTGTCCCTCTCTAGGGACAGCTTCTCGGTCTCCAGACGCTCCCGCCGGCCCCACTCAGCAGCGTTCTCCACCTGCAGGCGCTCCATCTGAGGAGGAGTGGGAGGAGGGAGTGATGGTGGAGAGGAGGGAAAACAATGTAAAATCAGAGGGAGAGGACGAGGTCAGAGGGAAAGTTGAAACAACCAATCGCTGTACCATAGAGGAATATAGAGACGCCTCCCTGCAGTCAGTTAGTCAGTCAGAGCACCAGTGTCCAGGTCGTGACAGTAAAGCCCTTTGTAAACGCTCTACAAGTGAAGAGATGCTCCATTAGCATTTTATCATACTCTCCTTTCCTTCAGCCCGGACTGCCAGCCACCACAGCAGAGCCATTCAACATGCACAGGGTGTATTCCCACAGCTGATATCCGAGCAGCACAGAGCAGAGAGGATGTTGCTGCTGGGGCAATGAGGAAGAACAGAGGAGAGGGAGAGAAAAGAGAGGAGAGGCGTGAGGCACGTGGGGCTGACAGCGGGCTGGCGTCGGGCCCCCAGGGGCCGCTGGGACAATGTGACATGCTCCTCTGAGGGGGGACAGGACATGGGAGGAGGGCTCTCTAAAGAACACTTCAAAGGAGAGGACTCATTCCGCTCCACCATGAGCCACAGGCGTGAAATATACTCTCTAAAAATGACAACTTAGTACGTCAATGACACACTGCCCACCCAGCCAGCTCCCAATGCCACCATGTCGACTAGTGGGTAACATGGAGTCAGAGACGAGAGTAAACTTGAGTTTAATTGATGTTGAATGGGCTGAATTACTCCCATTAAGTGTAAAGGGATTTGAGATCTATAAAGCTATGTAAGTCCAGTCCATTACAACCCATTATAGATGGTTAAAAGCCCACTGGCTGTGTGTTTAAGCCTCACCTCTGCACGTAGCTCGGCCAGTTTCTTGTCCATACTGGTGCGTGCTCCCAGCTCATCCTCCAGGTCCTCCGACATACGACCCAACTCATCCTGGTGTACCTCCTTCAACATGTTCAGCTGAGAGAGAGAGAGAGCGAGAGAGAGAGAGAGAGAGAGAGAGAGAGAGAGAGAGAGAGAGAGAGAGAGAGAGAGAGAGAGAGAGAGTGAGCGATATGGATACAGCCAGACAGCAGGAACTACTACAGGTGTTAAGCTCCTTGGTAAGACTAGATAAATATGGGCATCCGTGGTCTTAGTGTTAGTTCTCTCTCCTCCTATAAACTGAGCCACCTTCAAGGATGATAAATTCCCATACAACATAATGTTCTCACTCAGCTGTGCAGGCTACAGTGGTTTCTCCATTTAACATCTGAAATCCCACTGTGGTCCAGGTACATATTACACACATGCCACATCTCAACCTTCTCCTCTCCTCTCTGCCCTTCATGATATCCGTACAGATTCTTCAGTCTTCACTGACTACCTTGCCAGTCCATTCATGGTTTTCCAATGACATCGACACACACACATGCACAGCTTATCTGCTCTGAGCACAGAGTGCCTCCTAGTGGCTTTCTCCTGTAAACACACACATCTACATTTTAGTCATTTAGCAGACGCTCTTATCCAGAGCAACTTACAGTTAGTGAGTGCATACATTTTTCATACTGGCCCCCCGTGGGAATCGAACCCACAACCCTGGCATTTCAAGCGCCATGCTCTACCAACTGAGCTACAGGAGGCCTAAAAAAGAGTCCTTTAATGGAGCAAATAGGCAATGGTGACAAAAAAAAATATTACAACTCCACGGTTACCTGCGAAAAATGTCAAAGTTGGGGGGAAAAAACAAAAAGGTGCCGCTCTGCAATTCATTTTTTTTCAACGCATACAGATTTGCTTTCTTTTAGTGACATGTCAAGTGCCTCATCTACAGGGCTACAGTCCAAAAAGGTCAGTTCAGTTTGGCAAAAAAGGGGTGAACTACGAGAGTGAACTATCTGCAGGAGATGGCCGTTTCCTTTTTCGGACTCTGATGGCGAGCAACACAGAAAACGTGAATTTCTATTCTTAATTTTTTTTGTTACCATTATTCTTCTCTCAAAAAGGACATTAACGTTAATAAATAAAGAGGACATTGAAGAGTCTGCTTAGAAGAGTGTCCCAAACTATTGTGTCTATGTATATATTTATATACAGTGAGGGAAAAAAGTATTTGATCCCCTGCTGATTTTGTACGTTTTCCCACTGACAAAGACATGATCAGTCTATAATTTTAATGGTAGGTTTATTTGAATAGTGAGAGACAGAATAGCAACAAAAAAATCCAGAAAAACGCATGTCAAAAATGTTATAAATTGATTTGCATTTTAATAAGGGAAATAAGTATTTGACCCCTCTGCAAAACATGACTTAGTACTTGGTGGCAAAACCCTTGTTGGCAATCACAGAGGTCAGACGTTTCTTGTAGTTGGCCCCAGGTTTGCACACCTGAGACGGCCCTGTATATGTGCTTTCTTGAGCAGGGGGACCTTGCGGGCGCTGCAGGATTTCAGTTCTTCACGGCGTAATGTGTTACCAATTGTTTTCTTGGTGACTATGGTCCCAGCTGCCTTGAGATCATTGACAAGATCCTCCCGTGTAGTTCTGGGCTGATTCCTCACCGTTCTAATTATCATTGCAATTCCACGAGGTGAGATCTTGCATGGAGCCCCAGGCCGAGGGAGATTGACAGTTATTTTGTATTTCTTCCATTTGCGAATAATCGCACCAACTGTTGTCACCTTCTCACCAAGCTGCTTGGCGATGGTCTTGTAGCCCATTCCAGCCTTGTGTAGGTCTACAATCTTGTCCCTGACATCCTTGGAGAGCTCTTTGGTCTTGGCCATGGTGGAGAGTTTGGAATCTGATTGATTGATTGCTTCTGTGGACAGGTGTCTTTTTACAGGTAACAAACTGAGATTAGGAGCACTCCCTTTAAGAGTGTGCTCCTAATCTCAGCTCGTTACCTGTATAAAAGACACCTGGGAGCCAGAAATCTTTCTGATTGAGAGGGGGTCAAATACTTATTTCCCTCATTAAAATGCAAATCAATTTATAACATTTTTGACATGCGTTTTTCTGGATTTTTTTGTTGTTATTCTGTCTCTCACTGTTCAAATAAACCTACCATTAAAATTATAGACTGATCATTTATTTGTCAGTGGGCGAACGTACAAAATCAGCAGATCAAATACTTTTTTCCCTCACTGTATATTTATATATCTCTATATGTGGTGTTTAATAAAAATAATAATAATAATAATAATAATAATAATAATAGTGTCCGGTTCTGGGAGTTGGTACAGTATGCCTGCCCTTCAGTTTGGCGCCCGATCTGGGGGTTCGTGATAGAAGGCTGAGAGGTGGGCCAAGGGAGGAGGCAGGGGGTTGTGTCTTTCAGAAGCAGGCTTCGTGAAGGTTAAAAGGAGGTTTAAGGTCCGTTGCTATGCCTTGCCCTCTTCCACTTTGATGGCCTGGGGTTTGATGGCTCCGTTGCATGGTGCTGGTTTGCCCTGCCAGCCAGGAAGGGGCTCCTGGAGGTTTCTGGTCATCAGGCCCCCCGACAGTGCCTTCTCCCCTCACCCACCAGCTGACACCTATCCCGCAGGGCTGTATTTAGAGTGGGTGGCTCACCTTCATGCCATCCTCCGGCCCCTTGACCCTCTCTCTGAGCCGGCGGCCCTGGCTCTTTGAAGCTGCTGTCTCAGCAGGTGTGTCTGTGTGAGGTGGATGTGTGCCAGTCTGCCAGGCTGTATTGACGTAGGTACGGGGGGTATGGCCATATTCCCATGGCCAATATGATGACAACACTTCTAAAACCACCAGGATGAAAGGGCTGACGTTTGATGCATTTACCCCGTTTGATGCGTGGCCTCAGAGGTCACGTATATGTCCCCTGGACGGGTGTTGGGGGATTAGAAAGTGACCCTCAATCTCACCTGTTTCATGGCTTCCTGCTTGGTCTTGTTCTGCTCCTCATATTTGAGTTTCCATTGGTTTAGCTCTGTTTCCAGCTTTTCTATGCTCTTACTGAGTGCATGCTTATCCCTGGGGAGAGAAGAGAGTTGGTTAAATACTACTCTAACAACATAGGTAATGACTATTCAACAGAGATGGATTACAAGCCTGCAGAGAACAATCTAAAGCATACACAATATTAGTTCTGAATATTTAATACAGGAAAATAGCTACGCCTATTGAATATGTTTTTGAAGGAAGAGACTTGACAGAACCTGTGTCCCCAAAATACTATGTAACCATGATGCCATCAAAACCGAGTTGGATAGATGTTATGGTTAACTAAAAGTGACAGCTGACTTCGATATTCTGGGCGAATATCTTCTGAGGTCAGCAGGGTGCCTATGACACTGACAGAATGAATGTTCCAGAATGTTGCAGAATAGCCCAACAGAAACCAGTCTTATAGACAGATGGGCTCTGCCAGATTGTTGGACCTGAAGATGCAGACAAATCACCAGCAAAATCAGCAGCCTCCAGAGAGCTCATAAAACAGTTATGATTCTAATGGAAAAGATAATGGGGCTGATGGTAGTGTTGGCGGGAGTGGGAAGCTGCAGCAGTGCCAGAGCTGAGCTCAGGCCAAAACAGGAGGCTCTGCTTGTAAATTATAAGACTGGCATCCCGGCCAGGGTGGAACAGAGAGAGACAGAGCAGTTACTAGTCTACACTTTCTATACACTCAACATTAATGCTAATTTGATAATGAAATATGATGGATGGATGCATTGTGAAAGGTGTCTCGTATGGCTCCAATTCCATACAAGCCATAATATATCTGAGGAAAGCACCTTCACATAATTAAATATTCCTCAACCTCTCTAAATATTGCCCTCCTTCTCCCTCGATCCCCTCTCCTTACTCGCGTTCCTTGAGCAGGACCTTCTGTGATTCGTCGAGGCGGAGCTGGAGGGCGTTGATCTTGCCGGGGTCCTCCTCCATGGCAGTGATGTCATCCCAGAGCAGCCGGCTGCGGTCCTGGCGACTCAGGGCAGAACGCAGGCTGCTGGCACTACGGGCGTCCCACGAGTCTGGACCCTCCGCCTTGGACCTCAGCACTGACTCCAACAGCTCCAGCTCCTAGGAGAAGGGAGGGAACGAAAGAAAGAAAGAAAGAAAGAAAGAAAGAAAGAAAGAAAGAAAGAAAGAAAGAAAGAAAGAAAGAAAGAAAGAAAGAAAGAAAGATAGAAAGAAAGAGGATATAGAAAGTGGAAGGGAGTGAGGGAGACAGAGGTTGTAAGTAAAAGGGAGAATGACCAGTTAGGAGAGAGGAATGAGGAAGAGGGATATATTTCATTCACTGTTAGTCTACACCTGTTGTTTACGAAGCATGTGACAAATAACATTTGATTTGATTAGATGAACCATGTAGTGGAGTCACCCCACTCTGAAACCCTGACGTCAGCCATCACAGCTCCACTCCAAGAGAGAAGGCTGGAGAGCGAAGCAAATATTTACTTTTCTTAATTAAACCCCACCAGGGAGACAGGTTTTTCCCTAACTCAACAGTGCCGGTACAGCAGCTATCATATTACCCCCTATCCCCATTTCCTGTCTGTAAAAAAGAAATTCCCAGGCCGTTGTGTGGTCCTCTGTAGCTCAGCTGGTAGAGCACGGCGCTTGTAACGCCAAGGTAGTGGGTTCGATCCCCGGGACCACCCATACACAAAAATGTATGCACGCATGACTGTAAGTCGCTTTGGATAAAAGCGTCTGCAAAATGGCATATTATGTTTGACGGAGTAATCAAAAACTGCCTTTTTTTTTAAAACAACACATATTTGTTATTCTCGTCCTTCTCTTCCTCACAGCTAGGATTAAGTATCAAAGGGTTGTCTCTGGGAGTCACGCAGGGCTCCGGACCCTCGGCCAACTTCCTGTTACTGAGAGAGCTGAGCACTAGAGCACAACCATCAGATGGGAGGAAAAACACAGGCTGTTCCCAGCGGTGGCCAGCAGGGGGACCTAGAGGTTAATGTATGAGGTGGAGGTGGGTGGGTAGCGCTGCTCCTCTCACCCAGCCCGCCACATGTGGAAGCACTCAGCATGTCTGTGTAAGACTGAGGGAGAGAACAATGGAGGGGCAGGAAATGGGATTGTATGTGAGCAGCCCCACAATGCCCAGCTCAGCTACATGCTGCTGTTTATCCAACAGTGATTTATTAACAATGGCCAGCTGCTTGCCTAGGAAGAGCTCTGTGTGTGTGTTGGCCCATGGTGAGCCACTGAGGAAGAATCTCACTGGACATTCTCCTCCAGGTTGTGTTGTATGTCTTCTCATTATTCACTTATTTCCTGTGTTCCCTTTGGCTACAGACTGGGAAACTGAGAAAGGTTATTGCCATTATCTTTCATGCCTGAAGTGGACCTCCTGTTCTGTATGAGTGTGAAAGTGTCTGTCAGAGTGTTTCCATGGAAACAGCAGCCCCCGTGTGTGAGTTGGCTGAAGGTCAAGTCAGATTGCTAATGACACTGATCTGTATTCACTGCTGCTTGAGCTGCATACAGCTGAACACTCCTTGCCAAGATACACATTTCCTAAAAACAGAAACCTCATCTTGTCCAACTCTCAACAACGACTGGGCTCCAATGCTGCAGTACCCAGTCTGTGCCCCCTGGGTAGAAGATAGGGTTGTGCAGGAGGGATTCTATTTTAAGAACAAAAGCTACACTCCAGCAGAGCTCCCACTGAGGCACAATGCTCAGGTAGGAAGACCTCAATAAGGCACAGCTGGAGGTTATGCTCTGAGCCATATCTGCTGCTAGCTTTTCATTAACAAGATGAAACGCTGGCCCAAATAAGTGACTGGTGCTCAATCTTCTACCAAGACCTCCAACCAACCTTTCCCCTGGCTCAGATCTGTGCAAACTATTCTCTGACTGTTCTGGGTTGTAGAGTATTATAGAGTCTCTTACTGATATTATTTGGTTCTAGAGTGTGTGACCATTCTCCCACCTTTTGTCGGTCAGGTTTCTCTGTGTCTACATCTCTCACTGGTTCCTGTTCTGGTGACCCGGGCCCCTCGCCCACCCTGTCCTGATTGCTGTCCACAAGGGGCTGTGAGGAGGAGGAGGATGGGGTGGAGGAGGAGGGTGGTGCTGAGGGGGCGTGGGAAGGTGAGGCCTGGTCAGCACGGAGACGCAGTGCTTCCTGTCTGAGTGTCTCGTTCTCGGAGGCCAGTTCCTGGCGCTCTCGCCGTGCGCCTGTTAGCTCCTTGGTCAGGGCGTCCAGCCTCTGGCGGAGCTGCCGCACCTCGTCCCGTGCCCGGTTCCTCTCGGAACGCACCTTGCTCCACTTCTCCCTCCAGTTGGCCGTGCAGTCCGACCACCAGCGCATGGTCTTCTCCATCTGGGCAGCTCGCGCCCTGGCCTCCTCCAGCTCCCTCAGACGCAGCTCCTCACGGCTCTCCCAATCCCCAGACTCACCCAGGCCAGGAGAGAGCAGCAGGGGAGGGCTGGAGCTGGGGGTGCCCCCCGTGGGGCTGGGGGTGTGGGTCAGGCTATCAGGAGAGCGGACCCTGTCCGGCCCCAGGCCCAGGCCACAGAGCAGGCCCGCCCCGGACTTAGCGGCCTCGGCCATGTGGGGGCTAGGGGTGTGGTTCATCACAGAGCCGATGATGATCCAGGGAGAAGCAGGAAACACAAGCGATGCTGTGCACTCAGGAGTGCATGGTCGTCTTTACTCAGTTGGCTACCTGCAGATTCAAACACAAAACAGAGACAATGGTTAGTTGGACAGTCCAGTACAATTTCCTTTGACCGTGGGTCTTCATTTTTTACACGTTCTAGTCTACTCCTATCCTATGATCATTAACCACAACTGCCACAGCAAAACATTCTGGTCGATAAATGAGTAACATAAAGTCCAGTGTCCCTGTGAAGTTCAGAAATATGTTCTCCTGCTAGGTGTGATCTGGGGCCAATCTGAGTAGGTGAGATACAATGGGCCATCCTCTTCATACTGTTCTGGTGCCAGTTACAGGAGGTTACAGATGAATGGTCACACGTTAGAGATTATCTAGAGCCAGTACAGCTTGAAGAAAATTGCAACGGTAATTTGCAAACAGCCAATGATGAGAAACAAAGCTTCAACTTGCACCATGGCAACCCAGTACACCCATTGACATCAAGCGTGTCCAGACTCAGACTTCGGCTTAACACCATGGCAACTTGCAGTCCCAAGACACTGATGAATTGGTTACCATAAAGGAAAGAATGCAGAAAGACAGAATGAAAATACTCTACAGACAGGTCATCACTGGTGTACCACACACCCCCACAGTCCCCGCAAGGCGGGGGCCCCCCAGATAGCATTTGAACAGGTCATAGAATTACAGGAAACTAGCTGTAAAACTGCAAAATTGTCTCTCAGCCTCATGGCAAAATGTGTAGAATAGCATGAGAATAGCTATAAAACTGCAAATTTTTGCAGGGTCATGACCCCTGCCAACCACATAAAGAGTTAATTTGCATTTGCTGACAGTGAGGGTAGACATGACAGACAGAAAAAGAAGAGAGGGGGAGAGAGGATAGTGTAAAAGAGAGAGCGAGAGAGAGAGAGAGAGAGAGAGAGAGAGAGAGAGAGAGAGAGAGAGAGAGAGAGAGAGAGAGAGAGAGAGAGAAAAAAAAAAAAAAAAAAAGAGAGAGAAAGAGGGGGAGGGGGGCTGAGATCGTTTGAGCTGGCATCTTGTAAGGGCAGAAACTGAAACTCTGATCACTAACTTCCGATCCCTAGAGGCAGCGACAGCATGGTTTATCTATGTATGAGAGTGAGGCGACTGAAGAGTCTCATAGGGCAGGAAACTTTGGTGTAAAAGGATATGAATTCTCAAATCAACCCCCCAAACAAACTCTCTGGAGTGTAAAACATGAGATGAGCCTGGAGTCTAGTGCAGAATCCCTCGCCTGATCACCATCAGAGCCTGTATCTGACAGGTTTACTGCAACTTAATCACACCAGGCCTATAACACAGCGGGTGTGAGGGAGACTCATTTAATGGATCAATTGCATGGCTGAGCCATAATAATTTTCTCTGGCTTAAGGAAAGCTGTTCTATATGCTGATGAGAGAGACTAAATACAAAAATACACCCACCGTAGGCTACTAGTGTGTGGCACACCAAACGTACAAAGATGCAACTAGTGGAATAAACATAGCAATGATTCTGCAGTAATAGACCAACACATTAGTCTCAAACACTGAGCAGCAAACTCACCAGTTCCCGTGAGTAACACATTTATGAGGAACGCTCGTACACCATGCTTTCTCTCAAAGATCTTGTCTAAAATACCATCTCTGTCTCTGACTGTTCTCTGCCTGGTCTCCGTACTAGTGGATTATCTTGAGGAATCTCAAACACAAAGGAGATGATATGAAAGACCGGGAGCAGTGCCGTCAGATATGTATTATGTATCTATGTAACACCTTCACTGCCTGCAGTCTCCTTGTGATGCATATTCTCCATTTCATGTTCATTAAGATTTCAGGGGGGGGATGATCTATAACATCTCACTATGCCATGCCATTTTAATGTCCCCTCCATATGAACTCCCTGCCTAGCCCCCCTAGTAGGCACCCACCTCTCTCAATCGCTCGCTCTGTCACTCCCCACCAGGGCTCATGCTACAGCTCAGAGATGGTGATTTGAGGCAGCTGAGGCAGCCCGGTAGAGTAAGGAGATAACCTCCCCCTTCTTTTCACCTGCACTGAACACTATCCCCTGAGAGTCTTGTCTCGTACTCTCTAAAAGGGAGGTAGAGACAGAGAGGGAGATGGTTTGGGCCCTGTCGCCTTTGTAGGACATCTCTGTCAGGGATATGTGACAACAAGCAACTGTCAGGGGGAGATCGCCAGTGAATGTTCCAGACAGGATGTCAGCCAATGAGCAACATACACAGAAACACACACACTTGCTCCGTCTGGACCACAAACCATTTCTGTTGTCCCCTCGCATGGAAAGGGAACGCTTTTATGGAGAGAAAAAAGTGAACATATACAGGTATGTGGAAAAAGAGGAGAACAGGTGAAGAGACTGACTCAGAAGATAAGGTGGAAAATTCTTCTATCAGCTAACTGTGGATGTAATCTGAACTGCAGAGAGGGGCAGAGTGAGGGAGAGAGAAAGGAAAACAGGGGGATACATGGTTCTTGTTAAGTACGTAACCTGAACCTCATCAGACGCAGACAGGAAGGTAGAATGAGAGCAGGAACGAGAGAAGAATGAGAAAGTAAGAGAAGAAATGAAACAGAGGGATAAAAGAAGAGCGCAGAAACCCAAAGACGTTGACTGGAAGAGATTGCATTTGGGTATAGAGGAGATAGGCCAAACGTTTCCCTTCTTATAGCCTGTGTCTGGCTGGGAGACAGAGGTTTTGAAGGCTGCAGCTGGACAAGACACCTGGGTGTTTTCGCTGTACATCCACAGTGGTTTAGACCTACATGGAGGGGACAGTACTGTATGGCTTCAATGAATCAATCAAGCACTAAGTTGCTCCTCAGGATCAGGATTGCAAAGAAAATTATCTAGAACTCCTGTGTCTATTTTGCAACTGTCTACCATGTGTGTAAAAGGAGGTTGAACAGTCTGCTAAAATAAGTTTTTTCAAACAGACAGACAGACATTTCACTTACATGTGGTTACACATAGGAAACATGCATACATTTCCATGGAGCGCAGTTGACAAAACCACAGCTACAGTACTCTATCTGTCGACACAGAAGGCTTTTCCTGTCACCTCATTTCAGAGGCCAGGGGTGAAGAGTTTGTGTCTGTTTATGGAAAATCACAGAGTGTGTATGGGTGCTGAGATAAAGGGCTAAGCTGTTGCGTCTCTCTACATATTGATCAAAGACCCATCTCAACAATATCGAAGCCTACTGACAGACTAGCATTTGTCAACATGCCAATCAAAACTTCAAGTTGTTCTTCGGACCAATCCATGACCTAGAAGGTCAGCTGCTGTTCTATCAATTAGCTCATTGGTTTGAATGGACTATCTGTTGTCTCCCTCTTATGGCTCCAGGGGGTATTTGTTCACCTTCACTGATCTGAGTCTTGTAGGGAAACATCAAAGAGGTGAACAAGGTATTGGACCGGAAGTGATCCTAATACTGAGTGACTACTGAAGACAGATACAATAAGCACAAACAAAACTCTTGTCAATGAACTCCAAGAGAAAAAAGTGGGGCAAATCAATGTGGCTCTACAACGGATGAGTGAAAGAATGAGTGCAAAAGGGAGCGAGTTTCAAAAAGACTCCAGACGGAGAGAAGAGATGGACAGAGACTGAAAACTAGAAAAGAAAGAACAAAGTAAAAGCTGGAGCTGAGTTTTTGCATTTCAATACATTCTGTTCCAAGACAGTGGTATCATGGGTCAGCGATCCCAAAATTAAATGCCTCTATAAATAAGCCGATTTCTCTGGGGAACTTCCTTTGGAAACTGGTTCCAGCTGGAGGATCCAAGCTCATGTGGGATGTGTGGAATCCAGCCGATAGCTGCAGGATATTGAGAAATGAAACGCAGACAGAGAGAGTAGAGTAGCCTTCACTGGAACCTACCACAGAGACGCACCACCACTCAAAGTAACAGAAACTAATATGAATAGATATGTTTTACTATAAAGTGTGTTGCGATTTTAAATGCACTTTAAATAAAGTTTGATTTGATTTTCACTGTAAGACAACCGTGACATTTATATGCAAATTCTATTCCATCTAGACTTGTATCTATGTGGGGTAAAATGGTTAGGGAATACAAGGACACAGTGCTGTCACTACACACAGCCTAGTGTTGCTGTGAGAAAACAGTGTCATCAGAAATAGAGGAGAGACAGTGACAGAAACTGAGAAGGAGATAGTTAGAACGGCCAGTGCTATTTAGAGGATGCAGGCAGAAAGTTCTCTGTTTACAACTGGATTCAAGTGAAAGAGAGAATGGAACAATATGATTCACTACTGCTGCTACATTCCCAATGCACTTTCCTATTTTTAACAAGACACACAAACAGTATCTTTATATAAAAAGCACAACTGCTTTAGTTGTTACAGGCTGTATTGTGCAATATCTGAAAGAGCATGTGTCCTAGTTGGCTACACTACAGCACCTTGCGGTTTTACACCTGAAACTGCCAAAGGTAGGAAGGAAGTCAAACAGGCTGTGCAGCCTAGGGTCTACAACCGCAGACTGAGGAAGTAATAATAATAATATGCCATTTAGCAGACGCTTTTATCCAAAGCGACTTACAGTCATACTTGCATGAATTTTTTGTGTATGGGTGGTCCCGGGGATCGAACCCACTACCTTGGCGTTACAAGCGCCGTGCTCTACCAGCTGAGCTACATCTTCCATCCAGCTGAGCTACATCTTCCATCTTCGTGAAGCGGAAAGCATTTTTTTTTTTTGGTCACTGCTTCATCCGTTTTTATCTGAAAAGACACAATGCAAACAAACCTGAGTGCTTGTCTCTGCATCTCTTTGCTTAGAAGTGCATAAAGCCACTTGAGCAGATCTGAGATGGTAAACCCAGACAGTTGTGCTATCACTTTCTCTAAGTGCTTTGAGATGTTGTGTTATTGGTGCTACTGTAGGTAAGACAAGACTATCTGGGGCAAACACTTACAGTAAATCAGCATAGGAGGAAACAGTTCACTTCACTACATCAAGTGACCTAAAAAGTACCAAACAATAGTCTCACCAAATATATGTAGGAGTGATGAAGTGAGAACTTCTGGTCCATTTTAATCTAGCTCATATTATTCAATGGAGAAAATCATTGACCGTGACTTTGGGCTCACTAATGTTAAATCCAACACCATCAGGAAAATGGGTCATGATTTGGTCATCTTGGTCTCATGATATTAAATCTTCAACAAACAGCAACAGCAGAGGGAAGCATTTTGCAAAACATAAGTACTAGAGACTTAAAAACAAGAAGGCCGAACATATGAACAGTCTGATGAATCTTTTTTCAGTGAAGCTTGTCCAAATACCGCACACAAAGTGTCATACCTCATTAAACTCTCACAGCCTGTAGTGCCTAACTGCTTTGGCACGTAAAAAAATCTCCATATGCTAGACTCCAGTAAAACAACAACAATCCATGGATTTTAGGGCTTCTTGTTTCCTGTTGGGGCCCTGAATAATGGAGGGGGGGGGGGGACAGGAATGGGATCTGAGTATCACACAGCTGGCATAGCAGTCTCCATCTTCTACATATCAATGACCAGAACAACCTGCCCTGGCTGTGACTGTGCTCTTAATAGGGTCTCCACCCAGCAGGATGAGGGGGGACAATGAGAGGGCCAGTGGACAGCTGACCAGCAGAGAGATGGGAGTCTGCTGGGGTCATCTCAGAGTCAGGGTCCAATGGTAACAGCCAGGGTGAGAGAGGGGCCTTCTGCACTGCAGAGACTGACTGGTACTGCTGCACATATCAGCAAATGAAAGCTCGCTTTCACTGAGGACATAAAGGTCAACACTAATGTGTCCCCACAAGAATAGTAAACGAACAAAAAATTGTACCAACTGGGGACATTTTATTAGTGTTAGGGTTAAGAGCTATAGTTAGTTTTAGGGTTAGGGTTAAGGTTAGGGTTAGTTAGGGGTTAGGGAAATAGGATTTTGAATGGGACTGAATTGTGTGTCCCCGCAAGGTTATTTATACAAGACTGTGTGTGTGTGTGTGTGTGTGTGTGCGTGTGTGCGTGTGTGTGTGTGTGTGTGCGGGGGAAAGTGATAGAATAGAAACTGACAGAGGTGTGAGGATGACTGAAGAAGCTGGCTGTTTTAATCCTGTTAGCTGGCATCAGGGCACAGAGAGGGGATGTTTCAACACTAATCAGCCATCAAATAAAGAACCATGACCTTCAGGGGCCCAAGGGGACATATATGTATCAGAAACATATTTCTAACACACACACATGAATTTACGCACGCACGCACACACACACAATCCCATCTTCTGTCCCTGCCTGTGAGTTTGTGTGTTTTTGAGAAACTGCCCACAAACTATTGGGTTTCCGCTCTAACTCATTACAGCAATGTGAGAGCTGAATGGATTCCCTCACCAACCCCTTCCCTCAGACTGGAGGTAGGCAGTGAGTAGAGGGCCAGGTGCATGGTGCTAACCATAGAAATACACTACTCAAAAAAATAAAGGGAACACTAAAATAACACATTCTAGATCTGAATGAATGAAATAATCTTATTAAATACTTTTTTCTTTACATAGTTGAATGTGCTGACAACAAAATCACACAAAAATTATCAATGGAAATCAAATGTATCAACCCATGGAGGTCTGGATTTGGAGTCACCATCAAAATTAAAGTGGAAAACCACACTACAGGCTGATCCAACTTTGATGTAATGTCCTTAAAACAAGTCAAAATGAGGCTCAGTAGTGTGTGTGGCCTCCATGTGCCTGTATGACCTCCCCAGCAGAACGTTCTCCACGGCGTCTCCAGACTCTGTCACGTCTGTCACATATGCTCAGTGTGAACCTGCTTTCATCTGTGAAGAGCACAGGGCGCCAGTGGCGAATTTGCCAATCTTGGTGTTCTCTGGCAAATGCCAAACGTCCTGCACGGTGTTGCACCCTCATGGAGTCTGTTTCTGACCGTTTGAGCAGACACATGCACATTTGTGGCCTGCTGGAGGTCATTTTGCAGGGCTCTGGCAGTGCTCCTCCTGCTCCTCCTTGCACAAAGGCGGAGGTAGCAGTCCTGCTGCTGGGTTGTTGCCCTCCTACGGCCTCCTCCACGTCTCCTGATGTACTGGCCTGTCTCCTGGTAGCGCCTCCATGCTCTGGACACTACGCTGACAGACACAGCAAACCTTCTTGCCACAGCTCGCATTGATGTGCCATCCTGGATGAGCTGCACTACCTGAGCCACTTGTGTGGGTTGTAGACTCCGTCTCATGCTACCACTAGAGTGAAAGCACCGCCAGCATTCAAAAGTGACCAAAACATCAGCCAGGAAGCATAGGAACTGAGAAGTGGTCTGTGGTCACCACCTGCAAAACCAGTCCTTTATTGGGGGTGTCTTGCTAATTGCCTATAATTTCCACCTGTTGTCTATTCCATTTGCACAACAGCATGTGAAATGTATATTCAATCAGTGTTGCTTCCTAAGTGGACAGTTTGATTTCACAGAAGTGTGATTGACTTGGAGTTACATTGTGTTGTTTAAGTGTTCCCTTTATTTTTTTGAGCAGTGTATAATTACTAATTCTGTTTTTGTGGTGCTAACCGTGTGGAAGTGGGTGTTTAGGAGGTGCAGCAGAACCTCCCTGTGTAAATAATTGAACCCCAACATAGTGTTTCCTTCACTGGACCCCAACTCCACCATAGTGTATGTATTGTTCACTCAGAATGTACCGACCTTGCCGATAATGAGTCTCAGTAGAGAGAGTTTAAGAATAATGTATTTAATGGCGATCAAGAATTGCCTGCAGTCTCCCTCTGATCCATCTAATCTGATGTGATTCATGTTTAATTGGTTAGAAGACGTGTCATACGCCCTTCATTTAAAAATCCAATCAGTTGCGCCTCAGAGTATATCCCGTCAGTCACCCTTGTGGAGAAGAATCAAGAGAATCACACCAAAGGTTTAACCATGAGCTGTTCATATAATTTACGTGTCAGCCAAAGGTAAACCCAGAGAGAGAATAGTAATCTGCAGGAAAACTGCTGTCTTGAAAGTTTCACTTCAGGTTGATACCAGGGAGCGATAGGAGGTGATGTGCAGTGCCACCCTGCAGGCAGCTTGAATACATGAATGACTAAACAGCAGCAGCCAGCTATGACTGTAAGTCGCTTTGGATAAAAGCGTCTGCTAAATGGCATATTATTATTATTTATTATTAATTAACACTGGGGCTGATCATGCTAATGACACAGCGCCTGGCCATAGGGCTCTGCTCTACCGCCTACAGGTATTACATAACGTTGTCTCTGTCGCTAACAATAACCAAGGATCTGAGGGGGAGAAGCTAGCTGCCTTCAGGCTACATTGATCTTGCAGTGTTGTCATCCATCCAGCACATCTTACATAGTCTGAGCAATAATTAATGAAGAGAAGCAGAGTTGTCTTTAACTCAATATACAATATGTTAACCATAATCTCTCCCTTCCATTTCAATCATTTACTTACAGTGCCTTGCAAAAGTATTCATCCCCTTTGCCGTTTTTCCTATTTTGTTGCATTACAACCTGTAATTTAAATTGATTTTTATTTGGAGTTCATGTAATGGACATACATAAAATAGTCCAAATTGGTGAAGTGAAATTAAAAAATAACTTGTTACAAAAAAAAAAAAAAGTGGTGTGTGCATATTTATTCACCCCCTTTGCTATGAAGCCCCTAAATAAGATCTGGTGCAACCATTTACCTTCAGAAGTCACATAATTAGTTAAATAAAGTCCACCTGTGTGCAATCTAAGTGTCACATGATCTGTCATATGATCTCAGTATACAGTGGGGAGAACAAGTATTTGATACACTGCTGATTTTGCAGGTTTTCCTACTTACAAAGCATGTAGAGGTCTGTAATTTTTTATCATAGGTACACTTCAACTGTGAGATAAGGAATCTAAAACAAAAATCCAGAAAATCACATTGAATGATTTTTAAGTAATTAATTTGCATTTTATTGCATGACATAAGTATTTGATACATCAGAAAAGCAGAACTTAATATTTGGTACAGAAACCTTTGTTTGCAATTACAGAGATCATACATTTCCTGTAGGTCTTGACCAGGTTTGCAAACACTGCAGCAGGGATTTTGGCCCACTCCTCCATACAGACCTTCTCCAGATCCTTCAGGTTTCGGGGCTGTCGCTGGGCAATACGGACTTTCAGCTCCCTCCAAAGATTTTCTATTGGGTTCAGGTCTGGAGACTGGCTAGGCCACTCCAGGACCTTGAGATGCTTCTTACAGTTGCCCTGGCTGTGTGTTTCGGGTCGTTGTCATGCTGGAAGACCCAGCTCCGACCCATCTTCAATGCTCTTACTGAGGGAAGGAGGTTGTTGGCCAAGATCTCGCGATACATTGCCCCATCCATCCTCCCCTCAATACGGTGCAGTCGTCCTGTCCCCTTTGCAGAAAAGCATCCCCAAAGAATGATGTTTCCACCTCCATGCTTCACGGTTGGGATGGTGTTCTTGGGGTTGTACTCATCCTTCTTCTTCCTCCAAGCACGGCGAGTGGAGTTTAGACCAAAAAGCTCTATTTTTGTCTCATCAGACCACATGACCTTCTCCCATTCCTCCTCTGGATCATCCAGATGGTCATTGGCAAACATCAGACGGGCTGATCCCTCACCTTCCTCATGATCATTGATGCCCCACGAGGTGAGATCTTGCACGGAGCCCCAGACCAAGGGTGATTGACCGTCATCTTGAACTTCTTCCATTTTCTAATAATTGCGCCAACAGTTGTTGCCTTCTCACCAAGCTGCTTGCCTATTGTCCTGTAGCCCATCCCAGCCTTGTGCAGGTCTACAATTTTATCCCTGATGTCCTTACACAGCTCTCTGGTCTTGGCCATTGTGGAGAGGTTGGAGTCTGTTTGATTGAGTTTATGGACAGGTTTATTTTATACAGATAACGAGTTCAAACAGGTGCAGTTAATACAGGTAATGAGTGGAGAACAGGAGGGCTTCTTAAAGAAAAACTAA
This sequence comes from Coregonus lavaretus, assembly GCF_964263955.1. Lineage (NCBI taxonomy): Eukaryota > Metazoa > Chordata > Actinopteri > Salmoniformes > Salmonidae > Coregonus > Coregonus lavaretus. The sequence continues at coordinate 6,931,490 of NC_140024.1, read as the reverse complement.
AGCCGGAATTCTTACTGGTTGGTAGGTGATCAAATACTTATGTCATGCAATAAAATGCAAATTAATTACTTAAAAATCATACAATGTGATTTTCTGGATTTTTGTTTTAGATTCCATCTCTCACAGTTGATGTGTACCTATGATAAAAATTACAGACATCTACATGCTTTGTAAGTAGGAAAGCCTGCTTAATCGGCAGTGTATCAAATACTTGTTCTCCCCACTGTATATACACCTGTTCTGAAAGGCCCCAGAGACTGCAACACCACTAAGCAAGCGGCACCACCAAGCAAGCGGCACCATGAAGACCAAGGAGCTCTCCAAACAGGTCAGGGACAAAGTTGTGGAGAAGTACAGATCAGGGTTGGGTTATAAAAAAATATCTGAAACTTTTAACATCCCACGGAGCACCATTAAATCTGTTATTAAAAAATTTAAAGAATATGGCACCACAACAAACTTGCCAAGAGTGGGCCGCCCACCAAAACTCATAGACCAGACAAGGAGGGCATTAATCAGAGAGGCAACAAAGAGACCAAAGATAACGCTGAAGGAGCTGCAAAGCTCCACAGAGGAGATTGGAGTATCTGTCCATAGGACCACTTTAAGCCGTACACTCCACAGAGCTGGGCTTTACGGAAGGGTGGCCAGAAAAAAAGCCATTGCTTAAAGAAGAAAATAAGCAAACACGTTTGGTGTTCGCCAAAAGCCATGTGTTAGACTCCCCAAACATATGGAAGAAGGTACTCTGGTCAGATGAGACAAAAATTGAGCTTTTTGGCCATCAAGAAAAACGCTATGTCTGGCGTAAACCCAACACTTCTCATCACCCCGAGAACACCAACCCTCATGCTGTGGGGATGTTTTTCATTGGCAGGGACTGGGAAACTGGTCAGAATTGAAGGAATGATGGATGGCGCTAATACAGGGAAATTATTGAGGGAAACCTGTTTCAGTCTTCCAGAGATTTGAGACTGGGACGGAGGTTCACCTTCCAGCAGGACAATGACCCTAAGCATACTGCTAAAGCAACACTCTAGTGGTTTAAGGGGAAACATTTAAATGTCTTGGAATGGCCTAGTCAATGCCCAGACCTCAATCCAATTGAGAATATGTGGTATCACTTAAAGATTGCTGTGCACCAGCGGAACCCATTCAACTTGAAGGAGCTGGAGCAGTTTTGCCTTGAAGAATGGGCAAAAATCCCAGTGGCTAGATGTGCCAAGCTTATAGAGACATACACCAAGAGACTTGCAGCTGTAATTGCTGCAAAAGCTGGCTCTACAAAGTATTGACTTTGGGGGGGTGAATAGTTATGCACGCTCAACTTTTCAGTTTTCTTGTCTTATTTCTTGTTTGTTTCACACAAAAAAATATTTAGCATCTTCAAAGTGGTAGGCATGCTGTGTAAATCAAATGATACAAACCCCCCAAAAATCCATTTTAATTCCAGGTTGTAAGGCAACAAAATAGGAAAAATGCCATGGGGGGTGAATACTTTCGCAAGGCACTGTACACATGTATTTCTCTCCTCCCTATGAGCAGAGCTGTCTTCCTGAAGGGCAGAGTTATTCTGAGCTCGAGTTAGTGGTCAGGTGACCATGAATTTTCCTCACTACACTTTCTCCTCCTGTCACTGTACAGGACATAGCGCCTATGGACACCTGGCATCACCTTTTTAACAGAGGTACAGCAGCTATCCAACAGAGCAGTCACATCTGGCACCATTACAAGGACACACTGGACTGCAAGGAAAAAGAGAGGTGGAAAACAGTGAGGAAATGGTAAAGCAATAAAAGACGAAAGCTTAGAGAAAAGCTTAGACTGAAGGTCAAAATAATGTGTATGATGGGTCATTGCAAAATTCACATTCTGAACCCTATGTGCTTGATTAAATGGCTTCTATGGATTGTATGACGACATATGGATCATTGTTAACTTGGCATATTAAATATGTTGTACAGTATAAATCATTGGTACTGCGTAACGGGAGACATATGTGAAGGATAATATATGACATGAATAACGATGTGAATTGTATAGCCTTAACTCCCTCGAGCTATGTAATGGAATTTTGCAAAGACACAAAGACAGAGAACTGGAGAGAAGTAGGACTGTCAGTATTCATATTCACAGACCGTGAAGCCTAGCATGCGAGACTTGTGAAGGAAATGGACACCTTCAGTGTCTGGATAGACCATGTAGTTACTGAGATCCGAGTGATGGAAAAGTGACAGCCTTGATAAGGAATAGGTTGGTGAGAGACATTCCAGTCAGACAATGAGGGAGGGAGCAGAGCAGACCACGTGAGGCAGTAGCTGAGGGAGAGGCGGAGAAGAGAGGGAGGGAGGATAGGAGGCCTTTGACAGGGCTGTAGATGGGGGGAGTGTAACAGGCCTTTGAGAGGGCAGCAGATGGGAGAGTAGAGGCCTCTATTGATGGGGTTCCCCTTTGGATATAAAAACATACAGGTTATTTCAAGCCCAGAGTCAGCCTGCCCTGCTGTCATCCATCCTGCAGGCACAGACACTCTCATCTGATTTAGTACCGGCCCCACTACCCAGAGAGAGGAGAGAGGCAGATGGGAGATGGGAGGGTAGGTGAAAGGAGAGCAGGGGAAGGAATAGGAGATGTCACGGCTGTGTAAGTATGAGGGTGTACCATGGAAGAATGTGTGAATGAGTGTGTGACTCATCGTGTGAGTGCTTGTGGTAACATGTGTGTTGGGTTGGAGTGCAGAGCCAAAGTTCTCTTCTTTTCACCACCCGTTCTGACACTATGGGCTCTTATGAAAATCCTTTAGTGTGTACAAAATGTGGGTGTAAGGCATGTGTGTAGTTGAATGACCCAACACTTTCTCTATTTTGCAGAAACTAAATGAAGCTTGTTTGGCATCCCAATAAACACGCTGTAAAAGTTTTCCACCAAGGGGCCAAGGTTCTGTGGCTCTTTTGTTCTGAGGGAAGTTTGGGCAGCAGCAGAGGGGAAATAGCCACAACCATGTGACCCATGAAGGAGACCCAGGAGCTATGGAGCAAAACAGACAGGGTTGGCTTAGATTGTTGACAACATGTTAACTATATTTTGTCTCCAATGTTTATTGAAAACATAAATAAAGTTGCACATTGAGCACTTGATGTCTCTCAAATACATTGTTACAGTTGTTGGTTAGCTAGCTTGCCATATTGGCACAGTCAAAACACCTCAAAAGAAGACATGATATCAAGAACGAGATCAAACTAACTGAAACGAGCCACTTACAATTGCCCACATGGCAGTTCCTTGTCATCGTTGCTAGCTATCAGGCCATCCAGAATAACAACAACACACTGCCTTCTGCCCCATTAAAGCGTGTGCATCGTTTTCGTGACGTTCTCAGCTAAACCATCTATACAATAAATATTGCATCCCTGTTTGTTCTCATAATGTCTGAGCAAGAACAGACAGGCTTGACAGAAGACCCAGTTCTACACGTAGCAGTCAACCGCCCTCCATCTACACTGCAAGGTAAGGCATGCTGGAGGGAAAACACCAATATGAGGTAAACCCACACACCCTTCACTCGCTTCACAAAGCAAACGTACACCCTTAGAAAAAAAGGTGCTATCTAGAACCTAAACGTTTTCTTCAGCTCTCCCCATAGGAGAATCCTTTGAAGAACCCTTTTGGTTCCACGTAGAACCGTTTTGGGTTCCATGTAAAACACTTTCCACAGAGGAACCCGAAAGAGTTCTACCTGGAACCAAAAAGGGTTCCTATGGGGACAACTAGGGCTGTTACGGTGACCGTATTACTGCCACACCGGCGGTCACGAGTCATGACGGCAGTCAAATTCCATGTGACGGTTTAGTCACGGTAATTATGCTTCTCCAAGCTCTGATGCTGCTGATGGTCATTAGTAGCCTACCAAACTCACTAACTGCCTGGTACTCAGCACTCTATTGTCCCTCTAATCACTCTGACATCAATGCAAATGTTATCAAAAATCAAATCAAACACTTAATGAGTCCCCATGAGCTCATGTTGCGCAACAGAGTGAGAAAACAGAGTGATGGCCTCTATTAAAAAGAGGAGGATCCCATCAGCTTTCTATAGGCTAGGCCTACTATATTTATCTCTCAACTTTCCTAATATTAAGAAAATTGCTTCTCTGAACATTAGCGTAACTGGGCTTCCACCCGGTTATGCAACCCTGCACCTTAGAGGCTGCTGCCCTATATACATAGAATTGGAATCACTGGCCACTTTAATAATGGAACACTTGTCACTTTAATAATGTTTACATATTTTTGCTTTACTCATCTCATATGTATATACTGTATTCTATTCTACTGTATTTTAGTCTATGCCACTCCTACATTGCTCGTCTTAATATTTATATATTTCTTAATTCCATTATTCTACTTTTAAATGTGTGTGTATTGTGTGTGTTGTTGTGAATTGTTAGATACTACTGCACTGTTGGAGCTAGAAACACAAGCATTTCACTACACCCGCAATAACATCTGCTAAATATGTGTATGTGAGCAATATAATTTTATTTGATTTACAACAGGAGTATAGCCTACCTGGTTGGCATAAAAATTAACCATTATTTAGTATATGTATAGACAAGATTAAATCAAGAATAGTCTGATGGGTGGCAATATTAGCTTATCACTTGTGAATTATATATTATCACTTGTGGCTGATGCCCAACTGAAGGCAAGAAACAGCGCATGCTTTATCTTGCGACTTATCAAATCATAGTCGCACACCTCATGTAGCCTAGCCCATAGGCCTATATGTTTTGATAAGGTTTGTATCACAACTAAAGTGGCCAAATAACTTCTTAAAATGAAGCACATTAATCCGCTTTACAACAGCATTACATGCATAATCGATTTGTGGTCACTTTTGAGAATGGTGTTTTCCTGCTAATGGAACATTCGCGCTTATAGCCTACTGCCGTGTGCGCATTGCTGCGCTTATAATGTGAAGAAATAGCCTAATAGTTTATCAACATTTTAAGCTAAACGTTCTCATCGCTCAGAATAGAATAGGTCAACTTTTGTACTATGGGGGATAGCAGATTGACATAGGCTAGTGCTTTTGCTGTTTGTTAGGCCTATTCATCTTGTTGGCTGACGAAAAGTAAATGTGGACAGTTCTTCCAATATCTTCAATATGCGCCTCGGAATTGTATAAGGACGTGCACAGTTGTGTCCCCGATTTGTCTGTCTTCACTTGTAGCCTGTGAGAAAGACCTGATCACGTGACGGAGAGCCATGTGAATGAGAAGTGCTTCGTCATGCAGCCGGGAGAAGGGAATTATAATTATTATATTCAGCCCAAGGGCACAACGGCCAAAAACAAAGCAGAGCTCACGCCTTTCATGCGACTTCTTTCAAATCATCATTAGAGTCACATCATGCAGCCTTAGAATGTATTAAAAATCAAAACATATAGCCCAACATTTGTATCACAACTAAAGTTACATAAATAACTCTAAATTAAGCATATAGGAGTACCTGTTTCTTTGTTAACCCCTCAACACAGAATAGCCGCATGTGCGCACTCCCTCAAATCATTTCGAGTAAAAATCCTTTCTATTTTAATCAACTATGTACAATTGTATTCTTCAGACTATAAAATAATATAAAACAATGCCACGGAATTCTAAGCAAATGTTGTCTGCTAAATGAATTAGGTGTAGCCCACAGCCATATGGCATAGCCAGATCAGGGCCTAACATAAGGACAACTCAGAGTATGCTATTCTGTTCTTCTGAAATAGACTACATTTTCTTTAGACCTGTCTAAAATAAATAATATATTTATTACATGGATTTATTAGACTTTTTAAAATGTAGATGTTCCAAAGGTCTGCAACAGTTGCGTGGAAGCCAGGAGATGCTAAATGTGTTTATGTTAATTAACGGTCAATTACCGTGAGACCGGCAGTTATTTGCTTGACAATCACCGGCTGACAAAATGTCATGATCGACACATCCCTAGGGACAACCGAATAACCCTTTTGGAACCCACTGCTAGATCTGCAGGAATGGTACTCAAAGTCAATTTACAGGAATCAATGTTGTGGCAAAGCAGCCACTCTTACCTCAAATCGTCTGTTCTATGATCCTCTTCCTTCCTGTCTCTATAGCTGAGATTCCTGACATTTGATGTCCTCATGCAACAGATGGCTCAAAATAAAAACATTTCTACAACCACTCCATTAACAGGTCTCTCTGTCCCACAGGTGCTCTTCCTCATACTCATTCTGATTCTTCTCTTCCCCACACTCTCTTCTCTACTGTTTTTGCTCTGTCTGTTTTTGCTCTGTCTTTACTCTCTCCAACTATTTCTTTCTCTTGCCCTCTCCCACTATACTATATCCCCATCCTGGTCTCTCTCTCCCTCTCCGCCCCCGACCGTAGGCCCATAAAACAGCACCATTCTTTGACAGGAGCATGTCCTCTGACCCAGAGAGCTGGGCTGAGCTGTGGCTCAAACACACCTAAATCACTCAAATACAACCCACACCAAAATCAACACCAAAGCTAGCAGAATGACAAACACACGTTAGAATACATTAGAAAGAATGTCAAAATACACCCCCTCTCTTCCCCCTTCTCTTTAACTGTGTCCATACAACCCCCATCACCCTTCTTGCTGTCAGTCAGCCGTCATGGCTGCTGAGTGTTGTAGCGGTGTGGCGACTCCCAGTCCAGCCAATAGCCTCTTTATCGCTGCAAACTGGGCCATAAAACTTTCCGCCCTATAAACACACGTTACAATCCCTCCCCAAAGTGAGGGGTTCTTATCTATTAGAGATTAATACATGGTTTTCAGTCAAGGCTACGTTTTTTTTTAAAAGACCATAACTGGAAAACATTTATATCAGGTCTGGAATACTGAGAGGGGTTTTATGTTAAAAGCAGGGGTTTGTGGGAATGTGGTCAGAGTGGATTTAATCAGAGGAGTTTCAGAGAGTTGGAGTATAAATAAATAAAATCTGTGCTAGAGCAAGCATAGCTCTGTGAGGTTGGTTTGACCACAAACCTTTCTCTGAGACCCTATAGAGGGCTGGGCCTGTAAAAAGTTCCTTTGACTGCATGAGTCAGAGGGGAGGGAATGTGTGTCTCGCTGTGACCGTACACTCTGGTTTTGGGACTCTGGTTGATTTGGGAGCCCTTCATTAGCAGTTCGCTTAGCCAGAGCACCTGGTCTATAGGACTATAAACCAACAGACATTCATGTAAAAAATCATTTGAAACGGACCAGAAGCAAGCATGGGGGAGGAGAGAGACCTGAGGTCAAGCGTAGGCTAACTATTCAATTTAAAGTTTAGCTAACAATGGATTCAATTTAAAGATTAGCTAACTTTGGATTCAATTTAAAGCTTTGAAACCAAGCCAGCGTGAGATTTTCCAAACATCAAACAGTCTGAGAAAATACATTTTCAACTCATACGAAGTAGAGTGCTTCAGATTTGTAACTAGAGACCTGCACGCAATGCATTTTCATCAAACAAAAATCACTAAAATTAGGACTTCCCCCCTATGACACATCAAAGGAATGTCCAACTGCTTGTGCGGCGGAAGCGGAATGGTGGGATGGGTTTTGCTGATTCATAACTTGTTAAATCTCAGTTATCATCCTCAGAAGGAAGGGAGCCTCACAGCTGTGATAAAGATCAGACAGGGGTTGGAGGTCAGCAGTGAGTTATAACAGGACAGCCGTGAGTTATAACAGGACAGCCGTGAGTTATAACAGGACAGCCTACTCTGCCTGCCAGGCAGCAAGGAACAGCAACCAGGGGTAGGGTCAGAGGCTCCAACTACCAAAGACAAAGGGCTCGATTCAATGAGATCTGTTTTAGCCAACATCCACATAGCGGTTGTTTTGGCGGTGTCTGAGGTGGAACTGTGTTAGAGCTGTCAAATCCACAAGCGGCTCCTGGCATTAAACCAAAAGCAGACAATGCCATTGGCTGCACGGAGTAGCATTAACAGAAATCCCATGCAGCCTTGTTTACAAGTTTGAACACTGGAATGTGAGATGTAATCTACACCTCGATTAGGATGATAGAAATCCTAATTATTTTGTTGAATGATTTTTCAATTTGAGCCTAATTATTTCTATATAGCCTACACTTTCTCTTTCTGAACTTCTAATGTAGGGGTTCCCAAACTTTTTTGTCCCACTACCCCATTTTGATATCTGAAAATTCTCGCGGCCCCAACCATGTGAAAGAAATTATGTAATTAGCAGCCATTGTTAACTTATTTATTTGGGGCTATGGCAGTCAACTGAAAAACATTCCAACAGTATTTCTGATTGTCTTCTCAACTCACCATCACATACTTTTAATGTGGGGCTTTGACAGTCAATTGCAAGTTATACTGACATAATGTATCTTTTCTCACCACCACTAATGAGATGGGTGTGCTTTAATGCATATCGCGTTAGAGCTTCTCAAAGTCAGGGGGTCTGGTCGACAGTGCGCACCTCATCCCTGCTGTTACATCCAACTTGGATCGATATTTGTTTTTTGGCCGACGAGAGCACTGAATCCAGCTTCACACAGATACATGACCAGAAATATGTGGACACCTGCTTGTCGAACATCTCATTCCAAAATCCTTGGCTGATATAACAGCCTCCACTCTTCTGGGAAGGCTTTCCACTCGATGTTGGATTATTGTTGCGGGGACTTGCTTCCATTCTGCCACAAGAGCATTAGTGAGGTCGGGCACTGATGTTGGGTGATTAGGCCTGGCTCGCAGTCGGCATTCCAATTCATCCCAAAGGTGTTCGATGGGGTTGAGGTCAGGGCTCTGTGCAGGCCAGTCAAGTTCTGTATGGACCTCGCTTTGTGCAAGAGGGCATTGTCATGCTGAAACAGGAAAGGGCCTTCCCCTAACTGTTGCCACAAAGTTGGAAGCACAGAATTGTCTAGAAAGTAATTGTTTGCTGTAGCGTTAAGATTTCCCTTCACTGGAACCTAGTCCGAACCATGAAAAACAGCCCCAGACCATTATTCCTCCTCGCCAACGCTTGGCATTGCGCATGGTGATCTTAGGCTTGTGTGCGGCTGCTCGGCCATGGAAACCCATTTCATTAAGCTCTCGACGAACAGTTATTGTGCTAACGTTGCTTCCAGAGGCAGTTTGGAACTCGGTAGTGAGTGTTGCAACCGAGGACAGCACTCGGTAGTCCCGTTCTGTGAGCTTGTGTGTCCTCCACTTTGCGGCTAAGCCGTTGTTGCTCCTAGACATTTCCATTTCACAATAACAGCACTTACAGTTGACCGGGGCAGCTTTAGCAGGGCAGAAATGTGACAAACTAACTTGTTGGAAAGGTGGCATCCTATGACGGTGCCACGTTGAAAGTCACTGAGCTCTTCAGTAAGGCCATTCTACTGCCAATGTTTGTCTATGGTGATTGCATGGCTGTGTGTTCGATTTTATACACCTGTCAGCAACGGGTGTGGCTGAAATAGCCGAATCCATTAATTCGAAGGGGTGTCCACATACTTTTGCATATATAGTGTATGAGCTGGCGAAGGGTACCGTGAGTTTTATGGTGCTTTCAAGACCACTTTGAACTCTGAAAAATACGAGCTCAAATCATGACATCAGTGATCTTCAGGTCGGAAAGTCAGAGCTCTAGAAAGAGGCCTGAGTTCCCGAGTTGGAATTTCGAGTTAGATGACTGTTCAAAACCATTTTTTCCAGTCGGAGCTCATTTTCTTCAGAGTTCCCAGTTGTCTTGAACGCACTGAGATTTGCGAGTTCCCAGTTTCGAATTCCCAGTTGTTTTGAATGCGGCATTAATGCTCAGAGGGAGATGGCAGGGTATTCCCTTTGAGTTAGGAACGAAAACTCAAAAAATCTTTCCAACACTCCCCCACAAAGCCTTAGTGTAAAATAGAACATTGTCATGCTCTGATCCCATATCGCCCATAGGTTTGTGAACAGGTGTGCGCGCAGTGGATGTGGTTTGATGTAGTTTACAATCAAAGTTACCTGCTGCAGTATATCTCCGAGTTCTGTGCTCTGCTCTTTTGCCGCCAGTTGCTCTCTGTGTATCATACAATGAGGATCTCGGCCCTCACAGCTAATTCAGTCATTCAGTCAGAGTTTCCTCAGTGCCGCCTTTTCCAATGATCTAAGGGCGCTCTCTGGTTGAATTTTATCTTTTAGATTTGAATAATTTTCATTTAGAGATTTTTAAGGTTAACCACATTACAACGATTTTGAGATACAAAGACAATATTATAATTATTTGTTTTTATATACAGTAACAGTCAAAAGTTTGGACACACCTACTCATTCAAGGCTTATTCTTTATTTTATTTTATACATTGTAGAATAATAGTGAAGACATCAAAACTATGAAATGACACATATGGAATCATATAGTAACCAAAAATGTGTTAAACAAATCAAAATACAGTGGAGAAAAAAAGTATTTAGTCAGCCACCAATTGTGCAAGTTCTCCCACTTAAAAAGATGAGAGAGGCCTGTACTTTTCATCATAGGTACACGTCAACTATGACAGACAAAATGAGAAAAAAAATCTAGAAAATCACATTGTAGGATTTTTTATGAATTTATTTGCAAATTATGGTGGAAAATAAGTATTTGGTCAATAACAAAAGTTTCTCAATACTTTGTTATATACCCTTTGTTGGCAATGACACAGGTCAAACGTTTTCTGTAAGTCTTCACAAGGTTTTCACACACTGTTGCTGGTATTTTGGCCCATTCCTCCATGCAGATCTCCTCTAGAGCAGTGATGTTTTGGGGCTGTCGCTGGGCAACACGGACTTTCAACTCCCTCCAAAGATTTTCTATGGGGTTGAGATCTGGAGACTGGCTAGGCCACTCCAGGACCTTGAAATGCTTCTTACGAAGCCACTCCTTCGTTGCCCGGGCGGTGTGTTTGGGATCATTGTCATGCTGAAAGACCCAGCCACGTTTTATCTTCAATGCCCTTGCTGATGGAAGGAGGTTTTCACTCAAAATCTCACGATACATGGCCCCATTCATTCTTTCCTTTACACGGATCAGTCGTCCTGGTCCCTTTGCAGAAAAACAACCCAACAGCATGATGTTTCCACCCCCATGCTTCACAGTAGGTATGGTGTTCTTTGGATGCAACTCAGCATTCTTTGTCCTCCAAACACGACGAGTTGAGTTTTTACCAAAAAGTTATATTTTGGTTTCATCTGACCATATGACATTCTCCCAATCCTCTTCTGGATCATCCAAATGCACTCTAGCAAACTTCAGACGGGCCTGGACATGTACTGGCTTAAGCAGGGGGACACGTCTGGCACTGCAGGATTTGAGTCCCTGGCGGCGTAGTGTGTTACTGATGGTAGGCTTTGTTACTTTGGTCCCAGCTCTCTGCAGGTCATTCACTAGGTCCCCCCGTGTGGTTCTGGGATTTTTGCTCACCGTTCTTGTGATCATTTTGACCCCACGGGGTGAGATCTTGCGTGGAGCCCCAGATCGAGGGAGATTATCAGTGGTCTTGTATGTCTTCCATTTCCTAATAATTGCTCCCACAGTTGATTTCTTCAAACCAAGCTGCTTACCTATTGCAGATTCAGTCTTCCCAGCCTAGTGCAGGTCTACAATTTTGTTTCTGGTGTCCTTTGACAGCTCTTTGGTCTTGGCCATAGTGGAGTTTGGAGTGTGACTGTTTGAGGTTGTGGACAGGTGTCTTTTATACTGATAACAAGTTCAAACAGGTGCCATTAATACAGGTAACGAGTGGAGGACAGAGGAGCCTCTTAAAGAAGAAGTTACAGGTCTGTGAGAGCCAGAAATATTGCTTGTTTGTAGGTGACCAAATACTTATTTTCCACCATAATTTGCAAATAAATTCATTAAAAATCCTACAATGTGATTTTCTGGAGAAGAAAATTCTCAATTTGTCTGTCATAGTTGACGTGTACATATGATGAAAATTACAGGCCTCTCTCATCTTTTTAAGTGGGAGAACTTGCACAATTGGTGGCTGACTAAATACTTTTTTTCCCCACTGTATAGCCACCCTTTGCCTTGATGACAGCTTTGCACACTCTTGGCATTATCTTAACCAGCTTCATGAGGTAGTCACCTGGAATGCATTTCAATTAAAATGTGTGCCTTGTTAAAAGTTAATTTGTGGAATTTCTTTCCTTCTTAATGCGTTTGAGCCAATCAGTTGTGTTGTGACAAGGTATGGGTGGTATACAGAAGATAGCCCTTTCCGGTAAAAGACCAAGTCCATATTATGGCAAGAACAGCTCAAATAAGCAAAGACAAATGACAGTCCATCATTACTTTAAGACATGAAGGTCAGTCAATCCGGTAAATTTCAAGAACTTTGAACGTTTCTTCAAGTGGAGTTGCAAAAACCATCAAGCGCTATGATGAAACTGGCTCTCATGAGGACCACCACAGGAAAGGAAGACCCAGAGTTACCTCTGCTGCAGAGGATACATTCATTAGAGTTAACTGCACCTCAGATTGCAGCCCAAATAAATGCTTCACAGAGTTCAAGTAACAGAAACATCTCAACATCAACTGTTCAGAGGAAACTGTGTGAATCAGGCCGTCATGGTAAAATTGCTGCAAAGAAACCTGGAAATCTGTCCTTTGTTCTGATGAGTCCAAATTTGAGATTTTTGGTTACAACCGCTGTGTCTTTGTGAGACGCAGAGTAGCTGAACGGATGATCGCCGCATGTGTGGTTCCCACCGTGAAGCATGGAGGAGGAGGTGTTCTGGTGTGGGGGTGCTTTGCTCGTCGGTGATTTCAAGGCACACTTAACCAGCACGGCTACCACAGCATTCTGCAGCGATACGCCATCCCATCTGGATTGCGCTTAGTGGGACTATCATTTGTTTTTCAACAGGACAATGACCCAACACATCTCCAGGCTGTGTAAGGGTAAGGGCTATTTGACCAAGAAGGAGAGTGATGGAGTGCTGCATCTGATGACCTGGTCTCCACAATCACCCAACCTCAACCCAATTGAGATGTTTTGGGATGAGTTGGACCGCAGAGTGAAGGAAAAGCAGCCAACGAGTGCTCAGCATATGTGGGAACTCCTTCAAGACTGTTGGAAAAGCATTCCAGGTGAAACTGGTTGAGAGAATGCCAAGAGTGTGCAAAGCTGTCATCAAGGCAAAGGGTGGCTACTTTGAAGAATCTCAAATCTAAAATATATTTTGATTTGTTTAACACTTTTTTGGTTACTACATGATTCTATATGTGTTATTTCATAGTTTTGATGTCTTCACTATTATTCTACAATGTAGAAAATAGTAAAAAATAAAGAAAAACCCTTGAATGAGTAGGTGTGTCCAAACTTTTGAATGGTACTGTATATTTCTTTTCAGGATTTTTGAAATTCCACCGCGACCCCATTTTCATACCAGGCGACCCCATATGGGGTCGCAACCCCTAGTTTGGGAACCGCTGCTGTAACACGAGTGGGGCGGGTGCCAATGATGCAAGAGCAGCTGCCTACTGATTTGAAAGCACCAATGCAGTTCCACTTCCGACACTGCCAAAACAACGCTTGATCTGATTTAATCTAGAGTAAAGACATCTTAAGACTAGCTAGCCATTCTTTATTTTTAGTGCTAGCTGTGGTGGTGCCATGGCAATCGATGAACAAATGATGACAGACATAGCAATTGAGAATCTGTAATTCACATCCAGACACAAAATTGGTTAGTACACTCTGAGCCCTGGTCTAATATGCAATGTCCATCACCAATGGAAACCCTAGTCACACAGAGTAAAAAACTGTCTGTCTTCTTTACCCGAACAGAACGTTTCTGAAGCTTGTTTCTATGGTTACACCTCTAACTCAATGTGTCTCTCGTCATCTATGCCATGGGGCCTGACTCATCCAAACCCACACAGTTCATTCTTGTTTCCCTCTGTCTGACTATGCACAATAGGAAGAGTTGTGTTCCCTGTGGGCCTTCATTCTTAGAAAAAAAGGTGCTATCTAGAACCTAGAAGGGTTATTCGGCTGTCCCCATAGGATAACCCTTTGAATAACCCTTTTTGGTTCAAGGTAGAACCCATATGGTTCCAGGTAGAACCCTTTCCACAGAGGGTTGTTCTACATGGAACCCAACAAGGTTCTACCTGGAACCAAAAAGGCTTCTCCTATAGGGACAACCGAAGAACCCTTTTGGAACCTTTTTTTCTAAGAGTGTAGGTGTAGTGGCTGCAGTGGGATCTGGATCTACCATGTATAATACACTGCATTCCTGAACCATGACTCACTAACATCCAGTCCTCATGCATAGAAACTTAGACCCACACATATGCTTGTAAAAATACACGTCATAATACACATAAACCACACCCTCACAGTTCTCTCCACCCTGTTATTGTAGAAGATGACAGCAGATTTGGAAATCGATGTTGACATTCTAACCCCATCGCTAAACTGTTGGGGTGGAAGTGTGATATGTGCTTTTAACATTTTCCCTCAAACATAACCAGAACCTCAGCCCCCACAAAGATGCTTTACTCACACCACATTCAGGGACAAGTTCAGAGAGAGGATGACTTGAAGGAGAGAAAATTGACACTGGACAGCCATTCAAAATGAATAAAAGCAGAATCACAAAGCTATATGAAATACCGACACACAAATATTAGTGGAGGGAGGTCATTTGGAAGAAATGTTGTTGTTGTACTTTTACCCCTTTTTCGTGATATCCAATTGGTAGTTACAGTCTTTTCCCATCGCTGCAACTCCGCTACGGCCTCGGGAGAGGCGAAGGTCGAGAGCCATGCGTCCTCCGAAACACGACCCTGCCAAGCCGCACTGCTTCTCGACACACTGCTCGCTTAACCCGGAAGCCAGCCGCACCAATGTGTCAGAGGAAACACTGTCCAGCTGGCGACCAAAGTCAGCTTGCAGGCGCCCGGCCCGCCACAAGGAGTCGCTAGAGCGCGATAGACTAGCTAGCCATTCTTTATTTTTAGTGCTAGCTGTGGTGGTGCCATGGCAATCGATGAACAAATGACAGACATAGCAATTGAGAATATGTCATTCACATCCAGACACAAAATTGGTTAGTACACTCTGAGCCCTGGTCTAATATACTCTTTTTTTTTTACAAACACAAACCAACACTCATTACACATGCAAACACATGAATCCACAAATAAACAAATACCAAATAATGACTCACAGACAGAGGTTCCTGTAACTACTAACATGAGCCCCTATGACAGTCGCCCACATTAAAAGTCTCATTGATGTGATCAAAGAGCAAAAGGCAATTCCAGCTAAATTCACAGGCAGCAGGATATGAAGTAGGTCTAATTAAAACAGTACAACTGCAGTCAGAGGAATGTGTGTGGGATTTTTTCCAGACTTGGAAATGGGTTAGCAGTAGTGGATGAGGTGAGACGTAATTGCATTGCAATGGGCTTTGGACACCTTAAAAGTGCTATATGAATACAATCCATTATATTCAATTCATATTGGCTACTCATTTAGAGAATTGGTTACCACACACCTATACATGTATGCATAAACAAATGCACACAATACGACACACATATTGAAACAAATTGGACATATTTTAGAGGCTTACAGTTGAAGTCGGAGGTTTACATACACTTAGGTTGGAGTCATTAAAACTCGTTTTTCAACCACTCCACAAATGTCTTGTTAACAAACTATAGTTTTGGCAAGTCAGTTAGGACATCTACTTTGTGCATGACACAAGTAATTTTTCCAACAATTGTTTACAGACAGATTATTTCACTTATAATTCACTGTATCACAATTCCAGTGGGTCAGAAGTTTACATACACTAAGTTGACTGTGCCTTTAAACAGCTTGGAAAATTCCAGAAAATGATGTCATGGCTTTAGAAGCTTCTGATAGGATAATTGACATCATTTGAGTCAATTGGAGGTGTACCTGTGGATGTATTTCAAGGCCTACCTTCAAACCCAGTGCCTCTTTGTTTGACATCATGGGAAAATCAAAAGAAATCAGCCAAGACCTCAGGAAGAAAATTGTAGACCTCCACAAGTCTGGTTCATCCTTGGGAGCAATTTCCAAACGCCTGAAGGTACCACGTTCATCTGTACAAACAATAGTACGCAAGTATAAACACCATGGGACCACGCAGCCGTCATACCGCTCAGGAAGGAGACGTGTTCTGTCTCCTAGAGATGAACGTACTTTGGTGCGAAAAGTGCAAATCAATCCCAGAACAACAGCAAAGGACCTTGTGAAGATGCTGGAGGAAACGGGTACAAAAGTATCTATATACAGTAAAATGAGTCCTATATCGACATAACCTGAAAGGCCATTCAGCAAGGAAGAAGCCACTGCTCCAAAACCGCCAGACTACGGTTTGCAACCGCACATTGGGACAATGATCGTACTTTTTGGAGAAATGTCCTCTGGTCTGTGAAACAAAAATAGAACTGTTTGGCCATAATGACCATCGTTATGTTTGGAGGAAAAAGGGGGCAGCTTGCAAGCCGAAGAACACCATCCCAACCGGAAAGCACGGGGGTGGCAGCATCATGCTGTGGGGGTGCTTTGCTGCAGTAGGGACTGGTGCACTTCACAAAATAGATGACATCATGAGGAAGGAAAATTATGTGGATATATTGAAGCAACATCTCAAGACATCAGTCAGGAAGTTAAAGCTTGGTCGCAAATGGGTCTTCCAAATGGACAATGACCCCAAGCATACTTCCAAAGTTGTGGCAAAATGGCTTAAGGACAACAAAGTCAAGGTATTGGAGTGGCCATCACAAAGCCCTGACCTCAATCCTATAGAAAATGTGTGGGCAGAACTGAAAAAGCATGTGCGAGCAAGGAGGCCTACAAACCTGACTCAGTTACACCAGCTCTGTCAGGAGGAATGGGCCAAAATTCAACCAACTTATTGTCTGAAGCTTGTGGAAGGCTACCCGAAACGTTTGACCCAAGTTAAACAATTTAAAGGCAAGTCTACCAAATACTAATTGAGTGTATGTAAACTTCTGACCCACTGGGAATGTGATGAAAGAAATAAAAGCTGAAATAAATCATTCGCTCTACTATTATTCGGACATTTCACGTTCTTAAAATAAAGTGGTGATCCTAACTGACCTAAGACTGGGAATTTTTACTAGGATTAAATGTCAGGAATTGTGAAAAACTGAATTTAAATTTATTTGGCGAAGGTGTATGTAAACATCTGACTTCAACTGTATATTTGTCCTATTTCATGCATGTGTATTATGCACATTGGAAATGTGTTTTTTGCATATCCCAACTCCCCCTAAGAGTGGGGTCACGGCCAGCCAAAACCTGGAGGAAGTAGGGTTAAGTGTCTTGCTCCAGGGCACATCGATATATTTTTTACCTTGGGGGCTCGGGATTTGAAGAAGCAACCTTTCAGTTACTGGCCCAACGCTCGGCTACCTTTCACCTGTGCTGTTGCAATGATGTGCTGTGTTCATAGTGACCTTGCTACCTCAGAGTTGTCTCTACCTGTGTATTGCTGAGTGTCCAGAGTCCAGAGCAGCTCTGCATCACAGTGTGGTGCAGTATCAAATAGCCATCATTTATTCAGCAGCCAGCCCAGAGCCCAGGCAGGCCAGGCAGTGATGGAGAGCTGAAGAGATACTGTTTGACTGCCTGTTTCACTGCCTACTCTCTGCAGCTTGGTGAGAGAATATATCTTTCAACCATGTGTTACAGCTCCTAAGCCAAGAGTAGAACACATCTAACTGCAGGGTATGAACTTCAAAGCGTGAAACAAATGTATTCATTTTGATGGGAAATTTCTGCATAATCTTTAGGCATTAACTCTGAATTTCTGTTTTAAGCTTATCCCAAACCTTAACACTTACCTTAAGGTTAGCCATTAACTCTGAATGGTTAAGGTAAGGGTTAAGGTTTGGGATATGCTTAAAACAAAAATCTCAAAAACAACTTTCTATCACTGGATTCGAACTTGCACCCTTTGGGCTAAGAGGCATTAACTCGGAATAGTTAAGGTAAGGGTTACGGTTTGGGATAGGTTAAAAATAAAATTATATTGCTGGATTCAAACTTGGAACCTTTGGAATCAGAGGGTCCTTTGCTTATGGCCATCTGCCATTCCTGTCCACAACACCTGAAACGTACTTGAAGGTAACGGCGCTCACTGTTGCACCTAGTGGCAGTTTCCACATCATTTCCTGACATCCTCAGACATGGATGGATGTCGAATACTGACCTGGCTGGTTATGCCACAGTACAAACCCCAATTTATCTCTCCCCATTAGGGGGGTCAAACTGTCTGGGATTAGGGGGTAGAGAGGGAGGGGCTTATCACCCATACAAACTCCAACAGAAACACACATAAAGTTGGGTGTAAAGGCCATCTGGTCCATAGTTAGGTTGTTTCCTTGTTGGAGCAGAGTGACACAAGGCTCAGACCTGTCCTGTGGGCCGGGGGATGAGACGACTTAACCCCCCGTACAGGCATCTCCTACATGCACTGCAATGACCCAGCAGGATTAGGAAGTGTACGTTTGAACGAAGCTGGGGGTGTAGGGAGAAGACACCCGTCACAGTAGGTTCAAATAAATGTTGTCAGGAGGGCTAGGAAACACCCCAATATATCCACTATCCCTCAGTTTAGTCCGTTTCTCCTCTCTTCTGCCATCCCCTCATTCCCTCTCCTTTTCCACTCGTACCTCTCCTCTATTCTCCCCACTATCTCCCCCATCCTCCTCCACAGTGGTTAGACCAGATTCTGAGTGACAGAGTGAATCCTGCTTCTCCTCTCCTCCTCAGTAGAGCTGCTCCTCTCTGCAGGGCCTGTCAGCTCAGTGAGGAGTCCTGCTGTTTCAATCAGAGGAAAACACCACCAGTCCACCACACCCTCCCATCTGTCCCCCTGCCTCTCAGCTCCCCTTCCATTAATCATTCCTGTCCCCAAAACAGCATTTATTTTCCATTAAAACAGTATCGATAAAAATGCCAGCACAATCAGGAATTATTTGTTATAACCCAATTTCAGCTTGCACGGTTAAATTAAATTGGAAATGTACCACCTCACATGCTGTTATGAATGATTGGATAAAAGCCCCCAACTCACTGTATGAAGCAGACAATATTATTAGTCATGGGATGACTTTACCTCCCAGAATGGGTCTCAGTGTTTCTTCACTCAAGAACACATCAGCCAAGTGGATGACTGTATAAGCTGCCTCTAAAGAGCCATTATTTACTCACAACTTAAAGGTTAAGTCAATAAATTGTTTAGGCAGACAGCTTTTACGGAGAGCAAGAGAGAGCGAGAGAGAGAAAGAGAGAGAGATACTCTCAGTTAGCTCGTTTAACTAGAGGCAAGTGTCAAGGAGTAAGGAAAAAATTCAATGGGGTGGTAAATACTGTGGCTGTAACATCAAGCAGGCACCTGGCTACGTTTTACCGCTAAGTGCAATAAGCCCAATCCCTCACCACAGGATCGAGTCCACACTAGTGCTATAACACAGTGGGGTGGGGTAAAATAAGTCAATCACTAACACTGGGGTGGGGACAGATCCTCAGTCCAGTTAGTAGTAGGTGTTAAATTGCAGTAAAAGGATACAGGCTGTGCTGCAGAGTATGGATTAAGGCACCTTCCCTCTATTGATCTGACTGTAATTTATTTAGGCATGTATCACAGCTTTCTGTCAGACAGATGGATAGGTAGAGATGGCTGGCGCTGTGCAGAGCAACTGTGCAGAGATTTTTTAAGTGTTACTTGTTCTTACTTTTCATCAAATTGAGGGTATTTTCCTGACAGGGGGCCCACCCCCATTAGCCGGGCATCAACGGTAAGTGGTGGCGGCTGTAAGGCAGAAGTAATTGAGCATTAAAGCTCTCTACATCTGTCTGCACATGGGCGGACGGAGAGAAACTACAGGATCAGACATTATGATAGGCTCTCCCAGAAGGAAAGGTTTTACTGTGACGCCAACTGCCAAAACAGGGAAACAGAATACCTCCAGGAAGCTTAACAGAGGCTGACCAACGCTATTGTCTGACACTTTAAATGATAACTCACATGTTGTCCCAGTTGGTGGTGGGATGTGTTGGCAGTCCCCCAAATCACAACAAAGCCCATTCAATCAGTGTGGTCAGACTACCTGTGGGTATTTCTGTGTAACTGGCTTTGAGATCAACCAATCCACTGCACAGCAATCTGAGGATGCTTCAGAGACCTTCATGTGATTGCACCTATGGGAATATAGTCCTCCCTCACATCACTATGAAAGGCAGAACTGACGCCAGCCCAAAATAAATCCCTCTCATGGTCTTCTCATCAACACACACAGAGGAAACAGGGCAACAATAAAAGAAGGCATACCAGCATTTATGAGCTCATATTATATCAATCATTTTTGGCTACATCGGTGCCGAATTTTGTCTGGTCAAGGCTGATGGCAGTCTTGGCCTCCACCAATGAAAAGTTAAAGAAAGGAAATTACATTTCAATAAATTATCCAGAAACACAGATTGCCTATGACTTGTTTTACTTCAGTGCTTTTATTAGCCTATAACAGACATGTACCTACATTTGGTTTGCATGACACACTTGTGTCTTTAATACACACCAAACACACTCATAAATACACAGCGCCCAATGGAATCTGGGCTGCATTACATTAGGGAGAGCAGACCTAGGTTCTTTAATGTAGCCGAGGCCTGGTCCTCCTCACCATTCGTTCCACTGACGGAACTAACCAGGGCTGATGTCTGTGCTCTGTGGACGTAAATAGGGTCCTCTTTCTCTAATAATGAAGCACATAGCATGCCACAGTCCCTCTCAACCTAAAGCCACTAGCAGCTGCTTCTAGTGCATCTGGCAGACTGCTTAGAGAGGCACAGACCGTCCAATGATGTCAGTCTGTTTGTCCCACCCAAAAGGCTACAGGGTGACTTACGGTCACTCCCTGGAGAGAGGGCAGCCAAACTTGTTTCCAGGTTGGAAGGAGAGGGAAGGGAAGAGGGGGTTTGTCAGTGGTGGTCAGTCAACTCCCCAACTCCGCTGTCTGCTCCACCCACATCTCCTTCTTGTGGTCTCTGGACGACAACATAACAATCTCTGAAAACAACGTTAAAGTCACTCTCTCACAACACACACTCGTGTTAAAGAAGCTAGAATTAAACAGAAGGTTGCTTTAACGACTGCAACCACAGCAAGATTGCCCGATAGTGATGCCCCATTGACAGACAAGACCAAAGGCATTCCATGCCTTGCTCAAATGTAACAAACAATAATTACAATGTCTTATGTAAAGCTAAAGTTAGATATTCTGTCACATTCACATGGAAAGACTTGCAGGCAGTATTGCATTCACATCAATAGCCACTGAATCAGAGCTATTTCTAAACTGATGTGATGCTCTATTCTTTTTAATGCCTAAACTCAGAAAGGAGCAATATTAGCAAGGGTAGCCATTGCAACAATCCACTACTCTCTGTAAAAGCTGGCGTTATGTCATCAAAACGTTCAAAGGAGCCATGTGCCCCTGAGGCCATATTCATGGCAAGCAAGGTCATTCTTCCACTTTGTTCCAGTGAAATATGCAGTATCCGAGGGTGTCTTAGGGGGAGTTGGGATATGCAAAAAACACATTCCTAATTCACACATGCGTACAAATACATGGACAAATATATTACTATGCAAAGGCCAGCAAATTCCTCCTAGATCCTCTCATCATTGATAAATAATATTTTCTTCTCTCCGTTCTCCCAGGTTTGGCCTGCTAGGACAGACTGGACAGCCAACAACAAATTACGCAAACCAACCCTAACTGTCTCAAGATATCAAGTTAAATAGTAATGAATGCTGGTTTTGGATACATGATCCTCTACATTCAAGATAAGATCAACGTTTGTGTGACTGTGCCATACTGAACAGTATGCAGACCTCTGGATGTCAGCCATATCAACCATCACAGTGGTGTGTCACAAGTGAGCTCTGCAGAAGGCTGATAATTCAATTGAGCGATTAGGACACCAACAAGCAAACAAAAACTGGCTTATGGTGAATGATGGTAGACGACAC
The DNA here is from genome assembly GCF_964263955.1 of Coregonus lavaretus. NCBI lineage: Eukaryota > Metazoa > Chordata > Actinopteri > Salmoniformes > Salmonidae > Coregonus > Coregonus lavaretus. The sequence continues at coordinate 6,909,409 of NC_140024.1, read as the reverse complement.
ACCCCCTTCAACATTACATACTGAAAACAGACCAAACTCATCTAGTCTCCTCTTCTTATCTTTGGTTGGCGCGAAAAAACAAATATGGCGGCGCGCACAAGCTACCCATCGTCGGACTACTTTAGATTTATAGAGAGTTTTTTACTCAATTATTTAGATCAATTGTGAGCTCATCCGTGGTGTGATGAATTGTAAATAGTAATTGTTATTAGCTAATTCATATTATGGTTTCTGTCAGCCGAGAGTTAGCTAAATATGACCGCTTGTGTTAGATCAATCTTTCCTCAGTTAGCGCTAGGACTAATGTAGCCCACATTTTACGGTTTGGATGATTGTGTTATGATGTCACTACTTCTGTGAATGTCTGAACATTGCATCCAAAAATAAACTGGTCACATTCAGGATATAATGTTATAAGGACTATGTTCATGCCCCAAAATAATGTGGGAAAAAAAATGTTGCCAGCTCAAACGCTGACTGTTGCGTCAATTGAAACTGGAAGTTCTAAATAACCGTTCTAATCCCACCAGTTTGAGCGTACGCTGCAGGGACCACTGTAGAATGATCACACCCGTGTGCTTCTGGATCAGTCATTAAGCTAAGCCTAAGACTGTATACCCATCCTATGACTGATGATATGACAATAATTGAAGCATGGTCATGGGGCTGAGACAGCACTGCAATAGGAGCTTCTAGACATCAATCTGTCATAGGGTCTCTGTCCCTGACCATGAACTTACCAGCGCAGAGCTGATAGAGGAAATGGCTCCTTAAACATGTATTAACAGTCATTACTTATTGTACCCAGTGCCACAGAGGTCTACTGATGTCAGCTCTGATTCTTCACTTGTTTTTCTTCTGGACATGTCTTCCAGTCGGGAATAAATAACTATATTTATGGATCTCTTGTTGACAGCAACTTGACTTTCAAAGCCCAAAGACATGTCAGTCAAATAACTGGATTAGAGAGAGAGGGGGTAGAGGGGGGAAGAGAGAGAGAGAGAGAGAGAGAGAGAGAGAGAGAGAGAGAGAGAGAGAGAGAGAGAGCAAAGAGAATGGAGAAGGGGGTTTGAGGGGAGAGCAAACACTATGAGAGGGTAAAGAGCTTGGTGTGGAGGAATGGAATGCATTTAGCGAGGATGATTGTAGGTACACTGTCAATTTGGCATGCAGGCTACATACCAATTGCTCTTGATTGCACCAAAATAAACACAGTATAGCCTCCAGTATTTATCCTGGACATTCACTAAAAGAGTAGCTGTGCTACACTTAACCACCAGTACTCTACGCGCCATTGTTATATTCTGACATTGTTTATGTAAGTGTTGAGAGGGGTGGAGAGGTATTGGAGGATGTTGATATTCCACACAGGAAGTAAGACAAAGGAGAGATATTTTCAAAGCCAAAGGCATAGTCTACTCTACATGTAGCGTAGAGTCTTTGGGTTTTTAGAAAAGCGGTACATCAATCCTGTGTAGTATTATTGTTATTACACACACACAGACAGATTCAGAATGTCCGTTCACAGACACACAGTTTGCTGCATGTGGCACGCAAGCAGATGGGTCTCTGCCATCCTAAAAATGTGGTGTTGCCATGACAACCACCCACGGTAGAGTTGTCCATCTGTATGTGTGTGTGTGTGCGTGTGTGAGAAGAAGTCCATTAGAGATGTGAATTATCTCAGTATTTGGGTCTGTCTGATTAGCTGACCCATGCATCAGGTAGCCATTAAGAAGCTTACCAAATCAAGCCCAGTTAGTGTTTGGACATTCATTCAGGGGGTTATGTGCCTGAATTTGGGGTGTAAGGTTGTAAAGAAAAGATCAGTTGGACTCATCCCCATCCTCCTCATTCTTGTCATCTTCATCAACAGTCATCCAGTAGGTAGGCAGACTACAGCAGGCTAAACAGGGACATCACAGGAGTGGACTACAGCCAGCATGGCCAGGGTTTCAGTGAGCATGTCTCACTCAGCCCCAAGCCTGGTTAGTCAGGACAGGAGCATTGAGAAAAGAAGCGGAATAAAGGCTAGGAGGAGAGGCATTTTTTTTTAAGTGGAGGAGAAAGGGGAACATGGTGAGAGTTATAGGGCCGGCTGTCCTATAAATCCATTTTCACTTTTCCACAAGATTTGATTTAACTGCTCTCTACTGTAACTATTTTTAAAACGGAAACCAATATTCAAACATGACAGTGAATAACCAAGAGGAACCTCCCATTATAATTTAGAATGGTGGGATTTATCGTGGAAGAATATTTGCTGTGGCCTTGGAGTTGCTATTACAAGTATGGAAAATGTGAGAGTGACCTGGGCTTAGTGAAACTTTTCTGACCACACATTAACACGGTTTTGAAGTGGAAGACCAGGGGTGTTTTTTTAAAGCTGGGTGTAAAGGCAGATGGCCCAGACTCAGCCTGGAGGAAAAAATATGTTATGTTTTTTTAAACCTGAAGGCTATGTCTATTCAATCAGAACCAATCCGTATGTTTGGGAAGGGGAAAAGAGATGAGGGAACGACAGCTGAGCTGGATGAAAGAGAGAGGAAGAGAGATACAAGGAGATAGAGAGTGGAATAGGGTTAACTTGAGCATAAACCATAATAAGCAAGTCCCAATTATTCAATGTCACTTTTACAATATTATGGAAAATATAACAACAAAAACCATGTAATGCAGTACCCTAAAATAAGATTTTACACAATAATAGACTATAGAGCTGGCATCATCTTCTGGGAAACACCCATTCATTACAAACAAGAAACGTTCAAAAGAAGGGAAAGGTTGCATGCAAGCCATGTAACAATGGCATTTCCAATAAAGTAGGGCTATACAAAAATGTATATTTAGAAAAAGATCATGCAGAGATTTCCAGTCCTGTAGAACTAACTAACTTCCATGCTGATTTTAACACAGTAGAGCTAGTGCTGTGACAACAATGATGGCACAATACTTTCAGCAGATGGAATCCCCAAGAATGATGCCACTGAATGTAAAAAAATATGTCATTCCACTAACCTATGTTATTCGGTGTCATTCAACGGTCTCCTTCAACAGTCCTCTAAAATTGTCGTAGCAAATACTGTAGTGTAACATGATTGTTTCTTCAATAAGAGGTACAGTATCAATCAAACTTGTGAACTTCGCACTTTGTTGTGAGATTGTAACACACGCGCCTCGTTATAAACGAGTTATAAGTGCGCCATTGCAGTTCATAAGCAATGCCATTTCACAGGGGAAATGTCGGTCAACTCAAACAGAGAATAATTAACTCCTGACAGCTACAACACTACTAGCAAGCTAGGTGGAGTGAAGAAAAAATAATTCCATTATATCAACTTCATGGTGTGGTAATTCTGTAATAAAATCAAGCAACAATGTATCAACATTGTCAAGTTAGTCAACATACAGACAAACGTCTGTATTATATTTATTCACGAATATTGAATAATCTCCATGCACACACAAGGACAGAACGGGATCAGACTGGGCTTTCCTGCATGGATTCTGCCGTGTTGTCTGTCATTTGACACCCCAGTGTTGCAAGCAAGCTGTGGCTTTCAAGTGAAACTAGCTGTCCACTGCAGAATAAAATACATATATGCACATACCTTTATAATCGCACAATTCCAGTTTACTCTAAATGCCACTTGATGCGATATTTGTTGAGTAGAAGTCGCTATTCTCTCTTCGATAGTCTTCCCGTCATTTTTCCTAAAGGAATTTTTCTTTGGGAATTGGAGGTGTGGCTAGCCGAGCGGGGAACCGAAAAAGGGTGAGACTTGGAGATGAGGGCGGCGCCAAAGACGGCGCTTTGAAACCTTCCATCCAGCCTACTGACAGTTTGAGAAATTGTTGAAAAAGCCAATCCCTTGTAGTATGGAAGTATGGGAAGAATAGCCTTGATTATAAAATCATATCCATGGTTAAATAAACAGCCAATGTAAGTAACTGTAACACTTTTTACTGAATTCCAAATGTCTATTACATATCAAAGAAAACAATGTAGATTAAAAGTGTTTTTCTCTTAACTTTTTAAGGAAGAGGATCCAAGCTTTCTCTCTTTATGTAGGCTACAACCTCAGAGAGTGTAACCTAGATACCGCTATGGTGTGTGTGTGCTTTCTCACCAGTAATTGGTTTTTCAGTACCTTACATCAGCTGCATTGTTGAAACTCATACATCTTCCTTTGATAAATTATGTATGTGATCTCCGTTCTCCAGAACATTCGTGGCAAACACATACAGTGGGGAGAACAAGTATTTGATACACTGCCGATTTTGCAGGTTTTCCTACTTACAAAGCATGTAGAGGTCTGTAATTTTTTATCATAGGTACACTTCAACTGTGAGAGACGGAATCTAAAACAAAAATCCAGAAAGTCTCATTGTATGATTTTTAAGTAATTCATTTGCATTTTATTGCATGACATAAGTATTTGATACATCAGAAAAGCAGAACTTAATATTTGGTACAGAAACCTTTGTTTGCAATTACAGAGATCATACGTTTCCTGTAGGTCTTGACCAGGTTTGCACACACTGCAGCAAGGATTTTGGCCCACTCCTCCATACAGACCTTCTCCAGATCCATCAGGTTTCGGGTCTGTCGCTGGGCAATACAGACTTTCAGCTCCCTCCAAATATTTTCTATTGGGTTCAGGTCTGGAGACTGGCTAGGCCACTCCAGGACCTTGAGATGCTTCATACGAAGCCACTCCTTAGTTGCCCTGGCTGTGTGTTTCGGGTCGTTGTCATGCTGGAAGACCCAGCCACGACCCATCTTCAAAGCTCTTACTGAAAGAAGGAGGTTGTTGGCCAAGATCTTGCGATACATGGCCCCATCCATCCTCCCCTCAATACGGTGCAGTCGTCCTGTCCCCTTTGCAGAAAAGCATCCCCAAATAATGATGTTTCCACCTCCATGCTTCACGGTTGGGATGGTGTTTTTGGGGTTGTACTCATCCTTCTTCTTCCTCCAAACACGGCGAGTGGAGTTTAGACCAAAAAGCTCTATTTTTGTCTCATCAGACCACATGACCTTCTCCCATTCCTCCTCTGGATCATCCAGATGGTCATTGGCAAACTTAAATAAATAAGTGTTTTACTAATGGTTTTCTTTGAGACAGTGGTCCCAGCTCTCTTCAGGTCATTGACCAGGTCCTGCCATGTAGTTCTGGGCTGATCCCTCACCTTCCTCATGATCATTGATGCCCCACTAGGTGAGATCTTGCATGGAGCCCCAGACCGAGGGTGATTGACCGTCATCTTGAACTTCTTCCATATTCTAATAATTGCGCCAACAGTTGTTGCCTTCTCACCAAGCTGCTTGCCTATTGTCCTGTAGCCCATCCCAGCCTTGTGCAGGTCTACAATTTTATCCCTGATGTCCTTACACAGCTCTCTGGTCTTGGCCATTGTGGAGAGGTTGGAGTCTGTTTGATTGAGTGTGTGGACAGGTGTCTTTTATACAGGTAACGAGTTCAAACAGGTGCAGTTAATACAGGTAATGAGTGGAGAACAGGAGGGCTTCTTAAAGAAAAACTAACAGGTCTGTGAGTGACGGAATTCTTACTGGTTGGTAGGTGATCAAATACTTATGTCATGCAATAAAATGCAAATTAATTACTTAAAAATCATACAATGTGATTTTATGGATTTTTGTTTTAGATTCCGTCTCTCACAGTTTAAGTGTACCTATGATAAAAAATTACAGACCTCTACATGCTTTGTAAGTAGGAAAACCTGCAAAATCAGCAGTGTATCAAATACTTGTTCTCCCCACTGTAAACTGATGCTATCATTTCTACACATTATACACTCTCTCAATGGATTGAACATATATCTCCACCAAACTGTTAGATCTTAAATTACAAAAAAATGGGGTGTATCCATTGAGACTATAACACTTAGCAAGGTGCTAGATCCACAAATAATGCTTCAGCTGATTGATGATGGCAGGCGTGGATTACTCTGTGCACAAACTCTGCAGTACAGAGAGAGGGCCTGGTGCCAAAGTAACTCTCTCTCCCTAGCCTATTATCGTCTGTGGGAGCCTGTCCATCAGTGTGGTGCAGTCTGCACCCCCTCCCAGGGAGACAGCCAGGGAGCCAGAGAGGGGGTAAACAAAACCAGAGGGACTGAAGAGAGACTATGAAACCCCTGCCAGAAAAATATTGTATTCATAAGAGGAGCTTTTAATGTTTCGCAGAATTATATTCCATGAGTAGGGGCAAAGAGGAAGATACTAGCCTCTATTACACTATAATATAATATTAGTGTAATAGTTTTGGTATGGGGTTTAGCTATAACTACATTTTGAAATGTTAACTAACTAGTGCCTATAGGTTTTCCTGGTTGGGTCAAGTGGTCAGGAAAAACTCCTGACTCTACCCATATGGTGTGGTATTGGGCGTACCTGAGGTTAGAAGTCAAGGACGAGGTGGAGGTGAGAAGGTGAGTGACGGAAAGAGGCACATCCCTTCATATCAATGATTTCATTGTGTTATGTATAATCCTGTCTAACTGTTCTCTGTTATAACAAGTGCAGCTTTTCTTCACCCTGTGGGGGAAGAGGGGGTGGCAAAGAATGCTTCAGAGACAAGTGTGGTGCTCTGTAGCTCAGCTGGTAGAGCACGGCGCTTGTAACGCCAAGGTAGTGGGTTCGATCCCCGGGACCACCCATACACAAAAATGTATGCACGCATGACTGTAAGTCGCTTTGGATAAAAGCGTCTGCTAAATGGCATATTATTATTTATTATTAAGTGCAACAATATGGAGGCCAAAGACAGAATGACATGTGCCCTGTAGGGGGCGCTCTGACTGCACGCCTCTCTTACAGGATGACTGGTAATAGCTAATAAGAGGTCATTCCCCTGGGGGTTTACTCTCAGTCTCCACACAGCCAGGAGACTCACCTAACTGTGGTCTGGGTGCCGGGGGACTGAGGATTTGAATTTGAGATGGTATGGGCAAGGCGAAACATATTGTTCAAAGCTCTGATAGTAAAACACTGATAGAAATTATGAAAGGGGGAGTCCTTCCTTTTTCTAACCCATTATTATTCTCAGCTGGACTGTACAGGAAGTATGTGCATTATTTATTTACATGTAAAACATAACAGGACATACAACGGCACTGTCACTTCTTATTCAGTCATCAGCTTTGAACCAGGGATGGGAGACCATCCACACAACTCAATCAGGGGATTCTTCAGGCAGAGATCCTAGTATACCCTGTGAACAGCAAGAAATGAATAAATCGTCTTTCTTGTTCTCCCCTGCCTACCGCGGCACAGTCAGCAGCCCTCTCAGATGTTTGGGAAAATGTGTGTAATACAAATGTACTTTCAGTTGAGCACATCTTCACAGGCCTAGTTTATGCAGTGTGGAGAAGGATGGGGCTAGGCAGAGAGGGTGGGAAGGGTAGATGGGGCCAGGGGGTTCTCCTCCTGTTCTTCCTCAGTCTAGCAGCTAGTGTCTGGGGCTCGCTGTGTTGAAAGATCAGCATGTATTCTGCATATCTGGTTCATGAGAAGTCATACACAACACAGAAGGAGTCATCATCATGTATATATATGAGGGAATATTCCACCCACACTCCTACTTACTCAAACATACATAGAGTACACACACACAAACAAGCACACACAAGTCAATGCAAAAAGTAATGCACAGGTCGTTTCCAAAGAAAACAAATTAATGCTTTGTCACATTGTGGAGCCCTGGAGTTGTCTTCAAAGCCAGGAAGCTTTCACTGAAGCTCTGCCCAGCCACAGCAGGGAGGCATCCAAGAAGAGGAGGAGGGACAGGCGGAGGAGAGAAGGAGAGAGAGGGTGCAGATAGAGAGAGAGTGAGAGAGAGTAAGGAGAGGGGGCATTTCAAAGTAGAGCTCGTAGAGAGAAGCCAAACCTCTGAGTTATTAGGATCAGCGTGATGGTGGTGTACACTTCAACAAGGATTCACAGAGACCACACAATAATACACACAGATCTACAGCAGAGCACAGGGACTTTCCAGGGCTAGCTAACAAACTTAGATTCTGCTCCCCACCCAGTGCTACACAAGTTCACTTTATACCAGTATTGCAGAATTGGGGCACAGTGGTCTAAGGCACTGCATCGCAGAGCTTGAGGTGTGACTACAGACCTGGGTTTGATCCCAGGCTGTGTCACAACTGGCCATCACCGGGAGTCCCATAGGGCAGCGCGGTTTGGCGGGTCATTTTTCGGAGGATGCCTGACTTGACCTTTGCCTCTCCTGAGCCCTTTGGTGAGTTGCAGCGATGAGAGAAAAAATAAAAAGTAAGTAACTTATTTGTCTGTCCAATTTGTATGATTGAAGTGCACCAATCATAGCATAACCAGATAAGAGATAACTTTATATAGAGATTTTGTGGGAGACACGAAAAGACAGATAGAAGGTGTCACGAACGTTATAAGATGAAGCGGACCAAGGCGCAGCGTGATATGCGTACATTCTTTTATTTCAGTACACAACACGAACCAAAACAACAAAACAAACGATACGTGAAGTCCTGGGTTGAACACAAACCTACCGGAACAAGATCCCACAATAAACAGTGCCAAACAGGCTGCCTAAGTATGGTCCCCAATCAGAGACAACGAGAATCAGCTGCCTCTGATTGGGAACCACCCTGGCCAACATAGATCTACACGATCTAGATCATGAACATAGAAAATACAACATAGACACTACACACCCTGGCTCAACATTTAAGAGTCCCCAGAGCCAGGGCGTGACAGAAGGAGTGAAGACGAATACATTGGCTTTGAAAAACACTGAAGCTGAGAGAATGTCTGGGAGCACAAGCAAAGCACAGGAAAGTGTGTGTGTGTGTGTGTGTGTGTGTGTGTGTGTGTGTGTGTGTGTGTATGTGTGTGTGTGTGAGTGTGTGTGTGTGTGTGTGTGTGTGTGTGTGTCAGTATTGGCGTATAATTTATTTCTCATTCTCGTGCAGGAAACATAATTGCATCATACATTTTCCTGACTAGTGATTTGGATCAGGCTCTGTCACTGGACACCACATCTGTCAGCTGTGCTTTACATACAAACACACTGCAGGGGAGGACTATATAAACATGTAAATCAAATAACAGTAGACAAGCGTTTTACGGAATCTTGACCTCTGTGCTTTTCCTACTTAATTGCATGCAATATACATTTTGACCAAAGCTGGCACTATATATTCACTTTTCTCTTTTAGAAAGTTCAGTGTAGCCTCAGTGCAATTGCTTCATTCACTGTGTAGACAGACATACAGTCGACACCACAGTACTGTTTCTAGGGCTGGAGGTTCATCTGAGGCAATATCTTTCAAAGTCTATAAAGTATGAAAGTATGAAACCCAGCCAAGAATACGCCATATCTGGAACTGAAACAGTCTCAATGGTGCTGTGTTCACATTAGAAAACCATGAAATGGCTCAGCGCCCCTACCTAGTATGATGAGGGATAACCAGTAACATCTGAGTCACAATGATGCATATGTCATGAGGAACAATACTCCCATTACATATTCAACTTGAAACTTACATTTTGATCTGACTGTTAAGGATGACTTAAACACATTTCTATTCTTGACCTTTTTCACTATCATATGAGAACAGAAATAATCAAAGTCAGATACACGCCTGATCACACCGATATGATTGGGAGGAAATGCTGAGGGGATGCAAGGGGAGGATATCAGAGGTGATACAAACTGACCAAAAAGAGATGAAATCACAGCTGAGTCAGATATCATCTCTTTTTATTAAGGCACAAATACTTTACATTTTGATAAATTATTCTGCCTTCCCATCCCCTTCTTCCCAATGTGACTTCCTGTAAAACAGACGTCCCTTACAAATAAACACGTCAAATTTGCATTTTTAAATATGAAATATCTGTTTTCACATGTTGAGCTTAAATTTTACATGTGAAACCATATTTTCACATGCATTACATTTCTCACGTGAGGAGAATAACATATTTTCACCTCAAATCACATCTTTATCAAATAAAATAAAATGTTATTCGTCACATGTAAACAACAGCTGTAGACTAACAGCGAAATGCTTACTTACGGGCCCTTCCCAACAATGCAGAAAGAAAGAAAATAGAGAAATAACAGAAAAGTAATAACACGTAATAATAAATACACAATGAGTAACAATAACTTTGCTATATACACAGTGTACCAGTACCGAGTCGAAGTGCAGGGGTACGAGGTAATTGAGGAAGATACAGTATGTACATATAACTAGGAATAAAGTGACTAGGCAACAGGATAGATAATCAACAGTAGCAGCAGCGTATGTGATGAGTCAAAAAGGGTCAGTGTAGATTGTCTGAGTAGCTATTTGGTTAACAAACTATTTAGCAGTCATATGGCTTGGGGGTAGAAGCTGTTCAGGGTCCTGTTGGTTGCAGACTTGGTGTATTGGTACCGCTAAACAGTCTATAACTTGGGTGGCTGGAGTCTATGACCATTTTTAGGGCCTTCCTCTGACACCGCCTGGTATAGAGGTCCTGGATGGCAGGGAGCTCGGCTCCAGTAATGTACTGGGCTGTACGCACTACCCTCTGTAGCACCTTGCGGTCGGCTGCCAAGCAGTTGGCATACCAAGAGGTGATGCAGCCAGTCAAGATGCTCTCAATGGTGCAGCTGTAGAACTCAGAAGGCCCATGCCAAATCTTTTCAGCTTCCTGAAAAAATAAGGTCTTTATTATCACATACACCAGATAAGTGCAGTGAAATGTGTTGTTTTACAGGGTCAGCCATAGAAGTATGGCACCCTGGAGAAAGTTAGGGTTAAGTGCCTTGCTCAAGGGCACATCAACAGATTTTTCACCTTGTCAGCTCAGGTATTCGAACCAGTGACCTTTCAGTTACTGGTCCAATGCTGTAACCGCTAAGCTGACTGTGTTGGTGTGTGTGGACCATGATAGATCCTTAGTGATGTGGACACCGAGGAACTTGAAGCACTCGACCCACTCCACTACAGCCCTGTTAATGTGAATGGGGGCGTGCTCGGCCCTCCGTTTCCTGAATGGGGGTGTGCTTAGCCCTCCGGCCCTCCGTTTTCAGCTCCTTTGTCTTGCTGACGTTGAGGAAGAGGTTGTTGCCCTGCAACCACACTGCCAGGTCACGTATCTCCTCCCTAAAGGCTGTCTCATTGTCATCTGTGATCAGGCCTACCACCATCGTGTCATCAGCAAACTTAATGATGGTGTTGGAGTCGTGGGTGAACAGGGAGTACACAAGGGGACTAAGCACGCACCCCTGAGGGGCCCCCATGTTGAGGGTCAGCGTGGCAGATGTGTTGTTGGATACTCTCCCCACCAGGGGGCGGCCCGTCAGGTAGTCCAGGATATAGTTGCACATGTGAAAATCACATTTGCCATTTCACATGTAAAACAACTCCACATGTGAAAATCAATCAATCACGTTAACTTTTTTTCACATATGAAAAGTTCTTCACATATGAAACTGCAAATTGTATTTTAACATCTGATTGTAAACTTGCAATTCCACAATACTATAATTTTGATATCATGGATGGTTAGTCCTTGCATCCATATCGTTGTCTATGGATTTGAGAGTGGTTGTATTTCTCCAGCCCCATCCCTCAGCTTTTTACCAAAACTGTGTTAATGTTTCAATTAAGGATTGTCTTTTTAAACACCTTTAATAGAGTAATAGTGGTGCAATCGTCTAGTGATTGAGTTAATTTTGTGCCATTAATATCAAGCAAAACCTCAGAAGTCGAGAACAAAATTCTTAGTATTGCAAACAAACATAATGATATTGAAAGAAACATAAAGATAAACCCAAAAGTATTGATAGCAAGAAAAAAATATTGCAAGTAAATCATTTTTAAATGCCAGAGCAAATTTATGTTGGATGCAAAAAAATATGTTTTTTTTATGAAAAAGCAATTTAATAAAACCCTTTCCTCTTTCCTATCTTTGGTTATGTTACCCTTGCCTTTGCTTTCGCTGCCTTTTGTCCAGGTGCAAGTTCTGGCACGTTCATTCCAGTAACATAGCACCCTGCATCCCACTGCTGGTTTGCCTCTGAAGCTAAGCAGGGTCGTCCCTGGATGGGAGACCAGAAGTAGTTGGAAGTGGTCAAAAATAATCATTTGAAAAATACATGTGTGAAAAAAAATCACATGTGGAGAATTTATTTTTCACATGACGAAAAACACATAAATTAACGTGAAACTTCACACGTGTCCGAAAACCACGTTTTTTTCACACGTTTTTTTGTAAGGGGTGTTAGGATCCTTATCAAGTAAGGAGGGAAATTAACAGTAGATAATTTATCAGTTAAGCACAGAATGTAATGTTTTTCATATAACCTAGAGGCAGCTGGGAAAGATGAGGAAATGAGTGAGTGAGTGAGTAAGTATGGAGTGATACAATGGAAACCTTTGCATGTTTACTCTGTAATCATGCACAGTACACTTTACTCTCTTACTAGCAACAGAGCAGGTCTCCACACGTTCTTGCAACTTCCCCGGGTCCGATGGTTCTGAAATATACACACTACTCAGTAGCCATAAACCATAGCATTGGGATGTATTACTCCTTTATCATAAGGACCAAAGTAAAATACTATCAATATGACTATTTTGTGACATTTGTTTTTTTATGATACAGTACTCTAGTATAAGTGACACAGTCATTCAATGGCTAAACAAGCTCTATCTATATGGTAATGGAGGAATGAGGCAGCTCAGTGGCTGACTGACTGCAGGGGAGGAGCAACGCTGACCAGCTGGTCCCAGGGCACACACTCATCACCTTGGTGACAGGACATAGCAGATGAGGACCTTACGTAATCGCAGGGTTGTTCAGTGTCCTAGTGAGTCCCTATGTTCAGTTAAAATGGTTTTAATAATGCAGGGGACAAGGTCCATCTGTGGAAGTCTTTGTCAGCCCAAGCCAAACCCCTGCCATCTGTCTACTGTGGGTTGTATTGTGAGAGATGCTACTGACCACACAACACGAGGCAAACCACACCAGACAGTCAGTCAGCTGCAATGTTACTTCCCTCTGTGGGCAGACACAGACGAACCTAGGGAAAGGGGAAAAACATAGAGAAAGAGAGAGGGGGGATAGAGAGAGAGAGATAGAGAGGAAGAGATGGAGAGAGAGATAGAGAGAGAGAGAGAGAGAGAGAGAGAGAGAGAGAGAGAGAGAGAGAGAGAGAGAGAGAGAGAGAGAGAGAGAGAGAGAGAGAGAGAGAGTGAGAGTAAGAGCAAGATAGGGAATATCCAGAGGATGGAGAGAGGACGGATAGGGAGACAGGGAAAATTACATGCTAGCTATCGCCTCAGGACAGAAATTCTCAACAGGAGATGGTGGGGAAGGGGGAAGAACATTTGTTATTCTGCTTTCTAAATAAGATAACAGGGGAGGAAGAATGGGAGATTAAAAAATGTCAGCTACCCACTGAAAACATCAATTGTCTTTCTTTATTCAAATGTTATATCATACCAGACACATATCATAAATTACACACAGGTCATGTAGACTAGAGGGGAAGTGTTTGCATTCTATCTAAAATTGGAGATTCTTATCAGCATTTGACTGTTAGATTAACTCCACCTGCCAAGAACTATTCAAACAGCACCCAATCATCAGTACATAGGCTACAGTCTGGGAAACACTACAATATGAGCTTTAAGTGTGTGGAGCCTCTCACTTAAACAGATATTATCTCTCGTTTGAGGCAACCACCTGGATTTCCCCCACATTCTATCACCGTGGGTAGTAGGCGCTAGACAAAAGAGGCGTGGGAGTAGGGATACGGGCGGTGGTTTTAAGAAGTCTGCTGGCACCTCATTGGCAGGCAGCCAGTCTCAATGTTCCCCACCCTGGAATAACAACTACAATACATACATGTGTAGTCATGATTGTGGCTGTGGTGACAATGAGGGCACGTAAATTCAGAGATGCCAAAAATATGTGATACCCAAGTGTAGTGAACTCAGCATTACAGGTCCAAAATACTATTAAATCTTTGTGTTTGCTGTGAATGTGGTACTATATCCTTTAGTGTGGCTTTAGGTGCTATAAAACCATTGACTGGAGTTTGTGGTGAGGCCCCAAATCACCCACATTGCCATAAAACCATTGACTTGTACAATAACAAGAGGAGGTCTCAGAGAAGGGGAGTCCCAGTGTCTTGGTTTGCATCCATCAAATCTTTAATAGGGTAAGACCTAAGACACGTGTGTGTGTGTGTGTGTGTGTGTGTGTGTGTGTGTGTGTGTGTGTGTGTGTGTGTGTGTGTGTGTGTGTGTGTGTGTGTGTGTGTGTGTGTGTGTGTGTGTGTGTGTGTGTGTGTGTGTGTGTGTGTGTGTGCGCGTGTGCGCGACACTAGGCACAATGCATCAGTGTTATTACCTTGGGGCGCCACGGCATTCCAGGGGTGAGGGAGGGAGAAAGGGTGTGAGGAGTGTAACAAAAGTATCTCGGAGCACAAGGCACCTGCTGTATTTGAGCCATAGCTGTGGGTGTGCAAGTGTATGAGGGGAGTCTACCTGATACTGTCTGAGATGATACGGAATGTTTGAAGCTTTGAGCTTCAGGGCACTAACGACTGAATAAAACCTCCTACAAATGACATGATGTTCAAAGAAAGGTCTGAGGAAGTGTAGCTCCCTTTAACACCAAGTCCACATCTTATTTATACTTTTTTATGATGACTTCTCTGCAGAAATGAAAGACAATATTTTCACAAGCGGGTAAAAGCAAAGCACATTTGTGTTTGATATTTGTTTATGAAAGGTTGAAGGTGAAAACCATAATTGCAGGATGTTGGATTCCAGACAGAGGCCGCCAAACCTATAAAGGAATACAGCTGAGCTGATTCATCAGTACCTATTGGTCTCCCAGTGAAAACTACACCAACATGCAATTTTAACATTTAACAAAGACCAATACTGTTTTACAAATCTTTAACAAATGAAAGACCTTCTATAACAGATGATAGGCATTTGTATGTCTGTGTGTGAGTGCTGAGGAACCATTGTGAAGTTGTTACCGCCTCTCTTTTTGACCACCTGACTGGCGCAGTTAATAGCCTACTACCTCACCACACAAACACACTATGTCCTAATGGTGAAAAAGCCTAATCATCAACCATCATAACCACTGTCTGGAGATTGGCAAAGAAATAATGACATTTGTTTCATTTTCCTCTTTGTCTGTCACGTGGAGGTGTGACACATTTCTGCTTCCCTTTTTAACTCCTGGGGTAGGCTGGACAGTTATTGGGGTGTCAGAGTGCATGCAGTGCTGGACGGACGCCAGTTGTGAAACTCAACTGTAGCCCCCTATACCTATATGTATTCTGTATTGTCCTATTCCCGATACCAACCACAAAAACAAGCGGCAGAGAATCAGCAGACACCTTTCATCACCAGTGAAGTGGGACGTATCCTTATCTCGTTGAGGGCAACAGCCATATAATAAAACGGGCAAATACTTCCACTCCACATATCAGACAAGTATACCTTTGTTAGCATGCTTTCTTCACATGCACGCATGCGCACACCCTCTTGTACAGACACACAAACACAGACAGCTGAAGAGAGAAGAGGAGCCAGGTGCTTTGTTTAACCCCCTCTACCTCATTCTCTCTCTCTCCGTCCTGTGAGAAGGTTTTTCATCTGAAAATGTGACTTGCCAAAATGTCAAATGTCAAAGTCAAAAGGTCTACAGGTAATTGTTACCCATGGTTAAACATTAACTTGGAACAATATCACCTTTGGCTAGCCTACTGCTGATAACCTTGGGGAAATAACAGAGCATAACAATAGAAATATGTAGACTCCCCAATGAAGTTCTCTAAGAAAACACACAGAAAGTGTAAGCTAGGAACACGTTATAGCCTAAAATCGATTGTATGGTGAATAGCCTATTTTCTATTCTTCTTGTAGAGAGAAAGCTCACAACACAGTGGCCCCTCCTCTTACCAAACACCCGCAGGCAGTCTAGCGCTCACATCTAGTCCGTGCTGACAGCTATTCCCCTAAGGAGACCTTTTCTATGTGGCTGTACTGTGTAGCACGGGTGCCAGTGTAATGTCGACGGTCTGAAGTGTCTGGAAGTCACGCGTTGCTGAGCTCATTTTCACACGCTGCTGTGGCTGTCTGAGTTTGGGGAAAGAATCCGGGTTTTTTCGCCTTCCACTTCACCCGGTCAGTTTCTGTTTCTGTCAATATATAGCAATTCCTAAGTCCGCGTGAGGAGTTGTGAAGAGCATCGCTTATAGGAGGACCTCTCATCTTTAGACATCGACGAAAAACCATAACCACCACTTTCAGCAGAGGCGCAGACGGGTTCCGACTGTGTAAAGGTAAAAAGAAACGAATGTAAACCCGTTTTTTACTGCACTAATCTGTGATATTCAATTTATTTCCTAATTTCACCATAACATGTGTGTAGCCTACCGGTTAATAAATTCAGACAATGAATGTATTGACAAAGCAGAGGCAGGTGACAAAGCAGAGGCAGGTGTTTCTGTATTTTAGGTTACCTCAGATTTGGCCTTCTTCACATTGTGCTAATTTAGGCTACAACCAGTTACAAACCAGTTCTTACGTTTGTGTTTTTTTTTTTTTTTTTCTGTTGTTGATTGTTATCAAGTCAAGGGAACATATTCCTTTCTTTGTCAGGTTAACCAATACAGTTGGCATACATAACTTGCTCTGAGGTATGTAGCAATTATTCAAAATTGTATCTGTTCTTACTTTTAGTAGGCGTATTACTTATTGCTATTATGAAATGCAGAATACAAGGATGAGGTGCTGCTAGTATTTATACCAAGGCTTGGGTGATGGGTGATGGTTTTGATGCAGTTTAATGTTTGTCCACTTGCTTGCCAGGTTGGCAACATACAACAGTTACTCTATCAGTATAAACCTTTTAACCAGTATATTATAATTGTTGCTATAAACATTGGGACAAAATGCCTTGCAAAGACTGCAAAGTTAAATAACTACTGGCTTCAACTAAATGCACCTTAGGAAAGGGGATATCTAGTCAGTTGCACAACTGGATGCATTCAAGCCAAATGTGCCTCCCGCATTCAACCCAACCCCTCTGAATCAGAGAGGTGTGGGGGGATGCCTTAATCGACATCATAGGCGCCCAGGGAGCAGTTGATGTTGGGGGTTAACAGCAGTGGTGGAAAAAGTACCCAATTGTCATACTTGAGTAAAAGTATAGATACCTTAATAGAAAGTTACTCAAGTGAAAGTCAGCCAGTAAAATACTACTTGAGTAAAAGTCTAAAAGTATTTGGTTTTAAATATACTTAAGTATCAAAAGTTAAAGTTAAAGTATAAATCACTTAAAATTCCTTATATTAAGCAAAGCAGGCGGCACCATTATATTGTTTTTAAAATGTACGGATAGCCAGGGGCACACTCCGACACTCAGAGATTATTTACAAAAGATGCATTGTGCTTAGTGAGTCCACCAGGCCAGAGGCAGTAGGGATGACCACGTGTTCTCTTGATAAGTGCGTGAATTTGACTATCTTCCTGTCCTGCTAAACATTCAATATGTAACGAGTACTTTTGGTTGTCAGGGAAAATTTATGGAGTAAAAAGTACAATATTTTCTTTAAGAATGTAGTGAAGTAAAAGTCAAAGTTGTCAAAAATACTTTAAAGTATTTTGACTTAAGTACTTTACACCACTGGTTAACAGCCTTGTTCAAGGGCAGAATGGCAGATTTTCACCTTGCCGGCTCGGTGATTCGAACCAGTAACCTTTTGGGTACTGGCCCAACTTTCTTACCTCTCTACAGACTATGCCCTGTCTATGGCGGGGGAGGTGGGGAGTTCTACTAAGCTATATGGAATTGTTTTAAGGTCATACCAAGGATCATTTAGCTATTTGAAGTATAAAAAAATATATAAGAAAGATCATGAAAATATATAGATATATTTTACCTGTATTTAACCCCATATTTTTGACACTATACTGTCTCCAAATATACTTCCATTAATGTTTTAAACTGGTACTGGGGACCTTTAGAGTCTTGTGAGGCCTATGGGCATCCTAGAGCAAAACAACTGACATCATATTAGTGTGTAGCACAAACTGTTCTGACGCTACAGACAGAAGTTGGCTGATCGGATGTACCATCGGATGTCTCATGGTCTGACAAACACCGCTCTAGCTCTGTCACCTTTCACCGCAGATGTGGTAGTGCAATATCAGCGGATTCAGTGGATTGAGAAGCATACAATGTAAAAAAAACAGATATCTCTAGCTTAAACTGATAGATTTTTGTTATGCTAATTAGATTTACGCAGGGGAGTGGACATCGACTCTAGTTTTTTTTTCCATGTTTGATTGACAAAAATGGCTTTGAAATGCTTACTGGGCCATGGCTTCCTCACAGAAGGAAGCAATATTAAAGTCATACTAAGTACTGGATGTACTGTATACCCCTAAATTAAATGTAGTAAATGTGAATATTTTTGGCATTTTCATCTTTGTTTTTGCCCTCTTGAAACAGCTGAGTTTCCTAGCTTTGCTTTCATCTCTGATCTGAACCAACTACTCTGCTCACCTGTTCATCTAAAATGCTGAACTCAGCTCTTTGAGGGGACACTGGTCAACATAGCTAAAGCAGATGCTGGACCATCATTTGACCCTTGAACTTTATTCACACTCAGTCTCTGTTTGGCTTAGGGCCTCAACAACAGAGCTTTTTTGGTCAACTCTGATGTCACGGACCAGGTCACATTTCTCCGCAATAGCGGGAGGTTTATGCTCTGTTTCCTCTTCTCAGACAAAAGGGGGTGAAGTAAAGCTTGTTGCATGTCTGTCTGACTCACCCTTTCTTTGACTGCTTTACCACTCAGAGCTATACTACTCTGAAGTGATATGCAGATGCTGTCAGTGACAGACAGGGTGAATCACTGTTGTTGAATACATACTGTAGCTTAAAGAAGAAAAGTTTGAACAAGAGTTCATGGCATAGCGGAAGTTTCAATTAAGGCCAAAATTTCACACATGCAGCATCTTTGAAACGAAAGGGTGAAAAGGGTGGGGGAAGTGTGATAAATTATTACAGTAAATAGTTCAAGTGTGTGTGTTTGTGTGTGCGTGCGTACGAATTTACCCCTGTCTCCTCAGAAGTATCGAAATGGAAACTGGAGTAGCTTAGACAATGATATGACTCATTCTTTACACCAAATTCATGCATTATGTGGCTAGCTACTGTACAACATGCTTTGGCCTTGAGCATTTATAACTGTCTGAACCGTGTCAACACACACACACACACACAAAGTTGAGAAGTGAAAAGGGACATTCTTTCACTGCATTGAGTCCCTCGGCTTGAACAATGGAGGGGGTGGGGCAGAGACTGGGTGGAGGTCAGGTTCGCCCTTCTCAAACAGAAGAGAACTGAGAACCCTGTGTGCACTTGTTGATTATGTGAAGTCTGATTATGTGGTGGGGGAGACTGTGCATTTCTTATAAGTATGGTTAAAGTATAGTCCACTGTATAATCCATAAAGACCATGCTGTTGACGATTGTCTGATATTTGACTTTGTCTTCATATACTTTCAAAAATGTGCTGTATTGCATTTACTCATAGACAAATAATCAAGGCCTCTCTTATTGTGCTCACTTTGTGCATAATAATAACACTACTGCTACACTGTTTTTGTACTTCATCTTGTTGGCAAATGATCTGATGCCCACTTTAGCAGTAATGTGACAGATAGGAAATGTGAGCAATACTGCTTGTTGTGAATAGGTCATGCAAGGGCAATAAAAATAATCTCAAAGTTTAGACCTGCCTGGTGGGTTGATGCGTACATCTTACTGGTATGTTCAGCAGAGTCTGTTTCACTTAGACTGGCAGTGGTATTCAAAGTCGGGGTCAAACTGCAGTGGGGTCGCCAAATTATTATTATTTTGTATTTATTTTTTAGGAACCAAAAATTAAGAGTACAGATTATTGTATAGGACAATATAAAAATGTTTTTGAGAAAGATAATTTGAAAAATAAAATGTTATTGAGTAAATTTATTTATTTGTTTCTTTTCATTTTGATAAGAGATGAAAATGTAAGGAATTGAAG
Organism: Coregonus lavaretus; assembly: GCF_964263955.1. Lineage (NCBI taxonomy): Eukaryota > Metazoa > Chordata > Actinopteri > Salmoniformes > Salmonidae > Coregonus > Coregonus lavaretus. Next base: position 6,889,277 of record NC_140024.1, on the reverse strand, counting down.
GTTATTTGTTGATGTAAAAAAAGTTATGTAACTATTTTAAGGTTCTGTAATTACACTGTGTGCACAATTATTAGGCAAGTTGTATGTTTGAGGATTAATTTTATTATTGAACAACTACAGTGCTCTCGGTCAATCCAAAATGTTAATAAACCTCAAACCTGAACTATTAGTGTGCAGAATTATTATGCAACTAAATGAAAAACGAAATGTGCCCCATCTCACTTGTTTATTTTCATCTGTTAAATTGAGAATAATAAACAAACAACTCAACATTTACAAATAAACATTTCTGACGTTTCCAAAAAAAATCTGTGACCATTATAGCCACCCTTCTTTTCAATAACAGTCATAAGCCTTCCATCCATGGAGTCTGTCAGTTTCTTGATCTGTTGATGATCAACTGTTTGTCCAGCAGCAACCACAGCCTCCCAGACACTGGTCAGAGAGGCGTACTGTTTTCCTTCACCGTAAATCGACCGTTTAAGAAGGGACCACAAGTTCTCAATAGGGTTTAGGTCAGGTGAGGAAGGGGGCCATGTCATTATTCTTTCATCTTTAAGGCCTTTACTGGCTAGCCACGCAGTGGAGTGGGGTGGGGTCGCGAGAAGTTCTTATGAAAAAAAATGGGGACCCCAGAAATTCTGGGGGAAAATATGGGGTCCCCGCTGAAAAAGTTTGAATACCACTGAGTTAGAGCATGTTACTGCAGTCCCCCTCATGCCCCAGTGAAAGAAGACAAACTGCTGCTGCTGCCAAAACGAGAGACTGTACAACAAAACCGTAGTATAGCTTATCAGTAGTTTGATCTGTTTGCCAAGGGGGCCACGCTCAGAGAGGAAGAAAGAGTGGTTGGAAATGGAGAAGCTTAGTATTGCAGATGTGTGTGACCAGACCCAATTGTGTTAGATTATGTGTGAGATATGTTCTGAGCAAAGTACAAATATTGTGTAGGGAAGCAGGATCGGTAAAGACTTATAAACCCCACTCAGAGGAGAAAAGGGTGTGGAAATTGAGAAGTTCCTCAACACGTGAAACTACGGGGAAGTCACACCTTATTAAAAATACACTTTTGATGCTACTCTCACAACACAAAGAGGAAACACAGAGACCACAATCTAGACATATAGAAAATGACATTCATTGTTCGGTTTGTGACATCTCTCATATGATATCATCATATGATGATGTTTTTACAGTAGGCCTATTCTGGGATCAATTGATGTCTCACTTGTGTTGGTGCTCACACTCATTACATAAGAAAAAAATGTTTGCCTTCACTCGTAGGAAACCTTTCTGTGTTAACATTTAGCTCAGTGCTTGTTTGTGTGTAGCATTTGCAGGTGACAGGTTTCTGATGTATGTTGTACGTAATCTGTCTACTCCACAAACCCCACTTGACTGTGGTTCAACGGCTGAGTGCAGTTTTTGTTTGACTTCTGTTATGGAGACGTGCAGTTTTCCCACAGAAACCAAAGCATGTAGCCAATAGCTTAATCATGGGTTGCACTTCCATCATTCGGTTGCGTAGGGCCATAAACGTTCTAAAGCTACTGTCCACCATATTGGTGCCCAAAAGTTGACTGATGCCCAGTCATTCTGAAAGGGGACTAATGACTGTTTTGTCTAAATTAAGATTGCATTGCTAAAGTAGGCAAATAATGTGTAGGAAACAACTTTGCCATCATTATCATGTCGTCAAATTTACTTTAGAGAGATGGCAATGTTGCCATTAGCTAGCAAAGTTTGTCAAAAATAGCTAGCATTGTTAACGTTAGCTAGCTAAAATCCTGTCCTATCCCCTCAATCTTAGGGCCTGTTTACACTACACTACTTTGACGACACAAACTAGTCCCAGGAAATATACTTTTGTATATTTAGACAGATCTCTAGACAGATCTAGATTCAAATCTTTCTTCAAGAGATGTCTCCAACACGTCCTCCTGAGATAGTATGGGAGATATCTACACCACATACGCCCCTCTGAGTCCTACAGCATAAAGATAATGTCCCTGCAAGAATGACCTTAATACCAGTAGAAAGCATTTTTGCTCTGTTAGCCAAATTGTAAATTAAAGGCTTTAAAAATATCCACAAAAATATTTGTGAATAATATCATTGCATTAATCAAGTGTGCAACACTATGCACAATATGGTTTAGATGAGAAGCTCCTGTATATTTTGAATTGGTATCCTTATTTTGTTTGTCTATATACTATGGTATTTACGGTATTTGTTAATAGCTGCACTCACACAGGAAGCAGTAATGTGGCTTTGGCCACACCACATCTGAGGCTAGTGTGAACAGAAAAGTTGTCAATCTGATGTTGAAGAGAGATAGATCTCACTAAACATATTTTACTAATATAGCGAAATCCACCCTTAGCTAGCTTCCATGTAGCGGTGTAGCTAACTACTGGAACTACACACTGTTTTTGCAAAAATAAAATAATATGTGGGTGAAGTAGGCAAGAATTTCCTTTCTTTCTCGGCATCGGACCTGCATAATTCTTACTTGAAACATAGTTTTTGTGTTTATTAGGCTAAATTAAACATTCTGTTACATTTGACACATATCTGTACAATTACTTCCAGGGGCGATTCTCTCATTATTTACCCTGTCTTCTCTAAACAACACATCTCCTAGACACCATTCCTGTTCTTAGATACACTTATTCTTCATTCAAAAGAGTTCTTCAGCTGTCCCCATAGGATAACCCTTTTTGGTTCCAGGTAGAACCCTTTTGGGTTCCATGTAGAAACTATTCTACATGGAACCCAGCATGTAGAAACTGTTCTACATGGAACCCAGAAGGGTTCTACCTGCAACCAAAAAGGGTTCTTCAAAGGGTTCTCCTATGGGGACAGCCGAATAACCATTTTGGAACCCTTTTTTGTAAGAGTGTAGCTTGGTAAACTATATTTTGAGAGTAGCTTCCATAACACTTTAACTTGTACACATGTAGGGGTCACTTGTCTGCTACTACAGCTCAGTTGGAATTGAAAAAAATAGTGTGGCGTGTCTGTGGTAAGACACGTAAAGTAGATCACCATGGCAGCAGCCACAGGGGTTTTACACATCTTCTGCAGAATAGCTAATGCAATATAAAAGGGAATTAGTGTGAATACAGTGAATTAGCATTGCATTCATTGGTAAGTCTGCATCTATGAGACCTCAGAACACACACTTGTCATTGAAGACTCAGTGAATACAAGACACCGTGAATGGTGTCTGTGTGACTGTTGGAAGGAAAAGAGTGTTCTCATTGATAAGAACTCAAGAAAGGACACTGAATGTATTTTTAGGACTGAGCAAATGTTTTTATGATAAGGAAATTGTTAATGATAAAAAAAATGAAGAATAAGTGTATCTAAGAACAGGAATGGTGTCTAGGAGATGTGTTGTTTAGAGAAGACAGGGTAAATAATGAGAGAATCGCCCCTGGAAGGAATTGTACAGATATGTGTTTGACAGAGTGACTGCAATCGCCCTGGGACAGATATATCCTGCTTTTCACAGAGAGAAGAAGTGTCTGGAACACTCATTAAAGTTGAGCAGTATTCATGTTTTACAACTGTGTTGTTCTTCTTGCCGTTTTATAGAGGTCAAAGGTGAAACCATACAGTAACAATGGGGCCCAACCAGGGGTTTGGAGGGACCCTGTGGATGATCTTTCTCATTGCCCTCTTTGCATCAGGTAAATTAACATTTTATTTGCAATGGTCTACAAATAAAGCAAAATACTGTATGAGCGGGATTGATGCTGCAGTGCATAGACTGTTTCTTTAAAATTCAAAAAGTTAAACATAAATCATTCTCAAAAACTATTGTCCAAACAGGATCAGGGGAAAACGACAGGGACTTCAAAATGTGTGGAACATGGCGCCATGGCAACGGGCTCTTAACTCTGGCTCACGATTTGAAAAGGGGCTGTGGCACCATCACCATCTCAGCCAATGAGAGCTTCCTGTCCATCCGAGGTGAGATAACGGCCCAATGTGAGACCTCTTCTGTCATCAAGCTGGATCCGAGCCCAGAGGCAAGAGAGAGCCCCTTCTGTGTGTACTGGGAGCCCCTTCTGGACCAGCTCTGGGTAGAGGTGAATGGACAGAACCACACTCTGTGCTGGCCGTCTGGTCTACAGGATAACTGCTGCACTGACCTGTCCCAAGGCGGAAACAAAGGGACTGCGATATACGGGATACTCAACGCGACACAACGGGATGATATCATAAGTTACCAAACACACCCAGCCTATGAGTTTTTTGGCGGAATTGTCAACTGCAGTAAGCAACACTTTGGGTTATCTTGTCAGTTATATTGTCTGATGAGGAAATCAACTTTAATAAGTTATTGTTAATCTAAGTACATTTTGGGTGTGTTATACAATCTTGAAAATATAAATACTAGACTGCTTCTGCTCCTTTCAGAAAACAAGTTTTGTGATGAGGCGAGTCATGGATCTGGTGATAAGGTGAACATGTACGTTTTACCTCTTTATTTTGAATTACATCCCTCCATGTCATCTCTTGAACTCCTTTATCCTCTATGGCTATGCCTATTGAGTTGACTAACCAGCATGACAAAATGTTGTTGTAAACATGCTCGGGCAGTAGTGAAGTATGATGTCATCCATTATGAGTGAGCCGCAGAGCTTAGGCCACAAACAGAACATTTAGCTCAGTGTGATTTAACAAAACATCCATCTATTGCACACCAGTTTCTATATCACTATCACATGCCCAAAGGTAATGTCTATACTGTATGTAATACATAGAAACTACCTGTATGAGATAAAGTGGGTTGTAAATACTGTGTCTGTATTGGTCTGTAGGATAGAGGAGACAGTGATGAGGTCCAAGGTGCTGGGGAACATTGTGCTGCCCTGTGCCCTGAGCTCTGTGGTGGAGATGAAGGAAGGCTTTCAGGGCTACAACATCATTCTGCCTGTAAGACCACACACGCGCACATACACACATAATGTTATATGATTATACATTTAGTCATTTAGCAGACGCTCTTATCCAGAGCGACTTACAGGAACAATTAGGGTTAAGTGCCTTGCTCAAGGGCACATCAAAATATTTTTCACCTAGTTGGCTCGGGGATTAGAACCAGCGACCTTTCGGTTACTGGCACAACGCTCTTACCCACTAAGCTACCTGCCGCCCCATTATTATAACTAACTTGTGTGTTGGTGTTGTGCAGGTGCCTCGAGGAGTTCCTCCTCAAATGATTCCATCAGTTCACCTGCCTTCTTGTCTGAAACCTCCAGAAAAGCAAAAGGTCAAGGTTGTCTGCACGTACTTCAAATACAGTACCTTATTCCAGGTAAGAGCCAATGGGTTTTCCACTTGGCTGCTACCCTAGTCAATGTAAACTGTACATTACAGTTTACACTAAAGCACCAAAACATTTGTAATCCAAGACTGGATTTAATCTGTGTCCATAGATTATGAAATGTAGTTGTGATTCTGGTTGTTGTGTGTTCACAGGGGAGTTCTAAGGCGGACCCGAATGACATCAGGATTCTAGAAGATGTGGTGGGAATCACTGTGGAGAATGAGATCATCACAAACCTTCCAGAGCCAATCAGGATTGGTTTCCATCATTCTGTCATACCAGTAAGTGTGTGTGTGTGTCTTAGTTTTAGACTTGAAGCACGCCGTTTTCTTCCCTTGATGTATTTTAATGTCTCAAACTCTCCGAGCACAAACCACTTCAAAAGCCCAAAAGAAAACAATGTGAAAGATTTGTAGAAAAATATATGTCTGCTTCATCTCAGAATTAGTCACTCTAGCAATTGTACTGTAGCAAGTAGCTTTTTATTCAATACTGTACATCACAGGGGTGTTGGCACAGAGGACAGTAGACATGGATCCTTTAACAGTTATACAGTTAGAGTAAAGCTAACTTTATGTTGGATGGTTGTAGTGTTTAGTGTTTCTGGACTTTATCTCAGCATGGTCTTACTGTTATCACTTTTAGAGATTTTGATTGATACAGTTGCATCAGTTAAATTGAAACTGTTGTATTCAGGTTATTGCACACTTGATCCTTTCTGTTCTGACTCAGTGTGTGAGTCAGTCAACAGTAACACTTGTAAAATATGATTGAAGCTAATCTTGCATGCCAGACAGATATACAGTATTCGGGATGTGTTGTTCAGTATCCAGGTCACCATCTAGTAGTGAATTAAATAAGTCCCTACTTGCCTCTCACATCCCTTTTGTAACTTTTCTTTTTCAGACAACTCACTCAAGAACATGTGTTTCGTGGGACACAAAGAAAGGTTTGTAAAGAAGCATGTTTAAACTTGGTTGCAATAATAGCGTACTTATTTGTATTAATATTATTTGTATTGAATATAGAGGATGTTTATTAAGGATTATAACCTGGGTCGCTGATTGGCTGAAAGCTTATAAATTATAGTTTGAATCCTGGATGCTGATTGGCTGAAAGCTGTGGTATATCAGACAATATACCACAGGTATGACACAAAATTACTTGTTTACTGTTCTAATTATGTTGGTAACCAGTTTATAATAGCAATAAGGCACATCGGGGGTTTGTTGTATTTGGCCAATATACCACGGCTAATGGTTGTATCCAGGCACTTCGCATTGCGTCGTGCCTAAGAACAGCCCTTAGCTGTTAATATGGCCATATACCACACCCCCTTGGGCCTTAATGCTTAATTATGCAGTGTTAGCATTTCCAGGCCTTGCTAAGGTCATCGGTATTGGTTTAATTGTTGCAGATCCAGCAGAGGTCACATGGAAAAAGGAAGGTTGTGAGACCATACAGAAAGGTGCAGAGGACACAGAGTGCCGCTGTAATCATCTCACATACTTCGCCATCCTAGTGGTGAGCGATAACCTCTATCTAGAATATTTTCATGGGCAATCATTTGAATAAATCAATAACAACTAATCTCAAGTAGATTGGTAATAGTAGGCCTAAACTTGGTTTTGTCTTCTATTCACCTCAGCAATTGGAACCACGACCAGTGCGCCATCTGGAGGCTCTAACTGCCATTACATCAATTGGCTGCGCTGCCTCTACTTTGAGCTGTGTTGTCCTCGTCGTCTTCCTTAACAAACAGAGGTACTTCTCCTTACATGCAATAGTCTGTCTCCCTGCAGCCTGTCCTACCCGTAATATCTCCTACCAGGCCTCAACATGTGACAATACTTCCTAATCATGTTGTGTAAATATCTCAGAGTTCATGGGAAATTCCTAAATGTCTTTCAAAAACAAGATATGAGTGATATGTTTCGTAACAATTACCCACTCTCTCTTTGTCTATCTATTTCTCTCCCTCCAACCCTCCCTCCCTCCCTCTCATTCACTTTCTATCCTCTTCTTGCACTGTGGCAGGAGAGCAAAGGACCCGTCCACTGCGGTCCATCGGGGTCTGGCCATGGCACTGTTCCTTCTTAGCCTCCTCTTCTTCCTGACAGGGACTGTGGCCAACGTGGGAGGGAACAAGGCATGCTGGGTTTTTGGGGCGGCTCTCCACTATGCTCTGCTCAGTTCCTTCTCCTGGATGTTTATTGAAGTGTTACACACCTTTTGGTTGGTCTACATGGTGTTCAGCCCCTCCCCCAATCATTACGTCTGGCACCTGGTTGGCTTTGGTGAGTGGAAACATACACAAATAATTGGTTTATATTCCATTGCCTATTGTTGGTAGATGAATACAATTGACTTGAATACACCTTTAAGCCATTGACTGTTACTATAATTGTGATCCTCTGTCCAGGTCTCCCAGCTGTTCCTGTCATTGTACTGCTTGCCATTGGAAAAGTATATGGTGTGATAGAGGTTCTGTCCAGTGATGATGTCAGCAACCCCTACTTGATGTAAGTGCACTTTGGATCTACTGCACCTGTAAGATGAACAGTAGATAAAGTTTTGACATTTGACTGAGGTGATGAGTAAGTTAGCCCAGTGATTCATGCTTTTTCACCATGGTCTTCTAGGTGCTGGATGGATGTTTCTCCAGGCTCTGTTGGCCTACTAGCCCATTACTTCATCAACCTGACCTTCCTGGCTGTAGTGGTCCTCTCTGGTCTGATCATGCTATTCCTGGTCCTGAGAAAGATCCAGAGCCGAGACGAGTGGAGGAAGAACAAGGTGGCGTTCCTCAGTATCTGGGGTCTCAGCTGCCTGTTCGGGACCACATGGAGCCTGGGATTCCTGGACTTTGGACAGCTCTCTGAGTTCATCCCCATCCTCTTCTGCATCCTCAACTCCCTACAGGGTAGGTCCACCTCTGTTGAGTCTATCAAAAGGTTAATATGGTCACATGACCAGAGGAGGCTGTCAGAGCCAACCGTCCATTGTGTTGCTTCGAAACAATGCCCTGTAAAAGTGTTCTGTTTCAACAGCGTATCAGGAGAAAACCTCCCTGCAACCAGTTTCCGTTTGTATTCACTAGCTAGTAGCTACATGCTTAAATTAGAAGCTGGTGTATAGCTCTGTCTGCTAGAAGTTCACAAAAAAGCTGCACTTTATTGCTGGTGTGACCTTTTTAAAATACCTATATGGATTTGTTTCCATGTAATTTGCTTCACTACTGTTGGAATAAGTGACATTCAACAAGCATTTAGCTGTTACAGATATCTTAGAATGATGTTGATTATAGGCTGTTTTGAATTCAGAATCTAATTCTGGAGCATAGATTCTAGCTTCTGTAATGTATTATTGGTCCATCACAGAATAATCTGAAACATTGTGTGGTCTGTCCCATAGGTTTCTTCCTGATGCTCCGATTCTATATTCTTGAGCGGATGCGGAAACAGTCTAGTTTGAATGGTAGCAGTAGTACAGCATCATCCACCAGGCAACACATGCTGCAGGAGAAGAGCTGAGCTGGGGTACCCCTCTTTTTGTAGGGTAAAGGAGGAGCAATGTACCAAACTCTGTCACTCAGAACATTCCAACTCTGGGGTTGAGATTCAGAATATTGCAATGTACAAGCCATTTCCATACACATATCTGAGTGACTGTAAAGAACGACTGTCAAAATTAAAGCTAAAGTCTGCATAAGGTGAAACAGCGCCACTGGTCGTCCGCATTTGTTATTCTTTTTGTTTTTGAAACGGGGCAGAGATGCATCCTGCATCTTGATAAAAAAATATAATAGTACTCTGCTGATCTATCTCATGTGCAATGAAAAAAATGGGTGTTCGTTGTTTGAAGTAACGTCTTTGTTGTTGTAATATTGCAAACGGATGTGGCAGTTTCACCACTACGGATCTCAGCTTTAAGCCCCAGGGCGACCCTTGATAAGCTTGTTTTATTCTGTGTAAGCTTATTATTTCATAGATATCAGTCATTTCAAACTTTTGAAGTAGCACTTTAGTTTCTTAGCCTTGTCGTTTACCCATTAATCATGTAGAATCCCATATGTAAGAAACTTTCATACATAGTTTTCCAGAGAATGGCAGCCCATACATCAGTAATATGAACGTTAGAAGAAGTTAGAAGAAACTGAAATGTGCTGTATGGGAGACATTTCAATTAAGATTGTGGATATTGGTAGGTGATTTGTAATTTACAATGTCTCTAAAACTATGTATGACTAACTGTTTCAGTGAGTTTTCCATCTACTTCACTCAGAAAAGGACTCATAGAAGTAGCATGTCTGCTGTCTTTCAGATGATGGCCTATGACATTTGGTTGAAGTTGGCAACTTGCTCTATTCTGTGTCAGACACACTGTATATTCAGATCATAGTTACTGGACTATGTTTTGCACTTTATTTTTTCACTTGTACAGAGATGTATTTTTAGAAAACATGACTGGTTGTGTCACTGCCATTATTGTGTGTATATATTTTGTAACTTTTGAAAACGTATTGTAATATTGTATTTGTATATTTGTGTGGATGTAAATGTATGTTGCTTCAATAAAAGTTTACTGTATAAGAAAAGAACACAAGGACCTTAGTTTGAATGTATAACTACAAAAATATGTAATAATTGATATCTCTACAATTCATAAGTGAAATACCTGCATTGTATACAACTACAATGAGTGTACAAAACATGAGGAACACCTGCTCTTTCCATGACATAGACTGACCAGTTGAATCCAGGTGAAAGCTATGATCCCTTATTGATGTCACCTGTTAAATCCACTTCAATCAGTGTAGATGAAGGGGAGGAGACAGGTTAAAGAAGGATTTTTAAGCCTTGAGAAATGGATTGTGAATGGGCAAGGCAAAATATTTAAGTGCCTTTGAATGGGGTATGGTAGTAGGTGCCAGACGCACTGGTTTGAGTGTGTCAAGTACTGCAACGCTGCTGGGTTTTTCGTGCTCAACAGTTTCCTGTGTGTATCAATAATGGTCCACCACCCAAAGAACATCCAGCCAACTTGACACAACTGTGGGAAACATTGGAGTCAACATGGGCCAGCATCCCTGTGGAACAATTTTTTTTCACCTTGTAGTCCATGCCCTGACAAATTGAGGCTGTTCTGAGGGCAAAAGTGGGTGCAACTCAATATTACGATGATGTTCCTAATATTTGGTGCACTCAGTGTATGTTGACGCTGTAGCTCTGGTTTACAGTAAATTGCAGAGGTTCCAAGGAAAACACTGAGTGTATCATGATTGCTCAGTTGCAGAATGATTACAGTGACAGTGTGGAAACTTGCACAACAGGGTTTTTACGTGGCCACACACTGGGTTACTTTCAGAGTGACAGGGAGCAGGGTAAATGCACTGTAAAAACACATGATGGACAAGGGTGGAGGAGAATGAGGAAGTAAGCCATCAAACTGATACTTATGTCTCTTTTAGCCTGTCAATGAGATGTCCATTCTTAAGTAGAGGATTTACTATATTTAGCCTACATTATAATTTACTGTTACCAGACTTAGATACAGCAAACTAATTGTGTCCACACCATCTCCCTGTGTTTTTAATACACAAAGCCAGGTGTGAGTAAAACATAGTGTTTAACAAGACACAGTCCTCTTTTCATACCCACAAACATTTCAACCTACCCATTGTGGACTCATCCATTGTAGCCTATTGTTAAAAAGGTAACACCCTAACCACATCTTAAAGTAAACGGAATCAGCACTAAAGATAGACACATAGGCCATGCTGTTCTCTATTTCTGTTTCACACCTCCATCACCTGTCTACCTCATCAGTCCCAACAAATATCACTTCCTCTGTGTCTGAGTCATCAAAGCCAGTCATAAACTCATCACATGGAGAAAATGATGATCCAAGTCAGATAGATTCAAATCAAAGATGTGTATGATGAGCCCAGAGATGACCACTTCCATGAGCATTGTGACTATTGCGCACCATTTCCCCTTATAAACTCTCTCACGTTGCTAAAGACAGTCGGACACCGACTTATAAAACATTGTAAAAGTGAATGTCTACGCATTTAATGGCTGAAACATATTAATGGCTCAGCCATATCCACTCCCAGGTAGCTCATTACAGTAATGTCGATATTTTCTCTACCTTTGAGTATTTTAGTTATTAAGGCTAATATGGCTGTATCACTTCCCTGTTCTCCAGACCAGAGCTGTGTTCGAATACATAAATTAACATACTGTACACTACATACTTAATATATACTACATACTCCATTTACGTCACAAATAGTATGGTTAGTGGGGTTAGTATGAGTATTCGAACTCAGCTCAGGAGATTGGCTAGGGGGTGGCGCGCGTGCCACCTTAGGAGCGCGAGTTTGAGAACGAGCGAAATAGCAATGGCGTCTTTTTGTAGGCACTAACTCCGCCATGGTTCGTTGGACAAAGCCTATGTGGAAATATATGGCGTTTTTGTAGGGTTTTGTGATAAACGCCGAAAATAAGGTATGAGGTTTAGGAGATGATCAATGTACTGCATTGATCCGCTCCAACCACCCCCGAAGTGCCTTTCATTGTTGACCAATCACAGTAGAAAACGTCGCCTGCGTGGTGAAACGTCACAGTTAACTTTCCCACTCTAGCTAGCTGGCTAATGCAAGGTCCGGCATCCATTCTGCGGAATGAAATTCTAACACTGGTTTGCCCTTTTCTTCCATGAACTGTTCAATTTCTTCTCGTAAATCAAAGAAATGCCTCAGCACAGCACCTCGGCTTAACCATCTTACCTCAGTGTGGTATGGCAGGCCATAGATGTGGTCTTTCTCTCTGAGAAGGCTGTCAAACTGATGGTGATTCAGGCTTCTGGATCGGATGAAATTAACAGTTTGGATGACCTTCATGACGTTATCCATCTTTAATGACTTGCAACACAAAGCCTCCTGGTGCAAAATACAGTGAAAAGTCAAAAAAATCACGTCCTCCATTTGCAGATTGCACTTTCTCTCTGAACTTTGTCACAACGCCTGCTTTTTTCCCGATCATTGAGGGCGCACATTCTGTAGCCAGGCTGACAGCGCGGGACCAGTCCACTCCGACCCTGTCCAGCGCGCCGACGAGTGCGGTAAAAATATCAGCTGCTGTCGTTGTATCTGTCATCGGCACCAACTCCACGAACTCCTCGTGACGGTCAATGTGTCATCAACTCCGCGGATGAAAAAATGGCCAGTTGTGCAACATCTGTAATGTCCGTGCTTTCATCAATTGCAACCGAAAACGCAATAAATGACTTTACTTTTTGCTTCAACTGGCTGTCCAAATCCACTGAAAGATCGGAAATCCTGTCTGCAACTGTGTTTCTTGTCAGGCTGATATTTGCAAAAGCCTGCCGCTTTTCAGGGCACACAATCTCCGCTGCCTTCATCATGCATGTTTTTACAAATTGACCCTCACTAAATGGTTTTGAAGCCACTGCGATTTCATTAGCAATGAGGTAGCTAGCTTTCACTGCAGCGTCACTGATGTCTCGGCTGTGAGTAAACACAGACTGCTGTTTCTTCAGACCCGCCAACAGTTCATTCACCTTCTCTCATCTCCACTGTCCTTGAAAGTTGTCACATTTGTCGGCATGAAGACTCACATAGTGGCGACGAAGGTTATATTCTTTCAGCACTGCAACATGCTCTGAACACACCAAACATACAGCTTTCCCATTCAATTCCGTGATTAAATAGGATGACCATTTTTCTTGGAACACTCTGCACTCTGCGTCCACTTTTCTCTTTTTTGACAGAGACATATTGGGGGAATGAGGGTGCCAAAGCACATAATGTTAAAAGTAGAAGCCGTAATAAATATCGCGGGCAAAACAAAGTAGCTCATTGGCTGCACGTGCTTGACCTACTTGCTCTGCCCCGGTATAAACAGTTTGCTTGCTTAACACAATTGCTATTGCGCCATTCAGTGGACGCAATTGGAACAGCAGTTTATTTTATTGAAAAATTGCAGCGCATTTTTATACTTGACAATTATTAATGAATTTTTTATATATTTTTTTATCATCTCGCGGGCCGGATTAAACCCGTTTGCGGGCCTGATCCGGCCCGCGGGCCGTACGTTTGACACCCCTGCACTAGCCGCTTTGACAAGTGGTGTACTCCGCAGGCTACTCTGCGACATTACGCTGTCTGGCTAAAAAGCGCTTGTTGGGCACAGCGACTGGGGAGTTAACTTTTTTGGCAATGTGATATCCCATTCATACCCAGACGAAAAGGCACCAACTTTACCATGCCCCCAACTTAATATTGCCTTTTCTTCATATCTGAAAGGTATTGCCGGTAACAAAGCCTGTACTTTTATTTCCAAGCGAGGAAGTCATGATTGCGGTATTAGGCTATGTTTAAAAGTCCCGCCAACGCCTCAGTATCGTCGCCTTTCATTTACCGGCTTTGTCACACATTAAATCATGAACATTCTATTGTTGTCTGACATCAAACTTTTCCCTGTCAATCACAAAGCTTAACAGAAAATGCTTTAATGCATTTATTCTCTCCATTTAAATATATTCTAACTTAAACTACAAATCTGTCTTCAGCCAAAATAACTAGTGGGGAGTTTGAAAGGAAAGAAAGCAGGCGATGGTGTGATAACATTGACTGGTGATGATCAATGTACTACAGTAGCCTATCAGGCCTAATAATTATCCAAGGAATTATGGGTTAATATGAATGAGCATCTTCAGCTACACATTTTCAGATGAGCACGTGCACAATTCATTCAGGTCACCCAGGTCAGATTTCTTTACACAATTGGAAAGAGCAGATTCTAAGTTACAGGGACCTACAAACTCAACAAAAAAAAATCAGGGTATGGGCTCTGACAGCAGTTCTGTTCCTGTGACACTCAAGTTGTTTTATTCTGTTACATTCCATTATTTTCTTACTGTAAAATATATGTGTGTTGACTGTGATCAGTGCAGGGGCATGTCTTGTCTGTTTAATGAACAAAATACTAACTATTGATTTCATTTGCATGGCACAGCCATGCAGCCTATAGGCTGCACAGACCAGTAACATCATTAAACTCAAAATATGCTATTCTATTTTTTTTAGTCTTATAATATTTCTTAGAACCTGCCTAAATGAATAAATAATGGATTCTTTGTGATGGTGTACAGTATATTCAATGGATTTATTAAAATAGACTCCCACCCACATCAGCACATACTCCCACTGGTAACCAACAGGTGTCGGCATGCGAACAGGATGTGTAAAAGGCTTATGCTGGCAAGAATGTGGTAAAAATGGAACTGTTTGAAAGGTGCTCATATAAACATTGGCCTATACCAATCTCTCCTTTGACCTTGAAACAGTGTCCCATCAGCTTTTCATTTAGGGGCAATTCCATGGTAACGGAATTACGCTGAGACTCCATTTTGTCACTTACAAATGTATGCCAAACACATTTTTTATTTAAAATGTTAACAAACCATACAACTCTATGCACAATGGCTACTTTGAACAATTTACACAGTAAAACAAACAAACAAAAAACATTTACTGGAAAAACTGTGCAAATGCAAAGTTTGGTAACATAATTAGTTTTATTCTGTTACCAAACTTGGTATCTGCACAGTTCTCCTGTAAATGTGTTTTTGTAAAATGTTCAGTGGAAATTGTTAAAAGTAGTCCTTGTGCATAGAGTTCTATGGTTTGTTAAACTCTGAAATCAATGGTTTTTGTTGGTATACATTTTAAAGTGAATGAATCTCAGCATAATTCCGTTACCATGGAATAATTGCCTTTAGGCTACTTTGTTCCCACAACTACTTAATTCCTGACTGACAAAAGTGAAAGTGAAAGGGTGTAAAGGGATTTCCCATGCCTCCTGTAGAGGGCTGTTAGGTGACAGAGTTGGGAAATTCCAAGTTGACTTCACACATTCTCAGACTGAAGGAGTTGTTCAGGCACACCCGTCGCTATGGGCGGGCCATAGGGGGCCGGGCCCCCCCCCCCCCACTTGAGGGAATTTATTATTAAATATAGGTACTGTAGGCTAATAATAATTGTGCCGTGCCCTCCCATGCATTGCATATGCCCCCCTTAAGACTGAGGTCTGGCGAGGGGTCTGTGTTCAGGTGTCAGTACCCACTAGGCACAGAGGTCAGTTTAACATTTGGTTGAATTCATCGTGAAATCATTGGACTTGTCATTGGACTTCGGTTAAATGTCATTGGACTTCGGTTAAAAGTTGGGAGAAAAAAGACAAAATGCCCTTATATTGATGACATTTTGCAAATCCAATTAGTTTTCCACATTGATTCACTCTCTCTCTCTCTCACTCTCTCTCTCTCACTCTCTCTCTCTCACACTCTCTCTCTCTCTCTCTCACTCTCTCTCTCTCTCTCTCTCTCTCTCTCTCTCTCTCTCTCTCTCTCTCAAATGGAAGTGATGCCACCGCCTTTATCTGTTTTTACACCATTGACAGTAAAAAAATGACTTCATCCCTCATTTTATAGCCTACTGTAGCTAGCCAGGGGATTTCCCTGAACAAAGCAACCAATCGTGTAGATGTAAACACACTGTCATCATAGCACGCCCAACTCGCTGCTTGCTGTTCAATTTGTCAGTGCAGTGAAAGACAAATAGATTAATTCATGGCAGAGCAACAACCACAATAAAACTAAGTTCTATTATTATTGAGTCGACTGGTTTCTGTTCCTATCAGATGGCGGTGGAAACTGTTCGTGAAGAGGACGTGCTAAATGTGATCTTGTGCCGAACTAGCACAGGCGGGTGTCTTCGGGGTACTTACCGGAGAACAGAGCTACAAGTGTCAATCAAGCTCCTGTCGTCTCGCACTGCAGGTCGAAGGTAAAGTTGGCAAATCTCAAGCTCAAATTCTATGACAAAATCTATCTCTCTCTCAATTCAATTCAAGTCAAAGGGCTTTATTGGCATGGGAAACATGTTTAGATTGACAAAGCAAGTGGAATAGATAATAAACAAAAGTGAAATAAACAATCAGAAATGAACAGTAAACATTACTCACAAAGTGTTCTAAATAATAGAGACATTTTAAATGTTTTATTATTAGCCATGTACAGTGTTGCAACAATATGCAAATAGTTGAAGTAGGCTATGAAAGGGAAAATAAATAGACAGATAAATATAGTTTGTATTTACAATGGTGTTTGTGCTTCACTGGTTGCTATTTTTTGTGGCACAAATCTTGCTGCTGTGATGGCACACTGTGGTATTCCACATAATAGATATGGGAGTTTATCAAAATGTGATTTGTTTTCAAATTCTTTGTGGGTCTGTGTAATCTGTGGGAAATATGTGTCTCTAATATGGTCATACATTTGGCAGGATGTTAGGAAGTGCATCTCAGTTTCCATCTGTATTCTCTCCAGAGCCAGGTCTGCCTATGGCCTATGGCCGCCTTTCTCAATAGCAAGAGTTATGCTCACTGAGTCTGTACATAGTCAAAGCTTTTGTTAATTTTGTGTCAGTCACGGTGGTCAGGTATTCTGCCACTGTGTACTCTCTGTTTAAGGCCAAATAGAATTCCAGTTTGCTTAGTTTTTTGGTTAGTTCTTTCCAATGTGTCAAGTAATTATCTCTTTGTTTTTTCATGATTTGGTTGGGTCTAATTGTGTTACTGTCCTGGGGCTCTGTGGTGTCTGTTTGTGTTTGTGAACTGAGCCCCAGGACCAGCTTGCTGAGGGGAATCTTCTCTAGGTTCATCTCTCTGTAGGTGATGGCTTTGTTATGGAAGGTTTGGGAATCGCTTCCTTTCAGGTGGTTGTAGAATTTTAAGGCTCTTTTCTGGATTTGGATAATTAGCAGGTATCGTCCTAATTCTGCATGCAGTCTCAATTTGGTGTTTGTCTCCATTTTGTGAATTCTTTGTTGGTTAATGGACCCCAGACCTCACAACTGTAGAGGCCAATTGGTTCTATAACTGATTCAAGTATTTTTTGCCAGATCCTAATTGGGATGTCAAATGTTATGTTCCTTTTGATGGCGTAGAAGGCCCTTGCTTTGTCTCTCAGATAATTCACAACTTTGTGGAAGTTACCTGTGGTGCTGATGTTTAGGCCAAGGTAGGCATAGTTTTTTGTGCGCTCTAGGGCAACGGTCTCTAGATGGAATTTGTATTTGTGGTCCTGGCAACTGAACCTTTTTTGGAACACCATTATTTGTATTATAGGTGCTGCTGTAGGCCCTTCTTTGTTGGGGACAGATCATCAGCAAACAGTAAACATTTTACTTCAGATTTTAGTAGGGTGGGGCCAGTTGTCTCTCTCTCTCTCTCTCTCTCTCTCTCTCTCTCTCTCTCTCTCTCTCTCTCTCTCTCTCACACAACTTTCTAAAAGATGACAAATCTGTCACATCATGGTGATTACTTGTTTAGTGTAAACAAAAGCCTTGTGAACCAAGACCACTTCAGCAGGTGTTTGTGTGTTTATATTTGTTTACTGCATATGTTTGTATGTGGTGTGTTGACTGTGCGTTTTGTTCTGCCCCAGTGAGTGGACTGAGTGGATGAGAGACGTGGATGTGGTCAGACAAGTCCATTCAGAGCGGGTTCTGGTTCCACTGGGTGTGTACAAGGCCTGGTGTCTGATGGGCCTGCTGTATGACTGGATGCCTGAAGGCTCTCTGCACTCTCTACTATACCAGGTCAGTGTAATATATGAGCACTCAGTCTAACTCAAATATGAATATGCATGTATAGTGTGTGGCAGTAGGCTAATTGATTAATTTAAATAGGTTCTGCATCTTTTCCCTTGGTTGTGGCCTACAGTATACACAGAGTATACCAAACATTAGGAACACCTTCCTAATATTGAGTATTGCCCATTCACCCTCTGAATGGCACACACACAATCTGTCTCAATTGTCTCAAAGCTTAAAAATCCTTCTTTAACCTGTCTCCCCCCCTTCATCTACACTGGTTTAAGTGAATTTAACAAGTGACATCAATAAGGGATCATAGCTTTCACCTGGATTCACCTGGTCAGTCTATGTGATAGAAAGAGCAGCTGTTCTTAAAGTTTTGTACACTCAGTGTATGTCAACAAACTGGTGGTCAGAGCTTCGATAGACACATATAAAGTTAATCAAATAATGTCCTTCTTTTGATTGCTTTATTTACAATTCCCGTGTTTTCAAGGAGAACATTGCTAAGCTTGTCGCCCACATGCTGTGTCTGGAAAGCCCCTGGCTGATGCAAAAAGAGATCCATCTGTCACTGCCTTATTTACACAAAGAGCTCTTCCTGGTTCAGGAGAAAGTGCCCTGGCTGGAACATAACGTCAGACAGTAGACATGTGACTTAATTCCAATGCACATGACTTAGTCTATCTGTGGTTAAACTGTATTTACATATAATAAGTTGGGTCGTGATCAGGTTGAATTCTTTAGGATTTTCAGTTCACAATTTCAACTTTGTGTTGTCATGTGCTTTTTTCCCCACTAGTCATTTTCAGTTCCCCTTTATTTATTTATTTAGAGAGTTTATACTGAATCTGTTGAATGATTGCAACCCTTGTTATCCCTGTCAGACCCAGCTGTATCCAGGTCTACCGATGAGTTTCAGGCTTGGCATCCTATTAGATGTGGCAGAGGGGTTGTGCCACCTCCACTGCATACCACTCCCCCACCAGGCCCTGAAACCCACCAATGTTCTCCTGGACCAGCAGTACCGGGCCAAGGTAGAGAACAGTGACTGATAACTGACCCAATCCTGTACTACAGAGACAAAAGCCTTCTCTCTGAGTGGTGAAACTAATGTGAGAAAGAACTCCATTTGATTGATGGTATATGAGCCATTGGATATGGTGTATTGTGAACGGTTACAGGTGCAAGCTTTACAGTGTACGTATGTGGGTTTGAGTCTGTGTTAGAACAGGTGTTTTTTGTCGATTTGTATGTGGGTGTTTATGTTCATGTGTGTTGTCGTTTATGTTAATGTGTGTGGGTGTTCATGTTCCTACCTCCAGGTGAGTGACTGGGGCCTGCCCAGGGAGTGGAGGGTTGGCTCCTCTCTCTCTGCTGGAGGAGGGCCCTGCTTCAGGGACTTGGTATACCTGTCTCCTGAGGCCCTGACAGGGACCACACCCTCTGTGGAGGCAGACATGTACAGGTGAGATCACCTTTCATGATCCTGCCACTTCAAACAGTCATATTCACCAATGAAATGTACCAGGTGGGGCAGGAGGGGTTTAACACTTTTCTACAGATGCCTTTACTAATGAACATGCAGTTACCCAATGAATATCTTCTCTCTTTAGCTTTGGTGTGCTGCTGTGGGAGACTTTGAACAGAAGGCAACCATGTGGAGGTGTGTTTCTATATCTTTCCGTCTATTCAAAGCACAGCTCTGTTTCTATCAGAGGAGACTAGGTTATACCTGGCTGTATGTCATACAGTCTCAATATTTTATTACATTTGTAACTTGTAAGACATCATGTCATTGTCTATGCCCAAGCAGATTTGCTCCAGCTGCTTTCAGGTGAGGATGGGGTTGATTCAGGCTTGGAGGATGAGCTGCTACCCAAGCATGTGCCCCACTGCCATACCCTCTCCCAGCTGATGAACAACTGCTGGAGCACTAACCCACACAGCCGTCCAACAGCAGAGGGTGAGTCTGTCTGTGAGGGTGAATCAGAGTATAGATAGACAGTGGTGAAGAGAGCAGCTGTGCCTGGACTTTGTGATCTCTCCTTACAAGTCCCCCTTCCTTGACTGGTTACCCACCTGCCTGTTGAGGACAAGTGACAGGCACAACCACTTGCAGCACCCACCTCCTCTCTGTTCCACACGCCAGGACTGGGAGATACAATCCCATACCCTACTTCTGCCATCTAAATTGTGTGTAATTGTTTATTATCTGATGTTAGTCCATATCCATGTATTTAATTGCCTATGACTGCCATGTGTATATAAAAACAATCTTGAAATGTTGGTGCATTATGGTCAATGTGATGTTTACTTGGCAGACATCTTTTTCATGTCCTCTTCTTGCTCTCTGTCCACAGACTGTGCATTGGAACTGAGGAGCGCCATAGCAACCTTTGATCCTGATGCCATGACAAGGGCTATCCTCAGGGTGAGGGAAAGCAAGGTACTGATCATCCTTATTTAATAAGTTCTAATATTACACTCCGAAGTCCGATATTCTCTGTTACCACAACCCTGATCTGCTATCGGTTTGTTTTGACTGAGGGAATCAGGATATGTTTAATGTGGTTTTAATCTCTCAACAGTTACCACTGATAACAGTCTCTCGTCATGAGCAAACATGTGTATGCGTCTTCTGTCCCTTTACCAGGAGAGGGCGCTACATGACTCTAAAATACATCCTGTGAAGGATATTCCCATTGAGATAAACAACCTAGAGGTGAGCTTGGTTCACATTTTTGTGGTATTATGACTGTACTTAATGCTTGTGAAGTCTATTACATTTAAAACAATATTTACATATCTCATTACTAGGCCTGCGCTGGTTCCGGAGACACTAAATGTGTGGGCAACAAGACACTGCCTTTACCACAGACTACCAGCCCTAGTGAAACACTCCCTAGTCCCCCTACAGCCATATATACAGGGGAAGCACCCCAGAGGAGGCACTGTCAGGGTAAGAACTTCAAACTGATCGATAATGAGAGCAGTTTGTGAATGTGCTCAGTTTGTCAGTGAAACCACCCTGTTGTTTATCTTCTTTATTAAGTCATGATTAATTTATACCTTATCCCGAACAGTATAACAGCAACATGTGTCTCTCCCCAGACTGTGTGACTGGCTCTGTGGTGTCTTCCAGCAGTGGCCCGGTTCCTGAGCATCCCAGAGGGACAGGATGCGTCTCCCAGGGACAAAGACAGAGCCTACCACCCCCACTCTCCTCCAGCCCCTCCAAAGCCCTCAGACAGAGCCCTCTCAACCAGCCCACTGCCAGCTCCCATGGTAGGAAATGTGTTTAAGCTTAGACCTCCCACCTATTACCCAGTTTTGTTTGCAAACTTATGTACAGTGCCAGACTGTAGCTATCTAGAATTTACTTATCTTTTTCTATCATGTTTCTAAAATGTTGCTGAAAAAGGTGAAGAGAACGTAAAGCAATATGAAAGTGAGTAGACGTTAGAAACAATGCCTCCCTCTGTGTGTTTGTATGTGCACAGTAAGCAGTTTTGGGGATTGCTGGTTTCCTGCATGGCCATCCTTTCACAGTCTTATCTGTATCCAATGCATTTCCTCTCTTGAGAATCTTTGTTTCTCTCTATAAGTTGTCTGTTGTCCCAGTAAATGCTCTGAGTCAAAAACATTTTGTCTTTTAAAAAGCAATATATGGCTACCACACATTTTAAAGTGTGTTGAATAAGAGGGTAACTTGTCTAGTAGGGCTATGAATTCAGTGAAATAATCTACTGCACAAATTACTGTCTTTCATATCAGATAGCTACTACTTCTCTCTTGTCCTCTTTCTCTGAGTTGTCTTAGTATTTTTCTGAAGGTCCTCTCTACATGATTTGTGTTTTATGAGTGTGTGAGAGATGTGATATTATAGTTTTTGTACCATCCCTGAAACTTCACCCTCCCTTCTTGTCAGCAGCTGCACGGTGTGTGACTCCGACGGCGGTGAGCTGTTGTCGTATCCTGCGCGAGAGGCGTGAGGGCATAATTCGAGGCATGACGGAGGGACGACTCAACAACCTGTTGGATGTGCTCATCTCACGGCGGGCCCTTCCCCTGGAGGCCTATGAGGTCATCTCTGCCTCTCTGACACTGACTGCTCGCACACGCTCCCTACTGGACACCTGTGCCTGTCTGGGGGAACACACAGCTTCCCTGGTAGCTACCACCCTTGGTCTGATGTCCATTGCCACCAATCGTGGCCCTCCACAGATGTCTCACTGAAGGTGGATGGATGGTTATTAGAATGGGGGTTGTGTAGTGATGGGCCCCTAACCAAATGTATCTGTTCACTGTTTATCGTGTCATACTGTATCTCAGAGAGTCAACTGAGACTGGAGCCTTGGAGTGAAGAGCTGAGGAACCCTAACCAAATCTATTCTATACTGACTCAGGTCTAAGGCAGACCACAGTCCATCAGAGTGAATATCAATTGGAGAACCTGAGATTCCTAATTTCATCAGAACAGCTGCAATGACTCATCTATATACATAGAGATCCATGTTGGTGACACACCCATCCATGCCTTTGAAGTCTGAGTATTCAGTCAGAGTGGTGCTACCTCTGAAGTTGATGTCAATAATATGTTTGATTAGAGGACGCTTCTGTGACAGTAAAATTATAGAAACAATGTTGGAGAGAAACCAATGAAAGGGAATAGCTGTGTGGATGATTAGGAGTGATTAATCTGCTTTGATCATGTTTATGACCCATCACTAGCGATAATGAGTGTTAACTATGTGTTGAGGGAGTACTGAGCTAGCACACAGAACTGTTTGTTCTATATTAGATGCTACATTTTCTGTGTTATGACTTTTGTCCCTCTCTCCTCTGTGGGTTATTGCATGGTGCCACAATGTAGCTCGTCTTTTGACAGCCTGTTTATAACGTACATATTGTACAAAACTATATGTTCAACATAGTTTGGATTATCCTGTTCAGCAGTTTCTGACTTGGTATCTTGTAACAAGATTATTATTTGTTGGTTTATCATCAGATAAGTCTCATTTTATGCTACTTTTGCTGGTTGTTTGTGTTTGTAAATCTGTTAAATCCTTGAACCTGTAGGTCAATGTCACATTCCCCTCAGGGTACCCTTTGATTTTGTTGCCCATCTTGCGCATCCCGCCTTTTAACAATTACATTTACATTTTAGTCATTTAGCAGATGCTCTTATCCAGAGCGACTTACAGTTAGTGAGTGCATACATTTTCATACTGCAATACAATGTCTAATTGCATGTCTGGTCTTCACACCGTACCACAGGCTTCACACAGTACTAATTGTCACACATTTTAAGTACAGTCTAAAGACGTTTATGTACTAAAAGGGTAAAAAGGGGTCTTGTCAAGTGAGAGGCCCAGTGAAGTATTGGCCATAGCGTACATCTTTTTTTTTTTGGAGGGGGGGGGTCTGTTTAACATCATGATGAAGACAGTCATTTCCCCAAAGCACTGTCTGTGTGAACAGCCTAATGATCTGAATATTTTGAGTTGCATAATAAAGCAAATGAATCTATAACGACATAACATTCGATCAAGACTCCTCCTTGACACTCAAGAAGCTACTTTCTTGTTTTTTTTTTTTAGTTCATGCACTCAGAAACAAAGGAAGATTTTTAAAAGAGGTTGTAATTTTGATCCAGTGGCATAAAGTAGGTCTACTTGGAGAATTTTTGCCTATTACTGTTGCGCTCAAATATATTGCCCACTGGGCACACACACACACTTGTATCAATGATGTTTCCACATAATTTCAATGAAATTACTTTGAACCAATGTGGAATAGACGATTAATTTACATCTGTGCCCAGTGGGTGTTTTCTCGCTTCAAAACTGGTTGAATGGCTATTTTCACCCTGAAGGTACCTGTAAATGACCACAGGTGAGATAAATTACACATTAAACGGGAATCGCTTCACTTGCCGACAACCAAATTCATTTCATTTGAATTCTGAATAATTGATTCCAGGTATTTATTTTACTTTGAAGTGAAAAATCTGTTTCATTTTTGTTTCTTGGTCCAGTGCAGTTGTAAATCAAACAAATACTGTAAACACCTAATTATATATATATATATATATATATAGTTATTTTAGAAGAAAATAAATAGTGAATCATGCAAGTGTTCCAATATACTGCATTTGACAGCAACTGTATCCATTCACGTGATCATTTATTGCCGCCGTCACGTGACTGTGATAATTTGTCTCTGCTGTGTGTTCATTGGGGATGCCGCAACCACACATCTTGGCAGGTCGTCAAGAGCGAAAACCAGAAAACAAGAAAAAGGTAAGACAAATAGCGGATACGAATGTAGCTATGTTACTACTAATTTCACTAGTCAGTGTAATTGCCTTATTCACAGCCTACCTGCCATGTAGGACAAAGGAGGTTGTTATTTCCTAACAAGAAGATGGAAAAGATAACTGGTCCCCTGCGTTTGCATTGGTTTTACTGTATGTTTTACTGAACATTACAGTAAATATAATGTCGATATTGTTTTGGAAACAGACCAAAATCAATCTCATTTAGGCTGC
Organism: Coregonus lavaretus; assembly: GCF_964263955.1. Taxonomy (NCBI): domain Eukaryota; kingdom Metazoa; phylum Chordata; class Actinopteri; order Salmoniformes; family Salmonidae; genus Coregonus; species Coregonus lavaretus. Next base: position 6,864,695 of record NC_140024.1, on the reverse strand, counting down.
AAATTCAAATCCTCGATTTCCCTGTAGGGGAGACCGGGGTTGGTTGTCTCACGGGTTGGTTGTCACAGTGCTTTCTCGTCACAGTGCTTACTCAAAATCCAGGGGGGCTGTGTAATAATTTTAAACAACAAAGAAATGTGTAGGTCAAGCCCGCTTGTCACAATCTGAAAACCATCCCCATTGTAACAATGTACTCAGTAAGATAAATGACGTTGAAAAGACGCCTAGAATACTTGTTTTTTGGACGTTGAAAAGACGACTGTTTCACAAGTTTGGATAGCGCAGTCCAGTAGAGTTTAATTCAGCAGAGTATGTTAGAGTACAGTAGTACGGTACAGTGCAAGACAGTTGAATTCAGTATAGTACAGTACAGTAGAGAAAAGTACCGTACCATACAGTTGAGTTAAATTTTAGTAGAGTACAGGATATTAGAGCAGTGGTTTCCAACCGGTGTGCCGCAGCACATTGATGTGCCTTAAGGAACTCTCAGGTGTGTTGCGAAACTTTTCCTAATCTTGTGGCCTGCGGAATGCACATGGAATTTTGACTTGGGCACCCTAGTGCTGGTCAGATAATACATTCAATGGAACATGGTTACGTCTGTATCCAGTGCGCTCAGGCTGTTGTTTCATTTGTGTAATTTTACTTTGTCTGTGAAAACCATTAGCACAGGCAACTCTGATTAGGTTTAGCCAGAGTAATTTATTTCTTAATATATGGCTCTGGGCTAACTGTAGCTATTCCACAGCCTCTGCGATATAAACAAACTGAGCATGGCCTTGTGTCGCAGAAAACCACTCATCTGTAGACCAAACCGATTTTACCTGAGCTACATTTTCTTCTTTCTGGCAGGACGCTCTTAAAGGGGTAAACACAAATTATCCATAATCACATAAGGAGCTATCAAAACTATGAAAATATTTCAAATAAACCCTATGTAATCTGTTTTTAAAAAATTGTCACAGAAAATTGATTGCATAATGATTCAGATGAGATGGAGGTCATTACCACTGAATAAATTAGGGACATTTTAGGTGTGCCGCATAATTGTATGTCCCATCAAGGTGTGCCACAGTTAAAAAAAGGTTGGGAACCACTGCATTAGAGTATAGTACAGTACATTACAGTTGAGTTTAATTCAGTAGAGTACAGTAGGATATAATACAGTATATTATACTGTACTCTACTGTGACGATTTGAGTGGAGTAAGAACTACAATGTCAAAGCAAATATTCAACAATGTTAAATTTATTTTTACTCATTTATTTTTACTATGTTAGATAGAAATACTGTTCAGGCTTTACTTTTTCTAAAACTTTGGTTCAATTGTTGCTGAAAAACAAATGGCAAACACTGTGACAACCAACCCCATACTCTGTGACAACCAACCCCGGACAGTTTGTGTTTAATGGCTTATAACTCCATGTTGGAATAAGATATGAGGATAAAAAAGGGTCCCCATTTCAACCCAAGACCTTGGTCTTTCTCCTAATATTGAAAATAGTCTTGTTAGATATACCGGTGCAGAGAAATACATTATGAAATACAATGAATATAACATGGTAACATATTTTGTGAAATCAGCTACAATTAGGCTTACTCAGATCTAAACTTAGTTGAAAACCAATAGCCTGATATTTCGAACATCTGTTGATAAGCAACTGCTTGCTAAGGTTACGGTTAGGGTTAGGTTTAGAATAAGGGTAAAGGGTAAGTGTTAGGCCAGTGCTTAATTTGTAAATCGGGAGGTGCCGGAACAAAAAGTGAGCGCGAGAGGGGAGTGACCTGGGGAGTTCTGAGGTTTTGAGGTACTAGAACGCATGAGAAGAAAGTGTCATAGAGCAGTAGAGTAGAGACACTTACAGAAGTTGTATACATTGGGAACATTTTTAGTAGCCTAGGGTCTCTGATGTTTTGGGGGTCCTTTTTATAAAGGCATTTCATGCAATTCTACATCATTTTACATGACTCGAGACTTTGGCAGAATCTTTTTTAATACCGCACAAATCAATTATTGAAATGGCAGGCTACTTTGACACTGACAAACTGAGAATCTGAGATCAATAAAAACGACCTTGTCTTGATTCCATCAATAGCCTAGGCCTAGGTGTGTGGAGACCCATATTGAGGAGGAAATTATAGTCCTAAAAATCCTTTCCAGTTTCACTGACTCACCCAATGATGCGCAGCTCACTCGCTGGTGATGGCTGATGCACTCGTGCCAAAAGCCTATCTCTCTTTTGTTTTACTTTGTAAAACAATATTTGGAAGTTGATCAAATATTTTGGTAGCCTACAGCATAGTCTTCTCTTTTCAGCAGGAGCCATTTGGTTTCCAACCTGTATTTTTCCTCAATTGTATTTGAAAAAGGACTGTTTTGTCTGTTTGTTTTTTCACTGACAGATTTGCCTCGCGTTCCCGACTGTAGGCTATTCCTTGTTATTGGGCTACAATTCACGGCTAGCCTGTTTTTAAAAAGAAGCTATTGATCCTCTGTGGTTAAATGATAGGCCTTCTCATGAGGTAGTAGGCTATTCTGAATTATTTCATTTATTTCTGAACAGACAGCAGTAATTCTATAACTTTGGCACATGTATTTAAATTTATCAGGGGTGCTGCAGTTCCTTCAGAACCCTTTGTGTGATTCTATAAGGAAATAAATGATGAAGTGCAACGCTGGAGAGATGAGTTGCAGGCTCATGTCTATCAGAGCAGAAAGGGAGAGAGATCATATAAAGTGAATCTCATTCTAGTTACAGTTGAAGTCGGAAGTTTACATACACCTTAGCCAAATACATTTCCACTCGGTTTTTCACAATTCCTGACATTTAATCCTAGTAAAAATTCCCTGTCTTAGGTCAGTTAGGATCACCACCCCTGTAGCTCAGTTGGTAGAGCATGGCGCTTGCAACGCCAGGGTTGTGGGTTCGTTTCCCACGGGGGGCCAGTATGAAAATGTATGCACTCACTAAGTAAGTCGCTCTGGATAAAAGCGTCTGCTAAATGACTAAAATGTAAAATGTAAGAATGTGAAATGTCAGAATAATAGTAGAGAGAATTATTTATTTCAGCTTTTGTTTCTTTCATCACATTCCCAGTGGGTCAGAAGTTTACATACACTCAATTAGTATTTGGTAGCATTGCCTTTAAATTGTTTACCTTGGGTCAAACGTTTCATGTAGCCTTCCACAAGCTTCCCACAATAAGTTGGGTGAATTTTGGCCCATTCCTCCTGACAGAGCTGGTGTAACTGAGTCAGGTTTGTAGGCCTCCTTGCTCGCACACGCTTTTTCAGTTCTGCCCACAAATTTATGATAGGATTGAGGTCAGGGCTTTGTGAAGGCCACTCCAATACCTTGACTTTGTTGTCCTTAAGCCATTTTGCCACAACTTTGGAAGTATGCTTGGGGTTATTGTCCATTTGGAAGACCCATTTGCAACCAAGCTTTAACTTCCTGACTGATGTCTTGAGATGTTGCTTCAATATATCCACATAATTTTCCTTCCTCATGATGTCATCTATTTTGTGAAGTGAACCAGTCCCTCCTGCAGCAAATCACCCCCACAGCATGATGCTGCCACCCCCATGCTTCACGGTTGGGATGGTGTTCTTCGGCTTGCGAGCTGCCCCCTTTTTCCTCCAAACATAACAATGGTCATTATGGCCAAACAGTAATTTTTTTTGTTTCATCAGACCAGAGGACATTTCTCCCCATGTGTATTTCAAGGTCTACCTTCAAACTCAGTGCCTCTTTGCTTGACGTCATATCATGGGAAAATCAAAAGAAATCAGCCAAGACCTCAGAAAAAAATTTGTGGACCTCCACACGTCTGGTTCATCCTTGGGAGCAATTTCCAAATGCCTGAATGTACCACGTTCATCTGTATAAACAATAGTACACAAGTATAAACACCATGGGACCACACAGCCGTCATACCGCTCAGGAAGGAGACTGCAACAGTACAGAAGCCATTCAAGTGCAAAGCACTGAGGAGCTGCTGGCCCTGTGCCATAAGAGCATGACTCACAGACAGGACATACCCACTCGGCAACACAGGACTTGATGTCTTATTCAGTGTCATGGCCACTGTCAGATCAAATCAAATTGTATTTATCACATGCGCCGAATACAACAAGTGTAGACTTTATCGTGAAATGCTTACTTACGAGCCCTTTCCCAACAATGTAGTTAAAAGTACGAAAATTAACAAATAGATACAAAGAAAATAGTAACACAATAAAATAACAATAGCGAGGCTATATACAAGGAGTACTGGTACCGAGTCAGTGTACTGGGGTACAAGGTAGTTGGGGTGATTGATTGAGGTAATATGTACATGTAGGTAAGGGGTGAGAAACAGAAAGTCAGGGTAGCCATTTAATTAACTGTTCAGCAGTCATATGACTTTGGGGTAGAAGCTGTTCAGGAGCCTTTTGGTCCCAGACTTGGCGCTCAGGTACCGCTTGCCGTGCGGTAGCAGAGAGAACAGACTATGACTTGGGTGGCTGGAGTCTTTGACCATTTTTAGGGCCTTCCTCTGACACCGCCTGGTATAGAGGTCCTGGATGGCAGGGAGCTCGGCCCCAGTGATGTACTGGACCGTACGCACTACCCTCTGTAGCGCCTTGCGGTCGTATCCTGAGCAGTTGCCATACCAAGCGGTGATGCAGCCAGTCAAGATGCTCTCAATGGTGCAGCTGTATAACTTCTTGAGGATCTGAGGGCCCATGCCAAATCTTTTCAGCCTCTTGTAGGGGAAGATGCGTTGTCGTGCCCTCTTCACGACTGTGTTGGTGTGTTTGGACCATGATAGGGACACCGAGGAACTTGAAGCTCTCGACCGTCTCCACTACATGCCCGTCAATGTGAATGGGGGCGTGCTCGGCCCTCTGTTTTCTGTAGTCCACGATCAGCTCATTTGTCTTGCTTACGTTGAGGGAGAGGTTGTTGTCCTGGCACCACACTGCCAGGTATCTGACTTCCTCCCTTTAGGCTGTTTCATCGTCGTCGGTGATCAGGCCTACCACCGTCGTGCCTGTGCTTACTGGGCTGTACTGTTGTGGTATGGGGTTTCCAGGGTGATACCACCATCCTATAGTGCTGGGCAATATGGCCAAAATACACTATATATAAAAAAAAGTATGTGGACACCCCTTCAAATCAGTGGATTTGGCTATTTCAGCCACACCCGTTGCTGGCAGGTGTATAAAATCGAGCAACAACGGCTCAGCCGTGAAGTGGTAGGCCACACAAGCTCACAGAACGGGACCGCCGAGTGCTGAAGTACATAGTGCATAAAAATCGTCTGTCCTCGGTTGCAACATTCACTACCGAGTTTCAAACAGCCTCTGAAAGCAACGTCAGCACAATAACTGTTCGTCGGGAGCTTCATGAAATGGGTTTCCATGGCCGAGCAGCCGCACACAAGCCTAAGATCACCCTGCGCAATGCCAAGCGTTGGCTGGAGTGGTGTAAAGCTCGCCACCATTGGACTCTGGAGCAGTGGAAACACGTTCTCTGGAGTGATGAATCACGCTTCACCATCTGGCAGTCCGACGGACAAATTTGGGTTTGGCAGATGCCAGGAGAACGCTACCTGCCCCAATGCATAGTGCCAGCGTTAAAGTTTGGTGGAGGAGGAATAATGGTCTGGGGCTGTTTTTCATGGTTCGGGCTAGGCCCCTTAGTTCCAGTGAAGGGAAATCTTAATGCTACAGCATTCAGTGACATTCTAGACGATTCTGTGCTTCCAACTTTGTGGCAAGTTTGGAGAAGGCCCTTTCCTGTTTCAGCATGACAATGCCCCTGTGCACAAAGCGAGGTTCACAGAGAAAAGGTTTGTTGAGATCGGTGTGGAAGAACTTGGCTGGCCTGCACAGAGCCCTGACCTCAACCCCATCGAACACCTTTGGGATGAATAGGAACGCCGACTGCGAGCCAGGCCTAATCGCCCAACATCAGTGCCCTACCTCACTAATGCTCTTGTGGCTGAATAGAAGCAACTCCCTGCACAATGTTCCAACATCTAGTGGAAAGCCTTCCCAGAAGAGTTGAGGCTTTTATAGCAGCAAAGGGGGGACCAACTCCACATTAATGCCCATGATTTTGGAATGAGATGTTTGACGAGCATGTGTCCACAAACCTTTGGTCATGTAGTGTATCATATCACAATATTTTACATACTTTTGACGGTATTTTATGTTTCTGAATAATAAAAGTTCTAAATATATTTCATGAGTAGTGACAACAAATGATGACAATAAATGAATTCTAAGTGGTTTAATGGACTTTCTCCATTCTGATTGTTTTATACTCAACCAAACCAAACCAAACTAGGACAAAACTGACAGTGAAGTAGTCAAATTTGTTCAACTTTTCATTTATTTAGCACTGTATCAAAATACCTTTTCATAGACTGTATTGTAAAAATCCATACCGGTATACCTCAAAAGACGATATATCGCTTAACCCTACCATCGTATAGCACTAGGGTTTGATATATATATATATATATATTTTTTTTTTTTGTCATTGATATTGAATGCACCTTATGGTACCATAACAAACAAAAGCAGAGCCCCTTCCAGACAGGGCAGTTCAGAAACACAACCCCTGTTTTGTTCAAATAACCACCTGTGGGATGTGGATATTGACATCTCTTTTTCTCTCACAGTCTGCATAGGACATATCTTAGTGGAATGACAGTCAATGTTTCCAATGTTTCGGCACTGAGAAATGTCAGGTCTGCTGAGCGCAAACTTGAATGTTGTGAAAATGTGTGCAACTTCCTGCGCGCATTTACTGTGAACACTGAGGCTGTACCCACTTTAAGTTACCATTTTAACAGTGGCCAAGTAGGCTACTGTGGCTATTTGATCATAATGTAGGCCTACCAGTGGCCTACCATCAAAAACAATGGAGAGAAATGCATCCCATAACATTTTAACATGGAAATAGCAGTTCTATCATTCAGCCTATAGAAGCAGCAAATGTGTGGTGTTCAATGTGGACTACATTCCATGAGACTTTTGAAAAAAACATGCAGGGCTTGACATTAACCTGTTTATTCACTTGTCCTTCAGGCAAGGAGGTGACTGAAAATATTGTTGTTTGATGCAAGAAACCACTTTACAAAATACAATTCATTGTTATTTCCATATCATTATTACATAGAATCAGACAAATTATGCTACCCTCTGCCTATTGACTACTTGGCTTATTCAAGACAGTCTCAAAATACAACACTGCCCCTTTAAGACATAACAAAAGCTCTTTACCTGACTAGCTTTTCAAAGATGGCTAGAAATGCACACCTTTTGTGCTCTTGTAGGAAGCAACCACTCCCCCATTGCTGACTAGAAATTAGCTATAACTGGGCCAATAACTCACTAACTAGCAAAGAATATGAACAAATGTGCACAGGTGGCTACATGATCTCAAAACAAGCGCATCTACTAGCTACCGCTCATGCTGTAAACAGTCAATTTCAAAGTGAATGGCACAGATCCATATATGGCAATGGCTATTTGCATATAGGCCAACTGCAGCTCTGATTGGTTATGGTGCACCAGACTGTGTAGCGTATGGGCCTGAGTTGTGCCTGTCAATGCAATAGAATCCTAATCTGATGCACTCTGCCGCCAATATTTTTAGTTTTGTACTAAGTCTTGCATAGTTCGTTTCGTTATGCTACATTGAAAGTGGCTAATATTGCTTTGATTCGAGCAATTCCCACAGTAGAGCGAACCGTTGATAGTGTAAATAACTAAAGGGGAAAACTCTAGAAAGTTGAGTGAAGTTCAATCTCGTGGTTCTCTGCGCAGGCTGATATTTATTCTGATTGACAGTCCGAGGGGAGCTGTGCCTGCACAGCTTAGAGGGAACATTGCTGACAATCCCATGCAAATATGGTGACTCTGGCCTCTATTCCCGGAAGAGCAACTGGCCATAGCACTGTATTTGAGGGTTTTCCAGAAAGTAGGGAGGAATTTCTTAGAACATGTTCTTAGTTAAACAAATGAGCTCACTTTCAGCACATGGGGCTGCATGGGGCTTACACCCTTTCATTCATGTCTCACTGCACCTCTCTGAGCCATTCATGTATTTCATTAAACTCTAAGAGGTCTGTTTACCTCTTACCTGTCTTTCTAAAAAATTATGTGGTAATTATGTAATTATGCTTAATGAACAATCTCTTGTAGAATAATAGTGAAGACATCAAAACTATGAAATAACACATATGGAATCATGTAGTAACCAAAAAAGTGTTAAACAAATCAAAATATATTTTATATTTGAGATTCTTCTAAAAAATACTGAAATATGACATTTACATAAGTATTCAGACCCTTTACTCAGTACTTTGTTGAAGAACCTTTGGCAGCGACTACAGCCCTCGGGTCTTCTTGGGTATGACGCTACAAGCTTGGCACACCTGTATTTGGGGAGTTTCTCCCATTCTTCGCTGCAGATCCTCTCAAGCTCTGTCAGGTTGGATGGGGAGTGTCGCTGCACAGCTATTTTCAAGTCTCTCCAGAGATGTTCGATCGGGTTCAAGTCCGGACTCAAGGACATTCAGAGACGTATCCCGAAGCCACTCCTGCGTTGTCTTGGCTGTGTGCTTAGGGTCATTGTCCTGCTGGAAGGTGAACCTTCGCCCCATGAAAACTATATTGCAGGGTTCTCCCCAAATAATGTAAGAGAGGCGCTGCAACACCTTGTGCTACTGTATATAAAAAAATGTTTTACATGATTTGTTATCATATAAGGCACTTTTTTTTTTCTAGATTGCAAGAAATGGCAGTTTCAGGTGTTCAAAAAACGCAAATATCTTTGAGTCCTAAAGCCATACCAACACCACCTTGTTAAAAAATCCTGGGGAGAGCCCTGATATTGTCTGTCTGACTCACCTACTACCCATGTAGATTGGACAACACAAACATTGTCCCATCCTCCTGTCCAAATATCGTTGAGATACGATTGTATCTTCTTCTTTTTTCTCTAGGGGGGTGTGCACGGAGGCGTCAATTGGTGGGCGGGAAGAACAAAATATATAAAGGACACATTGCTAGGCCTAAACAGTGTTACACCTAGTTATTTTTTATCTAGTCTAGGCTGCATGATTTTCAAATTGGTAGGGCTATGTTTCTCTTGTCCATAACAATACTCATATCAGCATAGCCGCGGGAAGTAGGGGTGCTGAGGGTGCTGAAGCACCTGATAAATTAAAATATAGTTTTTTCCCCCACAAAATTAGTGAACTAGGCCTTTATTACTCCTGTATGAAAAATACTCAGGGAAAAGTCCATCATCCTGCTGAGTTCGTCACTGGGAGAACATGCTGGTGTTCCTTGCCAGAAACCTTTATGGGGCCTAAGACATGGGAAAAAACAACTTAGACCTAATGGTTCCTCATTGCACTTTTTTTATTTAATTTTAAATGTAGCCTATATTCAAATCCAGATTCATCTTAATCGAAAGACATAGCCTATAGGATAGCCTGGAATATTCTGTCAAACCTTGAAAGACTTATTTGCACAGTTTTTTTGCACTAATTTAGGTTATTCCGTACTTATTCTTTTTAGGCTACTTGATATATTTTCTAACTTGTGAAAGGATTTGTACAGTACCCTAATAGGCTTATTTGTTTTTAGCATATGTTCATTAGTTTTTAAGTGTTATAAAGAATGTTATAAATAATAATTTTATCTGATTGTATATTTATGGTTTTTACAGTTCGATAAGCAAGGCATAATAGACCTATTTGTTTTTAGCCTAAATCAATGTTCCTTCAAGTGTTATAAAGATTGTTAAAGGCTAAATAATCATTTATTTTATCTGATTTGTTGTTGACTTGTATATAAATGCACAATTTGTAAGCTATAGAAAACACCGACTCATCATTCATTCATACATACACCGACTCATCATTCATTTAGCCTATTTTTTTTGTTCCCGCTTATTGAAAGTGCTGCTGCGGGAGCTTATGCCCGATTGCCCGTTGCGCAATTTAAGGACATGAACAGGCTAAACACTTCGACAATATTATCCATATTCGTTTATAAGTTTAACTTGTAAAAGGAACGTTTACTGCACCTTTTATTGACAGTAGCCTATGTGTAGGCCTATATTATTGTCTGTTTGGGAAAAAGGGCCCCTATCTGACATTTTGGGCTGCTTTGGTGCTCTCTGGTCTTTATACAATCTACATTGTTCTCTTGCATTATGTTAGTAGTCTAACTACTACATTTTATATTGAAATGTAATAGGCTATGGCAAATAGGGAATAGGCCATTTGGCATGTCTCCCTGTTGCGGAGGTGCTGTCAAATTCAAATATACTAAACCATTGTTTGTGACATCACAATGTCGTCACCATCCACGATGGCTGTCAAACATGGTCATAGACGATGCAATTGTAAAATCGCTTGCTACATGTGTAAATTAAAAAGCAGGGTTACTGTCAAAATGATTTCTTTAAAAAAGTAATACAGGCTAAAAACAAATAGGTCTATTATGCCTGGCTTATCGAACTGTAAAAACCATAAATATACAATCAGATAAAATTATTATTTATAACATTCTTTATAACACTTAAAAACTAATGAACATATGCTAAAAACAAATAAGCCTATTAGGGTACTGTACAAATCCTTTCACAAGTTAGAAAATATATCAAGTAGCCTAAAAAGAATAAGTACGGAATAACCTAAATTAGTGCAAAAAAACTGTGCAAATAAGTCTTTCAAGGTTTGACAGAATATTCCAGGCTATCCTATAGGCTATGTCTTTCGATTAAGATTAATCTGGATTTGAATATAGGCTACATTTAAAATTAAATAAAAAAGTGCAATGAGGAACCATTAGGTCTAAGTTGTTTTTTCCCATGTCTTAGGCCCCCCAGAGCTGTTTAGACATAGGTGTGAGATGATGGGCACATGGGCCCCCAGAGCTGCGGGAGTTTCCGCTACACCAGTGAGTGGGCCTGGAGGAGAGTAGGGGGATTACATTTGGACTAGACCACTCCACGCTCTCTGTCTGCTTCAGAGGCATTAGCTACGCTACTTTTCCTTCTCTTTCTCTCTTTCAAATCTCGAATTCTCAGTCTTCCCCTTTCTTGTCTCTTAGGGCAGGTAGCACCCAGACAGAGGGGACCCTTTTTCCAGAAGTAGCCAGCCAGCCAGACAGAGTCCCAGCATGGAGAACCAGGACGAGTCCAGCAAGCTGAACGGGAGCTCCTCGCACCCCGGCGAAACCGCAGCCGTGGCCCCCGAGCAGGCTAAAGAGAGCATGCAGATGAAGAAGGAGATCTCCCTGCTCAACGGAATCAGCCTCATCGTGGGCAACATGATTGGCTCAGGCATCTTTGTGTCTCCCAAGGGCGTGCTCATGTACAGCGCCTCCTACGGCCTGTCGCTGGTCATCTGGGCCATCGGTGGAATATTCTCAGTGGTCGGCGCTCTGTGTTACGCAGAGCTGGGCACCACCATCACCAAGTCCGGGGCCAGCTATGCCTATATCCTGGAGTCCTTTGGTCCATTCATTGCCTTTATTCGCCTGTGGACATCACTGCTCATCATTGAGCCCACCAGTCAGGCGGTCATCGCCATAACGTTCGCTAACTACCTGGTGCAGCCGCTCTTCCCCACGTGTGAGCCACCCTACTCAGCCTCGCGCCTCATCGCAGCCGCCTGCATATGTGAGTAATTCCTAATGACGCGCTTACGCCCTCTGACTAACCTTTTCCTTTATCCTTCTCTCACAAATGGCAAACAAAGTGTCAAAGGACACTCTGAAAATGCAGACAATGTAAAAATAGAACATTAGCAGACTGTTTCATTTAAGTTGAGTCACTAAAATGCTCTCAAATTGCTCTTAGTAGGACTTGCTCTCTAGGTTTTCCAGAACCTTCCTACCTCATACCCATTTCAGTAACCCTACGCTACTTCGGCAGACAGTTATGCTAACATTGGGGCCGAGAAATAGTACATACTGTTCCTGCATTACAGGGTGTACATGAACTGATTCCAGATCTGTTTTCATGCATGTGTGTGCACTCACTGCACTGTGCATCTGTACAGACAGAAGCCCAACAGAACGGCGCTGACAGAACTACTCTCAGAGTTAAGAAGCTTCGAGTCCTCTCATCATGTGACCTGTGAATTGTAACACATAACATGTAACTAATTGAATGAGTACTCCGTGAGTGAAAGACTCACAGCACAGTAAAAGGATTTGGCTCTGATCTTTGACCTTTTAACAGTCCTCTGCTAAGTAGTCTGCTGATGTTGTGTGAACACTCCTGTCTTTGGTTGGCCCAGGTTTGCTGACGTTCATCAACTCGGCCTACGTGAAGTGGGGCACCAGGGTGCAGGATGTCTTCACTTACGCCAAAGTTCTCGCCCTCATCGTCATCATCATCACCGGCGTAGTGAAACTATGCCAAGGTCAGTGACACTGTATCACTGCTGCCAACACACTACTGTTGATTCATTTTCATATCCGATTTTTATCCCATTGCATGAATGGTTGTATAGTAATTACTGCGTCTGCCTCCTCTCAGGATACACCATGAACTTTGAGGCGTCGTTCCAGGGCTCTTCTACAGACCCAGGAGACATTGCCTTGGCCCTGTACTCTGCCCTGTTCTCCTACTCAGGCTGGGACACACTCAACTTTGTTACCGAGGAGATCAAGGACCCAGAGAGGTACTCATGACACCCGGACAACACATACCAAACATACCATTATTGACCTGCTTGATTTCCGCCTCTATAGTCAGTCATTAACCAGCCTGGCCGCAAATCTGCTTGTGCTTTAGCCAACTCCTTTGTCATTCATTGTCATACATGACTGTTTGGCACGACAACGAATCCAACAGAAGGGTTGGCTGAAGCACAAACCGCTCTGCTCCCATGCTAGAACCGTAACTGGGTTCCATTACTAATCTGAGGAAGCTTTGGTAACAAGGATGTGTGAATGCAGCGGTGGATAATGGAGTGCCATAGTGATTGCTGGCAGCTGGGTGTTATTCCAAAGTAGAACCTACTGGATGTACATTCCCACATTAACGCCAGTGCCATGTAACCTTTCCACCATGTTGCGCTGTAGGTTTAAGCAAGTCAGCTCCGGTAAGAGTATATGCCAAACAAAGAGAGACGTATACTGTATGAATGATTAATGTTTGACCTCTTACTCTGTTTCCATAGGAACCTGCCCCTGTCCATTGCCATCTCCATGCCCATCGTCACAATCATATATATCATGACTAACGTGGCTTACTACGCCGTGCTGGACATGAGTGCTATCCTCGCCAGTGACGCCGTGGCTGTGGTGAGTTCAGAATTAAGAGCTCTTTCTTTTATATCATGGAATAGGTTTTATTTAGTTTATTGGGCCAATGGGTCTCTGTTGAAGAGCAGATTATTTATGGCTCTGATTTCCGGGAATGTCGTTTGAGAGGGAAATTGTATACAGTGCCGACCCACATGCCACATGTTGAAGTTATGCGATTAATGCCCTTGCTTGTTTTTTATGTATACATTGAGTTGATGTTCAGTTCTGTTCCTAGGCCTGTTTGTCTTTGTTTTTATAAGCACCTGATCACCCTCAGGCAACTGTGTCAGGGCTGGGCTGTCTGGCCCATTGACAGTCTGGATGTTTCATTGGAGTCTGACAGACTCCCATTTAGATATGGATCTTTCTTTATCAATGTGTAAAAGTGCCCCCTTGAAAAGTGTGTTTTTGAGATTCTGTGTAAAATCCTAATATGTTTTATTTTCTCCTCTGTAGACGTTTGCAGACCACACTCTGGGAGTGATGAGCTGGACCATCCCCATCGCTGTGGCTCTGTCCTGTTATGGAGGGCTAAACGCATCTATTATCGCTGCATCCAGGTAAACCCTGTGACACACACACACATACACAAACACACACACTCACACTCCCATACAATGCCCTAAGCTTTATGGTTTTGCTGTACAGTCTAAGGCCTTGATTTCCATGTTCCATCTGGTTATATCTCTGGTTATGTTGTGCTCCGATGGTTTTTATAGTGACGTTCTATAATTAACACCATCTGGAGTTGCTTTCTGGTAATGATTACGGAGGTACACTACATGACCAAAAGTATGTGGACACCTGCTCGTCGAACATCTCATTCCAAAATCATGGGCATTAATATGGAGTTGGTCACCTATTTGCTGCTATAACAGCCTCCACTCTTCTGGGAAGGCTTTCCACTAGATGTTGGAAAAAAGGGGGACTTGCTTCCATTCGGCCACAAGAGCATTAGTGACGTCAGGCACTGATGTTGGGCGATTAGGCCTCGCAGTCAGCTTTTCAATTCATCCCAAAGGTGTTCGATGGGGTTGAGGTCAGGGCTCTGTGCAGGCCAGTCAAGTTCTTCCACACCGATCTCGACAAACCATTTCTGTATGGACCTCACTTTGTACACAGGGGCATTGTCATGCTGAAACAGGAAAGGGCCTTCCCCAAACTGTTGCCACAAAGTTGGAAGCACAGAATCGTCTAGAATGTAATTGAATGCTGTAGCGTTAAGATTTCCCTTCACTGGAACTAAGGGGCCTAGCCCGAACCATGAAAAACAGCCCCAGACCATTATTCCTCCTACACCAAACTTTACAGTTGGCACCATTCATTCGGGCAGGTAGCGTTCTCCTGGCATCTGCCAAACCCAAATTCGTCCGTCGGACTGCCAGTTGGTGAAGCGTGATTCATCACTCCAGAGAACGTGTTTCCACTGATCCAGAGTCCAATGGCGGCAAGCTTTACACCACTCCAGCCGACGCTTGGCATTGCGCATGGTGATCTTAGGCTTGTGTGCGGCTGCTCGGCCATGGAAACCCATCTCATGAAGCTCCCGACTAACAGTTATTTTGCTGCCGTTGCTTCCGGAGGCAGTTTGGAACTCGGTAGTGAGTGTTGCAACCGAGGACAGACGAGCTACGTGCTTCAGCACTCGGTGTTCCCGTTCTGTGAGCTTGTGTGGCCTACCACTTCGCCGCTGAGCCGTTGATGCTCCTAGACGTTTCCACTTCACAATAACAGAACTTACAGTTGACCGGGCAAGCTTTTGCTGGACAGAAATGTTATGGACTGACTTGTTGGAAAGATGGCATCCTACGACGGTGCCACGTTGAAAGTCACTGAGCTCTTCAGTAAGGCCATTCAACTGCCAATGCTTGTCTGTGGAGATTGCATGGCTGTGTACTCGATTTTATACACCTGTGAGCAACGGGTGTGGCTGAAATAGCCGATTACACTAATTTGAAGGGGTGTCCACATACTTTTGTATATATAGTGTATGCTGTATGCCACAGATGTACCATTAGGTTGACCAGATACTCTAGTGGCCTCTAGTGCTGAGCGATTAATCGAAATGTCGGTTATTTTTTGGTTTTTAAACAACTAATTGATCGACATCTGTTCAATTATTTGAATTCCATTTCGTTCGTTTTCTTTTCTGTGAGCTCAATGCACACATTGGCTGCAGTTTCTCTAGAGATAAATCAGATCATGCCTGAATTGTGCGAGGTAGCAGGGAGTTGTAGTTACCTATAGGCCAATGTTCTACGTAGTTTAGCGCAGAAAACGTGATAATTAACTACAATGACCATAATCCATTGCGCGGCTACTTGTCCGGTCTGTGTGGGGCAGACACGGAGAGAGAGGGAAGAGACCGAAGACGCACAATCGAGAGGGATAGAGAGCAGACACTTTGCGAGGTATCTCTACCTGAAAATACATGATCAAAGTGATTGATAGTTGGTATTCAGCAGTTATAAAAGTATGCCTTATTTACTTTGAAGAACTACTAAAATAGTGATTTAGTCAGAGCATAGGCAGCAGCTCTATAGAGATGAGATGATGACTTGGAATTAAATAATTAAGTAATCAAATAAAACAAATGTAATATATACAACAACTGAAGTATTTTATAATATAATTGTTTTATTCTGTGTTGTTCAACCCACATAATGCATAGTGCATTTAATGTACAAAATAATCATCTAAATCGAAAACCGTGATTATTTTTTTTATAATCTATCCGAAACTGAACCGACCACAAAAAGCACTAATCGCTCAGCACTATATCTAAGTGATACCTCCACCGTTGGCAGGCTGTTCTTCGTGGGTGCTCGTGAAGGTCACCTCCCGGACGCCTTATCAATGATTCATGCGGAGAGGTATACCCCTGTCCCTGCTCTACTCTTCAACGTAAGCACCCCCTTTCCTTACATCACCTACAACGCATACTTTTGTACATTTTCATCAACTTTTATGCCAAACAAACAAAGTAGAATCATCTCCACTGTCCACATCAACTCAATGCTGCTGTCAGTGCTGACACCTGGTGGATAGACATGACCAGTGCAGCTTCCTTACTATCTGGTGTGGATGATTTTGATGAGCCATGTCTCCCCCTGCTGGCGAGTCATACATTCTGCCTCTTGTTGACCAGTTTCTTTTTTTGTTGTGTCCACAGTGTGCCATGGCCTTGGTATACCTGACTGTGGAGGATATCTTCCAGCTGATCAACTACTACAGCTTCAGCTACTGGTTCTTTATGGGTCTGTCTATCGCCGGGCAGATCTACCTGCGCTGGAAGGAACCAGACAGACCCAGACCACTCAAGGTGAGATAACTTGACTGTTTCACCCTGTGAACCAATATGTTCATACTTAATCAATGAATAGACTAAAGATAAAATCTCTTGGAAGATAAGTAGTTACATGTAAGACAACAATGAATGTATGTGCTTGTCTCCCCTCTGTGTTCCTGTGTGCAGTTGACCCTGTTGTACCCCATCATCTTCTGTTGTTGCACTGTGTTCCTCGTGGCAGTACCACTGTACAGTGACACCATCAATTCTCTCATTGGCATCGCCATTGCCCTCTCCGGAGTGCCGGTCTACTTCCTGGGCATCCACCTGCCCGAGTCCAAACGCCCACCCTACATTACCAAGTTACTACGTGAGTTAACCTCTCTCAATAAGAGCCTTTCCACAGCCTGTTTCCAAATGAGGACTGATTACATTTCTGTCTTGTATAATAGTTGAAAATATGTCCGTTGAAAGATGTGGAAACAGAATTTTATTTGAGTAATTTATGATTGCGCTCTAACCTCTTTCTTTCTCTTGTGCTAGGTTCTTTCACACGCTTTACTCAGCTCACCTGTTTCTGTGTGCTCACCGAGATGGACATCAATGAGTAAACCCTCACTCCCAACCACGACATAAAGTTCTCCCCATGTTACCCACCACCCTTTGCAATTCACAAACAGACACATGGGACCAACTCATGGAAATTCACCTCTTTTGCAAAAACAAGGGAATATTTCAACATTTTACTTCCAGTGACCTGACTACTACATTAGTCTGTAGTTTACAAGCTGGGACACAATACACCCGTTTACACGCACAGACAGGGATAGAGAGGTGACCGCGTGGGACTCTTGACTGCCATCAGCCTGGTGCCTGATGGTTCATGTGAAGTTAAGCATTGGGCAAGGACAGATCCCAAGGAAAGCCATGGTCATCTGGCCAGTACTCTGGGACATCCCCCTCCTCCTCCTGTCATGATCCGACTCATAGTTTCACTTCTCCCAATCTCCTGACATCATCATCCCCTGCCTGGTGTATGAGCTGAGGGGGTGAGATCCACATCAGGGCCTATGGAGGTGGTCCCTCCCTTCTCAGCGGCTGGAAATCCATGTAAGATGGCAATACTGCTCTTATCGGGTTATGGAATTACCTAGAGAGGTTGGACAAGACTACTTTTGTTTTATGATCTCAAAGGGTATAGGTATACACTTTTCATTTTGAGTCTTATAATATGCTGTGCCTGTCAAATTCATATACACTGAGTGTACAAAACGTTAGGAACACCTGCTCTTTCCATGACATACAGTAGACTGACCAGGTGAATCCAGGTGAAAGCTATGATCGCTTATTGATGTCACCTGTTAAATCCACTTGAACCTGTCTCCTCCCCTTCATCTACACTGATTGAAGAAGGATTTTAAAGCCTTGAGACAATTGAGACATGGATTGTGTATGTGTGCCATTCAGATTGGTGAAGACAAAATATTTAAGTGCCCTTGAATGGAGTATGGTAGTAGCTGCCAGGCGCACCGGTTTGATCGTGTCAAGAACTGCAACGCTGCTGGTTTTTTTACACAACAGTTTCCCGTGCGTATCAAGAATGGGCCAACACCCAAAGGACATCCATCCAAGTTGACACAAATGTGGGAAGCATTGGAGTCAACATGGGCCAGCATCCCTGTGGAATTTCGACACCTTGTAGAGTTCATGCCCAACAAATTGAGGCTGTTCTGAGGGCAAAAGGGGGTACAACTCAATATTAGGAAGTTGTTACTAATGTTTTGTACACTGTCTATGTCTGCGTATCCCAAAGGGACATGCAAACAGACTGATTTTTTATAAATAAAGGTGAGGCTAAGGTCTGTGTTCTCGTGGAGCTTTTGAGTTATGGATGATAGTTTATTGGTTATTATGGATGATGGTTTATTGGAAAAAGGGAACAAATGACTCAACGTCTGCTGCTACATGGTTGTTCAACACAGCTCTACTACAGTCCTTAGTTCAGTGGTTTTTCCAGCCCTCTCACTCATGGTGTTACTTCAGTTTTGATCATATGATCATTTTTCTGTGAACTGCAGACTGACCTCAGAGTAAGGTTAATGTAGCATTCAATTATGCAAACTATCTATACACAGTATTCGTCCATATGCACCGTTTTCTTTAATTGGGCTGGACCTCTAATATCCATAATACAATATTCATAAACCTGAAAACCCAATCCCACCAACAAATAAATTATTATTCTGTACTGTATTGCTTTGGAAAATGTGCAATAGCCAACTAAATGCCATGTCATCTCAGCAATGGCAAATGTAACTCTCCAAAGACCATGGTGACTGAGGCCATATCAGCTTTACCAACAGTTTGGGATCACTTGATGGGCCTATTGGGGCAGCAGCAGTGAATTAAACAAATGTTAACTTTATTGTACCTGTAAGTCAACCATGCATAGGATCTCCTGGGCCAATATTGGATGAAGCCACTATAAGTTATTCAGCGACTATGAAAGACAGTGAACTTGTTCAGAGTACATTTCTGAGGAATGACAGTTGGCTCTCATTGGTTTACCTGCTAATTTCACGAAATGCCCCATGGAAGATTGGTTATTGATAGTTTTATCTAATTTATTGTGTCGTTTATCAATAAAGCGTTTAAACCAGTTTGCAGTATGTTTCTATTCATTACAGCAATAATGCACATAATTTCTTTGGCAGTTTTACATTTATTTTGAAAGCTTTATTTTATACACATCTACATATTTACAAAAGGGATTCGGAGTTAATCTTTCATCAAACATCTCTCACACATCAAGAGTACAATCTCCATGTGACAGGGAATGTAGACCCAAACATATTGTAACACACAAAACGCTCCACACTTTCAGATGCAATCACTACCATACGCTTACACGTACATACTACCATGCACAAAATGCAAACACGCATTCCAAACCATCTCACCAACAAACAAGTTTAACAAGAAGCACATAAAGCATACCACAGTTATGTGCGACACATCTACCACCATTCACTTTGAACACTCACACAAAATCACACCAACACTTGCACAGTAAAAAAGGACACTCAAACACATCCACCAGTCCTTGAAGTTGGAGATCAGTCGGAGTCATCCTTGTCTCCATCGTCGTCATCTAACTCCTGCATCACCTCGCTCTGGTACCGGTCCCAGGATCTCCGACTGTACGAGTGCTCCTCTTCCCAGTACCCTTCAGGATGAGAACGGCAAAATTAGGTTTCGGAGAGGAACTAGTAACGCAATTACGCTTACTATGGGAGCTTTGATAATCATTGTGTGACACTTTAGTGAACTTTGCACTAGCCTACCTCCATAGCGCTCCTCTCTGTCGCTGCCATCCTCACCGTCTTCATCTGGGTAGTCATTCCTCCAGTTCCCCTCTTCGTTCTCATCATCCTCGTCCTCATACACTTCTTCCTCATTCACCACCAGGTCAGGCACCTGGAAAACCAAGACGTCAAGGTTATTCCTCCGGCACCATTTTATGTTATTCAGATACTAACCTCGTCCCAGGCTCAATTGCTTCGGCATTTAGAGCCTGGAAACACTGGGCAACAAAGTGGGACTTGAATTGAAAGTGGCGTGGGTTAAAATCGAGGGGAGAGAGCCTGTTACAGCTGTATTAGAATTTTTTAAAAAAAGTTATATCACAGCACTTTTTTGGGAAGCCCAATTGATTGAGTTTGGGCATATAAAGTTTGTGAAAACTAGTTCTAAGATACACATTTTCCGATTTCACGAGCTCACTTCCTTGTTTAGCCTAAATCGCTTGCGCTTTGAAATCCCCAATGTAGAGGGGAGGTTCTGAAGGTTATGCTAGATGGTGATGACAGATCAGCCAATAAATTCAGCTGGACTTCTTCCCGGTCCTGCCATAGGCTCCATTCAAGTCCCTTTCTGAGGCACTGTGAAACCAGACCGTTTGAAAGAGAAAGAGCCGGCTGGTGGACAAGATTAGTCAGACACCACAGCAGTTTACCAAATCAATTATGCAGGTACAATTGAGATTGGTCTATGTGTTAGGCTAAATTATCTGCATGGCTATGAATGTTCATACTTGTATCATGCATGTGCATTGCAGTATTGTGTTCTGAACCTCACCAACTCTCCCTCGTCTGAGTAGGGCCTGACGGACAGGATGTCCTGGATCCAGCCTGCAGTGACTGTTTCCTGGTAGTAAAGGTCATACACGTAGTCGTCCTCCCGTTGACGATGCTCAACACCCACACCCTCTCCAGACACACTCAGCTTCTCACGGATCATCTTCATCGAGTTACACAGGATAGTCTCTGGGTCAGGGTTCAGCAACTGGGAAACAGAGGGCAGTCACAATAAGCATAAAATTCTAGCCATCCAAATACTAGGCCTATGTGTCAGTGGCAGGTAGGCTATAATCTGGCTCAACTGAATTAATCATATGGGAACTGACACGTTTACATAGGACATCCTAGTTTTAAGAAAGTTTCCCCATCTCTAGCTAAACCTTAGGGGAGCCCAGCTCACACTTACCTTACTAGGAGCTTTGTCCTGGTCCCCATCTTCCTGGATGATGTCAAACACCTGATATTCACCCAGGCTCCAGGCATTTTTGCCTGGCTCCTCCTCTGAGGTCTCTGGCTGCATTGAGGGGGGCTGTTCCGCAGGCAGCCCTGCTCGATGGCTGGAGAGGATCCTGTATCGCTCCTCCCGTCTGGTGCTCCACTTAGCGCTCCGCAGATCTCCCACAATCCTCTGGGAGCTGCCTGCGGAGGGGCGCAGGGCGTGGGCCATGCGGGGGCGGGCCAGTGCTTCACGAACCTGTGTCTGGACTGGGGCATCCTGAGAATAGTGACAGTGTAGGGAAGCAGTTATCCTAACAAAGAGGGTTGAGACTAATAAGACTTGCAGTGCATTACATGAACGGTTCACTAAATTAACTTAGCTACCAGAACTGTTTGAGTGCTAAGAATACATTAAGATTGAAAATAAAACAATGTAGAAATAGGTTATGGAAACTAGCAACCTAGCTATGACTGAATTTCAGGACCATCACCACACAACTCAAATGCCAACCAAGTTATTTTCTACCCAAACAACAGGTGTTGCGAAGGATTATCTCCACATAGCTAGCTAGCTAACTATACAAATTAATATTGTCCCGTGGTCTTGAAAGGGCAGGTGTGCAAAAGGCAGGTACACCAGGTAATGGTGCTGTGAAGTTAACGTAGTTAGCGAGAACGTAGGCTGGCTGGCTAGTTTGCTAACGATAGCTACCTAGCTATCTCTGTTGTTAGCTTGCTTGCTAATCAACACAAAGCGAGTTAGCCAGTTAGCTAAGTAAGGATGACTTGGGCTGGAGATAAAATCTAATTTAGATAGCTAACTAGCAATAAACCTAACGTTCGTTAACCAACTGATAAGCTAACTACGGTTAGTTAGCTAAACATCAAAGACACTAGCTAAACAAAAACAGCAGACTTTAGTGTCTTGCACAGCACCAGCCGATTGTGTCCAGCGCCCACGAGACACCGTGGTTTGACAGCGGCCCATACCTGTGATGCTACCGTCGCCACGAGTTTGAAGACTGAATTCTCAACCTCTGTATCATCGGGCTCAGGCACAGTTTCCCCAGCGGTCTGGGATGTGGTCTCCGGCCGAATACGTTTACAGGCAAGCAGCAAAGCATCGGCAGGGTCGGTTCCTCTCTTTCTTTTCACCCGGAGAATAGTGGTGCTTGGATCCATGGCTACTGCTCCAGCTGGCGCTACCGTAACTCGCTAGCTATAGTCGCACTTGTGGAAGAGGAGGCATGGTTCTTCTTCTACTACTATGGTATCTTCTTCGATGAGGTTTAACGGCGGTTGGCATCTAATAAATGTTGCATTACCGCCACCTACTAGACTGGAGTATAACTCCCTTATACTTGAAATAAATAATCATAAAATAAATAAATCAACATATACTCTTTCATCTAACCCTACACTCACTAAAAACCCACCACCCTACTCCACTATTTAAATATATTTAATCCTACCTCAGGTCAACAGCCTGAAAGGATGGGACACCACGCAGGGTGCGCGTAATACCAGAGTGACCTGCCGTAAGGGTAGTGTGCACCCAGATCAGCAGGCGGTCACGGACACTGGTGGGTACATACAGTCGTGGTCAAAAGTTTTGAGAATGACACAAATGTAAATTTTCACAAAGTCTGCTGCCTCAGTTTTTATGATGGCAATTTGCAAATACTCCAGAATGTTATGAAGAGTGATCAGATGAATTGCAATTAATTGCAAAGTCCCCCTTTGTCATGAAAATGAACTTAATCCCCAAAAAACATTTCCACTGCATTTCAGCCCTGCCACAAAAGGACCAGCTGACATCATGTCAGTGATTCTATCGTTAACACAGGTGAGAGTGTTGACGAGGACAAGGCTGGAGATCACTCTGTCATGCTGATTGAGTTAGAATAACAGACTGGAAGCTTTAAAAGGAGGGTGGTGCTTGAAATAATTGTTCTTCCTCTGTTAACCATGGTTACCTGCAAGGAAACACGTGCCGTCATCATTGCTTTGCACAAAAAGGGCTTCACAGGCAAGGATATTGTTGCTAGTAATATTGCACCTAAATCAACTATTTATCGGATCATCAAGAACTTCAAGGAGAGAGGCTCAGTTGTTTTGAAGAAGGCTTCAGGGCGCCCAAGAAAGTCCAGAAAGCGCCAGGACCGTCTCCTAAAGTTGATTCAGCTGCGGGATCGGGGCACCACCAGTGCAGAGCTTGCTCAGGAATGGCAGCAGGCAGGTGTGAGTGCATCTGCGCGCACAGTTAGGCGAAGACTTTTGGAGGATGGCCTGGTGTTAAGAAGGGCAGCGAGGAAGCCACTTTTCTCCAGGAAAAACATCAGGGACAGACTGATATTCTGCAAAAGGTACAGGGATTGGACTGCTGAGGACTGGGGTAAAGTCATTTTCTCTGATGAATCCCCTTTCCGATTGTTTGGGGCATCCGGAAAAAAGCTTGTCCGGAGAAGACAAGATGAGCGCTACCATCAGTCCTGTGTCACGCCAACAGTAAAGCATCCTGAGACCATTCATGTGTGGGGTTGCTTCTCAGCCAAGGGAGTGGGCTCACTCATAATTTTGCCTAAGAACACAGCCATGAATAAAGAATGGTACCAACACATCCTCCGAGAGCAACTTCTCCCAACCATCCAAGAACAGTTTGGTGACGAACAATGCCTTTTCCAGCATGATGGAGCACCTTGCCATAAGGCAAAAGTGATAACTAAGTGGCTCGGGGAACAAAACATCGACATTTTGGGTCCATGGCCAGGAAACTCCCCAGACCTTAATCCCATTGAGAACTTGTGGTCGATCCTCAAGAGGCGGGTGGACAAACAAAACCCCACAAATTTTAACAAACTCCAAGCATTGATTATGCAAGAATGGGCTGCCATCAGTCAGGATGTGGCCCAGAAGTTAATTGACAGCATGCCAGGGCGGATTGCAGAGGTCTTGAAAAAGAAGGGTCAACACTGCAAATATTGACTCTTTGCATAAACTTAATGTAATTGTCAATAAAAGCATTTGACACTTATAGAATGCTTGTAATTGTACTTCAGTACACCATAGTAACATCTGACAAAAATATTAAAAAACACTGAAGCAGCAAACTTTGTGAAGACCAAACTTTTGACCACGACTGTACACGCGCCCTGGATGTCTTCGTCCATATCCCAAAAGACAGGTGCAACGATGAGAGACGAGGGCAGGATTGGACCCCCCAGATCCTTCCTTTCTCGTGCATGGTGCATCTTGGAGAGTGCGTTGGCCTTCACATTCTGGGATCCTGGTTGGTAGGACAGAATGAATTTGAAGCGAGTGAGAAATTGGGCCCACCTGGATTGACGAGAGTTCATCCGTTTCACTGCCCGTATGTGCTCCAAATTCCAGTGGTCAGTTAGAATCCTGAATGAATGGACTGCACCCTCCAGCCAGTGTCTCCATTCCTCCAGAGCGAGGACCACCACCAACAGCTCCCTGTCTCCAACTCCATAGTTCCTCTCTGCGGGGAAAGCTTTTTAGAGAAAAAGGCACAGGGATACATTTTCTCTGGTTTACCGTGCCGCTGGGAGAGGACCGCACCCACGCCTCCTCCGATGCGTCCACCTCCAGGATGAGAGGATGAGATGGATCTGGGTGTTTTAGGATGGGCGCTGTGGTGAACCGCTCCTTCAGCCTCTTGAAGGCAGCGTCAGCCTCAGGGTTCCAGGCCAGCTTCTGAGGCCCACCCTTAAGGAGAGGTGAGCGGGCGGCTATGGAGCTGAAGGACCTGATGAAACGCCGGTAGAAATTAGTGAAGCCCAGGAAGCTCTGTAGGCCCTTGATGGTGGTGGGAACTGGCCATGACGGCGTCAGTCTTCACTCATTCCATGAACACCCCCTGAGGACTGATCCGGTATCCCAGGAAGGAGATGGCCTGTTGGTGGAATTCGCATTTCTCCCCCTTCACCAACAGGCTGTGTTCCCGGAGGCGGAGTAGGACAGCTCGGACGTCCCTGACGTGCTCCTCGAACGTAGCCGAGTAGATCAGGATATCGTCGATGTACACCACCACCTGTCTACTCAGCATATCCCGGGACACGTCATTGACGAAGGACTGGAACACAGAAGGTGTGTTGGTTGAGGCCGTAGGGTATGACGCAGTATTCATAGTGGCCTGAGGTAATGCTGAATGCCGTCTTCCACTCGTCTCCTTCCCGGATTCGGATCAGGTTGTAGGCACTCCTCAGGTCCAACTTGGTAAAGTACCGGGCCCCTCGTAGCTGCTCGATGGCCGACGGAACCAGAGGGAGGGGGTACCGGTACTTGGTGGTGACTGCGTTCAGCCCCCGTAGTCAATGCATGGTCTCAGTCCTCCGTCCTTTTTGGCCACGAAGAAGAAGCTGGCGGAGGCAGGAGAGGTAGAGCGTCTGATGAACCCCTGTCTCAGGGTATCCGCCACATACTTCTTCATGGCCTCAGTCTCCGCCATAGAAAGGGGGTAAATGCAACTCTTCGGGGGGTGTTGTCCCTCCAGCAGGTCAATGGCGCAGTCCCAGGGCCTGTGAGGAGGGAGACACGTAGCCTTTACTGAAGAGAAGACATCGGAGAGATCTGCGTACTCATGTGGAATGTTGGGCTGGAGGGCGGACTCCGGACTCTCCACTGAAGTGGAACAACAAACCACCGGCAGGCAGGTCTTCCGGCATGAGGTAGACCAGGCTGTGATACTCTTGGTGCTCCAATTGATGGTGGGGTTGTGTAGTCTGAGCCAGGGCAATCCCAAGACGATCCGGTTAAGGGGTGACGTGACGATGTGGAATGACAGCTCCTCGTGGTGCTCCGGTAGTGTGGGAATGGTGATGGTGATGGGGAGAGTGACGTGCGTAATGGTGTCTGATCCAATTAGTTTCTTGTCCAGTGAGGTGACATGTAGCGGAGATGGCAGTGGCACAGTGGGCAACCCCCATTCAGAGACCAGCTCCCTATCAAAAGGTTCCCCGCTGATCTGGAATCTATCATAGCAGTAGAAATGGAAGAGAAGGAATAACCAGACACCGTTATGGGAACTAAAAACAATGGTTTTGTGATAGGAGCTGACGTAACAGTCGCAACGGGAGTCATACCACCTAGATAGGGAGCCGCCAGGAGATCTGTGGTCCGTGGTGGTATAGGGGGTGCTGCCCACCTCCATGGGTGAGGATCGGAAGCAGGGCGGCTTCCATAGCTCAGATGGGGTGAGCGTCGAGACTCCGGGAGGTGTTGGGAACGCCGTCTCTCTCTCAACATGTCGTCAAGACGGATGGACATGGTGATGAGGGTATCAAGGTCCATCTCGTCGTCCCGACATGTGAGTTCCGTCTTGATGTCGTCCCATAAGCCTCTCCTGAAGGCTGTGCGCAGAGCACACTCATTCCAGCCAGAAGACGCCGCCACCGTGCGAAAGCTCAGAGCGTACTTGGACGCGGGCCCCTCTCTCTTTTGTAGATGGAGGAGATGCTCACCCCCGTCCTTTACCCCGTGGGATGATCAAACACCGCCCTGAACGGAGCGAGGAAGGTGGGGTAGGGTAGTGCCACTGCTTCCTCTCCTTCCCAGACTGCCGTGGCCCAATCCAGCGCCTTCCCTTTAAGTAGCAAAATCACCAGCGCTATCCTGGCTTGGTCAGATGGATATGCCCCAGGCTGATGCGCCAGATAAAGTGAAACGTGTAGCAGGAAGCCGCTACATTTAGTAGTTTTACCGTCAAATCGCTCCGGTAGGGCGAGGGTTCCCGCAGAAGTGGGTGATAGCCCGGGAACAGGTGGATTTGGGGCACTCGCCGCTCCGTGAGATGGAACCGGAGCGCTGGGCAGATTTTGCAGAGTTTGGAGCACTTCCTGCATGGCGGCGTTCAACTGGGCAAGCTGCTGCTGGTGCTGGTCGAGGCACTGGGAAACTCCTGCTGCATCCATTTTCATTTGGTGTGTGATTCTATGATGAGTACTGAGTATACAAAGAGGCAGGAAGCAGACGCAGGCATTAACAAGGTCAAGGTTTACTTAAACAATGACAAAGAGAAATAACAAAGATAGAGTACACGACAAGAAGCTAAACAATCACACACAACATCATAAGGAACAGTCCAGGGCTAAACAGGGGTGGTGATGAGATGATGAGGTGCAGGTGCAGGTGCGCTGGAGGTGATTAGGGTGCGTTGGGTTTCCATTCCGGTGTTGCCGAGGTGGTGCGCTCAGACTGGTGGCTCAGTAGACCGGCGAATCAGAGCGCCGGAGGGGAGCAACGGGTGGAGACGTGACAAATGGCACCCTTTCCTTGAAAACAAAACAATTAACCTCTCTTTTCCCCATGTGCCTGCTCCCTCTGACCAACAGAAACACAAACAATTATCACAAGGCCACTTCTGGTTATCTTCACCGATTCCACACCACCCAACTCTGTTTTCACCCACCCTGAAACCACAAATGGATCAGCCAAATGGCAAGGGTGCACTTTTTCCAAAAATGTCACTCCTACTGTCACAGACTCATCTTTATCCTGACCCTCGGTGCAAGCCTTGGGCTCCTTGAACTGCACCACACCTACCACCTCCGATACTTCGCCCTCATTCACTTCCATTTCTCCTCTTGTCTTCGATCCGACATACAGCTCACTCTGCTTTCACTTTCTACCATTCTTCTGTAACAAACCATCTCCCTTTTTTCTGCCATTTTTAAGCGACTCAAGCTCACCCTCTTCCTCCCGCTCTCTCTTCATCCTCCTCTGCCTCTCTTTTACCCTCCTTATGATAATACTGCACTTCTCCTGACATACATCTTGTTCTTGCCCTTTCAAGGGACGCCATTTAACCGGCTGTCACAATCTCCATACAATCAACACGAACCCCTCGGGATGTAGAGCTCAACAGTGCATCCCACTTGTAAAGCAACTGCTTCGTCTTGATGTTCTTCTTCGTCGGTAGCTACCAAGAAGCTTTTCCATTTCAAACAAGCGCGCTCTTCCAACCACCATCCACAGACACTTCTTCCCCCGACAGCCTCTCACGGATCTCTCCTCCAGTATCCTCCCTTCTATGGTATATTGTCGATTGCACAATTTAATGTGCAACCCTCCACCGACTGTGCGGGATGGAAACAGGATTCTCCAAAAACGGAACAAACTACCAAAAAATTAAATAAACAAATCAAACAACTTTCTTGTTAAAAATAAAACAGATCTGATCCCTACACAGACTCAAGGGTAACCTGGGAGGGCAGGTCTTCCGGCACAGTACACCTTCCAAGTCTTCAGATGTAAAATCCTTAAGTCCCAAAAACGTTTCTGCCGCAGCCACAATAATGTCTAGTTTCTTAGACTTCTTTGAGACTTGTGCCGTACAGTTTATAACTACAGGCTGTGGTGCGTCCACTATCATATCATGTATTATTTTAACCACCGCATAGGAGATTCGATTGACCGCAAAAACTTTTGCCACCTCAATCTCCTTCACCCTTGCAGGGCACTCCAGGAACTCGGGATCATGATCCCCATAATTGCAACACCGTCGTCCACACCGTTCTTCAGTATACTCTGTCCGTCTGCACACACTTCAAACATGGCCAAATCCTTTACAATTCTTACACAGCAATGGTTTGGGGACAAATGCTCTTACATCGTATCTTACATAACCAAGCTTCACATGCGTAGGTACAGTTGAAGTCGGAAGTTTACATACACTTAGGTTGGAGTCATTAAAACTTGTTTTTCAACCACTCCACAAATTTCTTGTTAACAAACTATAGTTTTGGCAAGTCGGTTGGGACATCTGCTTTGTGCATGACACAAGTAATTTTTCTAACAATTGTTTACATACAGATTATTTCACTTATAATTCACTGTAGCACAATTCCAGTGGGTCAGAAGTGTACATACACTAAGTTGACTGTGCCTTTAAACAGCTTGGTAAATTCCAGAAAATGATGTCATGGCTTTAGAAGCTTCTGATAGGCTAATTGACATCATTTGAGTCAATTGGAGGTGTACCTGTGGATGTATTTCAAGGCCTACCTTCAAACTCAGTGCCTCTTTGCTTGACATCATGGGAAGATTATAAGAAATCAGCCAAGAACTCAGAAAAACATTTGTAGACCTCCACAAGTCTGGTTCATACTTGGGAGCAATTTCCAAACGCCTAAGGGTACCACGTTCATCTGTACAAACAATAGTATGCAAGTATAAACACCATGAGACAACGCAGCCGTCATACCGCTCAGGAAGGAGATGCGTTCTGTCTCCTAGAGATGAACGTACTTTGGTGCGAAAAGTGCAAATCAATCCCAGAACAACAGCAAAGAACCTTGTGAAGATGCCAGGAGGAAACAGGTACAAAAGTATCTATTTCCACAGTAAAACGAGTCCTATATCGACATAACCTGAAAGGCCGCTCAGCAAGGAAGAAGCCACTGCTCCAAAACCGCCATAAAAAAGCCAGACTGCGGTTTGCAACTGCACATGGGGACAAAGATTGTACTTTGTGGAGAAATATCCTCTGGTCTAATGAAACAAAAATAGAACTGTTTGGCCATAATGACCATCGTTATGTTTGGAGGAAAATGGGGATGGCTTGCAAGCCGAAGAACACCATCCCAACCGTGAAGCACGGGGGTGGCAGCATCATGCTGTGGGGGTGCTTTGCTGCAGGAGGGACTGGTGCACTTCACAAAATAGATGGCACCATGAGGAAGGAAAATTATGTGGATATATTGAAGCAACATCTCAAGACATCAGTCAGGAAGTTAAAGCTTGGTCGCAAATGGGTCTTCCAAATGGACAATGACCCCAAGCACACTTCCAAAGTTGTGGCAAAATGGCTTAAGGACAACAAAGTCAAGGTATTGGAGTGGCCATCACAAAGCCCTGACCTCAATCCTGTAGAACATTTGTGGGCAGAACTGAAAAAGTGTGTGCGAGCAAGGAGGCCTACAAACCTGACTCAGTTACACCAGCTCTGTCAGGAGGAATGGGCCAAAATTCACCCAACTTATTGTTGGAAGCTTATGGAAGGCTACCCAAAACGTTTGACCCAAGTTAAACAATTTAAAGGCAATGCCACCAAATACTAATTGAGTGTATGTAAACTTCTGACCCACTGGAAATGTGATTAAAGAAATAAAAGCTGAAATAAATAATTCTCTCTACTATTATTCTGAAATTTCACATTCTTAAAATAAAGTGGTGATCCTAACTGACCTAAGACAGGGAATTTTTACTAGGATTAAATATCAGGAATGGTGAAAAACTGCGTTTAAATGTATTTGGCTAATGTGTATGTAAACTTCCGACTTCAACTGTATTTGCTCTTTATCAAAAAACAACAGGACTGACAGACTTTCTTATTTTTCTCCATTCACCCAGCGGTTCAGATGCCGGGCACCAACCACACCAGGAATTCTCTTCAGGTATTCAACCTGAACATCCGTCGTCACCCCTGAGATGACTCCTTTGATGGGTGCTCTACTCCGAAGTTCAAAACACAAAACTTCTGTTGTCTGGATTATTTTGACGCTCACTGCAATCTTCCTCTGTTCTTCAGAAATACAATTAATCAAAATAAGACCACTCCTGGTCACTCTGACAGACTCCAGCGCATACTTCACAATTTTCGACACCTCAAACAGGTCTCCCACATATGCTTCGTTACTCAACAAAAGCATCCCAACAAGAACCGATTCATTATCATTCATACACATATCATCCACTACAATTTTTGACAATTTCTTTTTTGTTCCAGTTTTCGATACTACTGTTGTCCATTCAGAACATTCGTCTTCACCAACTTTGCTCGACGTGCTGCTTGATCCGAACTCAGCATCCACTTCCTGTCATGGTTCCACCTGAGGGTCGGCAGAGACCATCCTAGAGACAATAATAACACTCAGGTATGTTCTATCATTAATTATGATTTCCCTTTAAGAGAGGTGTGTTTTCTGTTTACCTTTGTAGAAGCTTGATTCATTTGCATTTGTTTCCTGACTGAGTTTTCTAGCCCTAGTTGTTTTCCCAGTATTACTGTGATCCTTCTGTTACCAATTCTCAGTAAAGTATTTACGTTTATTCTAAACCACTGATTCCTTGTCTGGTCTCTTCTCTGCTCCTGGGTCCAACACGTCACACTTTCGCCATCTTCCCCTCCTTACATTTACATTTTAGTCATTTAGCAGACGCTCTTATCCAGAGCGACTTACAGTTAGTGAGTGCATACATTATTTTTTTACTTTTTCATACTGGCCCCCGTGGGAATCGAACCCACAACCCTGGCGTTGCAAACACCATGCTCTACCAACTGAGCTACATCCCTGCCGGCCATTCCCTCCCCTACCCTGGACGAATTGTGCACCGCCCCATGGGTCTCCCGGTCGCGGCCGGCTACGACAGAGCCTGGATTCAAACCAGGATCTCTAGTGGCACAGCTAGCACTGCGATACAGTGCCTTAGACCACTGCGCCACTCAGGAGACTCATTCTTGGGAAAGGACTTCAGATGATGTTCCAGGAGGCAGGGTTGCCCGGTCTAGCTAAATTTCTAGCCCCAATGAATACTCAAAACCCGCCCACAAGGCCTAAAAACTAGCCCCAAATATTTTTTTCGCAGCAAGAGAGGAGTTTTTACATTTTTACATTTACGTCATATAGCAGACGCTCTTATTCAGAGCGACTTACAAATTGGTGCATTCACCTTATAGCCAGTGGGATAACCACTTTACAATGTTTTTTTTTTTGTGTGGGGGGGGGGGTGGGGGGGTGGGGTAGAAGGATTACTTTATCCTATCCCAGGTATTCCTTAAAGAGGTGGGGTTTCAAATGTCTCCGGAAGGTGGTGAGCGGGAACTATGCTTCCGCAGAGGAAGGGGAGCCAGCAGGCCAGAGGTGGATGAACGCAATGCCCTCGTTTGGGTGTAGGGACTGATCAGAGCCTGAAGGTACGGAGGTGCCGTTCCCCTCACAGCTCCATAGGCAAGCACCATGGTCTTGTAACAGATGCGAGCTTGCCACATTTAGCCAATAAACCCTTTTTCAATAACATTATCGAGCAAATTAAGAAGGAATATCGACTTAACTTCTAACGACCTAAGAAGCAAAATGTGGTTTTCCATCAAAATAATTATGACCTAATGTGAATAATAAAGGAATTTGAATATGTCGCAATAGAAAATAATGAGCCCTTACTAAACTTCAAAAAACTAATGTTAGGCTATTTTCTGGCAACTGTGCCAGACGTTAAGACTACAAACCGTTATAAATGGCCTATTTGCGAGATTAATTTATTTCTATGGGCATAGGCTAGGCCTACCGCCTAAAATCTGGGTTTATGATTGTAATTATACTTTGCCAGCGTTTGGTTATCTAGATGCAGGTAGCCTATAGCCCCTGATAGACCTACATCTAATTTCAGATAGCCTGCAGTAGCCTAGGCAAAATGTAGACAAGATGTAAAATGAACGATTAAGCAGACTAATTTATTCATCATGAATAGCGAGGCGATTTTGAAGTAAGAAGTGCTTCCATTGCCCAATAGACTGGGTCGTAATTTCAATCACTGAATCAAATATTAATAACATGGATACAGTGGTGTAAATATACTTTAAAGTACTACTTAAGTTGTTTCTGGGGGGTATCTGTACTTTACTTTATATTATTGACAACTTTTACTTCACTACATTCCTAAAGAAAATAATGTACTTTTTACTCCATAAATTTTCCCTGACACCCAAAAGTACTCGTTACATTTCGAATGCTTGGCTGGACAGGAAATGGTCCAATTCACGCACTTATCAAGAGAATATCCCTGGTCATCCCTACTGCCTCTGTTCTGGCGGACTCACTAAACACAAATGCTTTGTTTGTAAATTATGTCTGAGTGTTGGAGTGTGCCCCTGGCCATTTGTAAAAAAAAATAGACAATTGTGCCATCTGGTTTGCTTAATGTAAGGAATTTGAAATGATTTATACTTTTACTTTTGATACTTAAGTATTTTTTAGCAATTATATTTACTTTTGATACTTAAGTATATTTAAAATCAAATACTTTTAGACTTATACTCAAGTATTTTACTGGGCGACTTTCACTTTTACTTGAGTCATTTTCTATTAAGTATTACAATTGGGTAACCTACTTTTTCCACCACTGATTAAATCCGATTGTCAGCTCCAGGTAGGCTACACAAGTGTCACAAATTGATTTGCAATGACTCCAGTGATATCGTCATTTCAACTTATTTATTGTAGAACATGGTAGGCTACTGTCGTAGTAAATATAATTTGTTATAGATTGGTCTGACTAAAATGTTCTGTAAGACCCATTTGGAGCCTGTTTTCAATAAATGCTGTGCCAGGTCAGAGAGCAAAAGGTCAGAGAACAAAAGGACAGAGAAAACCTTATCTTATCACCAAATGGCCTAGGAATGTGATAATAGACAACACCCCCACCTCCGGCCATAAACAACAGATACTCCTCAGGAGTTCCCTGGACACACACAGACATCTCAATGTGGACGCACACTCATTCTCAACCCCCCCCCCCTCTACTGGTCGGGTGCCAAGGGCAGAGGACTCTGCCGTGCACCAATGGGGTATCTGCTCTGGACAGAGCAGACCCGCCTCCTACGCCTCGGGAACCAATCAAGGGACTAGAAGAAGGACCCCTTCCTCTATGTTACATTGTATAAAGTAATGCTGTAAACTCTTTTTAATCATCCTTCTCAGCTGACACTAATAGAGTGCTATATGATTAGGTCCATGCATGTTAAATTAGCAGGATCCCATGCATGTTATCTAACAGTAACAGATATCTCTGTGTTTAATAAACTGCCTTTTGCTTAAGCAAATTCCTCTCTGTCTAGCGTCGATGGTTTTGTACTTCCTCTCCAAATTATGGTTTCACCAACAAATTGGTAGCAGAGGATGGTTTAATTCGATCTAAAGAGTTGGTGCGAGAGGAAAAGGCAAATCATCGATCTAAAAACAGACGGAAGAGTGACCTGTAATCCAGGAGACATCAACTATTCGTCTTGCCTCAGGAACCTGATCAGAGCGCTCTTCTAAAAAGGTAGGCAGAGCCTGTTAAAACGAAATCTTGCATATTGTATTATAGACCAATACCAAATTTTGATCAGAAGTACTGAGTGTGAGTATGAATACTTGTTAAATAATTTTCCATCCTAATGAATTAAGGCATACATGAGATATCTGGTACTGTGTTTTATACTAAGGAATAAAGGAATAAGGAATAAAGGAATAAGGAATAAAGGAATAAGGAATAAAGATAAACGTATCCAGAATGTGTCAAACTACGGATTGACGCATTGGTGGATAAGATTTGACCCATAAAACTAGATTCCTAAAGGGACCCAGTTTGAACTGAGACCTTTTGCTTAAATCCTATTAGGGGAGGTCCTACCCTATAGGTTGCGAGGAGGTTGAAGTTAAACTGTGGCAGAGTTCTAGACGTTAGGTGGGGGAGAATCACCGAAATTGACCAGAGGTACTAAATTCCCGGGGATGCCAGTTATCTCTGTGATTTCACACTTAAAACGTTCCATATAAATGGTTGTGTGAAAGGTACAATTAAGCTGAGACTAAGTCCTTCCTAGATCGAGTTGTCTAAAAAAATCCTTTGATAGGGATCCAGTTGCTTCTGTGACTTCACATAAGTATAAGGTTGTGTGAAGGGTGGCAGTTGAACTGAGACTATGTTTTAGGACGCTCTGGTAACCTAAATTTTTTAAGGTATTGTATTCTAATTGGCAGTTTTGTTTTGCTGTGTTCATATTTTAACGTGTCTGTGTTATATCTTAAACGTGTAATGGATGATGGGAAGTTATAGTGAGACTTATGAAACTGAATACTAATCTGTTGAACTGAGTGAATTTGACCTAGGCTTTCAGGAACCAGGGACTGGGGAGACTGATATTGAGGTTGTGCATGATTCTAGAACAAGCGTGAGATAACTAACGCGTGGTGTGTGCTGTGTGTGGAAATTACTGCATTGGTATATGTGACTGGAATTCTGATTCTTATGATAATGATTGCATTACTAATTATATAAATTAACCCTTTATATACGAGGGTGTCATACATGAGATAAGTCTGAATTGATACCGATAATACATTCTTGGAAATAAAACACCAGGGACGGGATAAGTGTATAAAGATAGAGAAAGCAAGATGGCAGGGCCAAACCCAACCAAACCCAAATTTAATGAATATCTAGAACAACGAATGACAGACAGAGCAAGGGGAAAAGTACAGTATAAGAAAGTTAAAAAAGTGTGGGAGGAGGTAAAGTTAAGATGGACACAGGCAGGTTACCTTAGAGGGGGACCTCCTTCAGAGGAAGAACTCAAGATTATGAAGAAAGGACTAGAGGTGGCAGTTGAGAAAGCCGAGGAAGAGCTGAGAATAGGGACATGGGCAATAGTGGAGAGCAGGAGGGTGCAACCAAAGAAAACAGAAACGATGTGTGTGGCCACTGAAGCAGCTTCCCCAGAGGCCAGTACCAGCACCACTCCTGGCCCCACCTCACTATACAACCTAAAAGGCACCATGACTTTTGGCCCACAACCACAACCATGGCCTCAGCAGGGCACCCCATTAGGTCCTCCAAGAGGAGGGAACTACCTGTGTTACAATTGTGGAGGAGCTGGACATTTTAGGCGTGATTGTAAGGAACACCCACAATTTAACCATCAACCCCAATGGAGGGGAAGAGGCAGAGGTACACCACAATGGAGAGGTAGAGGAAGGGGAGGACCCCCACAACAACCATAAACCCACCTGTCTGAACTCCAGGTGCCCGAAGGCGTGATCCTCATCCAATACTACTACCACCGACATCACAGACTGAACTCAACCAAGGCGATATAGCACAGTTACAGAGCTCGGCAGGACCCTATGAACACTCAGTCTGGGTCCAGGAGGGGGCGGCAGAGGACAGGACGAACTCTGGAGGTGCCATGATGGACTCACACATCTGGTGGCACCCTCACATGACAGAAACTGTAGACAGGTTTTCAAAATGGGTAGAGGCAATTCCTACAGAAACTACAGAATAAGAGGATGCTAGGTCAGTCATTAAGTGGCTACAAACTGAATTAATACCCAGGTACGGTATACCAAGGCAGATAAGATCTGACAACCACACGTTTTAGCAACAAAACATCTGAGAGAGGTGGAGGAAATGTTCGGAATCATGCACAGATTCGGTTCAGTAACATCCACAGTCTCAGGGACTCGTGGAACGTGCACCACATTTAAAGCTAAAATAACAAAGGTTTGTGCAGGAACAAAATTAACATAGGTCCACCAAGGAAGGGAGGTCATATGCCCTCCCTTGATGTACAACAGATAGAAATGACTGATTATGTGAAGAAATTGACGGAATTTTCTGCAGCAATCTCTTCTCAGGTGTAGAAGGCCCAAGAGGGGGAGCTGTCGGGAAGTACACTGCCACTGAAGGTAAAAGTGGGAGACTGGGTGAGGGTAAAAGTCCACAAGAGAAAGTGGCTGGAACCCAGGTGGACTGGACCGTACGAAGTGAAGGAGGTTACTTCACACTCAGTCCAGGTCAGAGGTAAATCAGGCGCACCCTGGCACCATCTAACTCATTGCACACCAGCCCCCACTCCTTCTAGATCACTGACAGAAGTCAGGGCTGATTTGAGCAGCCAAACCCAAAATTTGACACCAAAATGAAGATGAAATAGAATTTGAACAACAGCTTTGATGTATTTAATCGTGCACTAGAGGGAGACTAACATTGTTTAATTAACTGGCCATATAATTAGTATGCTAGAGGGGGATGGTTGAATTTTTTTTACAATTGCATTATGCGTTATCATGTGTTGTTTCCTTCCTGCATTATTGTTTTTCTTTTAAGACTGATTCAACTATGCTTCATGCCACCATAAATAATGGATCACGTCTGGGAGACGTGAAGAGGGGGATTTGTCGTAGTAAATATAATTTGTTATAGATTGGTCTGACTAAAATGTTCTGTAAGACCCATTTGGAGCCTGTTTTCAATAAATGCTGTGCCAGGTCAGAGAGCAAAAGGTCAGAGAACAAAAGGACAGAGAAAACCTTATCTTATCACCAAATGGCCTAGGAATGTGATAATAGACAACACCCCCACCTCCGGCCATAAACAACAGATACTCCTCAGGAGTTCCCTGGACACACACAGACATCTCAATGTGGACGCACACTCATTCTCAACCCCCCCCCTCTACTGGTCGGGTGCCAAGGGCAGAGGACTCTGCCGTGCACCAATGGGGTATCTGCTCTGGACAGAGCAGACCCGCCTCCTACGCCTCGGGAACCAATCAAGGGACTAGAAGAAGGACCCCTTCCTCTATGTTACATTGTATAAAGTAATGCTGTAAACTCTTTTTAATCATCCTTCTCAGCTGACACTAATAGAGTGCTATATGATTAGGTCCATGCATGTTAAATTAGCAGGATCCCATGCATGTTAGCTAACAGTAACAGATATCTCTGTGTTTAATAAACTGCCTTTTGCTTAAGCAAATTCCTCTCTGTCTAGCGTCGATGGTTTTGTACTTCCTCTCCAAATTATGGTTTCACCAACACTACAGTAGCCTCCAGATGCAAATGTATCATTTTCCACATTTAATGTAAGTTTCATTGTGGACCTTTCCCTATAACGGACACATGCTAGGGAGTTCCATAACTTCCATTTCAAATTTCCACTCGTGCTGCACTCGAGACTTACTTTCTATAAGTAGTCCACATTAGAATGCAGTTTAAATCTAATGCGCTCTAGAGCGCCTAAAGTCGTTTTCCTGTTGTCGCCATTATTTCTTGATGCCATTATTTCTTGATGCGCATCAGTTCTAGCACGTTAATAGCCTGTGTTTTATGGAAAAAGGGTCTCCATAATGACAATCTAAATAGCCGACCTACAACTGGTAAAAAGTTGTCACGATGTGCACGCATGCTGCTCTATCTCCTCTCACTCACTTGACTCAGCTGCCTGCTGCAGCGCCCAGAAGAGGATTGGGAGAATGTCATATAGTCAGATGAAACCAAAATATAACCTTTTGGTAAAAACTCAACTCGTCGTGTTTGGAGGACAAAGAATGCTGAGTTGCATCCAAAGAACACCATACCTACTGTGAAGCATGGGGGTGGAAACATCATGCTTTGGGGCTGTTTTTCTGCAAAGGGACCAGGACGACTGATCCGTGTAAAGGAAAGAATGAATGGGGCCATGTATCGTGAGATTTTGAGTGAAAACCTCCTTCCATCAGCAAGGGCATTGAAGATGAAACGTGGCTGGGTCTTTCAGCATGACAATGATCCCAAACACACCGCCCGGGCAACGAAGGAGTGGCTTCGTAAGAAGCATTTCAAGGTCCTGGCGTGGCCTAGCCAGTCTCCAGATCTCAACCCCATACTTTCCATTTCTGTGGTACAGTTGATAACCATGGCAATAAATGCTAAGAAGCCAATCTGACCATCATATAATAGGCATATACATTACTCTTACTGAATTTCCACGTGGGCAAGGATATTGGAAATTTAATCAAAGCCTATTGGATGATAATTTATTCATAATTAGAACAAAGGAATTTATAACTGACTTTTTCCAACATAACATAGGTACAGCGAATCCCCTTATTGTATGGGACACCTTTAAATGTGCCTTTAGAGGCCATGCAATTCAGTACTCATCTCGAAAACAAAAGCAATTTAGGTCAAAAGAGTTTATACTAAGAAAGGAAATAGAAAATCTAACAGAACAGATAGATGGCAATAAAAACTGTAACATAGAGGCTCAGAATAAATTAGAGGAAAAACAAAAAGAAATGGAGAAACTTATTCAAGAAAGATCAAGTGTAATATATTATAAAAATAGAGCAAACTGGATGGAATATGGGGAAAAATGCACAAAATTCATTTTTAATCTTCAACATAGGAATGCTACCAAAAATAACTTTATGAAACTGGTTACAATTGACGGAGTCACCCACAATTCACCAAATGATATTTTGAAGGAAGAAACAAAGTACTTTAAACATATGTTTTCTTTTCAGTCACCTCCATCTCCTCTAACTGAAGCTAATTGTAGCGATTTTTTTTCTATTGATAATGTCAAATTAACAGCCACACAGAAAGACTCATGTGAAGGTGATATTACAGAGGAGGAACTTCTGGATGCAATTAAAGACTTTAAGTCCGGGAAAACTCCAGGGTTGGATGGCATACCAGTCGAGGTATACCAAACCTTTTTGATATACTAAGCGGACCGTTATTAGCATGTTTTAACCACTCCTATGTAAATGGTAGATTATCTGACACTCAAGAAGAAGGTCTGATCTCATTATTATTGAAACAGGATACAAGTGGAAAATATAAAGATCCAGTCCATTTACAAAATTGGAGGCCCCTTACACTTCAGTGTTGTGATGCAAAAATCCTAGCAAAGTGTATAGCGCATAGAATTAAAAAGGTATTGTCGGATATTATTCATTCTAATCAGACAGGTTTTTTTACATGGAAGATACATTGGAGATAATATAAGGCAAGTATTGGAAACAATAGAACACTATGGAAAATATGGGAAACCAGGCCTGCTATTCATAGCAGACTTCGAAAAGGCATTTGATAAAGTTCGACTGGGGTTTATATATAAATGCCTGGAGCATTTCAATTTTGGAGAATCTCTTATAAAATGGGTCAAAATCATGTATAGTAACCCTAGGTGTAAAATAGTAAATAATGGCTATTTCTCAGAAAGTTTTAAACTGTCAAGAGGAGTGAAACAAGGATGTCCACTATCGGCATATCTATTTATTGTGGCCATCGAGATGTTAGCTGTAGCTCAGCTGGTAGAGCATGGCGCTTGTAACGCCAAGGTAGTGGGTTCGATCCCCGGGACCACCCATACACAAAAATGTATGCACGCATGACTGTAAGTCACTTTGGATAAAAGCGTCTGCTAAATGGCATATTATTATTAAAATCAGATCCAATAATAATATCAGAGGATTAGAAATACAGGGCTTAAAAACAAAGGTGTCATTGTACGCTGATGATTCATGTTTTCTTTTAAATCCACAACTAGAATCCCTCCACAGCCTCATAGAGGATCTAGATACATTTTCTAACCTCTCTGGATTACAACCAAATTATGACAAATGTACTATATTACGTATTGGATCACTAAAAAATACAATTTTTACATTACCATGTAGTTTACCAATAAAATGGTCTGATGGTGATGTGGATATACTCGGAATACATATCCCAAAGGAAATAAATGATCTCACTTCAATACATTTTAATAGAAAGTTAGCAAAAATAGATAAGATCTTACTACCATGGAAAGGAAAATACCTGTCAATTTGTGGAAAAATCACCCTGATTAACTCTTTAGTATTATCCCAGTTTACCTATTTGCTTATGGTCTTTTGCTACGCCTAGCGAACAGTTTTTTAAATTATATGAGAAAAAAATATTCAATTTTATTTGGAACGGCAAGCCAGACAAAATTAAAAGAGCATATTTATATAATGAATAT
The DNA here is from genome assembly GCF_964263955.1 of Coregonus lavaretus. Classification (NCBI taxonomy): domain Eukaryota; kingdom Metazoa; phylum Chordata; class Actinopteri; order Salmoniformes; family Salmonidae; genus Coregonus; species Coregonus lavaretus. The sequence continues at coordinate 6,823,936 of NC_140024.1, read as the reverse complement.
GAATTCGGAGGACAGAAATTATTAAATATTAAAGCATTAGACCTATCACTAAAAGCTTCAGTCATACAAAAGTTATACTTAAATCCGAACTGGCTCTCAAGCAAATTAGTAAGATTGTCTCACCCAATGTTCAAGAAAGGCCTTTTTCCCTTTATTCAGATTACAACCTCTCACTTTCAGTTATTTGAAAAGGAAATAATCTCCCAAATGTTACTATTTCTAAAACAAGCCATAGAAAGTTGGTTGCAATTTCAATTTAATCCTCCAGAAACGACAGAACAAATAATGAAACAAATATAGTGGTTAAATTCAAATATACTAATTGACAAAAAAACTTAATTTTTTTACAGAATGTTTAAAAAAGGTATAATCTTCGTAAATGATATCATCGGTAGGACTGGTGGAGTTATGTCGCACATGCAGCTAACAAAAACATATGGAAATGTCTGCTCTACCCAAAATTACAACCAAATAATTGCAGCCTTACCGCAAAAGTGGAAGAGGAAAGTGGAAGGGGGAGAAAGTAAGGAACTTGTCTGTCGGCCTTGCATTAAAGAACATAATTGGTTAAGGAAAACTGTGATAAATAAAAAAGAATTGACAGCCGTCCCATATAGATTGCAAAATAGTTGGGAAGAGATCTTTGACGTACCGATCCCATGGCATAGTGTTTATGAACTGACACGCAAAACGACACCGGATTCAAAAATTAGAATCATTCAATTTAAATTATTATATAAAATTCTTGCTACCAATAGAATGTTATTTATATGGGGGATACAATCTTCCCAGCTCTGCAGGTTTTGCTGTGAAGAGACAGAATCATTAGATCATTTGTTTTGGTTCTGTCCATTTGTAGCTTGTTTTTGGACACAGGTCCAGGAATGGCTAAAGGATTGCAATATTTACCTGGAACTAACCTTGCAGATAGCATTACTGGGTGATCTGAAAAATCATAGTCAATCAATCAATAATATAATAATACTTTTAGCAAAAATGTTTATTTTTAATTCACAATCTGTAGAAGCAATGAGAATAGAAAGGTTCAGAATTTTTGTAAAACATCACAGTACGGTCGAAATATATATGGCAAATAGAAATCCTATATGGATGGTGTTAAGAGATAGATGGGAGGTATTGAATAGAGTTGAAGGATGGGACTAATAACAAATAACAACAAATAATAACAAAGATAGCTAATAATGTAAGCATACTGTGTCCATAATAAGTATATAGGTTGTATGTTGGGAGCTTGTGGGAAGGAGCACAGTTAGAAAGATATGGCATATAGAAGCAAACCGGATGGACACCATGAAAATGATCGGAGAGGTTGAGAGTAGAAGAAGTTCAGGAACAAAAAAAAAATATATATATATATATATATATATATATATATATAATATAATTATTGTAAAATTAACTCTGTCCATAAGGTGTAGATAGTAATGATAGACCGGAAGTAGAGGCCTGGGCATTGTTGTTCACTAATTTACTCCAAGTAGGGAAAGGATGGTGGGGTTGAAAAGTAATAAAGGGGAGTATGTATATAAAAAATAAAAAAACATGGGGGATTGGAAGTGATGCAGACAATTACATTGATAGAAGATACAATCTATCTGCAATATTAAGCTGATCCATTCCCCCTAAAAAAATAATAAAAAAAAATAAAAAATGTAAAAAAAAATAAAGAAGCCAATCTTACTGAAGCACAAATTCATATCACTCTGTATTGGCCTAATCCTACTACTCACCCTTGACCAATCATCCTCTACTCTCTTTACTGTCTAAGCATAAGACACCTTCTGTTCTACTCTGACCCTGGCAATCTCAACCTGTCTCTCTCGCACTGGACACTTCACCGGACACAATTGACACACATTTTTGTCCACCAATACTACACATTCCTTTGTCCCATGCCCTCCTGCACACTTTTCATATCTCGTAATCTCCCTCCCTCCTACACACTGCTGTAACATGACCATAAGCTTGGTATCTGAAACACTTTAGTGGGTTCGGCACAAAAGCTATCACTGGATAACTGACATATCCTAACATGACTTTATCAGGTAAAGACTCAAAAGGACAGACAATGTCTTTTCGGTTTCACCACGCTCGCCACCGGATCTGTGTCGCACCAAACATCGGGCGTCACAGACACATGGAATTTACAATTTAAGTTGCTCCAGAGCAAAGCAAGTCACAGATCTTGTCCCTAGTCATGTGGCACGAAGCACCTGCTCCCTCTGAACAGAAGAAATGCAGAAAATCATCACAAGTCTACTTCGAGCTACCTTCACCGATTTAACAGTTCCCAACTTATTTTCTACCCAGCCTGATACTACATATGGATCAGCCAAAAGACAGGGATCCACTTTCTCCAAAAATGTCACTACCACTAGGCCCGAATCATCCTTTGCATGACCATCGGGGCGATGCTCGGACTCTGAGGTCTTCACCACACCTGCCACCACAAGTAATTCATTCTCACTCTCGTCAGGTTCAATTTCTGAGCCATCAGAGACAGCAGAATATGGTTTATACTTGGCGCCATTCTGCCTCAACACACATCTTCCCACTGCACTCAGCATTCTCCTTCTTCCTTGCTGTCCATAACCACGTCTATCAGTTCACCACGCTCTTGCCGCACCTTCATCTGCTGTATTACTTGCAGAGCACACACCGATGGCGTTCCTACAAAACCCATCTTCTGTTCCTTAGCCCAATTTACAAATCTGGCTATCTCTGTCCTACCATGCTTCACCTCACACACCTCACTGCCATCAATACAACGAGTCAAAACATGTTTTGTTTTTTATTTACAATAAATTACATTATATTAAAGTTCAAAGTGATATTCTATTATGTATCATTAACCGTTGGGGAAAAGGCTGAATCATAGGTCAAATAGCATTGGTAAATTATTTGAACGAAACAATAAGAAAACATTCAATTATTCAATTATCTGATCAACACCACAACACCAAACATCATTTTATCCAGTAGATAGGCTGTGTGCTAACGGCTATTGGCTCCATGTGTCACACTTTATGTGTCGTCTCATAAATGTCATGTTTATACCAGGGGTGAAAGTAAGGTGGTATGGTCTGATACAGCGTCCCAACAAAATAAATAGTGGGGGTACGCTGTACCGGTACAAATGAGCCTATCACAATCATTTAAATCAAAATGTCCAAAAAACTGTAGGCTATTACACCACTTTTTATCAGTACCGCATTTCAGAGGCATGAACAATGTGCGAATGGACATGAAAACAGGTGGTAGGCCTATGCTCCAAAATGCAATGTGGTTCAACAAAAATAAACACTGAAATTATGCCAAGGCAGAGATGAGTGGCCGACACCGAGATGCGCGCAGACAGCAGTGGACGCATAAATTCTGGCCTAATGACAAACCTCCAAATGTCATGACACTTTTTGGTGTTTTGTGTAACAGCTGTCTCTTTCCATTCACCACTGTTTGGAGGCTGGAAAGATGTTGTGAGTGGGTAAATGGGTAGCCTAGTAAAGGAGCCTTTTGAAGTGATTGTTTGACAATCAGTTGAAAATATCATGACTGGTTTTGTTTATGCCATATTAAAAGGTCATACATTTTACAAGTTAAATCTTAACGACAAGGCCCAGAGAGATCCTATTGAATTGATAGGGATTCTATATGTAATTCTTTGAATAGGCCCATACACATTTTTCAGGATAAGAGGTCCGTACCGGGAATAACTTAATTATACTTTCACCCCTGGTTTATACTCAGAGTATGTATGGGTTGAATGGGACTTGGTCTGCAAACACTATTTAAAGTATGCTGGAATGTGTTGCACGTCCCACAGTATCAGTTGAGGTTTGTCTCCATCATCTTTTGACTGGAAAGGTCTTTCACAGAGGAGCGCTCTGGGCAGCCCTTACGTGAAAGGACAAGAAACCACAGGAACAAGAAGACACCTGTAGTAGGAATAATTTTGGAGGGATTGAAAAGCAACAAATCACCCAGTGATCACTCAGATTTAAAGCAGTCAATCATATATATTTCCTTAGAGAGGTTGTGTGCGATACGATACTGACCCTGGAAGCAGTTGAATATACTGAAGAGGTACAGCCCATGGAGAGAAAGGGGGCCGTAGGTGCAGAACGCCAGCCCCCATGGTACTCCTAGCACACAGCTGAGCCCCAGGACCGTGGCCCAGTCCTTCCACATCCTACCCTTCCCTCTCTGCCCCCATAGCTTCACCACCACCACACCTAGCATGGCTGTGTTGAAGAGGAAGACCAGGCCCAAGTATCCACTCACTGTGACGTAGCTGACCACCACTCCAGGGCTGTCTGTAGCACTGCTTATCCAACATCTGCAGTTAGAAAAGAGTCCATTTGAACCTTTGTTTGTTTTCATGGCTACGTATATACTACCAGAGTAGGTGTGTCCAAACCTTTGACTGGTACTGTATATTTAAATATTAACTTCTTGTGACAAAAGTTTGGACACACCTACTCATTCAAGGGTTTTTCTTTATTTTTACTATTGCGTTTGAGCCAATCAGTTGTGTTGTGACAAGGTAGGGGGTGTATACAGAAGATAGCCCTATTTGGTAAAAGACTAAGTCCATATTATGGCAAGAACAGCTCATATAAGCAAAGAGAAACGACAGTCCATCATTACTTTAAGACATGAAGGTCAGTCAATCCGTAAAATTTGAAGAACTTTGAAAGTTTCTTCAAGTGCAGTCACAAAAACCATCAAGCGCTATGATGAAACTGGCTCTCATGAGGACCGCCACAGGAATGGAAGACCCAGAGTTACCTCTGCTGCAGAGGATGAGTTCATTAGAGTTACCAGCCTCAGACATTGCAGGCCAAATAAATGCTTCACAGAGTTCAAGTAACAGACACATCTCAACATCAACTGTTCGGAGTAACTGTGTGAATCAGGCCTTCATGGTTGAATTGCTGCAAAGAAACCACTACTAAAGGACACCAATAAGAAGAAGAGGCCTGCTTGGGCCAAGAAACACACGCAATGGACATTAGACCGGTGGACATTTGTCCTTTGGTCTGGAGTCCAAATTGGAGATTTTTGGTTCAAACCGCCGTGTCTTTGTGAGACGCGTTGTGGGTGAACGGATGATCTCCGCATGTATAGTTCCCACCGTAAAGCATGGATGAGGAGGTGTTATGGTGTGGGGGTGCTTTATTGGTCACACTGTCTGTAATTTATTTAGAATTCAATGCACACTTAACCAGCATGACTACCACAGCATTCTGCAGCGATACGCCATCCCATCTGGTTTGGGCTTAGTGGGACTATCATTTGTTTTTCAACAGGACAATGACCCAACACACCTCCAGGCTGTATAAGGGCTATTTTACCAAGAAGGAGAGTGATAGAGTGCTGCATCAGATGACCTGGCCTCCACAATCCCCCGACCTCAACCCAATTGAGATGGTTTGTGATGAGTCAGACGGCAGAGTGAAGAAATAGCAGCCAACAAGTGCTCAGCATATGTGGGAACTCCTTAAAGACTGTTGGAAAAGCATTCCAGGTGAAGCTAGTTGAGAGAATGCCAAGCGTGTGCAAAGCTGTCATCAAGGCAAAGGGTGGCTACTTTGAGGAATCTCAAATATAAAATATATTTTGATTTGTTTAACACTTTTTTGGTTACTACATGATTCCATATGTGTTATTTCATAGTTTTGATGTGTTCACTATTATTCTACAATGTAGACAATAGTAAAAATAAAGAAAAACCCCGGAATTAGTAGGTGTGTCCAAACCTTTGACTGGTACTGTATATTTAAATATTAACTTCTTGTGACAAAATACTGTGAATTAAACCTCACATGTCTGTTGATGAGCCATTATTGGCCCCCTTCATGTAGAAGCTATGTCTGCCGTAGACTCCTAAGAAACCACAGGCTACCACAGTCGCAGTGGGTATGCCTGGAATCAGGGACTGCATTTAGACTATACATTGAATGGTATAGAATATTGCTCAACTGTCAAAGTAAAAAATGCTTAGAAGTGTAACTTGTGATCTCACCCCATCCAACCAGGCTCAGTTTGAGCAGGTATTTGCTGATATAGATGTTGAAGACGCGGACTAACAGCATGTAGAGATGGAAGCCTTCAATGGCCAACCAGGTGAAGGTGGACAGGAGAGCCCAGTGCAGTATCAACCCAAAGGCCAGACAGACACGTCCCTCAGCCCCATCAGCCTCATACCACACCCACCACTCGCTCAAGAGGTAGGAGAGGTGCAGAAACAGGAGTGCTCCTGTCAGCTGCACATGAATACCTATTGACTGTTCAGAACGCCCCTTCCTATGGGGACAGAAAACAAGAGGCTAAGGCCCACAGAGATGTTTATATAATGTATAATTTATTTATGATCTATTTCTATGATCAGGACCTTTGACTGTGGACATCTGTGAGTGAGTTCTCTCGCTTACCTCTACTTTGAATTTAATTGCTAAATATTTTTGACACATATACGTTTGTGAATGTGTAGCTGCATTGTGAATGGTTTAACTACTCTGTTTATTTTCAAGGAAGAGAGAACACTTACCTAAGACATATGTACATGACAAGGGTTACTGTTGTGAAAACCACAGTGAATGATGAACAAATGTAGTAGATGTAGCCTAGGTTGGCAGCATTCACAGGGTCTACAGACAACTTTGAGTTCTGTCAGTGAGAAAATAGGATAAGGAATCAAGAGTATGCTACCAGCTAGGACTGACCCCCCCCCCCCCCCCCACCCCCACCCCAAAATGTAATTATTAAAGTGATAGTTCACCCAAATTAACGTTTTAGCATCTGTGGTACAAATCCAATGCAAGTCAATGGACCTGTTAGCATTTTTCACACTACATGTCCAAATTATCCTAAAGTATCTACAATTGATTGCGTAGCACAATTAAGTTACTTATAGATGATTTGGACATGAAGCACAAAATATGCTAATATCTGTATCATTGACTTGCATTGGATTTTTGCCACAAATGCTAAAACATTAGCATTTGGAAACAGTGGCCAGGTAAACAAACCAAAGCATGGATTGCTGTCATACCTTGTCGTTAGACTGCTTATAGAGTAAGGAAACCAATATGACATGTTGTAATTTGGGTGAACTGTCCATTTAAAGTGAGTGTTTTGAAGACTCTGTATCAGTCTTTGCATATATTACACAGCTTTGTATAGAGTTATTCAAATTATCAAAGTAATGATCTATATATACAACTGTAGCACATATTTACCACAAGCACTGCAAAGAAGCTGAGATGGTTGCAGCTGCACACAAACTCTCCATGAATGAGGCTTGTGATACAACCCTCTGAGCTCCAGCCCCCTGCAGACAGAAAAGCCACAAATGTCACACACACACACACACACACACACACCTAGCAAAGGGAGTTCAACACACACACACACACACACACAAACACCCACGTACACAGGAAAAGAACATGGTAGTCCACAGCAGTCATTCAACCATTAAAAGATGAGTCGAGCCATATCCCCCACCTTCGCCATTATTATTTTCTGAGTCCTTCCAGAAAACACAAGTCCCTCTCTCAGTCTGAAACAAAGGCAATGTAAAATGTATGGTTACTTCATTGAAGTGTAGAATATTTGTTTTAGAGATAGGTGCACAGTCACAGTCTTATTCCTCCAGTTAGTGTCAAGTGGCCTCCTTTCCACAGTCTGTCCATTCACCCACCACATTTGTGTTTCTGAAGGCGATTCTGACAGGCTGGTCAAGGTCACTCACACCGTGGTCCCCCACCCTCACAGCCAGCACAGACTGCCCCAGGACCTCCCCTGATCTAGAGCCTCGAACTGGACCAAGCTGTTGGCAACATTGGAGGGAAGTGCAACAGAATGCAGCAAAAGAGGAGCAAATGTCATTCAGAGAGGTCATATGTGCCTTTTACTTTCATAAAATCCTTCCTCAAGGGCCTTGTAAGAAACATTTGTATTAAACGACTTCATGATACTAAATAATATATTAATTGTTTTACTGTAGTGATAAATTGTATACCTGATATGGCAGCAGTGATACTTTTACATCCAATACCATTGGTGGTTTCAGCTAAAACTAAGAATAGCCTAAGAGGCAGTTACCAACCCTGAATAGAGAGCTGTTGAGTACAGCCATAGTAATGTGCACAGTGCAATGAGAGACGTTCCTCTGGCTTCTCTGGAGGGCATGTGCAGGGATGTGCACTCTGTGTCCAGAATCTGTGCTCTCTTCTGCCTATGGTGGAATTAATGGACATTACAATTTTGTGTGCAACATATCCATTGGAAATACCCAAAATTGCAATATGCAACAGTAAAAAAAACATGAGATTAGCTTGTATCGGAACTCTTCACTGTTGCTGCACCCCGGTATATATGACTGAACCAGAAGGTTGTGAGATCAACAGCAATGTATTAATGATCTCACCTGGTTAGATGAGTTGACAGACCATCTGTAGAAGTTTGGGATGGGCATTCTGGCCAATACAGTGCACCTTGCAATTCTATCCTCATAACACCTACCAAAAACACAAACCCCTTTCTTATATTCAACTAATAAATGGATACAAATGGATATAAAATCCTGTGTACCTCAGTTGGTAAGAGCATGGCTCTTGCAACGCCAGGGTTGTGGGTTCCTTTCCCACAGGGGTCCAGTATGTGAATGTACAAATGTATGCACTCACTACTGTAAGTTGCTCTGGATAAGAGCGCTAAGTGACTAAAATGTAAACATAATGGACATTGCAATATGGACTAGCTAAATGTTTAACTTTGTAGTTAAAAGGCTTGACAGGTATGTCAATCCATGGCATGTTAAAACCCCCTTACAATAGAGGATAAGGATAGGTGCAAGACTTTTATTGGAGTACCTGGTCCATGCCACTTCTTTGTGAAGACAATCTTCAAGAGCATCTTTACAGTTTGGAAGTTTGTCTGGAAACGTTATTGACAAGGTTAGCCATTATAGTGCATGTATCACTCTGAAAATGGCAATGCTTCATCTCAAGACAATCACATTAAAACAACCAAATCAAAAACTACTGTAGGCACTCTAGCACTAAAGCCAATGTTGGTGACAAAAACTCAGTGGGGACCACGTCAATCAGGGGTGGCAAACCCTGGTCCTCGAGAGCCGCAGTGAGTGCAAGCTTTTTTTCAGCCAAGTTGAGACACACCCGGTTGAACTACTCACGTATATTTAACAGACCTTGATTAGGTATCTTATTTAAATATGACAGCTCTCCTGGCCAGGGTTGGCCAATCCAGATTTAATATTTAACTGGTCCACCTCTTTTCACTGATGTCCATGAATGTCCAAAAATGTTTACACAACCTCAACCTATACTCATCCACATGTGCCATCCCTTTTAACACTTGGTCAAAACATAGAAACAAAACAGGAGCTTACCATTGGTACTCAGGGTTGCAGGGATGCATATAAATATGAGAATGAAATCACTGGTCTTCATCACTCTCTCCCTCTTTCAATCTGTGACCTCTGATGGATTAAAGGTCTGTCTTCTTAGTTGATCTTTGCTTGTGTGTTGATGTTTCCTGGTTTCATATCGTCACTACAATTACAGATGGGGTTGGACATATTTGCACATCCAGGAAGTTGATTTCTTTGTCAAATTCCACGATAGTCTACTTGGGTGAATACAAGTAGGCTATTGTAAACACAGCATGTAATGAATACAACACTTTTATTAGTGATTGATTCAATTTATTAGACAATAAAATAAAATAAAAACATACTGTACATAAGACGCCTCCACACACAATTATAACACAATTAACACAATAAAGCTTGAAAGCTTATTTCCTTTATAGTCCTTTTGGGGGGGAAGGGTTGGTGTGTGAGGGGTTAATGTTAGGTAAATCAATATATTGAAAACATTTCAGTGAGAATCAGAAAAAAATCCTAGATGGTGGCATTTGTCTCATACAGACATTCATCGTTACAACAACATCTCTAAGACTCATTCTGCCACTCACCAGAAAACAACTAGAAAAGAGGTTGTCTCTGTTTCACAATCATAAGGAAATGGTCAATCGTGAGCGAACTATGACAGACAAATTGAGGAAAAAAAATCCAGAAAATCACATTGTAGGATTTTTTATGAATTTATTTGCAAATTATGGTGGAAAATAAGTATTTGGTCACCTACAAACAAGCAAGATTTCTGGCTCTCACAGACCTGTAACTTATTCTTTAAGAGGCTCCTCTGTCCTCCACTCGTTACCTGTATTAATGGCAGCTGTTTGAACTTGTTATCAGTATAAAAGACACCTGTCCACAACCTCAAACAGTCACACTCCAAACTCCACTATGGCCAAGACCAAAGAGCTGTCAAAGGACACCAGAAACAAAATTGTAGACCTGCACCAGGCTGGGAAGACTGAATCTGCAATAGGTAAGCAGCTTGGTTTGAAGAAATCAACTGTGGGAGCAATTATTAGGAAATGGAAGACATACAAGACCACTGATAATCTCCCTCGATCTGGGGCTCCACGCAAGATCTCACCCCGTGGGGTCAATATGATCACAAGAACGGTGAGCAAAAATCCAGGCCCGTCTGAAGTTTGCTAGAGTGCATTTGGATGATCCAGAAGAGGATTGGGAGAATGTCATATGGTCAGATGAAACCAAAATATAACTTTTTGGTAAAAACTCAACTCGTCGTGTTTGGAGGACAAAGAATGCTGAGTTGCATCCAAAGAACACCATACCTACTGTGAAGCATGGGGGTAGAAACATCATGCTTTGGGGCTGTTTTTCTGCAAAGGGACCAGGACGGCTGATCCGTGTAAAGGAAAGAATGAATGGGGCCATGTATCGTGAGATTTTGAGTGAAAACCTCCTTCCATCAGCAAGGGCATTGAAGATGAAACGTGGCTGGGTCTTTCAGCATGACAATGATCCCAAACACACCGCCCGGGCAACGAAGGAGTGTCTTCGGAAGAAGCATTTCAAGGTCCTGGAGTGGCCTAGCCAGTCTCCAGATCTCAACCCCATACTTTCCATTTCTGCGGTACAGTTGATAACCATGGCAATAAATGCTAAGAAGCCAATCTTACTGAAGCACAAATTCATATCACTCTGTATTGGCCTAGGCCTACTACTCACCCTTGACCAATCATCCTCTACTCTCTTTACTGTCTAAGCAATTACTGTCTGACCCTGGCAATCTCAACCTGTCTCTCTCGCACTGGACACTTCACCGGACACAATTGACACACATTTTTGTCCACCAATACTACACATTCCTTTGTCCCGTGCCCTCCTGCACACTTTTCATATCTCGTAATCTCCCTCCCTCCTACACACTGCTGTAACATGACCATAAGCTTGGTATCTGAAACACTTTAGTGGGTTCGGCACAAAAGCTATCACTGGATAACTGACATATCCTAACATGACTTTATCAGGTAAAGACTCAAAAGGACAGACAATGTCTTTTCGGTTTCACCACGCTCGCCACCGGATCTGTGTCGCACCAAACATCGGGCGTCACAGACACATGGAATTTACCATTTAAGTTGCTCCAGAGCAAAGCAAGTCACAGATCTTGTCCCTAGTCATGTGGCACGAAGCACCTGCTCCCTCTGAACAGAAGAAATGCAGAAAATCATCACAAGTCCACTTCGAGCTACCTTCACCGATTTAACAGTTCCCAACTTATTTTCTACCCAGCCTGATACTACAAATGGATCAGCCAAAAGGCAGGGATCCACTTTCTCCAAAAATGTCACTACCACTAGGCCCGAATCATCCTTTGCATGACCATCGGGGCGATGCTCGGACTCGGAGGTCTTCACCACACCTGCCACCACAAGTAATTCATTCTCACTCTCGTCAGGTTCAATTTCTGAGCCATCAGAGACAGCAGAATATGGTTTATACTTGGCGCCATTCTGCCTCAACACACATCTTCCCACTGCACTCAGCATTCTCCTTCTTCCTTGCTGTCCATAACCACGTCTATCAGTTCACCACGCTCTTGCCGCACCTTCATCTGCTGTATTACTTGCAGAGCACACACCGATGGCGTTCCTACAAAACCCATCTTCTGTTCCTTAGCCCAATTTACAAATCTGGCTATCTCTGTCCTACCATGCTTCACCTCACACACCTCACTGCCATCAATACAACGAGTCAAAACATGTTTTGTTTATTATTTACAATAAATTACATTATATTAAAGTTCAAAGTGACATTCTATTATGTATCATTAACCGTTGGGGAAAAGGCTGAATCATAGGTAAAATAGCATTGGTAAATTATTTGAACGAAACAATAAGAAAACATTCAATTATTCAATTATCTGATCAACACCACAACACCAAACATCATTTTATCCAGTAGATAGGCTGTGTGCTAACGGCTATTGGCTCCATGTGTCACACTTTATGTGTCGTCTCATAAATGTCATGTTTATACCAGGGGTGAAAGTAAGGTGGTATGGTCTGATACAGCGTCCCAACAAAATAAATAGTGGGGGTACGCTGTACCGGTACAAATGAGCCTATCACAATCATTTAAATCAAAATGTCCAAAAAACTGTAGGCTATTACACCACTTTTTATCAGTACCGCATTTCAGAGGCATGAACAATGTGCGAATGGACATGAAAACAGGTGGTAGGCCTATGCTACAAAATGCAATGTGGTTCAACAAAAATAAACACTGAAATTATGCCAAGGCAGAGATGAGTGGCCGACACTGAGATGCGCGCAGACAGCAGTGGACGCATAAATTCTGGCCTAATGACAAAGCTCCAAATGTCATGACACTTTTTGGTGTTTTGTGTAACAGCTGTCTCTTTCCATTCACCACTGTTTGGAGGCTGGAAAGATGTTGTGAGTGGGTAAATGGGTAACCTAGTAAAGGAGCCTTTTGAAGTGATTGTTTGACAATCAGTTGAAAACATCATGACTGGTTTTGTTTATGCCATAATAAAAGGTCATACATTTTACAAGTTCAATCTTAACGACAAGGCCCAGAGAGATCCTATTGAATTGATAGGGATTCTATATGTAATTCTATGAATAGGCCCATACACATTTTTCAGGATAAGAGGTCCGTACCGGGAATAACTTAATTATACTTTCACCCCTGGTTTATACTCAGAGTATGTATGGGTTGAATGGGACTTGGTCTGCAAACACTATTTAAAGTATGCTGGAATGTGTTGCACGTCCCACAGTATCAGTTGAGGTTTGTCTCCATCATCTTTTGACTGGAAAGGTCTTTCACAGAGGAGCGCTCTTGGCGGCCCTTACGTGAAAGGACAAGAAACCACAGGAACAAGAAGACACCTGTAGTAGGAATAATTTTGGAGGGATTGAAAAGCAACAAATCACCCAGTGATCACTCAGATTTAAAGCAGTCAATCATATATCTTTCCTTAGAGAGGTTGTGTGTGATAGGATACTGACCCTGGAAGCAGTTGAATATACTGAAGAGGTACAGTCCAGGGAGAGAAAAGGGGCCGTAGGTGCAGAACGCCAGCCCCCATGGTACTCCTAGCACACAGCTGAGCCCCAGGACCGTGGCCCAGTCCTTCCACATCCTACCCTTCCCTCTCTGCCCCCATAGCTTCACCACCACCACACCTAGCATGGCTGTGTTGAAGAGGAAGACCAGGCCCAAGTATCCACTCACTGTGACGTAGCTGACCACCACTCCAGGGCTGTCTGTAGCACTGCTTATCCAACATCTGCAGTTAGAAAAGAGTCCATTTGAACCTTTGTTTGTTTTCATGGCTACGTATATACTACCAGAGTAGGTGTGTCCAAACCTTTGACTGGTACTGTATATTTAAATATTAACTTCTTGTGACAAAAGTTTGGACACACCTACTCATTCAAGGGTTTTTCTTTATTTTTACTATTGCGTTTGAGCCAATCAGTTGTGTTGTGACAAGGTAGGGGGTGTATACAGAAGATAGCCCTATTTGGTAAAAGACTAAGTCCATATTATGGCAAGAACAGCTCATATAAGCAAAGAGAAACGACAGTCCATCATTACTTTAAGACATGAAGGTCAGTCAATCCGTAAAATCTCAAGAACTTTGAAAGTTTCTTCAAGTGCAGTCACAAAAACCATCAAGCGCTATGATGAAACTGGCTCTCATGAGGACCGCCACAGCAATGGAAGACCCAGAGTTACCTCTGCTGCAGAGGATGAGTTCATTAGAGTTACCAGCCTCAGACATTGCAGGCCAAATAAATGCTTCACAGAGTTCAAGTAACAGACACATCTCAACATCAACTGTTCGGAGTAACTGTGTGAATCAGGCCTTCATGGTTGAATTGCTGCAAAGAAACCACTACTAAAGGACACCAATAATAAGAAGAGGCCTGCTTGGGCCAAGAAACACACGCAATGTACATTAGACCGGTGTCTTTGTGAGACGCGTTGTGGGTGAACGGATGATCTCCGCATGTATAGTTCCCACCGTAAAGCATGGACGAGGAGGTGTTATGGTGTGGGGGTGCTTTATTGGTCACACTGTCTGTGATTTATTTATTTATACACTTAACCAGCATGACTACCACAGCATTCTGCAGCGATACGCCATCCCATCTGGTTTGGGCTTAGTGGGACTATCATTTGTTTTTCAACAGGACAATGACCCAACACACCTCCAGGCTGTATAAGGGCTATTTTACCAAGAAGGAGAGTGATGGAGTGCTGCATCAGATGACCTGGCCTCCACAATCCCCCGACCTCAACCCAATTGAGATGGTTTGTGATGAGTCAGACGGCAGAGTGAAGAAATAGCAGCCAACAAGTGCTCAGCATATGTGGGAACTCCTTAAAGACTGTTGGAAAAGCATTCCAGGTGAAGCTAGTTGAGAGAATGCCAAGCGTGTGCAAAGCTGTCATCAAGGCAAAGGGTGGCTACTTTGAGGAATCTCAAATATAAAATATATTTTGATTTGTTTAACACTTTTTTGGTTACTACATGATTCCATATGTGTTATTTCATAGTTTTGATGTGTTCACTATTATTCTACAATGTAGACAATAGTAAAAAATAAAGAAAAACCCTGGAATTAGTAGGTGTGTCCAAACCTTTGACTGGTACTGTATATTTAAATATTAACTTCTTGTGACAAAATACTGTGAATTAAACCTCACATGTCTGTTGATGAGCCATTATTGGCCCCCTTCATGTAGAAGCTATGTCTGCCGTAGACTCCTAAGAAACCACAGGCTACCACAGTCGCAGTGGGTATGCCTGGAATCAGGGACTGCATTTAGACTATACATTGAATGGTATAGAATATTGCTCAACTGTCAAAGTAAAAAATGCTTAGAAGTGTAACTTGTGATCTCACCCCATCCAACCAGGCTCAGTTTGAGCAGGTATTTGCTGATATAGATGTTGAAGACGCGGACTAACAGCATGTAGAGATGGAAGCCTTCAATGGCCAACCAGGTGAAGGTGGACAGGAGAGCCCAGTGCAGTATCAACCCAAAGGCCAGACAGACACGTCCCTCAGCCCCATCAGCCTCATACCACACCCACCACTCGCTCAAGAGGTAGGAGAGGTGCAGAAACAGGAGTGCTCCTGTCAGCTGCACATGAATACCTATTGACTGTTCAGAACGCCCCTTCCTATGGGGACAGAAAACAAGAGGCTAAGGCCCACAGAGATGTTTATATAATGTATAATTATTTATGATCTATTTCTATGATCAGGCCTTTGTCTGTGGACATCTGTGAGTGAGTTCTCTCGCTTACCTCTACTTTGAATTTAATTGCTAAATATTTTTGACACATATACATTTGTGAATGTGTAGCTGCATTGTGAATGGTTTAACTACTCTGTTTATTTTCAAGGAAGAGAGAACACTTACCTAAGACATATGTACATGACAAGGGTTACTGTTGTGAAAACCACAGTGAATGATGAACCAATGTAGGAGATGTAGCCTAGGTTGGCAGCATTCACAGGGTCTACAGACAACTTTGAGTTCTGTCAGTGGGAAAATAGGATAAGGAATCAAGAGTATGCTACCAGCTAGGACTGACCCCCCCCCCCCCCCAAAAAAAAGAAGTAATTATTACAGTGATAGTTCACCCAAATTAACGTTTTAGCATCTGTGGTACAAAAATCCAATGCAAGTCAATGGAACCTGTTAGCATTTTTCACACTTCATGTCCAAATTATCCTAAAGTATCTACAATTGATTGCGTAGCACAATTAAGTTACTTATAGATGATTTGGACATGAAGCACAAAATATGCTAATATCTGTATCATTGACTTGCATTGGATTTTTGCCACAAATGCTAAAACATTAGCATTTGGAAACAGTGGCCAGGTAAACAAACCAAAGCATGGATTGCTGTCATACCTTGTCGTTAGACTGCTTATAGAGTAAGGAAACCAATATGACATGTTGTAATTTGGGTGAACTATCCATTTAAAGTGAGTGTTTTGAAGACTCTGTATCAGTCTTTGCATGTATTACACAGCTTTGTATAGAGTTATTCAAATTACCAAAGTAATGCTCTATATATACAACTGTAGCACGTATTTACCACAAGCACTGCAAAGAAGCTGAGATGGTTGCAGCTGCACACAAACTCTCCATGAATGAGGCTTGTAACACAACCCTCTGAGCTCCAGCCCCCTGCAGACAGAAAAGCCACAAATGTCACACACACACACACACCTAGCAAAGGGAGTTCAACACACACACACACACACATAGCAAAGGGAGTTCAACACACACACACACACACACACACACACAAACACCCACGTACACAGGAAAAGGACATGGTAGTCCACAGCAGTCATTCAACCATTAAAAGATGAGTCGAGCCATATCCCCCACCTTCGCCATTATTATTTTCTGAGTCCTTCCAGAAAACACAAGTCCCTCTCTCAGTCTGAAACAAAGGCAATGTAAAATGTATGGTTACTTCATTGAAGTGTAGAATATTTGTTTTAGAGATAGGTGCACAGTCACAGTCTTATTCCTCCAGTTAGTGTCAAGTGGCCTCCTTTCCACAGTCTGTCCATTCACCCACCACATTTGTGTTTCTGAAGGCGATTCTGACAGGCTGGTCAAGGTCACTCACACCGTGGTCCCCCACCCTCACAGCCAGCACAGACTGCCCCAGGACCTCCCCTGATCTAGAGCCTCGAACTGGACCAAGCTGTTGGCAACATTGGAGGAAAGTGCAACAGAATGCAGCAAAAGAGGAGCAAATGTCATTCAGAGAGGTCATATGTGCCTTTTACTTTCATAAAATCCTTCCTCAAGGGCCTTGTAAGAAACATTTGTATTAAACGACTTCATGATACTAAATAATATATTAATTGTTTTACTGTAGTGATAAATTGTATACCTGATATGTCAGCAGTGATACTTTTAAATCCAATACCATTGTTGGTTTCAGCTAAAACTAAGAATAGCCTAAGAGGCAGTTACCAACCCTGAATAGAGAGCTGTTGAGTACAGCCATAGTAATGTGCACAGTGTTATGAGAGACGTTCCTCTTGCTTCTCTGGAGGGCATGTGCAGGGATGTGTACTCTGTGTCCAGAATGCGTGCTCTCTTCTGCCTATGGTGGAATTAATGGACATTACAATTTTGTGTGCAACATATCCATTGGAAATACCCAAAATTGCAATATGCAACAGTAAAAAAAATATGATATTAGCTTGTATCGGAAGTCTTCACTGTTGCTGCACCCCGGTATACAGTGGGGAGAACAAGTATTTGATACACTGCCGATTTTGCAGGTTTTCCTACTTACAAAGCATGTAGAGGTCTGTAATTTTTATCATAGGTACACTTCAACTGTGAGAGACTGAATCTAAAACAAAAATCCAGAAAATCACATTGAATGATTTTTAAGTAATTAATTTGCATTTTATTGCATGACATAAGTATTTGATCACCTACCAACCAGTAAGAATTCCGGCTCTCACAGACCTGTTAGTTTTTCTTTAAGAAGCCCTCCTGTTCTCCACTCATTAACTTTATTAACTGCACCTGTTTGATCTCGTTACCTGTATAAAAGACACCTGTCCACACACTCAATCAAACAGACTCCAACCTCTCCACAATGGCCAAGACCAGAGAGCTGTGTAAGGATATCAGGGATAAAATTGTAGACCTGCACAAGGCTGGGATGGGCTACAGGACAATAGGCAAGCAGCTTGGTGAGAAGGCAACAACTGTTGGCGCAATTATTAGAAAATGGAAGAAGTTCAAGATGACGGTCAATCACCCTCGGTCTGGGGCTCCATGCAAGATCTCACCTCGTGGGGCATCAATGATCATGAGGAAGGTGAGGGATCAGCCCAGAACTACACGGCAGGACCTGGTCAATGACCTGAAGAGAGCTGGGACCACAGTCTCAAAGAAAACCATTAGTAACACACTACGCCGTCATGGATTAAAATCCTGCAGCGCACGCAAGGTCACCCTGCTCAAGCCAGCGCATTTCCAGGCCCGTCTGAAGTTTGCCAATGACCATCTGGATGATCCAGAGGAGGAATGGGAGAAGGTCGTGTGGTCTGATGAGACAAAAATAGAGCTTTTTGTTCTAAACTCCACTCACCGTGTTTGGAGGAAGAAGAAGGATGAGTACAACCCCAAGAACACCATCCCAACTGTGAAGCATGGAGGTGGAAACATCATTCTTTGGGGATGCTTTTCTGCAAAGGGGACAGGACGACTGCACCGTATTGAGGGGAGGATGGATGGGGCCATGTATCGCGAGATCTTGGCCAACAACCTCCTTCCCTCAGTAAGAGCATTGAAGATGGGTCGTGGCTGGGTCTTCCAGCATGACAACGACCCGAAACACACAGCCAGGGCAACTAAGGAGTGGCTCCGTAAGAAGCATCTCAAGGTCCTGGAGTGGCCTAGCCAGTCTCCAGACCTGAACCCAATAGAACATCTTTGGAGGGAGCTGAAAGTCCGTATTGCCCAGTGACAGCCCCGAAACCTGAAGGATCTGGAGAAGGTCTGTATGGAGGAGTGGGCCAAAATCCCTGCTGTGTGTGCAAACCTGGTCAAGACCTACAGGAAACGTATGATCTCTGTAATTGCAAACAAAGGTTTCTGTACCAAATATTAAGTTCTGCTTTTCTGATGTATCAAATACTTATGTCATGCAATAAAATGCAAATTAATTACTTAAAAATCATATAATGTGATTTTCTGGAAGTGTTGTTCTCACAGTTGAAGTGTTCCTATGATAAAAATTACAGACCTCTACATGCTTTGTAAGTAGGAAAACCTGCAAAATCGGCAGTTTATCAAATACTTGTTCTCCCCACTGTATATGACTGAACCAGAAGGTTGTGAGATCAAAAGCAATGTATTAATGATCTCACCTGGTTAGATGAGTTGACAGACCATCTGTAGAAGTTTGGGATGGGCATTCTGGCCTTTACAGTGCACCTTGTAATTCTATCCTCATAACACCTACCAAAAACACAAACCCCTTTCTTATATTCAACTAATAAATGGATACAAATGGATATAAAATCCTGTGCTCTCAGTTGGTAAGAGCATGGCTCTTGCAACACCAGGGTTGTGGGTTCCTTTCCCACAGGGGTCCAGTATGTGAATGTACAAATGTATGCACTCACTACTGTAAGTTGCTCTGGATAAGAGCGCTAAGTGACTAAAATGTAAACATAATGGACATTGCAATATGGACTAGCTAAATGTTTAACTTTGTAGTTAAAAGGCTTAACAGGTACGTCAATCCATGGCATGTTAAAACCCCCTTACAATAGAGGATAAGGATAGGTGCAAGACTTTTATTGGAGTACCTGGTCCATGCCACTTCTCTGAGAAGACAATCTTCAAGAGCATCTTTACAGTTTGGAAGTTTGTCTGGAAACGTTATTGACAAGGTTAGCCATTATAGTGCATGTATCACTCTGAAAATGGCAATGCTTCATCTCAAGACAATCACATTAAAACAACCAAATCAAAAACTACTGTAGGCACTCTAGCACTAAAGCCAATGTTGGTGACAAAAACTCAGTGGGGACCACATCAATCAGGGGTGGCAAACCCTGGTCCTCGAGAACCGCAGTGAGCGCAAGCTTTTTTTCAGCCAAGTTGAGACACACCCGGTTGAACTACTCACGTATATTTAACAGACCTTGATTAGGTATCTTATTTAAATATGACAGCTCTCCTGGCCAGGGTTGGCCAATCCAGATTTAATATTTAACTGGTCCACCTCTTTTCACTGATGTCCATGAATGTCCAAAAATGTTTACACAACCTCAACCTATACTCATCCACATGTGCCATCCCTTTTAACACTTGGTCAAAACATAGAAACAAAACAGGAGCTTACCATTGGTACTCAGGGTTGCAGGGATGCATATAAATATGAGAATGAAATCACTGGTCTTCATCACTCTCTCCCTCTTTCAATCTGTGACCTCTGATGGATTAAAGGTCTGTCTTCTTAGTTGATCTTTGCTTGTGTGTTGATGTTTCCTGGTTTCATATCGTCACTACAATTACAGATGGGGTTGGACATATTTGCACATCCAGGAAGTTGATTTCTTTGTCAAATTCCACGATAGTCTACTTGGGTGAATACAAGTAGGCTATTGTAAACACAGCATGTAATGAATACAACACTTTTATTAGTGATTGATTCAATTTATTAGACAATAAAATAAAATAAAAACATACTGTACATAAGACGCCTCCACACACAATTATAACACAATTAACACAATAAAGCTTGAAAGCTTATTTCCTTTATAGTCCTTTTGGGGGGGAAGGGTTGGTGTGTGAGGGGTTAATGTTAGGTAAATCAATATATTGAAAACATTTCAGTGAAAATCAGAAAAAAATCCTAGATGGTGGGATTTGTCTCATACAGACATTCATCGTTACAACATCTCTAAGACTAATTCTGCCACTCACCAGAAAATAACTAGAAAAGAGGATGTCTCTGTTTCACAATCATAAGGAAATGGTCAATCGTGAGCGCATTTGAGAACCTACTGCTCACAGTGAGACACTTTCTGCAGAAGTGATATTAGTTCAAATGTAAAAAATATTACAAGATTAAAACACACTTTCCATAGTTGGCTAGACTGTAGAAAATCAAGGGATAGATTGTGAAACTAATAATGACGAGGCTGTGTGAAAATGTCTATCACATGAGAGTGCTGTGTCTCAGCGTGTTGAGAATATGTGGGCTTTATCCTGACTTGCCCTCATGGGCTGAGGATTAAAGATGCCGGCTAGGCAAAGGTTTTAAACAGTTTTATGACGGGTCGTAAATACCGTGCAGACTTTCTCTTCCTTGCCATGAAGTATTGGGAGAAAGGACCCCTTTGTTAACACAGAGATTCTTCACGCCAAATCTCCGACATCCAAAAGTGGATAACAATATTTCTACCAAAAAGAATGTGGGAAATGGTCGGTGGGGACTTAAAGAACAATCATGTCAAATTCGTTACTACAGTGGGGAGAACAAGTATTTGATACACTGCAGATTTTGCAGGTTTTCATACTTACAAAGCATGTAGAGGTCTGTAATTTTTATTATAGGTACACTTCAACTGTGAGAGACGGAATCTAAAACAAAAATCCAGAAAATCACATTGTATGATTTTTAAGTAATTAATTAGCATTTTATTGCATGACATAAGTATTTGATCACCTACCAACCAGTAAGAATTCTGGCTCTCACAGACCTGTTCGTTTTTCTTTAAGAAGCCCTCCTGTTCTCCACTCATTACCTGTACTAACTGCACCTGTTTGAACTCATTACCTGTATAAAAGACACCTGTCCACACACTCAATCAAACAGACTCCAACCTCTCCACAATGGCCAAGACCAGAGAGCTGTGTAAGGACATCAGGGATAAAATGGTAGACCTGCACAAGGCTGGGATGGGCTACAGGACAATAGGCAAGCAGCTTGGTGAGAAGGCAACAACTGTTGGCGCAATTATTAGAAAATGGAAGAAGTTCAAGATGACGGTCAATCAACCTCGTTCTGGGGCTCCATGCAAGATCTCACCTCGTGGGGCATCAATGATCATGAGGAAGGTGAGGGATCATCCCAGAACTACACGGCAGGACCTGGTCAATGACCTGAAGAGAGCTGGGACCACAGTCTCAAAGAAAACCATTAGTAACACACTACGCCGTCATGGATTAAAATCCTGCAGCGCACGCAAGGTCACCCTGCTCAAGCCAGCGCATTTCCAGGCCCGTCTGAAGTTTGCCAATGACCATCTGGATGATCCAGAGGAGGAATGGGAGAAGGTCGTGTGGTCTGATGAGACAAAAATAGAGCTTTTTGGTCTAAACTCCACTCACCGTGTTTGGAGGAAGAAGAAGGATGAGTACAACCCCAAGAACACCATCCCAACTGTGAAGCATGGAGGTGGAAACATCATTATTTGGGGATGCTTTTCTGCAAAGGGGACAGGATGACTGCACCGTATTGAGGGGAGGATGGATGGGGCCATGTATCGCGAGATCTTGGCCAACAACCTCCTTCCCTCAGTAAGAGCATTGAAGATGGGTCGTGGCTGGATCTTCCAGCATGACAACGACCCGAAACACAGAGCCAGGGAAACTAAGGAGTGGCTCCGTAAGTAGCATCTCAAGGTCCTGGAGTGGCCTAGCCAGTCTCCAGACCTGAACCCAATAGAAAATCTTTGGAGGGAGCTGAAAGTCCGTATTGCCCAGCGACAGCCCCGAAAACTGAAAGATCTGGAGAAGGTCTGTATGGAGGAGTGGGCCAAAATCCCTGCTGCAGTGTGTGCAAACCTGGTCAAGACCTACAGGAAACATATGATCTCTGTAATTGCAAACAAAGGTTTCTGTACCAAATATTAAGTTCTGCTTTTCTGATGTATCAAATACTTATGTCATGCAATAAAATGCAAATTAATTACTTAAAAATCATACAATGTATGACCTCCACATGCTTTGTAAGTAGGAAAACCTGCAAAATTGGCAGTGTATCAAATACTTGTTCTCCACACTGTACATGTTGCATTTCTAATCCGAATGAGCAATGATTAGGGTTCTAAGCATTTGTATTTCCGTGAGCGTAGTTTACAAATGTCCGATAGGTGAATTCCTTTGTCTCCTCCTTTCCCCCTCTCTCCCTTCCACTCTGACCCTCCTTCTACCCAAGCATTCATGCTATTGTTAGTCCAGTCCACTAGGGACCTGTTTTCATTGTATTACGTAAGTAATCAATAACCTGTGTGTGTGTGTGTGTGTGTGTGTTTGTATTGTGTTAGTTAGTAAATCATTAAATAATTGAGCCAATTTGTGTTTTGCTGATTCATCAATAAGGTTAGGGTTCTTGCAGGTTCAAGGATTATGCGACGTTCAGAATGAGACTGATAAGAGGTAGCTAATTTTCCCCCAACATCGGACACCCCCTAACTTCGGACACTCTCTAGCGGTTGGAGGACTAAATCACCTCGAGCTCAACATTTAAATGGACTGGAAAATAACGGTACGTTTTGCGACTAACGACACCCTTCTAGCTAGCTGACCACCGATTTTCAGTGTAATTTATGTTTTCAAAAAAGTTATATATGTACATATTTTGTGGAACACGCTGCATATTGTAAAATTCGACTGCGCGACAGACCTAATTTAATATCCAACTTTTTACCTCTGAAATATAGCTAACAGATTTTCTAATATTGCTAGCGTAGTTGCTAAATGTTGATAGAACTGCTAAGTAAGCAAAAAGGAAAGAAATTGTAAGCGTTAGATAATACATATCACGAAAACAGCTGCATGTTGTCAAGCTTTACCGTATCAAAATTGGAGTCCTCTGACGGAGGCGTTTTGCTTAATCTGCAAAAAAAAAAATGGAACTTTGAACCATTAACTTTTTGACACCTATCACTGTTGGCTATGTTTCATCTTACAACAGCTACATAGAGGCAGTATTTAGTCAAATGTTACAATGTATGCATCAATATTAAACTAAATGGGACACACATTTTCATTACAAATAACATCAAACAAAAAATGTGGGTACACTTTCAGTTATTGTGAAAATGTTCATCACCTTTCAATGCCTTAGCTTTGAAATGTAAATGTTTATACATATTCAGATTGAGTTATCGTTCTAAAATGTGTATAGTATGCCAAGTTATTTAGCTACATGTATTAACACCACAGCATGGAGAAAGTCAAGAGGAAGCAGTGGAGTGAGGTGGACATCTTCCATGCCATGGAGGACTGCGGGGCAGGGATGGCTATCCACCAGGCTGCCAAGGTTAGGCATATTTTGTTTTTAGGACCATGTGTATGTGAATTATATCTGCTAGTAACAGTTTTCTTTTCTTATCTACCAAGGTGCCTCGGCAGACCCTGGCGGACAGGCTGAGCGGCCGGGTGACCCATGGTTGTCGCAGTGGACCACCCACATTGCTTGCACCAGAGGATGAAAATTCTCTGGTGCAGTACTGTATCTACTGTGCCAGCCATGGGTTCCCATTCACCAGATAGAGGCTGATGAAATACGCCGACAAAATACGCAGGTATGTGTTTATGTATGTAGATTAGTGGACTGACTGTTCTCAATGTGTGTGATGTAAATGTGTATGTGTATGGTGATGCCAACACAAACATTTACATCCTGGATGGACAATTATATATTATATTCTATTGTAGGTTTCGGCACCCAGGGGAAACAATCCCACCACTGGGGAAGAGGTGGTGGGAAATGTTCAGGAGGAGGCACAAGAACCTGAGCATGAGGAGGCCGGACACCCTGGACAGGGGGAGAGCTGAGTGTGCCACGCGTCCGACGATGGACACCTTCTTCACTTCTTATGAGAAGCACTTGGAGGAGAGTGGGTTGAGGGCGAAACCCAGACAAATCTATAACTGCGATGAGTCTGGGTTTTGTAGCGACCAGAGCAGGCACAAAGTGCTGGCTCCCCGGGGCGCAAAGCACATGTACCAGCAGGCTCCGGGGACCAAGGAGCACATCACAGTGCTGGCCTGCTTCAACGTAGCTGGGGAGGACGGCCCCCCGTTTATCATCTACCCCAAGTGTTTCCCCGGTGGCCACTACACTCTGGGAGGCCCCCCCCAAGCCTTGTATGGACGGTCAAGCAGTGGCTACATTGACGGGGACCTGTTCAGGAAGTGGTTTCAGCACTTCATTAAGCATGCAGTGAAAGAGCGCCCTCTCCTTCTCCTCTTCGATGGGCACCAGAGCCACATGGTCCTGGAGGTGCTCGCGGCGGCACTAAGGGAAGGGGTTATACTTCTTTGTCTTCCACCACACTGCACCCATGTCCTGCAGCTGCTGGACGTGGCATACTTTGGCCCTTTAAAGGCTGAGTTTTCCAAGGTAGCTGGAGACCTTAGCCATTTTGACCACTCCTACCAGCGATGCAAGGACATGCGCTATGTGGTGGAAGGGTTTAAGAAGTGTGGCCTCTTCCCTTTTGACCCTTCAGCCATTGAAGGGTCCCGTTTAATGCCGTCTCGGTCCCTATCGGGTCCCACCACCGCCTCTCCTGGAATCAGCAGCACTGTGCCGTCCATCAGCACCTCCTCCCCAGAGACCACAGGAGGACCCTCAGCCCCTGCTCCAGTCCCAGCCCTAGCTCTAGAAGAGCACCCCCTAATAGAGGGGGGTGGCTGATAGCGAAGGAGCTGGGGCACATCCATACTGTCCTGAAGTATCGGCTGGACCGGGGAGGAATACACGCGCCAGTGGCAGGAGAGGGGTGAGAAGGAGAGGGCCGAGGCAGAGGAGAAAGAGCGTCGGGCAGCCCTCAGAACACAGAGGGCACAGGAGAGGGCTGCCATGGATGAGACCATTGACGCCATCGCCTCTGCTGGACCACCTGCTGGAACCACTCCTGACAGCTGCATCACCAATACCAGTGCCTCCCAGTGTGCAACACCTGTAGGAGCCGCCAAAGTCCCCAGCTGCAGAAGAAGGCCACGTGCCTCCTCTCCCGGCCACACCATCGTTGGCCCCTCAACCCCACCATTACAAACACCAGCTCCTCCAAGCCATCGTCGGCGGTTTTGTCTACCACCACCACGATGCACACCACCCCCCCTGTCTGTCACCACCAACATGGCCTCCTCTGGACCAACTGCCTCCTCCGTCTCCCCTGGTCACACCACCATAGCAGCCTCGTCTGGTGTCACTGCCCCCTGCAATTTGAATACCGCCACCTCCACAGGTAATCACATGTTAAATTATGAAAAAATGACTGTTTGTTATCTGTTTTATAAAACAGCAATGTAAAAAATATATATCTTTACATATCTACAGTCCATAGCACCAGCCCTCAAGTCATCTCCACCTCCTCCAAAACTTCTGCAGCTTCCTCCAGAGGTATTGATGTAAAAAAAAGTTGAAAAGGGTTTTCATGCAACATGCTCTGTCTAACACTACTTTTTCTCAAACTGCAGCACAGAAAAGGAAGAGAAAAGCTGAACCGGTCACGTATGTCACGCCACCCATGGCACCACTCTCAGGTACTTTATAATAGTTTTTTCTCTCTCTCAGTTGTATCAATTACTATTGTTGTTGAAGAACTTCTACATTTTGCAAAACCATATTAATCATATTATTATTTTATTTTTTATAAAAGAAGACACCACCTGCTGTGCTCGCTGCGGGGAGCATGATCCGCCTGCAAGCTCCCCTCAGGAGTGTAGATCCGAGGTGCCATGGGTGTGCTGTGACTTCTGCCAGCACTGGTTCCACTGCAGGTGTGTGCAGTGGGATCCAGAGGTAGCGGTGGAGCTGGATTTATATTGTGATTTTTGTGACAATATAAGGATGGAGGTGGAGATTTAATTGTTTGTTTTGTTTGTGTTCATATGAAATGATTTATTTGTACAAAGAAATGTCAAAAATATAATATATATATTTATTCAACCCATCTTGTGTATTTCTTCCTTTACTTTCCAAGTGCATCTCTGCAACACAAACTCCAACATTGTTTTCATTGTTTATGTCAATGCACATAACTGAAATTAAAGTTTTATTTGATGTAAATTATTAATACTCATATTTCAGTATTCAACTGTTATCTACTTTCACAAAACATAAGATTAATCTGTAAAACAAATGATGAGACATTATTTGGTTACAACACTGAATATGTTGGTGAAGAACAATTTTTTAAGAGTCCACGGGAGGGCTACGCAATGAAAAGTTGACAGGCAAGTCATAATCTTTTACCGGAAGGCTAGCCAACTAGTCAACTATCTAGTAAACACTTCGGATACGAGGTTGGTGTCTCTTTTTTGAACAAAATTAAACAGATATATCTTGTAATTGAACAAAATAGTAAGGTGGCCGATAACTGGGGACCGTATGCCGATAATACGGGACGTATTTTTTTTTGCTAAACCGCTTATCAAAAAGCTGATAGTAGTATTTCCACTGAAATGTCAAACATGCTAATTGCTAACCCGTTAGCTAACATTTTTACGACACCAATAATCACAAAACTTTGATGGATTGATCACAAGATAACACTGTTGAAGATAATATATTTCTTAAACGCTGTTGAATGTGCCGATAATACGGGGTTCCACACTAATTATTTGATAAGTGACTGTTTTCGATATATAACATATATATATCTAAGAGTTTAATTTGGGAGATGGTAACTCGTTAAACAACTTATTCCGTGATGCCCCAAATTCATAATGAGTTAATTGTTACATGATTAATTTAATCGAGTGACAATTAAACATAGTTAGGTGATTCGATAAATAACAGTCATACATTAAAGTAAGTCACGTCACGACAACATTATCGTAACTAATTTGAAACAGAATATTGATAGTATCATAAAAAAATATATATGTGTGCCTTATTATCAGTACAGTTGAGAAGCTAATTTCATTCTGCTTTACCACAGCAATTATAGAGAAACCTCATGGTATGCAGGAAACTAAATCCTTTAGTTTTACACTGACTAATTATGCAACAGTCAGTTCAGCAACTTGAGATCGTATATTAATGAAGGTTGATAATCATAACCAACATACACTTCAAATGAAATAATTCTCTCAAAGCACTTTCCCAATAAATACATTGCAATGATACAGAAAAAAATACATCAACACAACCAGTGTAGAAACCATAACTCAATTTGAAAAAGAAAGAAAGAGACAATGCGTATGCCATTAGACGCAGAGAAAAAACTCCCCTTGCCATCTAAGTAGACATGAGTGATCTCCATCGTGGACAGACATTGTTTACTGGTAGAGGTTGTTGCCAGGGAACATCTCCTCCTTGGGTTTGGCTGTAGAGGTGTTCAGAGCTGCTGATGTGCTCTTGGTGTTCGCCGCCCGCTCCCTGTCTTTCCTGGCAGTGCCACAGATCCATAGGAATATAAAGAATCCTTAGAGAGAGAAACACAGACAGATCATCACCCAAACTGCACCCACATAGGTGCTCAATAACAGGTGCTTTCAAACTATTCAAGATCATGGGGCTGATTAGAGTTAGTATGATTGAGAATACTAAACATCACACGCCCTCCTTTTCTCTACCTGAGACTCCTCTCCCTTTGTACATAATCTTATTTTATCTCCACTCTCTTCCCTTCCACCCCTCTACATCAGCTTTAATATCTCTTTCTGTCCGTCCCTGTCTTTCGTGATGTTCCCTGGGTCACCTTGGAGGGAGTTGAAGATGCTGAACAGGTAGAGGATGGGAAGGTTGATATAGCCGTAGCTGAGGAAGACCAGGCCCCAGGTGATGCCCAGGAGGCAGGTCAGACCCAGGACGGTGCAGATGTCCTTCCAGGCCAGGCTTGCCTTCCCAGGCTTGCCCTTACTGCCATAGCGCTGCAGCTGGCAGATCCGGGAGGTCACCGTTAACAGAATGCCAGAGTTAAGGACAAAGATGAGGATGAAGTAGGCCAGGTTCATAGTGTAGAAGAAGGGGATGTCCATGATCCAGCAGCTGGGGCGAGGACAGAGTGTTGGTTAAAATGCAGTGACATAGTGATTAAACAGTGATTATATTGGACAAACTGCATCTGGTCTTTACCAAACACATAATCACCTTGTCCTTAATATTCACCTATTGATCTCCAAATAGATCATTGATTAGGAACATAAATATACAACTGTACATTAGGCCACCGCTGAAATTGTATTGATATAAAGTGAACATTCAAAAAGAGAAAGATAACATTTACTCACATTGAATTTGTTTGGTTAGTGTCTGCCATAGTCATTTTTGTAGGTCCATATAATGGTGTGATGTCCTTGACTGCCAATGAAACTCCCACAATGATACCAGGGACTCCTGAACAGTGCACACACAGGATGAGTGTATTCAAATTTCTGACCACGGTTGCATGTACGCAATATCTTGTTTCACTGTCTCTCGCACCTGAATGAGCATGTTTATAACTGATTCATTTACCCCAGCCAATGACAGACAGCTTGGCCATGTAGTGTCGGTAGTAAGTGTTGAACACCTTGACCAGGAGGAGATACAGGTGGACAGCTTCAATGGCCATCCAGGTGAAACAGCTGAGGAGGCTGTAGTGAATGGCCGCCGCAATGAAGATACACACGCCTCCGATGCCCAGACTGGCCCCCCACTCGTTGAGCAGGAAGGAGGTGTTGAGCAGGAACAAAGCCCCGCTCAGTGACACGTGGATGCTGTTGGCTTTGTCCACCCTGGACTTCCTAAAGTAAGGGTACAATAATATCAGACAACTGATATAACAGGGTGGATAAATGACTAATATGGGTGCAGTCATATACAGACGCAGGGATAATGCTTAAATAGACATGGGATAAAACATACAACTGAAGAGATACAATTGAATATTGAGAAAGAAGGGAAAAGAGGGCACACAACATTTGGGTGAGGTGGGGTCACATACGCGGTAATGACGTAGGTGAGGAGGGATATGGCAGTGAAGAAGGCAGACAAGCCACAGCCAATATAGCTGATGTAAGACAAGACCTGCCAGTGCACACTGTCAATAGATAGGTCAGCGACCTGGAGGGGGTAAGAATGGATAAAGCATGACGACTATCACCAGATTACATTTACGATAGAATGATGTGGATAGGTAAATAGATTGATATAAATTGATCACCAGTAGCACGGCAAATGGAGTAGCATGGTTACAGATACACTCCACCACACTGTTGTTGATCTTAGTAACACATCCATCTGTTTTCCAAAAGACAGTGTCTGGGAGGCCTATGTTCCCTTTTTGGAAGAGAGTACCATTTTTAGTCATTCACAAATGCAGTCAGTATGTGTACAGCTTATATTACCATATGAGACAACAACAAAATGTTATGCAAAGGACTGTGGTATGTGAAGGACTGTAGTTTTATGCAAACATAGTTACTGTAGGTCTACATACTGTAACAGAAATATACACACCATATTCATTGAAATATTTACATGACAGGCTGTAATTCACCTGTAGAAAAAAACAACTGCAACTGTAAGATACACAAATGCAATAATAGAATAAACTATGAACTACAGTGAGCTCCAAAAGTATTGGGACAGTGATACATGTTTTGTTGTTTTGGCTCTGTACTCCAGCACTTTGGATTTAATGACTATGAGGTTGAAGTGCAGACTGTCCGCTTTAATTTGAGGGTATTTTCATCCATATCGGGTGAACCGTTTATAATAATAATAATAATGATGAGTGAGAAAGTTACAGATGTACAAATATCATACCCCCAAGACATGATAAACTCACACCATTACAATAACAGGGGAGGTTAGCATTTACTGGGGGAATGATATTTGTGCATCTGTAACTTTCTCACTCATCATTATTCACGATTCAATCAGGACTCTCCGTAATCATGGTAGCATCCACATTAATGTGTTAAAGTGTTTAGAAACATATTCTATTGTTATTTACAATAAACGTGACTCCAAAATGACACAATACATTATTTACCATTAATTTATATTGGGCACAAAGTAATCTGAAACACAACCAAAACAAACAACAAATGCATCCAACAAGTTTGTAGATTCACAAGCTTGATGTAATCATTGCGTGCTAGGAAAATGGGACCAAATACTAAACTTTTGACTACTTTAATACACATAAATTAATTAGTCCCAATACCTTTGGTCCCCTAAAATGGAGAGACTATGTACAAAAAGGGCTGTAATTTCTAAACAGTTTACCCGATATGGATGAAAATACCCTAAAATTAAAGCTGACAGTCTGCACTTTAACCTCATAGTCATTGGCTCTGTACTCATAGTCCTGGAGTACAGAGCCAAAACAACCAAAAATGTGTCACTGTCCAAATACATTTGGAGCTCAATTACAGGAACATCCTACATCTTATGATGACAATTTACTGGTATTTTAGGGTCAAGCAACTTGAACTTCATCTTCAGTGGAGTGATCAAGTTCTCAAGTCGTCTGTCGCCCTCCATCTCTATCCGCATGACCATGGTTCTCATGAGTTCCTCTTTAAACTGGATAGAAGAGGGTGATATTGACATGGAAGATTATGAGGGTCACGATTTCATGAAAGCCTAGTCCATCAAACCACACAATTCTTCATTTATTTAAATTCATTGAATTGGAAGAATGATTGAATTGAATAATAGAATAGATGCATAATATGAGAAGTCCTACCAAGAACTGATTGGGTGATTTATAGGTGACCACGCCCACTTTACGCTCTTCCTCTGGGATGTTCTGGAGTGCATCAATAGGGATCCATATTTCCGGAATGTAAGGTTTGTTCTCAGGGAGGAGCTAAATGATTTTTAGCCATGGATTAGCGAGAAAATAAGTACCTAGCTGACACACTATACTCATTCTCATTAGCTGGTTCCCTTCTGCAGTCAGAGTATTACAATATGTACATAAAATATACACAGACCACATATTTACTCAGGACATATACATTTGGCATTTACACGTTCTATAGGTTGGGTACCTCTCTGACCTCAATTTGAGACAAGATGCCCAAACACAAACACAGATAACAGCAGCGCTACCTCTGGGGCTTTTATTTGGACCATTTTGTCATTAGCACTGGTTAGGTTGGTCAGGTTGAACACAGTCAGAGCCAGATCACTGAAGTTGTAGGACACATCATTTCCAGTGAATGAGATGTTCATGATGTTGTGTATGAGGCCCCGTTCAGCGCTGCAAATACAGCACAGATACAGGGCAGGTTATCAAAGTTACATCTCTGTCAGAAGTCAATGGAAATCGGTTGGCTGGTTACTTACCTAATAAACATCATCGCCATGGTCGGATTGTCTTTAAACAGGTATGTACACATATTTCGCATGTTCAGGACACTTCTAAGGTCCTTTAGACCTTCATTGGGATGGTCTTGTATGCCTCTCATCAGGGCAGTGATTGCTTCCACAGTACAATTGGTGACCTCACACGTGGATGAAGCTGAGAGACAAAAAATAGCATTTGTACTAACATTACAGTTTAGGAGGGATTATTACTGTCATTTTGCAATGAATATACAAAACCTATGAAATGACAGAGGAATCACAGCTAAAGTTTCACATTTCATCCAGAATTTCTACATTATGAATATAAAAAAATACGTTGCTTTGCTCACATATCTTGAAGATTAACTTGTTGGTTGAGTTCTTCACTTCAGTAATCTGCACCGTCTGACACTCAGTTAGGTTATTTGAGGTCACATTCATTGAGGTGCACTCAACATAGCTTTCACTGGACGTCCAATAGCATTTCAAATTATCATTAGCTTTATCTTTGATTGTGATAGTCTCTTGTAGAATCTTTATTGTCGTCGAAATCTCCCCAGTTGTGGTGTTTAAACAAAAGGTAGCATCTGTGGAAATGAAATAGCAATAGATCTCTAACATTTATAAAATTATTATTATTTGGTTGATACCCTGCAATTCAATTTATGAGTTGCAACAACCATGAATGGGGTTATTTACAGCTTTTACTCTAATTATTACAACAGTATAAAATAATATGCCAATTGTACCTATATCAACACAAGTGTACTTAAGTCCTCCCTATCAATACTTTATACAATATTTGGTCCACAGGAGGCTGGTGGCACCTTAATCAGGGAGGACGGGCTCGTGGTAATGGCTGGATCGGAATAGGTGGAATGGTAGCAAATACATCAAACACATGGTTTCCATGTGTTTGATGCCATTCCATTAGCTCTGTTCCACACATTATTATGAGCCGTCCTCCCCTCAGCAGCCTCCACTGATTTGGTCCCACAGTGCATTAAAATGTAACACAGTTTGAAATAATTAGTGTGTTAGTACCTGCATTTGAGCAATTCACAGCCAGTGTTCCAGATATCAGTAGAAGTAGATGAAGAAGAAACATTGTGGCTGTTTTAAGGGTAGCGCAGTACAAAATATGAATGACAAAAACATACTTTACAAAGTAATCCTTGTTTTCAACATACTGTCATAGCCCTTACCACTCATTCAACATTACACTCAGTACACTATGCAGCCTGACAATTTAATTTCAGCTTGACACCTAGGGTAACACTACTTAATAGTACAACGTATACCTAACACATTCTGTTTGTTTTCAACAATGCGTCAGCACTAACAAAACCTAGCCATGCCTTCTGATTATCAACACAGTGATGTCTGCTTATTCCCAGACATATCATTCTGCAATCACTCAGGTAAGATAATGACACAACATCATCAACTCAATATCTGAACTTTACAATGACAAATAGGATTGAATCATATTCCTCACACATGAACACAAACATAGAGTTACTTACATGCTAGAAGTTGATTTCACTCACATGTGATGTCCTTGTGGGGTGAGCAAACAGTCCATCAAACCTTTGTGTGCTTTGAGAATTACATCATTGAACACAGTAAACTCCCACAACATTTACATATCCAACTGTGGCTTTAACAAACTTATCGTCTAATGTTTGGAGCTGCTTTTTTCATGTTTGTTCATAGTCAAATGTGTTCTCCCTATATCATTTTATGGCCGCAAAATGTTAATATCTTTATCTTACCTTTAGAGGAACCTGGTGGCATTGCATTTGTTTTATGCAAATCTAGTTTGAACTTCAGCATGCTCCAGAGGAGCATCAATGAATAGGCTCCAGTTCAACGTACGTCAACATATTCATTTTCTGTTGCAGGTTTATCAACTAGTGAGGGATAGGATCTCATACAGTGAGGGAAAAAAGTATTTGATCCCCTGCTGATTTTGTACGTTTGCCCACTGGCAAAAAAATGATCAGTCTATAATTTTAATGGTAGGTTTATTTGAACAGTGAGAGACAGAATAACAACAAAACAATCCAGAAAAACGCATGTCAAAAATGTTATAAATTGATTTGAATTTTAATGAGGGAAATAAGTATTTGATCCCCTCTCAATCAGAAAGATTTCTGGCTCCCAGGTGTCTTTTATACAGGTATCGAGCTGAGATTAGGAGCACACTCTTGAAGGGAGTGCTTCTAATCTCAGCTTGTTACCTGTATAAAAGACACCTGTCCACAGAAGCAATCAATCAATCAGATTCCAAACTCTCCACCATGGCCAAGACCAAAGAGCTCTCCAAGGATGTCAGGGACAAGATTGTAGACCTACACAAGGCTGGAATGGGCTACAAGACCATCGCCAAGCAGCTTGGTGAGAAGGTGACAACAGTTGGTGCGATTATTCGCAAATGGAAGAAACACAAAATAACTGTCAATCTCCCTCGGCCTGGGGCTCCATGCAAGATTTCACCTCGTGGAGTTGCAATGATCATGAGAACGGTGAGGAATCAGCCCAGAACTACACGGGAGGTTCTTGTCAATGATCTCAAGGCAGCTGGGACCATAGTCACCAAGAAAACAATTGGTAACACACTACGCCGTGAAGGACTGAAATCCTGCAGCGCCCGCAAGGTCACCCTGCTCAAGAAAGCACATATACAGGACCGTCTGAAGTTTGCCAATGAACATCTGAATGATTCAGAGGAGAACTAGGTGAAAGTGTTGTGGTCAGATGAGACCAAAATCGAGCTCTTTGGCATCAACTCAACTCGCGTGTTTGGAGGAGGAATGCTGCCTAAGACCCCAAGAACACCATCCCCACCGTCAAACATGGAGGTGGAAACATTATGCTTTGGGGGTGTTTTTCTGCTAAGGGGACAGGACAACTTCACCGCATCAAAGGGACGATGGACGGGGCCATGTACCGTCAAATTTTGGGTGAGAACTCCTTCCCTCAGCCAGGGCATTGAAAATGGGTCGTGGATGGGTATTCCAGCATGATAATGACCCAAAACACATGGCCAAGGCAACAAAGGAGTGGCTCAAGAAGAAGCACATTAAGGTCCTGGAGTGGCCTAGCCAGTCTCCAGACCTTAATCCCATAGATAATCTGTGGAGGGAGCTGAAGGTTCGAGTTGCCAAACGTCAGCCTCGAAACCTTAATGACTTGGAGAAGATCTGCAAAGAGGAGTGGAACAAAATCCCTCCTGAGATGTGTGCAAACCTGGTGGCCAACTACAAGAAACGTCTAACCTCTGTGATTGCCAACAAGGGTTTTGCCACCAAGTACTAAGTCATGTTTTGCAGAGGGGTCAAATACTTATTTCCCTCATTAAAATGCAAATCAATTTATAACATTTGTGACATGCGTTTTTCTGGATTTTGTTGTTGTTATTCTGTCTCTCACTGTTCAAATAAACCTACCATTAAAAGTATAGACTGATCATGTCTTTGTCAGTGGGAAAACGTACAAAATCAGCAGGGGATCAAATACTTTTTTTCCCTCACTGTAGCATTACATCAGATCCTGTTGGCTCACATGATTTATAATTGAACAAACCACACATGAAAACAGTTCTGAAAACACCTTCCTTCATTCCATAACTAAACAATCACAAAAAGAATAAAGAACAATATGACATGCTATTTTATTGGTACAACACACGTGGGTGGTTTGTAGACATTTTCGAAGGTCTACAGTTGTGTTAAGATTATGCAATTTTAGGGATAGTATTCTCAAAATAAAACATCTCAATAAAGTTTGAAATGAACATTGATAACAACAGTTCTGGATTGGTTGACAACAGACTTGTGTCCGAAGGCAGATCAGGTCTTGGTACAGTGATCGTCACTGCCAGGTTGGCTGTCTTCAGCCTTCCATTTGAACACACAAAACCAGAGGAAGATGAAAAAACCTACAAAAGAAGATGACACATATTACTCTTCGAGACAGAACTTCATTATAGTATTCCGTCGACCTCTTATAACCCACACAATATATTCCAAATATCAATACTTATCCAACTTCCAGAAGGCTTCAAATGTGTTGCTAGTGTTGGTGAGTTCACACAAAAAGTAAAAAAGTGGTTCAAGGAACAGCAGGGTATGAACCTTTTCTGTTGCTGTTTGTACTATTTGGTTGTTTGTACAATGTGCTTGTATTTATTATATTAAATGTTTCACAATTAGGCCTATTCTACTTTTTTCTTACTATTATTTTTCACTTCTTGCTTCTATTATTTTAAAAAGCC
Organism: Coregonus lavaretus; assembly: GCF_964263955.1. Taxonomy (NCBI): domain Eukaryota; kingdom Metazoa; phylum Chordata; class Actinopteri; order Salmoniformes; family Salmonidae; genus Coregonus; species Coregonus lavaretus. The sequence continues at coordinate 6,787,358 of NC_140024.1, read as the reverse complement.
ACTGAACACGGCGATTGGCACATGTGTTTCTCTGTTGCTCATTTAAAAAACTAGATTTTAGCCTTGGAGGTGTTTCCTGACCGATTCCACATTTGGTTATGATGTTTGTCCCCCATGAGACACTATAGACGCAGAAGCCTATTTCACTTCCTCAAAATCCCCAGAATGAATCTAAGATAACTCAAGAAATCTGTCATTAATTTTGACGCTTTTGCCGAGGATGTTGTAGTTGACAATTTTACATCTACAGTTGAAGTCGGAGGTTTACATACACCTTAGCCAAATAAATTTAAACTCAGTTTTTCACAATTCCTGACATTTAATCCTAGTAAAAATTCCCTGTCTTAGGTCAGTTAGGATCACCACTTTATTTTAAGAATGTGAAATGTCAGAATAATATTAGAGAGAATGATTTATTTCAGCTTTTATTTATTTCATCACATTCCCAGTGGGTCAGAAGTTTACATACACTCAATTAGTATTTGGTAGCATTGCCTTTAAATTGTTTAACTTGGGTCAAACGTTTCAGGTAGCCTTCCACAAGCTTCCCACAATAAGTTGGGTGAATTTTGGCCTATACCTCCTGACAGAGCTGGTGTAACTGAGTCAGGTTTGTAGGCCTCCTTGCTCGCACACGCTTTTCTATAGGATTGAGGTCAGGGCTTTGTGATGGCCACTCCAATACCTTGACTTTGTTGTCCTTAAGCCATTTTGCCACAACTTTGGAAGTATGCTTGGGGTCATTGTCCATTTGGAAGACCCATTTGTGACCAAGCTTTAACTTCCTGACTGATGTCTTGAGATGTTCCTTCAATATATCCACATAATTTTCCTTCCTCATGATGCCATCTATGTTGTGAAGTGCACCAGTCCCTGCTGCAGCAAACCACCCACACAGCACGATGCTGCCACCCCCGTGCTTGACGTTTGGGATGGTGTTCTTCGGCTTGCAAGCACCCCCTTTTTCCTCCAAACATAACGATGGACATTATGGCCAAACAGTTATATTTCTGTTTCATCAGACCAGAGGACATTTCTCCAAAAAGAACGATCTTTGTCCCCATGTGCAGTTGCAAACCGTCGTTTGGCTTTCTATGGCGGTTTTGGAGCAGTGGCTTCTTCCTTGCTGAGCGGCCTTTCAGGTTATGTCGATATAGGACTCGTTTTACTGTGGATATAGATACTTGTGTACCTGTTTCCTCCAGCATCTTCACAAGGTCCTTTGCTGTTGTTCTGGGATTGATTTGCACTTTTCGCACCAAAGTACGTTCATCTCTAGGAGACAGAACGCGTCTCCTTCCTGAACGGTATGATGGCTGCGTGGTCCCATGGTGTTTATACTTGCGTACTATTGTTTGTACAGATGAACGTGGTATCTTCAGGCATTTGGAAATTGCTCCCAAGGATGAACCAGACTGGTGGAGGTCTACCATTTTATTTCTGAGGTCTTGGCTGATTTCTTTGGATTTTCCCATGATGTCAAGCAAACAGGCACTGAGTTTGAAGGTAGGCCTTGAAATACATCCACAGGTAAACCTCCAATTGACTCAAATGATGTCAATTAGCCTATCAGAAGCTTCTAAAGCCATGACATCATTTTCTGGAATTTTCCAAGCAGTCAACTTAGTGTATGTAAAATTCTGACCCACTGGAGTTGTGATACAGTGAATTATAAGTGAAATAATCTGTCTGTAAACAATTGTTGGAAAAATTACTTCTGTCATGCACAAAGTAGATGTCCTAACCGACTTGACAAAACTATAGTTTGTTAACAAGACATTTGTGGAGTGGTTGAAAAACGAGTTTTAATGTTCCAACTTAAGTGTAAGTAAACTTCCAACTTCAACTGTAACTAAGGTGTTTGGTGAAGTATTTCTGAAGTAAAAACATGTCAGAGCTGCTGGACAAGTCTGTCTCACTGTCTATGCTACTGGATAGAGAGCAATCACTGCAGCTGTTCACCCAATGTTAGTGGGCAAATGGACATCTTCAAATCAAAACCCACCCTTCATTTACCCGTTGGGAAACACAGATGTTCCAAACTCCGTTTTAGACGAGACTGACTTCATTACCAAAATTATTCTATTTACACTTTATAGTCAATTTTGACACTAGAATAACTGTTTCTGGCTCATATCAATGCCACATGCTCTTTAAGATCCATCTAGGGATTTGAAATAAATAAGAAATATGTGGAATGTTGTGACGCTAAATTATGTTATCTATCTGCCCAGACTACAGATGAAAACTAGCCAGCAAAATTTGGCACATTTACAGAAATGTAAATTTATGTATATTGTTTCAGTCCAATAAATAAATAAAAATAAAGTCTCCACTGAAAGCAAAAGTGCATAGAGAAAGTCAATGTGAAGATAGAGGAGATTATCCTGCATGTTGACGTATTGGTCATTCTTGCATTACTGCACAGTTGTTATGACGTTAATGTTCCTAAGGCAAGGATTGGAAACAACATACTGTTTAGCACTTCACCTACATAGCACACTGATTGCATACACACAATGGCAGTAAAGTAACTTTTTGTATCAAAATGAAGTATCATTAGGTTACTACTGAATAATAAACACAGTCAGTTTGACCTGCGTCTATAAATAAGAGTCATGATAATGACTCTTACCTTGTAGAGAGTTGAGGACACAGAAAAGGTAGAGGCCAGGCGTGGTAAGCTGGCCGAAGGAGAAGAAGGTGATGCCCCAGGTGATGCCCAACAGACAGGTGATACCGAGCACGGTGCAGGTGTCCCTCCTGGCCCGACCCTTCTCCCCTGACATCTGCTCAGTGTGCAGAGACAGGAGGCGCCTCACAGTCACAGCCAGCATGCCGAGGTTAAACACAAACACCAGGCCAAACAGACCCACCGTGGTCACCAGCTTCATCACATCATTAGAGAGGTAACACCTAGTTAGGGGAGAGAGAGAGTGAGAGAGTGAGTGAGTGAGTGAGTGAGTGAGTGAGTGAGTGAGTGAGTGAGTGAGTGAGTGAGAGAGAGAGAGAGAGAGAGAGAGAGAGAGAGAGAGAGAGAGAGAGAGAGAGAGAGACCTCTTAACCTCTATGGGCGGTCCTCATATTTCAGCCTTCCACAAGCTTCCCACAATAAGTTGGGTGAATTTTGGCCCATTCCTCCTGACAGAGCTGGTGTAACTGAGTCAGTTTGTAGGCCTCCTTACTCGCACACGCTTTTTCAGTTCTGCCCACAAATTTGAGGTCAGGGCTTGTGATGGTCACTCCAATACCTTGACTTTGTTGTCCTTAAGCCATTTTACCACAACTTTGGATGTATGCTTGCGGTCATTGTCCATTTGGAAGACCCATTTGCGACCAAGCTTAAACTTCCTGACTAATGTCTTGAGATGTTGCTTCAATATATCCACATAATTTTACTTCCTCATGATGCCATCTATTTTGTGAAGTGCACCAGTCCCTCCTGCAGCAAAGCACCCCCACAGCATGATGCTGCCACCCCCATACTTCACGGTCGGGATGGTGTTCTTCGGCTTGCAAGATCCCCCTTTTTCCTCCAAACATAACTATGGTCATTATTGTACCCATGTGCAGTTGCAAACCGTAGTCTGGCTTTTTTATGGCGGTTTTAGAGCAGTGGCTTCTTCCTTGCTGAGCAGCCTTTCAGGTTATGTCGATATAGGACTTGTTTTACTGTGGATATAGATACTTTTGTACCAGTTTCCTCCAGCATCTTCACAAGGTCCTTTGTTGTTGTTCTGGGATTGATTTGCACTTTTTGCACCAAAGTATGTTCATCTCTAGGAGACAGAACGCGTCTCCTTCCTGAGCGGTATGACGGCTGCGTGGTCCCATGGTGTTTTTACTTGCGTACTATTGTTTGTACAGATGAACGTGGTCCATTCAGGCGTTTGGAAATTGCTCCCAAGGATGAACCAGACTTGTGGAGGTCTACAATTTTTTACAAGTAGAGCCATGGAGAAGTTGACCTTGTCATGCAGACCTAACACTGTCTTCTTGCTTACAGTACCACGGCTAACAGCTCCCTGTCCCCTACGTCATAATTTCGCTCCGCCGGGCTGAGCTTCTTAGAGTAAAAAGCACAGGGGCGGAGTTTAGGTGGCGTGCCGGACCGTTGTGATAGTATGGCCCCAATACCGGCCTCTGACGCGTCCACCTCTACCTGAAACGGTAAAGCGGGATCCGGATGCGCCAGGACCGGAGCCGAAGTAAACAGGTCCTTCAGTCTCCCAAAAGCCCGGTCCGCCTCAGCTGACCACTGCAACCGCACCGGACCCTCCTTCAAAAGAGACGCTATGGGAGCTGCCACCTGTCCAAAACCCCGGATAAACCTCCGGTAGTAATTGGCAAAACCCAAAAACTGCTGCACCTCTTTAACCGTGGTTGGGGTTTGCCAATTACGCACGGCTGACACACGGTCAACCTCCATCTTTACCCCTGACGCGGACAACTGATAACCCAAAAAGGAGACCGACTCCTGGAAAAACAGACATTTCTCTGCCTTGACATACAGGTCGTGCTCCAACAGCCTCCTCAACACTCGGCGCACCAGAGCTACATGCTCGGCTCGGGTAGAAGAGTACACAAGAATGTCATCAATGTACACGACCACACCCTGTCCCTGCATGTCCCGGAAGATCTCATCCACGAAGGATTGGAAGACTGAAGGAGCATTCATCAACCCGTATGGCATGACGAGATACTCGTAATGACCCGAGGTGGTACTAAATGCTGTCTTCCATTCATCGCCCTCCCTAATGCGCACCAAGTTGTACGCGCTCCTGAGGTCCAGTTTTGTGATGAAACGCGCTCCGTGCAATGATTCCGTCATAGTCGCAATCAGAGGGAGTGGATAACTGTATTTCACAGTGATCTGATTGAGACTACGGTAATCAATGCACGGGCGCAACCCTCCATCCTTTTTCTTCACAAAAAAGAAGCTCGAGGACGCAGGGGAAGTGGAGGGCCGTATGTAACCTTGTCTCAGAGATTCGGCTATGTAAGTCTCCATAGCCCTTTTCTCCTCTTGAGACAGAGGATACACATGGCTCCGCGGAAGCGCTGCTCCTGCCTGGAGGTTTATCGCACAGTCCCCCTGTCTATGAGGGGGCAACTGCGTCGCCCTTGATTTACAGAACACGAATGCCAAATCCTCATACTCAGGGGGAATGTGCATTGCGGGCATGTTTGGACTCTCCACCGAGGTCGCCCCTACGGAAACACCTAGACATCTCCCTACACACTGGGCAGACCACTCCATAAGAGCTCTCTGTGGCCACGATATCGTAGGATCATGGGCGATTAACCAGGGAAGCCCCAGCACCACGGGATACGCAGGAGAGTCGATCAGATATAACTGAATGGTCTCCTCATGACCCCCCTGCGTAGTCATCTTAAGTGGTGCTGTGACTTCTCTAATCAACCCCGACCCCAGCGGCCGGCTGTCTAGGGCATGGACAGGGAAGGGGACTTCCACCGGCCGGAGGGGAATTCCTAACCTAGAACAAAATTTACGATCCACAAAATTCCCAGCTGCGCCTGAATCTACTAGCGCCTTATGCTGGGAATGAGGTGCCACCTGTGGAAATCTCACAGGTATACATAGGTGAACAACAGAGAGCTCTGGGTAAGTGGGGCGCCTACTCACCTGAAATGACTCCCCAGTGCGTGACCTGTTGTCCCTTCTCCCAGGAGACCCTCCCCAGCACCTAGCCTCCACGGCCACAGTTGGTGCAGGGGACGGCCCCCCTCGGGTTCTCTCTCCTCCTCTCTCTAGCGCCAGCACCCCCGAGCTCCATAGGAATCGGCTCGGAGGCGCTGGAGGATGGAATGGACGACCCCCATTCAGGGTGTCGAGATGGATGGACATGTCCACCAACTGGTCGAAAGATAGGTTGGTGTCCCTGCAGGCCAGCTCACGACGAACGTCCTCACGTAGGCTGCATCGATAGTGGTCGATGAGGGCCCTCTCATTCCACCCCGCATCTGCCGCTAGAGTCCGGAACTCCAGGGCGAAATCCTGTGCACTCCTCTTCCCCTGTCGGAGGTGGAACAGACGCTCCCCCGCCGCCTTCCCCTCAGGTGGATGGTCGAACACTGCCCTGAAGCGGCGGGAGAACTCCGAGTAGGTGATGGTGGCGGCGTCTATTCCCCTCCATTCGGCGTTGGCCCACTCCAACGCCTTGCCGGAGAGACAGGAGATGAGGGCGGAGACGCCCTCGTATCCCGAGGGCGCCGGGTGTATGGTGGCAAGGTAGAGTTCCACCTGCAGGAGGAACCCCTGACACCCGGCTGCGGTACCATCATATGCCCTCGGGAGCGAGGGCCGAATACCACTGGGTTCCGGTGCTGGGAGAGGAGGACTGGCCGATGGTGATGGTAAGGTGTGCGGAGGTGTGGGCACCTCTCCGGTGACCAAACGGCGCAGAGTGTTAGACACCTCGGTCATGGCGGCCCCAAGTTTCCGGATCATGGTGTCCTGATCGCTGATCCGTTCCTCCAGCGACTTGGGTGCCGCCGCTGCTCCTGCTGACTCCATCAAGGTGTGTTATTCTGTCATGGGCTGATGTAGATGTGGTGTGGAGTCAGATTAGGACCTGTGCCGCTTCCTGTGTAAGGCAGGGTCGTACTCTCCGAGTGTTGTAGAGCATGAACCTACAGGATCGGGTCACCGCCTTGATGTTAGCGGAGAACGACAGGGTGTTGTCCAGGGTCACGCCAAGGCTTTTTGCACTCTGGGAGGAGGACACAACAGAGTTGTCAACCGTGATGGCGAGATCATGGAACGGGCAGTCCTTCCCCGGGAGGAAGAGCAGCTCCGTCTTGCCGGGGTTCAGCTTGAGGTGGTGATCCGTCATCCACACTGATATGTCTGCCAGACATGCAGAGATGCGATTCGCCACCTGGTTATCAGAAGGGGGAAAGGAGAAGATTAGTTCTGTGTCGTCTGCGTAGCAATGATAGGAGAGGCCATGTGAGGATATGACAGAGCCAAGTGACTTGGTGTATAGCGAGAATAGGAGAGGGCCTAGAACTGAGCCCTGGGGGACACCAGTGGTGAGAGCACGGTATCAGCACTCCTGAGAGGCTTGATAAATACGGGCCCTATTAGTGACAGAAACACAGGTCCTAGTCCTACCCAGTAGCCATACAGTGGGGGAAAAAAAGTATTTAGTCAGCCACCAATTGTGCAAGTTCTCCCACTTAAAAAGATGAGAGAGGCCTGTAATTTTCATCATAGGTACACGTCAACTATGACAGACAAATTGAGAAAAAGAAATCCAGAAAATCACATTGTAGGATTTTTAATGAATTTATTTGCAAATTATGGTGGAAAATAAGTATTTGGTCACCTACAAACAAGCAAGATTTCTGGCTCTCACAGACCTGTAACTTCTTCTTTAAGAGGCTCTCTGTCCTCCACTCGTTACCTGTATTAATGGCACCTGTTTGAACTTGTTATCAGTATAAAAGACAACTGTCCACAACCTCAAACAGTCACACTCCAAACTCCACTATGGCCAAGACCAAATAGCTGTCAAAGGACACCAGAAACACAATTGTAGACCTGCAACAGGCTGGGAAGACTGAATCTGCAATAGGTAAGCAGCTTGGTTTGAAGAAATCAACTGTGGGAGCAATTATTAGGAAATGGAAGACATACAAGACCACTGATAATCTCCCTCGATTTGGGGCTCCACGCAAGATCTCACCCCGTGGGGTCAAAATGATCACAAGAACGGTGAGCAAAAATCCCAGAACCACACGGAAGGAACCTAGTGAATGACCTGCAGAGAGCTGGGACCAAAGTAACAAAGCCTACCATCAGTAACACACTACGCCGCCAGGGACTCAAATCCTGCAGTGCCAGACGTGTCCCCCTGCTTAAGCCAGTACATGTCCAGGCCCGTCTGAAGTTTGCTAGAGTGCATTTGGATGATCCAGAAGAGGATTGGGAGAATGTCATATGGTCAGGTGAAACCAAAATATAACTTTTTGGTAAAAACTCAACTCGTCGTGTTTGGAGGACAAAGAATGCTGAGTTGCATCCAAAGAACACCATACCTACTGTGAAGCATGGGGGTGGAAACATCATGCTTTGGGGCTGTTTTTCTGCAAAGGGACCAGGACGACTGATCCGTGTAAAGGAAAGAATGAATGGGGCCATGTATCGTGAGATTTTGAGTGAAAACCTCCTTCCATCAGCAAGGGCATTGAATATGAAACGTGGCTGGGTCTTTCAGCATGACAATGATCCCAAACACACCGCCCGGGCAACGAAGGAGTGGCTTCTTAAGAAGCATTTCAAGGTCCTGGAGTGGCCGAGCCAGTCTCCAGATCTCAACCCCATAGAAAATCTTTGGAAGGAGTTGAAAGTCTGTGTTGCCCAGCGACAGCCCCAAAACATCACTGCTCTAGAGGAGATCTGCATGGAGGAATGGGCCAAAATACCAGCAACAGTGTGTGAAAACCTTGTGAAGACTTACAGAAAACGTTTGACCTGTGTCATTGCCAACAAAGGGTATTTAACAAAGTATTGAGAAACTTTTGTTATTGACCAAATACTTATTTTCCACCATAATTTGCAAATAAATTCATTAAAAATCCTACAATGTGATTTTCTGAAATTTTTTTCCTCATTTTGTCTGTCATAGTTGACGTGTACCTATGATGAAAATTACAGGCCTCTCTCATCTTTTTAAGTGGGAGAACTTGCACAATTGGTGGCTGACTAAATACTTTTTTCCCCCACTGTACATACCCAGGGCAAAGCTGTGCCCATTCATTCTAAATACATTCCAGCCACATCTTTGTTTTGTCACTTAGTCCACTCTGCTTTATCAATCAGCATGTTTAGTGGCTGGATGGACCCATGGGACGGGAGGCCAAACATTCTCAGGTGGTGGTGCACATGCAGAGGTCCATGCTCTGCTCATGTTTAAAATGACTAGCCTACTTGAGATCTCTCCCCAAATAACATTTGCATGCCTTTTTTCTAGTTAATCTTTTTTTAAAGCAATAACATATGTAGCTACATCAGTGGCATACCGCAGTTTCGCGGGGCCCCTGCAAGGTAGGAGTTTTTTGGGGGGGAAAACAGCTAACTTCCTACAATTCTACACATTTTGCCATGGGGTAAATTGAAAAATGTTCAGTTTCATAGCTACTCTCATGCTATTTTACACATTTTGCAATGTTGAGAGAATGTCGAATTTTTTAAGCTAATTTTCAGCAATTCTACACATATTGCCATGGGATAGAGAGAAAAATATGCTGTTTTATAGTTAACCTCATGATATTCTACACATTTTGCAATGAGGCTGAGAGAAAATGTTGCTGTTTTACAGCTAATGAGCTACATCCTGTGCATCAGATGACACTTTGCCTGTGTACTATGTGGTGAGGCTGAGGCAATATCCAATAAAGGTGAACTTCCTGTTATTAGGCAGGTGAGGATATAACCAGCCAGAGGCAGTCACGTAAAATAGATGATAGACAGATAAGAAGGTGACAAGTGATTGATAGTACGGGGAGGCAAAATTCCCCCCTTTTATCACACTTGATAACGAAATGCAAAAGCTGTTCACCTGATTAGAATGTGCCTCCTTTGTTGTAAAGCAACCTTACTCATGGAGAGGAGGTATCGGGCTGCTTACTGAGGTGTGGATCCCCTTCCTTTGGAGAGGACTGCTCCATTGACTCTACAGACATGTCTGTCCCCAGCTGCCATTAGGCAGGAGTCAGGACAGGACATAGGTTAGTCAAAGGAGTTGGCTGAATGTGACAGAACTAATGAGAGGGCTGCTATACACTCACCTGTCTCTGTCCAGCTGTTCGCACACATTTCCTCTGCAACTGGCTCGTTGTTGACAACCATGAATGCTCTGCCTGGCTGCTGCTAGTCCCCTCCTGGGGCATTCTATTGAGGGATAGTGTCACGATCGTCTGGGTAAGGAGTAGTAGACCAAGGCGCAGCGTGTGAAATAAACATGACTTTATTTAATTAAAGCACGAAAACCAAAACAAAACACGATTCATGAAGTCCACGGTTAAACATACCGTCACGGAACAAAAACCCACAAACACAAGGTGAAGACACACAGTTTAAATATGGCTCCCAATCAGAGATAACGAGCCGACAGCTGACACTCGTTACCTCCGATTGGGAGTCACTCAATACAAACATAGACATCGACAACCTAGACACCCAACATAGAACATGAACACATAGAATGCACACACCCTGGCTCAACATAATGAGTCCCAGAGCCAGGGTGTGACAGTACCCCGGACTGCGACCGCGCCTCAAAAACCCCAAACAGGGGAGGGCTGGGCGGGCATACCTCCTCGGTGGCGGTTCTGGCTCCGGCCTTGACCACCACCCTCCGATACACCCCCCATAGTACCCCTGGTCCTGTCTAGCCCCGCTGGCCGGAGCCGGACTGACGACACGCGCCCCTGGCTTGGTGCGTGGAACAGGAATGGACCGGAATGGGCTGGCGACGCGCACCACAGACTTGGTGCGGAGAGCAGGAACGAGCCGGACAGGGCTGACGACGCACCCCGTAGGCTTGGTGCGTGGAGGAGGAACGGGCCTTACCAGGCTGACGACTCGCACCCCGGGCTTTGTGCGTGGAGGAGGAACGGGCCTTACCAGGCTGACGACTCGCACCCCTGGCTTTGTGCGTGGAGGAGGAACGGGCCTTACCAGGCTGACTTCTCGCACCCCTGGCTTTGTGCGAGTGGCAGGAACAGGCCGGACCGGGCTGGCGACGCGCACCGTAGACTTGGTGCGGGTGGCAGGAACAGGCCGGACCGGGCTGGCGACGCGCACCGTAGACTTGGTGCGGGTGGCAGGAACAGGCCGGACCGGGCTGGCGACGCGCACCGTAGGTTTGGTGCGAGTGGCAGGAACAGGCCGGACCGGGCTGGCGACGCGCACCGTAGGTTTGGTGCGAGTGGCAGGAACAGGCCGGGTCGGGCTGGCGACGCGCACCGTAGACTTGGTGCGGGTGGCAGGAACAGGCCAGACCGGGCTGGCGACGCGCACCGTAGACTTGGTGCGGGTGGCAGGAACAGGCCGGGTCGGGCTGGCGACGCGCACCGTAGACTTGGTGCGGGTGGCAGGAACAGGCCGGACCGGGCTGGCGACGCGCACCGTAGACTTGGTGCGGGTGGCAGGAACAGGCCGGACCGGGCTGGCGACGCGCACCGTAGGTTTGGTGCGGGTGGCAGGAACAGGCCGAACCGGGCTGTGGAGACGGATAGGAGGCCTGGAGTGAACAGCGGCCACCACCCGTCCTGGCTGAATGCCTACCCTCACACACTCTGTGTGAGGCATCCGCACAGGACGTACAGGGCGGTGTACCCCTGGCCTGGTGGCCTCCTGGATTCGCCCCATCTTTGCCTCCGTCAGCCCCGTCGTCCATGCCGTGTGCCCCCCCCTAAAAATTTCTTGGGGTTGCCACTCGACCCTCCGACGCTGCTCCCACGTCCAGGTTGCCTGTTCCTGGACACGCTGCTTGGTCCTGTGTTGGTGGGTTTTTCTGTCACGATCGTCTGGGTAAGGAGTAGTAGACCAAGGCACAGCGTGTGAAATAAACATGACTTTATTTAATTAAAGCACGAAAACCAAAACAAAACACGATTCATGAAGTCCACGGTTAAACATACCGTCACGGAACAAAAACCCACAAACACAAGGTGAAGACACACAGTTTAAATATGGCTCCCAATCAGAGATAACGAGCCGACAGCTGACACTCGTTACCTCCGATTGGGAGTCACTCAATACAAACATAGACATCGACAACCTAGACACCCAACATAGAACATGAACACATAGAATGCACACACCCTGGCTCAACATAATGAGTCCCAGAGCCAGGGTGTGACAGATAGACGATCAATGAATAAGATATTTAATGATAAAGGGACACAACATCATAAAATAGGCCTACTAAGACGTTATCTCGTTCACCATGACTAATCTGCCCATGGGCAATTAGCCTAGGGTGGTTAATTGAAGTTTTAGGGCTACCAGGCAGTAGGCCTACAGTATAATCATTTTCAGGGCTAGCAGTGGCGGCTCCTGAAAAAATTCTCCGGGGGGGCAATTTTTCTGATGATTTAGGTGACCTACACACATTTTAAAAAAGATATGTCCAGCAACAACATGAAGACAGGGGCAGCATATAAGTCAATACCAGAAGCATTTATTGACTGATCTCAAAAGTGTTGGCTTACCAGGGTTGGTGGAGCCCTCAGTTTCATCTTTGCCTCGCAAAGCTAACTCAAACACTCCGCAAAACTTCACACACTGGATTAGCCGGCTGAGGATGTGGCGGTTCTTGCTAATGTCGTAGTAAATATATTTGTTATAGTGAATATGGAATATGATATGTTGAGTAAAATGTTGTGCTAAGATCTATTTAGGTCAGGAGCTGGTTATAAGTTCTGTTCCTATCCAATAACAATGGACAAAAGGGTCCTATCTTGTCAGCCTTGTCAGTTTCAGTTCTCCAGTAAACTTGTGATTATCAACACTAACCTCATCGTTGTGGCGGCGGACAGCTAGCCTGTATCCCTCATCCAGTTGAGTGGGAATGTTCACTCTCCCCAAAGCAGACAATCTCAAACAGCTATCCATGTGGGTCTTTGACAGCTCATGTTTCTTAATCTTTCCTGAAAGATGGTGCATGTCCGTTACACACCAGTCGCTGTCCAAGCGGTGCTGTCTGCCGTGCCGCCTTCAGGGTGAAAGAGGAAGCAGGGGGTAGCAGAAGACTGCATTAGCTACATCGCAGCCTGCTAGCCAGGTTTTTCGTTCGTACCAATTTTTGGAAAATCCTCGGGTGTAGGACTTCCCCCCTTTAGTAGAAACCTGTTGAATTATTAAATTTGGTCTGGGAGGTCCTAATTGTTTCGTTGACAATTTATCTTCATTTGTTCGCCGACAAAAAGGAACTTCTTTCAAAGACACAATCGAGTTGCACTGAAGCCTAGCCATTTTGATAGTAGTAGTGAATTGATTGACGAGGCTACCCGCTCTTTTCTTAGTTACGTTCATGGTTATGTTACGTATGACGAAAGCGCGTAAGTGCAAGCCCTCAGAAACCCATAGAGATTGTATTGAAAGCTCTGATATTTGAAAAAAATAGATTTTACATGGGAGTCTATGACAGACTTCTGGGCGATTTTCAACCTGACTGAAATCGCCCCAAAAGGGGGGGGGGCCATTTGAAGCACGACTTTAGCCTGATTGGACATTTAGTGGCACTGTGGCAGATCAGACGTCTAGATTACAACACTGATAACTACTGTTGCCTTGATATAATTGATTAGAAAAAAAATCCCTTCCTTTTCCCGTTTGGCAGTGCGTCGCCCATATCGCCCTATTGAACACACCGCCCCTGAGGGCTAGGCATTTTGTTATTTCCAACTATGAAGCTGAATGAATTCAGCCAATAACAATATTAATAGAACGCTGTGTGAAACCTCTGAAAACGTAAATGCCATCAAAATACTAATTTGTAGCCTATACACGCTCAATAGTTTCGAAGGGGGTGGAGGGCTACATCCGCTAATGTGGTGGGGGGCTACATCCGCTCTCCTTACTGATTTGATAGCTGGAGGAGCGACTTTGATCGCGACGCACAAGGTACATAGTCACTGGTGAAGCAGCCAGTCCAGCTTCGAGCTGCCCCGCTCCATAAAACACACTTAAATCGACCCGGGAGAGTAACGGAACAGGGTGGACAGAGTCCAGGAAAACTGGAAGAAAAATCTAGATTTTAACGGGCGGAGAACGATCATATGAAATCTTTACAGAAGGCGCCGTGATTCAAAACAGGCTTACGGAGACACCGCGCTAGATTTGCACGAGTGTTGGACAGCTGCAGCCGACTTCAACTTCTTTGTCGTGGTCTGTAAATAATTGTCAACAAACTTGGACCCGTTATTTAACCTTCAACCGTCTTCCGTTGCTATTGGGCTCATTTGCAATGTGTTTGTTCTGTCAACATTAAGCATGTTACACACAGCAGTTCAGTAAATTACTTGACATATTAAGATTAAAGTCACTATGCGTGCTTTGTGAGCTGGCTTCTGGTGCAGTGACACCAACACGCCAATTACCATAAAGCTGGTTGTTAGGAAATTACTTTTTATCGGCACATCCTGATATGGAATTGTGAGTAAAATTGGGACACGCCCGCAAGCAATAATAGGCTACCTAAGCGTTTTAGAAATCCTGGCAACAGTGCAAGACTTCTCTGATCCCCCTCCTGGGATTGTGGTCTATTCAAACAGAGCTGTGGAGAGGACATGTAGTGTGGCAATCAAAAGGACAACCTTTTAAACAGCTGCAACACCTCTGGATACTCGAATGAACCTTGTTTTCTGGAAGCGATACTGACGGAGTTGATGAATGTCACTGTCCTTATTGATGTCCTCGCCATAGCAAATGTAATATTTTTTCCTCTTAAAATTTACAGTATTTTTGAGAGACTCCTTGGAAGGTGACCAACATAAATTATTCTTAACAACTTGAAGCGCGTCTTTGTACCCAGTGGACACTTGGACAAGGTATCCATTTCCTTGTCCGGGGTTTTGGCAAGCCACGAGTAGGCTATGGCATCCTCATGGAAAAACTGGATTTGGTTACTCTGGAGACGGACTTTAGTTCCCTCTCTCCTCGTGCTTTGGGTCACCTGTCTCGGGACACACGGAGGAGAGGATGAAGCTTTTAATGCAGAGGTAATTGGAACATCTTCACTGAAAATGTCAATGTTCAGAAAGTTCCCTGTGTTACAACAATGCTGTAGTGTTTATACAAAAACTAGTTTTAATGTATCATAATATTCTGCAAAACACACAAGTTATAAAAAACCTCTCACCAAATCCCTGTTAACTTTAGCTGATATTGCAATTTGACTGCCCATCTTTCAATAGATATGGTTGCGCATAACCTTGACAACCTTGCGCTCATCTGATGGCACAAAATAACAATTCTGTGTGCTGGGGACAGGTATTCTTAATAATTTTGGATACCCTGCAAGAACACCAAAATATTTGTTAGGTCAAGTCTGTTCCAGTCCTGAAACAAAAAGTCAGATCACTACTATAAATGTATCTTATTCGTAAGGCATTCATGAGTGCAAATTGGGCACTTTTACACACACATTTTGAACTTAATGACCCAGCTCATTCGGTCTGAGGAACTCGATCCAGCACCCCAAGCTGCATATCCTGCTCATAACTAGCTGTTCCACAATAACAGGACTATCCCTTGTGCGCCGCCAACAGGGTCCTCCTGGGCTGGAACTTCTCCCCAAAAAGGCCATGCCGCTAGCCAAACTACACAAATCTTACTCATTCACTGACACACTGACACACTCTTGCAGTCAGCACCATATGTGGAAAGCTGCTGTTCTTAAAGGATCTCTGGGTCAGATTAAGTAATCCCACTTTCATTACCACATTCTGTAAGCACATATCCATATTATTGGTTCACCACTTTACCTTCCTACAGGTAGGGTTGTTTTGCTTTCTTGAAATACTACAACAGCACCTGAAAAGATATCTGCATCACTGACTGAGCCGTGCTCATCTCACTAGTTGCCCCCTGCTTTGGACATATTCATCAACGGAATGATTAAATGTGGGGGGAATAGGCAAATGCTTTCGCAGTTCGTTTCCAGACCATCACTCTTCCTGTCTTCTGCAGCAGGCAGTGCTGATTCCCAACCTGCTCCAGATAGGTGAGAGTGAGCTGAGATGTAGGCTAATGAGCTTAGCATTAAACATGTGTCCCATAGGGAATACAATGTCCCTACAAATGTGTAGAGAAGAATACGCCCCTCTAGTTTTCCTTTACAACACACCAACTGAATGTGGAGGGCCAGTTTCAATCCAGCAGAGCAGAATCGAAAGTTTGTAATACCTTTTCTCCTTTGTTATTGTATAGGTCTGTGTTTTTGTGGACTTTGTCCCAGCTGCACCCACTTAACCAAGCTGTGTTGACTTTAGTGCTTAGCCTCTCCTGTCAGGTCAAGGCTTAATGAAGGGGTCAGTTATGCACACACTGTTTCTTTTTCTCTCACAGGCCACTGCAGTTGAGGTTGGTTGTTGTGTTGTGACTATCAAAAAATGTTAAGCCACTTTGAAATCATAGTATTAAAACGTAGCCATGTGAGGCAGTCTGAACTACGCACAATCAGCCTGGATCCTTTGCCAACACATGTGTATACACATTTCTCACACCTGTGGGGCTTGTGGCAGATTTAACAGATATACCGTAGCACCTTTATGCTAGCTGGAAGGTTCCTGTGCTGTGAGAGATCAGGAGTTATTCTCCTGCATTATCATGGATGGGAAACACAGTTGTTCTTTTTTTTCATACAGGCCAGATGAGGTCTTTTTATTGTCCCAACTTTCACCCTGGTCTTACCACTGCCAAATATATATATATATTTGTATGTGATTTTATGTGGCACTAGACTCTCAAAGCCCTAGTAACCATGCCGATGGTGTTCTCACAGGAAATGATTTGGCTGCCACCAGAGCAGTGTGGCCGTGTTGTGATGGTGCAGCGTGGGACTGGGTTAGTCTCTGGGGTGTTAGGCTGTGTGTGGTGAGACCACAGTGGTCCACAGCCTCTCATTGTTGGTCTGGCTATCAGTAGAACATACAACTGATGTGAGAAAAGGAGATACACTGTTATAACATGTTATAGTACCAATATTATAACGTAATAATATATTTATAATACTATAATATGGCATATTTAGGAGAGACATTGTAAATGTAAGAAAATCCCATAAAGGTGTATAAAACATTCTTGTCACATAATAAATCATCCACTAATGAATGTAGTACAGACTCTTAGATTGAAACACTGTGCTGAGGAAAATCAATATTGTCATCAGTCAGTTAGTCAATACTGATCACATCAGTGATGGGTCGGCCACTGCGTGCCTCTGCATTCTTATCTAAGTTGTGTTTATGTTTGTGTTTTGGTTGAGTGCACTCTGAGTAAGGCAGATTTGTGACTGACTAGACTGAAGGATTATGATGAGGAATGAGGCTCATACACAGGTAGTTACTGCTGACCTGGCAGCCATTGTTTACGAGACAAAAAGACCTTGGGGCCTTTCTTGTCCCAACATGCCACATCCTGGCAGAGTATTAGCATTGTAGTGTTTAGGTGGTAATGGGGTCTTTAAGTGTAGTCAAGGAGATCTGTTGACTGAGGGATTGTTTTAAACATCTGGGGTGGGGTGGAGACTGACGAGAACAGACAGCCTGTTAGTTAACGCCTATCTGCCAACGTCTGTCCTCAAGGTGTGGGTTGGTGTTCACCTGAAAATGTCACGCTTTTTGTGTGTTTTCACTAAACTGTTCCACTTAACCTGTATCTGATATTCTCTCTCCATTCAATTCAATATAAAGTGATCAATCAGCATGCATGAATAGTATGCATATGAGCTCAGCTGAGATCTTGAATGGATTCTCCCTTTTGCATTTACTGAACATTCTCACTGATGTTATGGTCATCAGCTCCCTTCCTCCCTGCACCTACAGCTTGACCTATCAAAGGAGACTGGACTCCTACACTGTCTGATGAACAGAGATGAAGTGGGAGTGAGGGAGAGTGATAAATGATAGAGAGAGGGAGAGAAAGAGAGTGAACTAGGCGGCTTGCTCAGCTGTGCTGCATGTGATGGTTAAGTGTGACAGCTGTTTTCCAAATGGGACACAAACAGAGGAGAGACATTTAGGCCTGCAGGACTCCCAGGCAGCTGAGGAGCAACAATGAGAGCTCTTGTCTGGAGAGGACTGTTTCAGAGTGAAAAGAGGGAGAGAGAGGGAGAAAGAGAGACCAGCATAAAGAAGAGGTGGAGAAGTGGGAGGGGCTAGGGTTTATTAAGTCTACAGAACACAGGAGGCCGACTGTATTGCTTCCTGAAACCCTATCTTTATCCCCAGTTTAACCCTTAACGTTGGCAGAGCCGGCCTCACTCTATTTCTGCTTGTCCGTGCAGCATGCCTTCTCTCTGTATTCCAACCAGTTCCTTTGTGTTCCCCTGAGGTTACCCGTCGCCATGGGCACAGCGAGCTTTCATCGCCATGGCGAGAGGTAATGAGTAGCGATGAGAACGGGAAATGCCATGAACCTCTAATGGTGACTCTCTTCCCTCCGGATCTCTCTCTCTCGATCTCTGTTTCTCTCTCTCTCTCTCTCTCTCTCTCTCTCTCTCTCTCTCTCTCTCTCTCTCGCTCTCTCTCTGTTTCCATCTCTATCTCTGTTTCTCTCTCTCACAAGACACTCGCTTACAGAGTAGGACAGTGCCTGTGTGTGTTTTTTATTTCCTCCTCCTGTCTCTCTCTCCTTCATTTTTATTCTCTCTCTGCTGGAGGTTAGGACCAAAAGATGGCAGACTACCAAGTGCAGGGAATAAAAGCATTCTCCATTTGTTAGTGTCTTGGCTGACATTGTGCGGGACGCAGACACTCACACGCGCACACACACACAACCACATACACTGAGTGATGCTCGTTTTACAATTCCTCGTGAATTGCTGGATCCAGGAGGCCTTCGTTTTGGCAGGTAGGCTCAAGGTCTTATTGAAGGAGCTGCTGACAGGGTAGCTGATTGGACTAAAAGAAGTCCTGTGCTTCACTCCCCCCTGGAACCATAGCCTTGCTTTGTATTCATTACAGATGATTCTTAAAGGGTAGGGTACAGATTGAAGCACTTTACTTTTTAAAAGGGTGCTTTCATATATCTATAACGTGGTGTAGCCTATTTCTCTTGTTCCAACGCCCTTCAATAAATACCATCCCAAACGATGCCAGAGAGAAAAGAAACCTGGTTGTTGTGTCTTTTACAAGCTGGGATAATATATTTTCCGTCTTGTATGAACACACCCCTTCACCTCCTACACTCTCCAGAATCCCGGACTCAGATTGTTTGAACGGGCCCTTATCTGGAAGATAAGGTGGGTCCCACCTAAACCAGCTGTAAACCAGCCATTCTCTGCTTCCACCCATATCCAATGAAAATATAGGGAAAGGATCTGCCTGAATTTGTATGAAAGAGAGAGACCACAAATATAGAATGAGGGAAGCAAAAAGAGGGAGCCAGCCAGTAGGGGGTTGAGAATGTGACAGGAAAGAGAGAGGAAGTTGATATCAGAGAGAGAGAGGGAAGAGGAAGAGAGTATGAGAGGCTGGAGAGAAAGAGCAGAGAGAGAGACAGAGCAGTGTTTCAGCTGTCTGGAAGGCGCTCTCTTGTCAGCCGTGTTTCCAGAAGTAGCAGCAGCATGGGATCTGGGGGCTCCAGTTGGTGCCCTGGAGAAAGAGGGGTTTACATTCAGCCTGTGCCCAGAAACAGGGCCGGCTATTCAGTCCTGCTCCACAGCAGAGGGAGGGGACCACAAAGGCCTGTGTCTTCTGTGAGCATGGGGGTTGGAAGGCGGAGATCATGCCGGCCAGAAACCAGAGGGAGCCCCATGCAACCAGGAACAGCAACCCAGGCCTGGTCCTTAGATAGAAGAGAAGTGGGCATTATAGCACTCCTCCCCCACCTCTCTGCTTAGTCCGGTGCCTGTATGGTAGGGATAGGTCCACTTCTAATCCCCCCCCTGGTAAATCACTCATTTACTGCTCTGGGAGGAGGTGTGTCTTTAAGAGTTTCTCAAGAGGTCCATGGTTGCTTGTGTAACAGGGTTAGAGCGTCTTACTATTCTTGTGTAAATCATGTGGCCGCTTCACACACTCAGTCACACAAGGCAGTCTTACAAATATCAGAGGAGTGACATTTAAAGTGTGGCCATTCACATCTCCCTCCATGTGGCTTCTAAAGATTGTCCAACAGATGGAAGTGGAGCAGAATGATTCAAGGCAGAGAGATAAAACATCTCACTGGATGTTAAATGGCTCTTCAGAAGATCAGGAAATGTATGCCACGTGTTTTCCGTGTCTTTTTTCTTCAGTGAAAATATTGACTTATTGCTTTTGCCTTACTGGTTCATACGCTGGGATTGATCATCTCTCGGACACAAACTGCTGTCAACAAAATGGTGTCTCTGCACAGCTGTGTGTAATCAAACTCAGAGATGCATAAAGTTAACCCACTGTGTTAACCCTGCTCTCAATCACTAGCCCTGTTATTGCCTCCACATTGGTTACAGCAGGCAGGCCGGTAATTCAGCAACCACAGTATAGGGTTAATTGTGTTTATTACAGTATGTGTGTGGGGGACTTCTTATGTAATTAGCGCTAATTACATAATTAAAGATCAGTAGCTTCCTATACAGTAGCGTGGGCTTCAGAGAAAAGCGAACCCCTGCCTCACCTTCTCCTCCGCCTCCCAGGCATATCCCATCAGCTGAGGGTTGAGGTGTGGTCATTTTGGTGTGACTGGTTAGTTCCTGATCTCTCTCTTTCACAATGGTTTAGCTGATAGAGTTGCGTGGCCACCCTGTTGAGTGTCTCCATCTGTAGCTCTATCCGCCGTGACGCTCTGGCACAGCCTCTGGTGGTATTAAATATCCCTTTAACAGGTGGAACGGTCAATCTGAAGTCTGTGATTGTATCTGGTTTCTCCCTTCATGTCTTCCTCCCCCACACGGCAGTTACGCTGTTCTGTATGCCTTTTAAGCTGTGTTTACACAGGCAGCCCAATTCTGATCTTCTTTTCACTAATTGGTCTTTTGACTACTCAGATCAGCTCTGAAAAAGATCTGACGTGAAAAGATCTGATGTCGTTGGTCAAAAGACCAATTAGTGGAAAAATTGAGAATTGGGCTGCATGTGTAAACGCAGCCTTAGAAGTGTACACTCTGTATGGTGTTAAGTTTCTCTCTCTCTGTCCCTCTCTCCTCTCTCCTCTCTCTTTCTCTCTCTCTCTCTATCTGTCCTTCTCTCTCTCTCTCTGTCCTTCTCTCTCTGTCCCTCTCTCTCTCTCTCTCTCTCTCTCTCTCTCTCTCTCTCTCTCTCTCTCTCTCTCTCTCTCTCTCTCTCTCTCTCTCTCTCAGTCATGGCTGCGGATGTATGGCTACCTACCTCAGGCCAGCAGACAGATGTCCACCATGCGGTCAGCTCACATCCTTTCAAATGCAGTCAGCGACATGCAGCGTTTCTACGGCCTGGAGGTCACCGGCGCGATGGACCAAGGCACGGTGACGTATGTCACACTTCCTTCCCTATTGTGCTCTGTCATTGCTCCCATTACTGCCATCCTAATGCTATTCTCCTGAACCAGACCTCTCTCTCTCTGATGCCTATGTGTCCAATCATGTCAATGGATTCATTTCCTAGTTTGTAATGGATTTGTACAGTATGAGGGAGACGGAAGGATTTGAGCCTTGGAGTGATAAGTTCATAGGAGTGTGAGGTGGCCTGGTCTGGTCTGGGATGTAGATATCAAATCCCCAACAGGGAGCAATGTCTTCCTATCTTTAGGGGTGGCCTATCTTGAACCCACAGATCAGTTACTGCACATAAAACGCATTCACTTTTCTATGGTACAGCACCTGGGCTGGTATCATGGGCAGTGTATCTCATAAAACCCCAGTGTGACACTGTGTAGAGGAGTGGGGAGTGTAACCCTGGTATCCTCTCCTAGAGCCATGCGGAGGCCGCGCTGCGGAGTCCCAGACAAGTTTGGGGGTCAGATTAAGACCAACGTTCGGCGGAAACGTTATGCACTCACTGGCCACAAATGGAACAAGAGCCACCTCACCTACAGGTAAATAACATAATTTACTTAATCTTGGTCAATCTTCATCTATAACCAAATTCCAAATGAGTTTTCATTTGGATTCCTCCTCTTCCCTTGCAGTATACAGAACTACACACCAAAGATTGGGGAGTACAACTCGTATGAGGCCATCCGGAGGGCCTTCAAGGTGTGGCAGAAGGTGACCCCGCTGACCTTCGATGAGATCCCCTACCAGGAGATCAAATATGGCCGGAGGAAGGAGCCTGACATCATGATCTTCTTTGCCTCGGGTTTCCATGGAGACAGCTCACCCTTTGATGGCGAGGGCGGGTTCCTTGCCCACGCCTACTTCCCTGGTCCTGGTATGGGCGGTGATACTCACTTTGATTCTGATGAGCCATGGACCATCGGCAATGGGAACTTGCAAGGTAGGTGATGGATGTGGATGGATACCAGTCTCTTTAGCTCTACACCAGAACCATTACATCTTATACATTCTTATTCATTAAATGCAACGTCCCTGCTTTCCGCTCTCCTCACCTACTTTAGCTGGCCTTTCCCTACCTTCCCCTTGTTTACCATAGTTGGCATGACAAACCACATCATCACTCATTTGTTGAACATTTGTTGAGTTTTACTCCTCCATTACCTCCATTAAACTTCAAAGTTAGATGGATGACATCATACAGCTCTTACAACTCCCACCGGCTCTCAAAGCCGTGTTTTAAGGAATGGTGGTATTCTTTTCATCCTTTCAATCATTAACCAAACTGGTGTTGCCCAGAGGGTCTTGGTGAGTGACTGAGAGTTTTCCCTGCCTTGTGGAGGTGAACGTTGTCATTTCCTGAGCCAGTCAGAGCAGAGAGAGATGATTGGCTATGCTTGGTGAGGTCGAGAGAGTAGGAGGTGTTACTGGACAGATCACAGAGAAGTCTAAATGCCACAGTGAGGGTTTTGAGGTAATTCCACAGTGGGAGATCGGTTTTTGAGTTGACCCTTTCTTTAACACTGTTGTATCCTCATGTAGCCTGGGTCTTTAAAACTCTCTGACACATTACTTTTAACGGTCTTTTAAACCACGAAAATTCTAAAAGTAAAGGTCAACTAAGTGCTCGTGGCACATTAAGGACATTGTTGGCTAAGCTTAAACATGCTTGTCAAGTGTTGTGGTTATTACACACTGATATCTAACAAAGCTGCATGTCTATTCATTAGGCTCTTAGATGGGGATATGTGCTGCTGTGTTCATTTTAGTGAGGAGGAAGAGAGATAAGTTGGCTCTTCTCCCGAGACGTTTGAAGTCTGTGAGCCACATTGTTGTCAGGGTTACCTTACAGAGCCTTCTTTCTTCCCATCTCTCTCTCTCTCTCTCTCTCTCTCTCTCTCTCTCTCTCTCTCTCTCTCTCTCTCTCTCTCTCTCTCTCTCTCTCTCTCTCTCTCTCTCTCTCTCTCTCCTCTCTCTCTCTCTCTCCCTTTCTTTCTCTGTATCCTGTGGTATATTTTTAGAGTCACATGGATGTGCTGATAGCCTGCTAAGTCACAGATTGTGGTTGGAGGAGAAGTTGGAAGGGGATGGGAGGGGATGGGAGCATGCAGCTGACAAAAAGAGGAATCCTGAACATCTCAACTTCCTCAGATGACAGAAGCCATGACATAATGTAGTTCCACACGATGCTGTCTGTCAGTATAATAGAGCGATCCCTACAGACATCTCACCAACCACCCTCAGCATTCATTTCAGACAAGATGGCCCACAGATCAGGTCAAAGTTCAATTAAAACTGGAATGGAATAATTTGTCATTCACTGGGAAAGTACCAGGCCATAACTTGGAACCAACTTCAAAGGCGAACCTATAGGATAGGTCAATTAAATTCAAGGCAATTTCCATATACTTTTTTTGTGAGTGTCCACAGGATGTTCTTTGTGGAGGGTGGTTGAAGTGGCAGTCACTGTGTCATAGATGTGTTCTCTGTTGCTGTGACAATGCATCACTGTCAGTCTGTCTGGGACAACGGCAGGCTTTGATTGGGGTATGAGGAGTGTGTGTCTTGATGCTTATCAGAAGACATTAGACCGACCACTTTATCTACTGAGAGCACCATTAACACCATTAAAAACCCTGAACAAGCACATTTTTGTGCATTGACTTCATAACCTCAATGGGAGGAGCTTACTGTCTGAACATAATAATATAATAATAATAATATGCCATTTAGCAGACGCTTTTATCCAAAGCGACTTACAGTCATGCGTGCATACATTTTTTTGTGTATGGGTGGTCCCGGGGATCGAACCCACTACCTTGGCGTTACAAGCGCCGTGCTCTACCAGCTGAGCTACAGAGGACCACAACATAGACCACTGCCCCACCACCATGTAGTCTCAGTTAGAATGACGTAACTATATTCCTCACTTGGCCAGCTCTGGGGATCAATAACCAGGGTCAAAATGGGAAAACCCCTTGACTTCCCCCCAACCCCCACCTCCAACCCAATCCACAGCTCCAACCCATCCCCATCTCCAACCTCAACCCCAGGTCCACCCCCAGCTCCAACCCCAGCTCCAGCCCCAGGTCCCACCCTAGCCCCAGCTCCAACCCCATCCCCAGCTCCAACCCCAGGTCCCACCCTAGCCCTAGCTCCAACCCCATCCCCAGCTCCAGCCCCAGGTCCCTCCCTAGCCCCAGCTCCAACCCCATCCCCAGCTCCAACCCCAGGTCCCACCCTAGCCCCAGCTCCAACCCCAGCCCCAGCTCCAACCAAAGCTCCAGCCCCAACCCAAGCCCTGAGCTCTCCAAGTCAACTCTATTAGCTAAACTTGCCAAATATAGCTGTCCTTCATTTCACGCCAACCATTTTACAACCATTCTTTTGGAAGCTATGTACAGTACATTTCTGTCTTTCATTCAGTTTCCTAAGGCTTCACTACTAGCTTGTCATGTTTTCAGTGCCTTTTGTAGCATGGAATTAATGATGTTTTCTGGCTCCTTAATCAACACACGGTTAGTTAGCGTGTGGAGAGAAAGGATGAATAAATACGTTGTGTGAGATGCTGCCTGAATGGCCTGTTCCGCTCGTTGTCTGCCATTCCCTCCTGGGTGACCCCAGTAACTCTGTTAACACTTCCTGCTTGTGGCCACAGCTCAGGTCTCTGCTCAGGTCTCAGTGGTGTTACACAAGGGGACTTACATTTTTGTCATTTAGCAGACACTCTTATCCAGAGCGACTTACAGTTAGTGAGTGCATACATTTACATACTGGCCCCCCGTGGGAAACGAACCAGACAACCCTGGCGTTGCAAGCGCCATGCTCTACCAACTAAGCTAAACGGGGCCAGTTTTCTCACTTTACTCACTCACTGTCTATTTTAGGTTTAGTCGTGACATGGTGTATACTTCTTAAGTGCCTTGAGTATGATAATGACTATCCTCCTTCTCTCTCTCTCTCTCTCTCTCTCTCTCTCTCTCTCTCTCTCTCTCTCTCTCTCTCTCTCTCTCTCTCTCTCTCTCTCTCTCTCTCTCTCTCTCTCTCTCTCTCTCTCTCTCTCTCTCTCTCTCTCTCTCTCTCTCTCCAGGTAATGATCTGTTCCTTGTTGCTGTACATGAGCTGGGCCATGCCCTGGGCCTGGAACACTCCAACAACCCAATGGCCATTATGGCTCCTTTCTACCAGTGGATGGAAACGGATGACTTTCAACTGCCCGAGGATGACCTCAGAGGAATACAACAGATCTATGGTGAGTTGGCCGTCTGTAACAAAACTACTGACCTGAAAAGGTTGGCTGTAAGAGCTTTGGTTTTTATAAATTTATAAGAGTAGTGGGCACCGCTTTGATTACAACTCTGATTGGTCTGTGTTTCCACTCTACATGCCTCCTGCCCACAGCATGCTCTAAGTGGAAAATCAGCCTGCTGATTCACATATCCACTTATCTAGCTCGGGCAAAACCAGGACACAGCTCCCAATTATGAGATCAGTTGGAGGACAAATCTCTGAGCCCTTGATTTCCTTTTAGGATTTTTGAGTGGAGAGTAGCCTATAACTGCTGTTATTTGATGCGTTTATCACTTTATTTCTGCAGGTCAGCCAGGTGGTACACCCACCCAGGCTCTTCCCACTGTCACTCCTCGCCGGCCAGCCCAGCCAGAACCCAAACCCCCCAACTCTCCACCCAATTCTCCCCCCAACTCACCCCCCAACTCTCCTCCCAACACTCCCCCCAGATCTCCCCCTAACTCTCCCCCCAACGCCCCACCCCGGAGGCCAGATAAGCCCCGCACGACTGACCGCCCGGACCACTACGGCCCCAACATCTGTGAAGGGAACTTCGACACGGTCACCATGCTCAGGGGAGAGATGTTTGTGTTCAAGGTGAGGACCTCAGACTGCCCCCACACATATGAGATGAGTTGATTCAGTCTCAGGGCTTCTGCTAGGAACAGATGCTCTTGGATGACTGCATGACCTACATACTGTCACTGGCTACCACCCGGTTACTCTACCATGCACCTTGAGGGCGCTGCCCTATGTACATAGTCATGGAATACTGGTCACTTTAATAATGGTTACATACTGTTTTACCCACTTCATATGTATATACTGTATTCTAGTCAAGGCCCATATTCAACTATTGCTGTACATATACTATTCTTCAGATATACTACATATTCTATCCATATACTGTCCATATTGTCTATACATCCCGTCACATATATATATTTATACTCCAGACTCCGACATTGCTCGTCCTAATATTTCTATAGTTCTTAATTCCATTATTTTACTTTTTAGATTTGTGTGTATTGTTGTGTATTGTTGAATATTACTGCACTGTTGGAGCTAGGAACACAAATATTTCGCTACACCCACAATAGCATCTGCTAAATATGTGACCAATAAAATTTGATTTGATTTGATCTAGTAGGTAATTTGATCAAAGGCTGGTCATATTGCAGCCAGTGGGCGTGATAACCATGCTGCTGTCTGTCTATGTCTCTCAGTAGTGCAGTAAAAGCTGCTATGCCCAGGTTAGGAGCATCTGGAGAGCTTTATGGGCAGGTGGATCAGGGCCTGAGTCCAATTGGGCCCTAAGCAGGCTGTAAAACCCCAGAGCCGCTCTCTTTTATGACATGGAGCCCAGTAAAGAGGAGAGGAGCAGCACTCTCTAGGTCTCAGGTGTGCCTTAACAACTACTGGACCAACCAGTACAGGGCTGCGGAGATGGCTCTCATTTGAACCATTTGTCAAGCCATTTGCTGACAGCTGGAGAGAATTTCACTGTTTATGCTTCAGTTGATGTGGTCAACTCCTCTCTTATGTATGAAAAGAGCCAGTGCTTGACTTGGGCAGGAGCTCGCCGGAGCTGAGTACCTAAAATGTTTTACTGCTTGAGCTCCTGCACTTCTTATAGAATATTAGCTCAAAAGTATCCTGCACCTAAATATAAATATAAACAGTACCGGCACCTAAAATGAGTGCCGGCACCTATTTCAGTCCAAGTCAAGCACTGAAAAGAGCCATGTTCCCTCTACGGCACTATCACTTCTCATTCTTTTGGCTGTATCTAAATAAGTTGGATGTCTCTTTTTTCCAAGAACTGCCATTTGCCTTGACTTCAGTTATCTGTCTCTCTGTCCAACTGTCTCTGTGGTAGAGGGCAGAGGAGGTGTACACTACAGGCAGCATAGAGTTGGAGGGGAGTGAAGATATGAGAGCAGGGGGTATTTATATGTCATCAGGCTTTATTTGAAGTACACATACATTAGCTTACGATAGACTGTAGCTTCACAAAGCCGTCTCCTGCTAATGCCCTTAGGAAAGGTACCATCAAGCCCAGACTGTCCCTGACGTTGAGTAGTGTTCATATTAAGGAATATCTGGTCAGTTCTCTTTTCTCTTGTGTGCCAGTGAGGTTCCACAGTCAGTAGATTTGACTAGTGGGAGTGGGGGTTTTCAGAATCGTAATTACACTTCTGTTATCCTCTTCTCTTCCTGCCTCTCCATGTTCACAGAAGATTGGAGTAGATTGGATGCAGGGCAGGTCTGCTTTAAATTATGTTCTGTTCACTAACAGGCTGCGCTCCTCGCTTGAAGGACAAAGACAAGCGCTGCTGCCAGGAAGATGCAACTCTTAGCTTTTACCATTAATGCTGACAGCCAATGCTATTAACTTACCACTAATGAATGAGCTTGCAGATCCGTGAGGTAGTTTTTGGAAAGCACTCTTAGGCCTACACTGAGAGGGCGATTTCCTTCTTGTACCGTTTCAGACATGTTTTGTGCTGACTTAAAACAAACATAACAGTTTAACTACTTTATATAAGTCCAACTCGTAAAACGCTCCTCATGCAACATGCAGCATGCCCAAACCAGTTCCTACAGTAATTGGACATGCGATATGCTCAGCGCTGTGGTTGTGGGTATTAATAGCCTTCTAGCATTGCCTTAGTTATTTCATTGTCTGTTCTGGTAGGCTTGTCATGTAGTGCAGGCATTCGGATGCGCTTGGGAGCCCGACCACCCAGCAGCAGGCTTCTCCTGAACCCCAAACACTGCTGGAACAGAGCCTGTGTTATAGTCAGGTGACAGAGAGATTACGGACTAACAGCTGTTTCCCTCACCTTTTAAATGGAACTTAATGTGCCCTATTTTCTCTGTTTCTATAGACGGGACCCTACCCTCTTTTTTAGGCACTGCAGAGTGTGCCATGGCGGTGAAATGAAAGGGGGGAGTGTGTGGCGTGGAGAAGGGTAGGGGGGTTAGTGGATGTAGAGGAGGGGGGCTGGGTGTTAGAACAGACGGTTTCAATTTAGAGGCCCTTGGCTGCGTTCCTGGGTCTGGTTTATATATTAGACAGGTCTGAAGTAATCTCAAGGTCTGGGCCTGAGCCAACGAGATGGAGGGAATGTGAAGGTCAAGCTCGGACACGCACCGCACCATGAGACTAGGGACTTACTGAGGACACACTGAGAGAAAGAGAGAGAGAGTGCGAGAGAGAGAGAGAGAGAGAGACAGAGACAGAGAGAGAGAGAGTATGCGTATGTTATTGAAGTATTTCTCCCATTGATTGATCCAAACTGTTGAACGTGGCTGTGAAGACTTCCTCCTCCAGGCAATATGCTAAACAGACTGATAGAGAGGGGATGTTTAAGAACTATCAGGCACATGGCCCATCATGTTTGACACTCTGTTCCTCTCTCCCATATGACTCTGCAATTTATGGATTGCATGATGGTACTTAACTGCTGATACACAGTCTTGCGTCCATATCTGGTGTGCAGGCAGCAACCCCCAGCTATGTCTGGAGCTCCAGAGAGCCATGTCACAGGCAGGGTCAGAGGTTGGAGGTCATGCTGAGCATTAGAGCTCCAGTGGATGTGCCCTCTAACAGCTCTCCCTGCTCTTTTCTGACAGGGTCGGTGGTTCTGGCGGGTGCGGAGGAACAGGGTCCTGGACAACTACCCTATGCCCATTGGTCACTTCTGGAGGGGACTACCTGGAGACATCGATGCAGCCTACGAGAGACACGATGGGAAATTCGTCTTCTTTAAAGGTATTTGTACTCTCCTAATAATTTTACCATATGTGCACGTAAGACTACAAGCAGGCGCGCAGGCATACACACGAACACACGCACACACACGCGCACACACACACAGTCAGTCATTGTTGTTTTTTAAATGAGGGTTAAACAGAAGAGAAATAGTCCAACTCAGAGGACTGGAACAGTGTTTGTTAATGTGCTGAAGTAGCAGCAATCACAAAACAACTGAACGCTTTGGTTACACTATAATGAAGCATTGTTGCTGATACCAAAATGGATTCACAGACATTGTTTCTGTCCTCTGTGTGTATTTTCTTTTTATGCTAGTGTGCCTTGGAGACTAAACATAAAGCTGTTAGTATTTTCCACATTACAATTTCATTACAGTGAGTAAACATTGCTAATTTCACATTAACACTTATTTTTGCAGACATTAAGTGTTCCTTGATCTCCACATTCACTTTAGCATGGAGCCCCAAATGTATTGTAACCCCGGATAGTATATTACGGACAAACGGTCTTTGAATTGATAGAAGAGATTATGTTTCTGTCTAAATGGAAAAGATAATGACATCGTCAAGTTAAAATGGGAGGACTGGAGATCCCTAGAGTTTTGTGCTGAAATGCAATCGGATTGGGCTAGACATGAGATCTCCTTGGTGGCAGTGAATGCTCGTTGGCTCGAGCTGTAATCCTCTGCAGACTCCTCATTCGGTCACAACTACCTCTTTCCTCCCTGCACCGTTGCCACAGAAACCGTCCCATACCCCCAAACACTTTAGGTTTTAACTTTCATTTCGATCATTTTCCCTCATTAGGTTGACATAAAAAGTTATTTTGCTGCTGTAAGGTTTTCTCCCAGACCTCATTGCGGCTTTCTATTGATTTCCCCCCACCTCCTCCTCAATTGTTAAACCACAAATGTAATAATATCCTTAGGAGAGCCTACACAATATGATTTGTCTGTAGAGGTTATTGTAGATCCCGCTGGCATCTCTTTGCTCTATGAATTTTGTAACCAGAAACAGTGAAAGACAGATGGAGATAGTGAAACCGCTTTTTGGGGATACATTTGAGCTGTCGCTCTTTAAAACAGCTGGCTCTCCCTAGAGAAAGTCTTCAGGGCAAATGATGTCATTTGGCAAGACCTTCTGAAATTTGGATGACAGCCATAGGAAAGAAACTAAGGGACCAAAAAGTTGGCCTGCAACATCTGGCAGATGTGAGTGAGAGAGTTGCATCAGCCGTTTGTCTCCAGATGCTGACTGCAAAGGTTTTCTTTTCAATGAGAACTGGGCCAGGAGAATAGAAAGCATGTTGGTGGTGCCTTTGTGTCTAACATACTGTAAAACAATACAAAACGACTCACCATGTCCTCGACATTTCCACTCTAACCACTTCAAATGCATTATATCTAACCAAAGCTGTGCATAAACTCTATTGCTCTCTCTATAATGTCCATTATTGGTGCATGCTAGCCAGCAAATAAACAAGACTGTAATGTAATGGCGGGTTAACAGTTTCCATAGCGATATCCAGGTTTATGAGTGGTAGTTGTTGGAAAGGGAAAGTCCATATGCATTGCTCCACAAAGGACCATTAACCATGAATCCCTTTCTCCCTCCCTCCTTCTCTCCCTCCGTCCCTCCTGAATTATTATGTCCCACCCAATATCTGTCCTCCCCTTTCTCTCATCTCCTCGATGTATATGTTCCCCCACCCCTCCTACATCACTGTCCTCCTCCTCCTCTCCTCTCCTCAACCCTCCTCTCCTCCACCTGTAGGGAATAAGTACTGGTTGTTCAGGGAGGCCAACCTGGAGCCTGGTTACCCCCAGGAGCTGACGGACTATGGCAGGGACATCCCCTATGACAGGATAGACACAGCCATCTGGTGGGAACCATCAGGTTTCACATACTTTTTCAAAGGAGACTGGTAAGGAAGGGACTCTCCCTGATATCTGTGCATTTCATGACTGTTGCCCTTTTTCATGTTGATAGATGGAGTTTCGATCATGTCTTCACTACTGTGAATTGTCTTCTATTGTTTTGGCTATGGAATATGTTTTTACACGATTACGATGACATAATCTCTTGGCGTGTAAGGATGTGGCATCAACTCTTTTGTGCTGACTGCTTTGGCTTAGAAGGCACATACACCCTGAGTTCTACATGAATGCCTGATTTAACGTAAGTGCTGTATAGTGGTTTAACATACTGTTATTCTCTCCCTCCTCTCATCTCTAGGTACTGGCGCTTTAACGAACAGTCCCGTGCAGTCGACAAGGACTACCCCAAGCCAATCAGTGTGTGGGGCTCTGCGGTCCCGTCCTCTCCCAAGGGGGCTTTCCTCAGCGATGATGGAGGTGAGAGAGGCGAGAGGGTGGCCAGGAAAATGGCAGTAATAAACACTGAACAAAGGAGAAGGGTGGGTCTGGTCAATCAGAGAGAGAGGGAGAGGGGGAGAGAGGGAAGGAGAGAGAGGGGGAGCTTAGTGTAGGGAATATGAGCTGAGTAGGGAAAGAAGTGACATCATCTTGAAAGGACGAAAGAAAAAGACAACAAGCTTTTTTTGCTGTCTTTTCCCCCCCAAAACTGTACTGTATTTACTGTCTCACTCAATGCCATGGATAAGTATTTGATTATCATAACAGTGTATTTTGTACCAAACATCCTCCCTCTGTCTTCCCCTCCCAGCTTATACATACTTCTACAAGGGATCCAAATACTGGAAGTTTGACAACCACCGGATGAAGAGTGAGCCGGGCTACCCTAAATCCATCCTGAGGGACTTCATGGGCTGCAGTGTGGACCTGGACCCAGATAGAGACAGGGACACCGACGCAGGCCGAAAGGTCCCCGACGTGGATCGCCCGCCCTTCAACCCTGACGCCGGCCGGGACAAAGACAAGGACAAGGAGAAGGACAAGGAGCGGGACCACACCAACGATGTAGACTATAAGGACGAGAGAGACGAGGAGACCAACGAGGTGGACGTGGTGCTGAAGATCGACGAGAGTGAGACGCGCGCTATGAACATCATCATGGTGACAGTACCCCTGATCCTGGTGCTGTGCATCCTGGGACTGACCTACGCCATCATCAACACACTGAAGAGGAAAGGAGCTCCCAAACTGCTGGTCCACTGCAAACGCTCCATGCAGGACTGGGTGTGACCTCTGACCCACTTAATAACCCCCCCCCCAACCTGAACCCTACCCTCGTTCTTATATATTCTCATCCAAAACATGATAGTATAGACATACGTGCAAATACATACATACACGGATTCAAATATACACACACACGCACACACACACACACACAGCAAACATAAACACATACTCCTAACTCCTCCCCCTCCCATGGTGCTCTACCCAATGAGTTGACTGTAGTCTGTTTATTTCAGAAAGTTTGCACATAGTTTTTTGTTTTTGTTTGGTTCATATTCTGTGTTTGTTTTCTAAACCAGGAAGTGTCTGCATTATTTTCTCTCTCTCCGCCCCGTTACAGAGGGTTTCTCTGAGATAACTTCCATCTGGTTCTTGGATTAACCTTTGGAGAACAAAAACAGAGACAAAACAGAGCGATAGAGAGAGACTGCAGCACAGAATGAAGAGAGTGAAGGAGGTTTGATTCTGTGAAAAGCAGAGAGCCCCCCCTCCCTTTCCCACTCCTTCTCCCTCCCTCCCACCTCCCTCACTCAGGACTCCTTCAGCTGAAGCAGGCCTACTGCAGGTCAGGTATCAACAGGAGAGAGAACAGCGTAAACAGTGTCACTTCTGAACTGTAACTCACCCAATGCCTTTTATTACTACACCTTCCATGTTGAACAGCCAATAACTGAGCTTTTGGTTTTCTCATCTGTTTTTAGTTCAAGGGCACCATGGATGATATTGGAAATGTTGTCCATACTTTATAGACAACTTTCACAAATGTTTGGCTTATTCAACCAAACATGGTCCCATGGTGGCTTTTTCATTTCTAACCTTGTGTCGGTCCTGTTAAACCATGGCGATGAGAGTTTGAGTTGTTATGATAGGGAAGGGTTGGAAAAGAAAGGTGCTTCTTTCCTATTTTTTTAAGACAAAGGCAATTCACTGTGAAATGACTCTGTGTGGGACTTGGGGGAGTAGTTGAAGTTGAGGTAGGAGAGAGACAGGGGGTATTGAAAGAATATCCACTGGGCAAAAACGGATTGAATCAACATTGTTTCCATGTCATTTCAATGTGATGATGTTGAATCAACGTGGAAAACTGATTGGATTTGCAAAAAGTCATCAACGTAAGGGAATCTCATTTTTCAACCAAACCTTTAACCTAAATACAACCCAGCTAGCACATTTGGTTCCTTAGAAGTTGTGGGAACATACATTTTAGGTTATCCATTGGTTCTGGGAACGAAGCCATACGTTTCCTGACCGGTAAAACTGAACGTTTTTTAAACGTTCTGAAAACATTAACATTTCGCCTGTTCTGCGAACTTTCATTTTTAGGTTGCAGGGAGGTTGTGAGAACGTTTTACGATGGTTCCCTGAAAGTTTTCCTGGGAGGTTTTATTAATGTTCTGAGAATGGAAATAAAAGGTTATTTGAAGGTAATTAAATAACGTTCTGAGAACATGTTTCAATAAGACTTTTAATAACACTGCTAGCTTAGGTTAACTGTTTTGAACTCCAAGCACAGATTGGACACATGGAAATGAATCTACTTAGGAACTTATGATCTTCTGTTCTCTATCCATGGAATTAGTCCACTGCGCCACCAGGATAGAGCTAGCATGCCATGTTTTTTTTTGTTCATACAAAGATGTTAATTTTTGTCTATTCAAACAGACATGACTTTAAATAGAACAAACATGACTTTAAATAGAACCATGAGGAAACCTGCAGAAAACGTTATGCTGAAGTACAGAAATTCCCACAGAAGAATGTTGTTTCTTAACGTTCTCTGAACGTTCTGAGAACATTACTTTAAATAGAACCATGATGAAACCTATAGGAAACGTTATGCTGGGAAGAAACCTATAGGAAGCGTTATGCTGAAGTTCTGAAATTCCAACCTAAGAAACATATGGTTCTCAGAACGTTATGTGCTAGCTGGGTATCCTGCACCATTCCCAGAACATTGTGGGAAGGTTGTATGCAAAATAACCATAGGACAACCAAGCTCTCACCAAGCTCTAAGAAACATATGGTTCTCAGAACATTATGTGCTAGCTGGGAATGACATGCTGAAATGTTTTGTTGATTTCATGTTGAATTGAAGTTAGATGACTAACTCAACCAAAATGTAAAACTCAAAACTAGAGGTTGAAATAACATCTGTGCCCATTGAGTAAGAGATTGACTAACACTTTTCATCTGAGAAATACTTGGAACGAACGATACTTCAGCCTCCACTGAAATGTATTAATAAATATAATTCAAGTAATGCACCACACAATGAGCCCTCTCTCTGTAATACCCTACTCCCCTAGATTTAAATAGATTGGCGGGCCTCTCTCTCTCTCGCTGAGCTTGTTCTGGAGAGTTACTCCTCTGAACATACTCAGAAAATGTCAACTAATCCTCTCATTTAAAAACAGCAGGTGTTTTAAAATATTGTTAACCCCCCAGCCTCGAGTCTTAAGCCTTCTCTGTACCAAAGCAGGCTTTTTTTTTTCATTTTCTGAGAGGTCCAAACAGAGAGACAGACTTTACCAGAGAGGGAGAAGGGGAACAAGAACGGGTTAGAGAGGCTAGAGGGCTAGAGATCTACTAGGGGAGTTCAAAAATAGAGGGTTTAAAGACAGAAACCTTATCTGTTATGTATTTGGGAAGGCTTACAGTCTGTTCCTGGATTGTGTTACCCAGATGTTGGTGATTGTTGGAGGGGGTTGGGATGCAGGGCAGGCTCAGTGAGAGACCAGAGGTCCCGTTCCTACAGCTGAGTAGGGCAGTAGGGGGAGTGAGGGAGAGGAGCTCACTGGTGTGCTGTTCCTGTAAGGACTCGTATTGGCAATGTGTCATATGACCCACATTCACTAGCTCCAGAGAAGGAACTGTGGAGTCTATTCTCTGATACCAAAGGGAAATAGTAGCATGCAGTGTATTAGACTTCTCACTCTAATTGGTATGTATTCTTATATGTTGTTCTCTTGACCGCTAAGGCCCATGTACAGTATGCATCCGTCTGGTAGATTCAATAGCAGCTCTCTAAAGATACTGAGAAAGGATTTGCTGTAAAGTAGAGATAAGTCATTTTATACACAGATACCTGACAGGTTTCACTGTTTACCATCTGTCAAACAGTAGTTGTGATGAATATGTCTGTCTGAGGCATTGACGGGGGTGGGGTAGGTGCACAGAGGATGCGTGAGATGCTTCCATAATACCATTGAGATGGGGGAAGGCCAGTTAAAAGGGCTATTATAAATATTATTGACAGCGGAGAGGAATCACAGTCATGAGACGTCCTGCGTGGGTCAGTGATGGATCCTGCTCGATGGGGTTGCTAGGAGACCGCCTCCGTCCCATTGCCCCCTCATTGTGCTGCAAGGTTGAGAGGGGAGTTAATCAGAGGTAAAAGCCTTCCCTCGCTCTCCTCCCCCCTGCCTCCCCCACCTGTCCCAATCCACCCACCCATCCTGTCCAAATCAATGGAGAACTCACCATCAGCAGCCCTAGAAGGCATCTGGACATACTCAGAAAATGCTCACTCATTGTCTGAAACACAGTCCATGCCTTACTCGCTCTCTCTTTATCTGGTGTAGCTAGTATCTGTGTGTCTGTATGGAGTAGATTATCACTGCGTGGCCCAGACCTTTGTAGCCTATGTGGCTGTTTGTGTTTCTAGTATGTCTATCTCTTAGTGGGGATTTATTTTCCAAATGTTTCTCGGTGTGTCTGAGACTTCTCCCCGAATATCCACTGTCGTCCCCAACGATGCCTGCCTAAGAACTAGCTCGAGCAGATGCAACGGAAATGTGGGAAATTTCACAAAGGAAATGCCTGCTTGAAGTAAACTAGAGCCTTTATAAGAGCACTCTGGGATTGAGTCCAAGACTGCTTTGTTTTGTTTTCCTTTTTTATTTTGTTTTTCATGAGAATTGTTTTGGAACACTACAGGAATGAAAAATACAGCAATGAAAAATACAGTTATGAAAAATACAGTGTTGAAAAATACAGTTATGAAAAATTATGTCAGAGAATGATTGAGGTATCAACACTGTGTGTATGTGTTTTGTGTGAGTATGTATATGTGTGAGTTTTTCGAGTGCTATTACTCTGTAGTCTCCTGTAATAGCTTTAATCTAGCCTTACAGTATAACGACTTCCTCTCGCTCTCTGTCTGTTGAACACCACTCTACTCTTCTGGTCTGGTCTGCAGCCCGTCTAGGCTCAGCCTTGGCCCCAGGGGGACTGTAACAATGGGCTCTCCCACAAAGTGCAGCATTGTCCTCCATGCTGTCATTGCTCCGGCCTAGCAGGAAGGCAGGCTGAGCCCTAGGCCAGGAACCGGAAGCGTCCTTCCTCCCACAATCCCACTCTGTCCCTCCCCGCAGCTCTGTCATGGCCAGGTGGGGAGCAGAGCAACCAAGGCGGTCTGATGTTTTATATCCAAGACAGAGAGGAACACAGCAGCTCATTCTATATATTCCGTTAGTTGTTGTTTGTGGCCAGAGCATTTCACAGGCATCCTGTACAGTTGCTTCATATCACGTCTCACGGTTAACCACTAGCTTGAGAAAATTGTTTTGTAATTCATTACAAACAACAACTACACAGGATGCCAAACTGATCTTTGAATAGAGAAAGAGAGATATGTTAGAAAGATGACATGGAAGACATGTCAAGAGAAAGGGGTTCAGTTTTATCCTTGCTTTTGATGTCTCCATCCTCTGGCTGATGTTTGTCAGATCCAGAGGTTGGTGGGAAGATGATCGATGCGCTTCGATTGAGTCTCGATGTCTCAACTCCAGGCACACTCAGTGGGTGTGCATCCCTATCCCAGAGTGCATATTACCTTACTCACTCAGCTGAGCCTGAACAACTGAAACCACATGGCATTAACTCTCAACTGACTTACAGTAGACTGCTCCTCCCAGATACTGGGAAAATCAGGCAACTGCCTACCAGGCTATGGCAGCGCAGCGTTACATCTCACAAATGTTTAAAAACCCTTACAGCAGTGTTGTGTGAAAGTTACTACCCAGGTAATGCTTCAGTGAGTTCGTTTTTTAAAACCTCACCATGCCTATTAACATTGATTGGATGAAAAAAAAAGAGTACATTTTTCTGTATTATTATCATGATTATTTGTAATAATAATTTGCATTGTTTAATTTACTTTGTTTTTATCCGAATATTTCTTTGAAGTTCGTATGATTTTTTTTCTACTTTTAATAACATTCCGTATTTTTTTTCCATTTTTTTTTTCTGTAGAAAGTGAAGATTTTATACATTTGTGTTGTGTGTTCACCTCCTGTTGAGTGTGTTAACAATCCATGCTGGACATGTACACAATAAAATGCTCTAAAACAAAGAAGTCTCTGCTAGTCTAAAGGAATACTGCATTTTATGAACGATCCCAATGACCTATTCATGATGCAACTTTGTGTTTTGATGCTTGGCACTTCACCAAATCAGAAGCTGTGGGACCATGATTTATTTTGTCCACCATAATGTAAGATTCCCAAATGAGGACTTCAGTAAACAAACAAACTATATCCTGACAATGGTCCCACCCCCTCTCCAAACTCTCCCTGATCTGAGATCACAGTCCGTGGCCAGGGCCCAGGCAGGGCCACACTTTTGCTTTCTCAGGAACCATGGACCATGGGAGACTGGGAGAGAGATTTGGCAGCAACAGCCTAAATACTACAGAGATGAGAGGAAGCAAGTACAGTAGTTTGGTCAGAGCAGGTGCCCTTCTATACAGTAGTAACCTATATCCAAATCATGACACAGAGAATATACTGCAGATTCACAATCCTATTCACTTAGATATCTATATTCAAATATTTATAGTGCCTTCAGAAAGTATTCACACCCCTTGGGTTTTTCCACATTTTGTTGTCTTATAGCCTGAATTTAAAATGGATCAAATGTAGATGATTTTGTCACTAGCCTACACACAATACCCCATAATGTCAAAGTGGAATTATGTTTTTATGAATAAATAGGTAATTACACACGACAGCGCAAGATAACAAACCATAGGCTGTTTGTATATATGGTACAAGAGGTACCAAGAGGTCTATAGCATTAGGCCAAAATATGTAACCGTTTTGCGACGGCTCCACTAATGCATTCCTCGTAGGCCTTGTCAGGGTTTTGAACCTGCTGAGCTCTAATCATTTCCCGACCTCTACCTAGAATTGAGTACATTAAATTAGCTCACTTATACTGGCTGCTCCCCTGAGCAGTGGACTAATTATTACCAGCAATACCTAACCACAGCTAGGAACAAACCCTGTTATTAACCTTACATACCCACCTGTTAGGCCTACATACTGCACATACCCACCTGTTACTCTACTACTGTACCTACCATATATACAAACAGTACAGTCATACCTAATATTCTGAAAAGAGTTGCAAATGGTAAATCCTTACCCTGTCCCTCCCCTTAACCACACTTTCTATTTCTTCATGTATGTCTTTGTCTAACCGTATGGAAGCCCGTTCCTACGAGTTATGAGATAGTAATTCATATTTATGAGATATGTAAGTCAAAATAATGAGATACTAAGTCATAATTATTAGATAGTAAGTCATTATTATGTGTGTGTGTGAGAGAGAGAGAGTTTGTGGTGATATTGTTCCATATGAATGGATTGGAGAGTTTTGTTGGTGCCTGTTTGATGACATCTGGTTGACATCCGATTTAATTAATTGATTAATTCAATTCAATTCATTAAATGGGCAATCTGGGATTGGTACATCCATTAAAAAAAAAAACGTTTAAATGATTTATACATAGCCATTGATTCTTTAAGAATACAACTTAGAAATGCCCCATGAGCAACGGTCTTACCCCATCAGAACCCAAAATATATGCTTTTTACTCCATTGTTTGTAAACAATGTAATTTTAGACAAACACTGTATAGCTTCAAAACATGGTTAAAACTATAATTTTAATGTCATGAATGGTCAGTCCTTGCATCCATATGTGAGAGTCCTTGCGTCTATGAATTTGAGAGTGGTTACATTTCTTTTGCCCCATTATTCAGCTGTTTACCAAACAAAGTGGCGTTGAGAACGCTTTTTTATTGTTTGAATCCCAGATTACCTCTTTAAAAAGGGTCAACCTGCAGGGCTATTCAATGTCCATGGAAGGGACCGACCCTTTTAGTGTTAAAAAGTGAGGTAATTGTGTAATGTACAGAACATCTGGTATAGCATAATATGTTTGGGCACTTGGCAAAAACAAAGTGAAGGGAGTAATGTCTCAATTCATAGCAGGACCCACCCATTACTCATAAACTACACATGCATGTGGAGTGTATGAAAGAGTTGAGCAAACAGAGTGCACATATGCAGACATTAGATGGGTTGCTATCATCTTGGGGCCTAAATGAAAGCTCAATACACTTTCTTTGGAGTCCTATTTGCTTATGTCTAGATTACGTGATGAAATGGGTAAATCTATGGAAATTCACTTTGTTTAATGTACTGTACCGAAATGTGTGTCCCTCTTGGCTTTTTAGGCATCGTGGCTTTGCAAGCTGTAACATCTGGTCCATGGTTGCTCATGATTAGACTCCACCTGCTTTAGGGCAGAGAGGTGATTGTTACCTTGTAAACAGTCTGAGTCTCAGTGGGGCACCAGCTCTGTTTCTGCTGGCATGGCCCGCAGCAAAAACACCCACCTCAGCGCCATGCTTACTCAAGTCCCCCTGGCTCAACCACACACGCAGGCATGCATGCAGGCCGGCACGCACAGGAGAGAAGGAGA
The DNA here is from genome assembly GCF_964263955.1 of Coregonus lavaretus. NCBI lineage: Eukaryota > Metazoa > Chordata > Actinopteri > Salmoniformes > Salmonidae > Coregonus > Coregonus lavaretus. The sequence goes on along the minus strand of NC_140024.1, from coordinate 6,747,145 downwards.
CTAGAAGGGTTCAAGGGAGGATGATGGATGTTGACTATAGTCATGGTGGTCACCAGTGATCCTCAGTACAGTTGTAGCGTGTTCCTCATCAGAGTAGTATTGTTCCCCACGCTTGCGTGTTAGTATACAGTCCAGGGTCAGAGGAAGTGGCTCCGTTAGGGTCACATGATCCATCCAGGTCACTCTTTTTCCTGAGAGAAAGTTCTGTCCTTGTTGCCACGGCAACAGGGTCCTGTGGACCCTGAGTTCTAACTCTAGTTCCCATAACCCCCCAGCTGTTGTGACATTTGAGTATGGAGGACTCAAGAGAGACAGGGACATCACAACTGTATTGGAAGTTCACAGATAGCGACTGTAGCATGTTTCATATTACACAAATTGTGTTTCCCTAACATTACCACAATATACCAGATTAATTGGAGGGCCGCACGAACTTTGTAATCTGTCAGAGTAATGTAGTGTTTACACAGTTTAAAGTACAAAGGGCTCAAAATGAGGAAATAAGTGGTAGACCTGATATGTGTGTTATATGATGCGGGCCCCCTCTCCTCTGTCTAGTAAAACCCTGTACAACCCTGTGTAATCTGAGGTCTACGTTTAGGAGAGAGGTGGTAAGTCTTCCCCCTCAGAACCCCATGTCACATTAAACACAAGCCTCACAACCCTGCCCCAGGGATCAGCCTGGAACACGGAGGGCAACAGACCTAGCATCTATTAAACATACACCCTCTGATAATGGAACCTGTAACACTGTGTGCGTGTGTGTGTTCAGTTATTGTGCACGCATGTGTGTGACCCCCCAGTAAGCCTGTATATAGAACAGGTGTGGGTTAGACCCCTGAGTGAGTGAGCACAACCAGACCGTGGTCTGACTGATGCTTAACCCATGACGGTAATGAGGAGGAAAGGCTATAACATGGTGTGATTGGGTTAAAGAGGAGAGCATCATGAGGGAATCGTACTGCTGACGTCATCTGGTGGCAAACACATGGCCACCACTCCATAAAGACGCTATCACGATATGCATGTGACTGGGCCAGGGAAGTAATGGTGCGTTCAGTCTTGTGAAGATTGCTTGGTGACCCGTCAAAACAATAGCTGAGCAACAGAATACCATTGGATTTAGTAAAATGGACATTTGTGGTAAAAATAATCAATTTGTTTTGTAGTTAATCTAGGCAACTGATCCCTCTATAGCTCTCTCTCTCTCTCTCTCTCTCTCTTTCTCTCTCTCTCTCTCTCTCTCTCTCTCTCTCTCTCTCTCTCTCGCTCTGAGATGAAGCAGAAAACAACAGACAACATCCTATTTGTGTAAGCAGATAACTTCGATAGCTGTGTGTTTCGTTCTCTCCATGTGTGAGTGTAGTCCTAGACCTGTGTGTTTATACAGTCATTCAACAGACTCAGCAGCACACTCTCTGTTCAGTGCCTGGAGAGGAGATTAGTCAGACATTCCCTGCCCATGATGTCTGGTGATCCTGCTACAGCTGCTTGGGCACCAGCCCCGGAGACCCCCACCAGGGCAGCCAGGCAGCATCTGGATCTCACACTGCCCAGAGAGAGGCTGTGTTTGTGGGTCACCCAGGAGGGGGGAGCCCTGAGAAGGTGGTGCTCTGGAGATGGAGTCATGTTTTCCACCCAGATGAGGTAGGGTGCAGAGGGCCTCGTATAAAGCAGAGAGAGAGATGCACATGCCAAATGGAGACTCGCGTCCTGGGCTTTGTTTATAATGGTTGCACGCTCACAGCAATGAAGGCAATTGTAGTTTCAGCCCTGTCAGGGGCTTTTCAATGCCTGCCACGCTCTCATTTCATGTCAGCATCTACTTCTCTCTTTACCTCCTCAGTTTTCCTCCCTATCTCTCCCCGTCGTTTGTTTTTCTGTCATGCTCCTTCACTACCTCCCTCAACATTGCATCTCATCTGTTACTTTAGAGCCCCCCAGATGACTTAGATCAGATTCAGGCTGAAAGCAGGGAGAGAAGCTCCATCTAGGAGAGTGCCTCCATTCATCTGTTGGTTCATTGTTCTTTTGATTTAGAATCTTTCAGTCAGCATTTGAAATACAAACGCATGCATGCACGCACACACACATAAACACACTCACACACACACACGCACAGATTCACACACACACACACACATCAAGGGAACCTGATCATTCTGTGACCCAGGACAGTATTGGACAAACATGTCCCTGCCTTCACCCAGCTGGCTCTTTTAAATGGTGCCATTTAAGTCAGCAGTAAGGCAGTAAAGGTCTGCAGCTGAGAGAGACACCATGCACCCTCAGAGGAATCCCGTCCCCTCAGATCTGATCCAGATGGGACACTGTCAAATGTATTGTAAAGGAGACGTAACACAGATAGAGAGAAGGAGGAAGAGTAACATAGAGACTATCCCTCTTTTCCTCAAAAGCCTGTCATTTCTTTTATGTCATGCAGATGCTTGCATTGTCACTCTTCCCCTCCCTTCCTCTCCTTGGTTTTAATGAGAAGTCATCTTTTTTTCACATGGCCGTTCCAGTATAAAGGAGCCTTTGCAGGGTGAGAGAGTCTGGTCCAGTTCTCGCCTCAACATGCATTCCTGCCCCCATTCCATTCCAGGGCACTTGTTGATTGAATAGTTTCATTGTGCTCTGACTGTGCCATGATATCTGTATTTGGAGGGTAGGACAGTTACTTTGTCTGAGTGAGCGGGGATTCCATCTACGGAAAGTGTGATATGGACAGAACGTAGAATAACTAAGGCAGTGTATAATTGTTATTGACTGGCCATAATCTCTATTGACTGGCATCATATACAATTAGCAGGATGGATTGGCTGTGTATAAACATGTATCCAAGTCTGTTCCCCACAAGAAAGGAGGAGTCAGAGTATCACTAGCAGCATCACTCCTCAAAGAGCACTATCTTAGCAGAGAGACAGAGGGGATCAGAGGGAGAGAGAGGGAGGTCGGATGAAAGGACTTCTGAAGGCCAGATAAACCAGACAAATGACAGAGTTGCCCCATATCTCCCCTATATGCCTACATTGGAAGGGAGGAGAGAAGAGTGGAAGACTGATTAAGTTCATTGAACTGCTTTATCTACTTCAGCACAGTGGTACTGAGAACCTCAAGGGAATGGTGGTGTGGCAGGATACATTCAAACACAAACTCTAGTAGGACATACTCTGATCTACTGTACGGGACAGTTGTTTATACATGTTGATTCCCAGATTAAGTGCAACAATTCATTTATATTTGTGGATTACTTTTATTATTTTATTTTACATGTTTACATGCGGTTGAGCATTTACATACTCAGTTTATTCAGAGTCCATTTGAGTGAGAGAGAGAGAGAGAGAGAGAGAAAGAGAGAATGCGTGCTCGAGGACAGTTAAATGACATTCCTCTGGGAGAGCATGGTGCCATCTTTGGCACCCCTCTGCCCGTCACTCTCCTGTCTGATTCCCCTGCCTTGTGGGCTGGCATGGTATGTGTATGTGTTGTTGTGTGCCACTCTGGAATGCAGACAGATAGCTACCTCCCTTCATTATAGACCTAGGTATTCTATCCACTCTGAACTCTTGTCATGCACCTTTTGAGCTAGGAGGAGATGTAAAAAACTTTACAGAGACAACACACCGGCTCTTTGGCCTGCATTCTCTGCTAATTACAGGCTAGTTTGGGCCAGGCATGTTTCCTTGAAATATCAGGGACACACAAACATGTTCTGGCTGTGTGTACTGGACATGCCCTGCTGGGGGGGGCTCTCTGAGGGCACGCTGAGTCTCTTTCTGCCCTAATAGGACTATCTAACTTATCTGTCCCCATGACAGTGAGGGCAGACATATAGATACAGGAGCTCTACTTTGGCAGTATGACTGGTGCTCTGTTCAGTGTCAGATATGGCAGAAGCCCTGGTACTAACGTCTGACAACCTAAAGGTGTTAGGAGCTCTGGCCCCATGGACTGGACCACACAGAGACCCCCCACATCCCTTATATCTGTGTGTTGGTGGACTTTCCCTCACACTGGAACAGGGATATGGATCATGCCTTTGGAATGGGCACTCCCAGGCACCCCTCTGTCTCTCTGCTCTATGTCATAGTCCAGGGGACAAGCCATGGATTCCTTACAAAGGCTTTCTAAGACAAGTTCTAGGAAACGCTCAGGAGATCCCGTCAGGAGACTGTCTCTGAGTTAAAAGGGTAATCTGCAGTTCAAACAAAGCAGATTCCCCGCCACTGTTTTTGGTAAACAGCTGAGGAATGGGGCTGGAGAAATGTAATCACTTTCAAATTCATAAACAGAGCTATGGATGCAAGGACTGACCATTAAAGAGATACAAATGATTGTTTTAACAATGTTTCAGGCTATACAGTGTTTGTTTACATTTACATTGTTTACAAATATTGTAGTAAAATAAGCTTATATTTTGAGTTCTGATGGGATAGAAAAGTTGATCTTTTTTTTTTTTTTTTTTCTTCTATTGGGGGTAGATCAGCTTAATATTGCAGATAGATTGTAACTTCTATCAATGTAATTGTCTGCATCACTTCCAATCCCCCATGTTTTTTATATATATACTTCCCTTTATTACTTTTCAACCCCGCCATCCTTTCCCTACTTGGGGTAAATTAGTGAACAACAATGCTTAGGCCTCTACTTCCAGCTTATACTTACTATCTACATTTTATGGACACAGTCAATTTTACAACAATTATATTTTGTTTGTTTTTTTCTCCTGAACTTCTTCTACTCTCAACCTCTCCGATCATTTTCATGATGTCCATCCGGTTTGCTTCTATATGCCATATCTTTCTAACTGTGCTCTTTCCCAAAAGCTCCCAACCTACAACCTATATACTTATTATGGACACAGCGTGCCTACATTATTAGTTATCTTGTTATTATTTTGTTGTTAGTTGTTATTAGCCCATCCTTCAGCTCCATTCAACACCTCCCATCTATCTCTTAACACCATCCATATAGTATTTCTATTTGCCATATATATTTCAACTGTACTGTGATGTTTTACAAAAATCCTGAACCTTTCTATTCTCATTGTTTCTACAGATTGTGAATTAAAAATAAACATTTTTGCTAAAAGTATTATTATATTATTGATCGATTGACTATGACTTTTCAGTTCACCCAGTAATGCTATCTGCAAGGTTAGCTCCAGGTAAATATTGCAATCCTTTAGCCATTCCTGGACCTGTGTCCAAAAACAAGCTACAAATGGACAGTACCAAAACAAATAATAATAATAATATGCCATTTAGCAGACGCTTTTATCCAAAGCGACTTACAGTCATGTGCGCATACATTTTTACGTATGGGTGGTCCCGGGGATCGAACCCACTACCCTGGCGTTACAAGCGCCATGCTCTACCAATTGAGCTACAGAGGACCACCAAATGATCTAATGATTCTGTCTCTTCGCAGCAAAATCTGCAGAGCTGGGAAGATTGTATCCCCCATATAAATAACATTCTATTGGTAGCAAGAATTGTATATAATAATTTAAATTGAAAGATTCTAATTTTTGAATCCGGTGTCGTTTTGTGTATCAGTTCATAAACACTATGCCATGGGATCGGTACGTCAAAAATCTCTTCCCAACTATTTTGCAATCTATATGGGACGGCTGTCAATCCTTTGGTCCTTAAATTAAACTGATATACTTTTTTATTTATCACAGTTTTCCTTAACCAATTATGTTCTTTAATGCAAGGCCGACAGACAAGTTCCTTACTTTCTCCCCCTTCCACTTTCCTCTTCCATTTTTGCGGTAAGGCTGCAATTATTTGGTTGTAATACTGGGTAGAGCAGACATTTCCAAAAAGTTGATCTTAGCTGATGAGGAATTTATAAGTTATATTCTTCAAGAATCAATGGGTATCTATCATACATTTAAAAGTCCCAAAATGGCTCTAGCGATCACAGATTGCCCCTTTAAAGGACTGATATACAAGCTGGGCATACACAGGGACAAATGGACTCTGAATAAACTGAGTATGTAAATGCTCAACCGCATGTAAACATGTAAAATAAAATAATAAAAGTAATCCACAAATATAAATGAATTGTTGCACTTAATCTGGGAATCAACATGTATAAACAACTGTCCCATACAGTAGGTCAGAGTATGTCCTACTAGAGTTTGTGTTTGAATGTGTCCTGCCTTGTTTTTCCCTTGTTTGTCTCATCTGACAGTTCTACATTACAGTTCCCACACAATGATACATGGATGTGCTAAACTGAGTATATTTACATGCACACAATAATACGATTATTGTGAATAGTCAGATTAATATAATAGTTTGATTTAAACGCTAACATGCTTTGCAAGAAGAACGATTTTGCTAATAATCCTGTTTACATGGACGCATCTGATGGGACTTTGATTCATGCTGAAAATAGGCAATCAAAATAAACGTTCTACCACAGCAACCATGTTATTTTTGTGAAGCCTATTTGTATGTGAAAACTATTTTTAAGATGAATACTTTACGTTTTTCCGAACTCACTTCACTTGCGCAAAAGAAAGAAGCTTGCGCTGCTCGTGCTAGCACATTCGCAGATCAAATACACCGCTATAACTCTGATTAAGGCATCCTAATAATTCAAAAGATTGCTCAGAAAACCAGGTGTTTTAATCGGCGTATACGTACTTTATGACCGTATGCCGTACGCCGGTTAAGATAAGCAGACTAAGGTGTTTAAATGAATAATGCCAACTGCTATAATCAGTTTAATATTGAATTATTAGTGTGCATGTAAATGTACTCACTGAAGGTGTAACTTGTTACTATGACCTCATGCAATCATAACTCCAGCTGGAAGTTGACTCTGCCTCTGTGTCTTTAAGTCATCTGGTGCCACCCACAGTCCCAGACTGTCACCTGACCACCCAACTGCTCTGGAGCCCCCTACACACACACACACACGCACACACACACACACACACACACGCACACACACACTCACCAGACCTGGTCTTCGTCACTGTGCCTCTCCCAGGATGACCACACACCCATTTTAAGACCAGGGTCAGGTTGCAAGACAGACAGAGATACCCCTTTACCCCCTTTTTTTCTGAATGTCTGGTCAGTCATTCATCCCAGAGATATGTCAACAGGTGCTCACATCAAAAAGCTCTTCATAATAGCCTCCGTCCATCATGTTTGATGTAAAAATGTAACCCGACTCTGCTGGCTTTAACAATTGTTCCCCTCTCTTAGATTATCTGTTATCTGTGTCGTTGGTTCAGAGTTAAGATAGGGTGGGAGTGAGGCTGATACTCTGCCAGAGCCCCTGGTCCGTCTGTGTGTCTTCTAAACCCGCCTGACCTCCAGGTCACCCCGTGTCTGTCTGTCTGCTGCTTTATATTCACAAAGATGTAGATGCAGCACTCTCACATCATCCATGCCTCTATAATCAGCCCCAAACCCTCACCTCCGGCAGATCTGCCTCTCTGAGCCAAAGGAATTGGCCACATCTGCCATAACCTTAACCTGCGGCAGCAGACATAGAGCTTTTAATAAAGACACACTACCCCCCCGCCAGCCAGCATCGCTCTAAAGCTCCACAGATACACAGAGCAATGATCAGACACTCACTCGTTCCTCATATCCGCCTGTTAAAGCCAGACAATCAGACACCCCCATCCACCCCACCCTGCCGCCAGCATCCCTGTCTGCACTGTGTTCTCATATAAAACTGTCAAGCGTGCGCTGAACCAGCAGAGCCAGACAATGCGATACTCCCAGCATAGGATACTTTCAAAAACCTTGGGGAGACAGTGAGGACAGGCACGCACAAACAAGTACACACGTATAGGTATACTGATAAACACACACGGTAGGGACATATGGAGGAGGAATAGACTACAGTAACCCCTCCATTAGATGCCTTGTTAACCCTGGGTAATTTGGTATAATTTAGCACTGGCTGCTGGCTCCTTTCTGGGTGGGGGAGTGCTTCAGTCCCACTGACTGCTGGCTCCATCAAGTTCAAACTCCCACTTAATGTGAGTCCACCAGAAAGTCAGCCAACACGACTGGCACAGTGCATTGTGGGAGCTGGGCCAGAACGTTTTCTCTCAGTCCTAATATCACATGGTCTGTTAAATTAATTCAGTTAATATGAACACATGCACGGTTACTGTATATAAATACACCAATGCAGTATCAAATATAAATTTGCTGCATGGGAAAACGTCTTCTTTACAGAACCATTCTCCCTATTTATCCAGTCCTGCTAACATCCGAGGGTAGAGTACATTGAATGACTGTGGGAACTTGGGGATAGAGATGTGGTTGAAAGGGTACATGACTGTGGGCCTACAGTATGTGGATAAAAGAGTCTTCCTGTCTCTAAGCCTCTGTCTCCTACATCTACCGGGCAAGGTCTCTAATGATTGGCTGGCCAGTGATCCCGATAGTGGTCTATAACGCATGAGGTCATTTACATCTGCCAAAGAGAGCAAGGTATTGACCTGTACTGCACTTTTATGTGCTGTGAAAGGGGAAAACCTGAAAGAGCTAGGTCACCCCCAATCTCATAATTGCAGCAGGACTTTTCCCCCAGCCGGTCTGGGCTCTCGGCTCCATTGTTTGGTGTCGCCGGCGCAGCCAGTGTGGTAAGTGTTTTGGGCAGGTTATTACTGTAACCTATGATGTCATCCACCACATTGAGGGGCAAGGGGCTCATGGGGAAAGTTGAGGTGAATACAGGACCAAAACAGGACCGTGCTAGAAGACTAGGCACCAGGAAATGACCTCAAAGGACCAGCACAGCAAATAATGACACCATTCCATGGCACCAACAGGTCCCATGGCAGTGGTGCTACACCATACACATAGAGCTACACCATATCCCAGCCAACTGTACCTTTCTTGAGAGCTGTGCCCATGCATCGTCAGAGTTCATCATGGCAAACCCAGGAAGGGAAATTATTTCACTTAATTTCTCTAATCCTTGTAAGCAGGAAATGAGTCAGTGAACCACGGAGACCAGGGGCAGAGTGGGGGGAGGCCGGTAATGTCAGAAGCGAGGGCTCACTGGAACACAGGCACACACACTACGCAACAGCACACATCTGGTTATAGTGGAAACGGAGGAGAGGATGCTGACTAAACTGAACTCCATCATACTCATCAAACTCAACCTCATCATAATTCGACCACAATACACTGATGATTGGGCATTACGTTTCCCGGAACGGAAGAGCTCTGGGTAACACACAGTCTATGGCTGAAATGAAAAGTTCTGATGTTCCTCTCTGTCATCAGTGAGCTGTCTTCTCTTTCCTCCTTGGCCACCTCTCTTCCTCCCCTCCCAATCTCCCCTTACCCAGCATGGCTTATGCTTCCTGCAAATATTCTCAACCTCCCTTCCTTAGATCCAACAATCTGGAGGAGACGATGAGAAGCAAAAGACATTCATATCATTTTTCAAATCCCCAATTATGTAAATTATAGCGTTACAGCATTTGATTGCAGTGGCTAAAATCTGTTGTTGTCTCCAGTATACAAATGAGTTCAGCAATTACGCCTGTTAGGGGGCCTACGCTGAGGAAAATTCATTTATATAAGCTGCTATCTGTATTGCCAGTAGAGAATCAGTAGAGTTCATATAAAGGTCAAGTTGAGGCCAACATTCTCCCTTCATCTAGTGTAATTAATAGATCTGTATGTAATAGTGATAGCTCCTCTTGTGCTTTGATGGGTATTGATCAATGCAGTAGTGGCAGTCATTGCCCAGTGAACCCCCATTATTGTTTGTGACCTTATGTTTCAAAGTAATGGGCATTTCCCGATACTGATCAATAAGTAGACGGGGTCCTTTGACAATATATCTGTCACTAGACTAGCGGGGCTCTGACTGCATCTGGATTTCACTGGCGTCACACTGACCCTCTCCAATGACATAGGGAGAGGGACTGCAGTTGAACTGATGTAATGCTCTCGTATGTGATCTGACTGTACAAACTAGGCTGAATACATATTGCACAGTATGTGGCATAGTAATTCAACACTGATAGCTTAACCACTGAAAACAACAGAGTAGCCTCAGACTGGCACAGTGTGTTTGCTTGTGTAGGTGGTTATTTGCAGGGGAACATAATTAAATAGATCTAAATGAGAATGGGAGTCGGCATGGTAAAAATAACATGATTATGGAACAGCAATCAAATGTAAGGATGGTTCCACCACCTACAAAATCCAACTCTAAGCCCGGTTTGTGTGTTGATTGGAGCTTTAATCCACCTCAGTGGAAAGGGGAGTGAATGTGGTGAGTCCTGTCTGTCTGCTATGAGGGGGTCGCTGACTTAGCAAGCTAGTCATTTTTTGGGTGGGAGGATTGGTTGGGAGGGATTAAAGTGGGGTTCAAATCAGTGGAATTCACCAGAGTTTGTCTCTATAAGGAGGTCGGGGGATTCCATCACCACACCACAATGACCATGCTTGTCCCTCTCAGACAGCACCAGGCCAAAGAGCACCAGACGTGATTGATGAAAGTACAAATGGAGGGAGGGGTGCTGGGGGTCGACACAGTCTCATTGTGTGACCACACGTCTCCAGTCCCTGGGGCCTGTTTGTAAATAAAGTCATCTGAGTGCCACGGCACGAGCATGACATCAGTCAGTCTCAATGATCCAATTAGAGATGATGGGGATGAATTTCCTATGGGCTTTTATATCACGCTGTTTGACTGGTAGGGCCATATGCTGAAATGTGCCTCCTGAGCGTATGAGCTCTCATTGACCTTTCAGTGTGCATTGTGCATTTGGTCTGCTGGAATCCAGGTTGGTCTTTATGACAGTTATGATTTTATATAGAAGTGACTAAAATCCTACGTTTGATACACGCAAAAAGACTTTCCCTAATGATGTTCCAACTCATATTTTTTTTTTTTTTTTTGTCATTTAGCAGATGCTCTTATCCAGAGCGACTTACAGGAGCAATTAGGGTTAAGTGCCTTGCTCAAGGGCACATCGACAGATTTTTCACCTAGTCGGCTCGGGGATTAGAACCAGCGACCTTTCGGTTACTGGCACAATGCTCTTACCCACTAAGCTACCTGCCTCCCTATACATATGTCACCCAATGCCAAGCAACTCATCATTGCAGTTCAGGGATCAACAGTTCATACCACAGTCCTTATGAGTTCAGATAATGCGTAAATGAAACAATATGCTCAGCTCGTATCCACAAATTCTCTCATTTATAAAGTTATAAAACCTGCCGTTTTCTCCCTATGATACATTTTCTCTGCAAAGTCATTTCAGCTAAATGATTTACTTGGCACTGATGCTGTCACATCCTGATCGGTTTCACCTGTCTTGTGCTTGTCTCCACCCCACACCAGGTGTCTCCCATTTGTTCCCATTATCCCCTGTGTATTTATACCGGTGTTTTCTGTCTGCCTGTTGCCAGTTCGCCTTGTCTCGTCAAGCCTACCAGCGTGCTGTTCCGTACGCCTGGTTTTTCCAAGTCCCTGTTTTCTAGTCCTCCTCGTTCCAACCTTTTCTGCCTGCCCTGACACTGAGCCCGCCTGCCATACCATTCAGCCTGCCCTGACACTGAGCCCACCTGCCATACCATTCAGCCTGCCCTGACACTGAGCCCGCCTGCCGCCCTGTACCTTTCGGACTCAGACCTGGTTTACGAACTTCTGCCTGTCCTCGACCTGCCTCTTGCCTGCCCCTTGTATTTTAATAAATATCAGAGACTCTAACCATCTGTCTCCTGTTTCTGCATCTGGGTCTCATCCTGTGTCGTTATAGATGCACAAAGACACAAATCACCATGTATAATTCCAATGTGTATAATTCATTGGGTCAAAGGTCATGCCTATCCATTATGATTCAGTAGATGATGGAGCAAGGTCAAATGCTTGGCTGTGAGAAGCTCTCTATTGTCACAGTCAATCCCTCACTGATGCTGGTTGGTCAGCCTTGGCCTTTGGAAATCTGTTGTCCACCTGTACATATACTGAACAAAAATGTAAATGCAACATGTAAAGTGTTGGTCCCATGTTTCATGAGCTGAAATAAAAGATCCCAGAAATGTTCCATACACACAAGAAAAGTATCTATCTCAAATGTTGTGCACAAATTTGTTTACATCTATGTCAGTGTGCATTTCTCCTCTGACAAGATAATCCATCCACCTGACAGGTGTGGCATTTCAAAAAGCTGTTTGAAAAGCATGATCATTAGACAGGTGCACCTTTTGCTGGGGACAATAAAAGGCCACTCTAAAATGTGCAGTTTTGTCACAACACAATGCCACAGATGTCTCCGGTTTTGAGGGAGCATGTAATTGGAACTCCTGAGTGGCGCAGTGGTCTAAGGCTGTGCCACTAGAGATCCTGGTTCGAATCCAGGCTCTGTCGCAGCCGGCCGCGACCAGGAGACTCATGGGCGGCGCACAATTGGCCCAGTGTCGTCCAGGGTAGGGGAGGGAATGGCCGGCAGGGATGTAGCTCAGTTGATAGAGCATGGTGTTTGCAACGCCAGGGTTGTGGGTTCGATTCCCACGGGGGGCCAGTATAAAAAAATATATATATGTGTTCACTAACTGTAAGTCGCTCTGGTTAAGAGCGTCTGCTAAATGACTAAAATGTAAATGTAAAATGACTGCAGGAATGTCCACCAGAGCTGTTGCCAGATCATTTAATATTAATTTCTCTACCATAAGCAACGTTGTTTTAGTGAATTAGGCAGTACGTCCAACCGGCCTCACACCAGCAGACCACGTGTAACCACGCCAGCCCAGGACCTCCACATTCTGATTTTTTACCTGTGGGATCGTCTGAGACCAGCCACCCAGACAGCTGATGAAACTGTGGGTTTGCACAACTGAAGAAGTTCCATCTCAGGGAAGCTCATCTGTGTGCTCGTCGTCCTCACCAGGGTATTGACCTAACTGCAGTTCGGCGTCGTCACCGACTTCAGTTGGCAAATGCTCACCTTCGATGGCCACTGACACTCTGGAGAAGTGTGCGCTTCATGGATGAATCCCGGTTTCAACTGTACCGGGCAGATGGCAGACAGTGTGGTGTTGTGTGGGCGAGCGGTTTGCTGATGTCAACATTGTGACCAGAGTGCCCTATGGTGGCGGTGGGGTTATGGTATGGGCAGGTATAAGCTATGGGCAACGAATATAATTGCATTTTATTGAAGGCAATTTGAATGCACATAGATACCGTGACTAGATCCTGAGGCCCATTGCCGTACCATTCATCCGCCACCAGCACCTCATGTTTCAGCATGATAATGCACGGCCCCATGTCACAATGTGTACACAATTCCTGGAAGCTGAAAATGTCCCAGTTCTTCCATGGCCTGCATACTCACCAGACATGACACCACCCATTGAGCATGTTTGGGATGCTCTGGATCGAAGTGTACGACAGAGTGTTCCATTCCCGCCAATATCCAGCAACTTCGCACAGCCATTGAAGAGGAGTGGGACATCATTCCACAGGCCACAATCTTCAACTGGATCAACTCCATGTGAAGGAGATGTGTCGCGCTGCATGAGGCAAATAGTGGTCACAACAGATACTGACTGGTTTTCTGATCCATGCCGCTACCTTTTTTTTAAGGTATCTGTGACCAACAGATGCATAATCTGTATTCCCAGCATTGGAGGCTCCTCAGAGGAGGAAGGGGAGGACCATCCTCCTCAGTAAATTTCATAAAAATAAAAATAGTGAAACATAAAAAAAGTTATCCTTTTTAGATTAAAACTATACTAAATATATTCACAACACCAAATAATTGATTACACAATGTTTTGCAATGAAGGTCTACAGTAGCCTCAGCAGCACTCTGTAGGGTAGCACCATGGTGTAGCCTAAGGTCAGCTAGCTTCTGTCCTCCTCTGCGTACATTGACTTCAATACAAAACCTAAGAGGCTCATGGTTCTCACCCCCTTCCATAGACTTACACAGTAATTATAACAACTTCCGGAGGACGTCCTCCAACCTATCATAGCTCTTCCAGCATGAACTGACATGTTGTCCACCCAATCAAAGGATCAGAGAATTCATCTAGTATTGAAAGCATAAGCTACAGCTAACTAGCACTGCAGTGCATAAAATATGGTGAGTAGTTGACTCAAAGAGAGAACGACAGTAGTTGAACAGTTTTGAACAAATGAATTTCTTCCAAAATTATGGCGAAGCAACAGAGAGAGAGAGAGAGCTAGCTATATTTGGTTGTATTTCTTTTAATCTTTCACTTAGCTAGCGAATGTAGATAGCAAGTTTAGCTTACTCAAACACCCGGCTCAAACAGAGCTAACTGGCTATGGCTATCCAACACTGGAATTCTTCCAAGTCAAGGTAAACTTTTGTTTTGTTAATTTATTGCCACTGGGGGCCGCTGATGTAACTGCTAAACTGCTTTCTGACTGTACACTGTACTGCATGATTGTAGCGGGTTTACTAACACATTAGTTCTAGTAGCTAGCTATGTTAACTATGATTTGACAACGATATAGGCTGTGTGTAGCGGTTAGCGGTCATGATATAAAGGTTTGGCTTCAGACAGCTGATGTGTTGTGTACTGAAGTCCACAAGCGAAGCGAAAAGGTGAGAGGAGGAGAGTACGTAGATAGTTACAAGAAGGAATTATATAGACAATGTGGCTGCTATGAAAGTGAACTGTGTTTGCGTGTGATCAGGAGTTTATTAATTCCACCGATTCTGTTTAAAAAAGTTTCTTAAACGGAAGCAAACGGAACGAAACGGGGATAAACATACCAGAATTTGAATCATTTGCGACTGTTGGACTAATGATTACACCATAGATCAGGTAGATGCAGGCAAGAGTGTGCAAGGCAGTATTGAATGTATCACTGTCTGTCACCTTGATTACTCAAAATTCTCTCGACCTGTGCACCTACGTTGTAAACTTTCATTCATAGGCTAGGTTGTAGCAACCTCATGATGGGTACAGGGAAAATGTTAGTATTATGTACTAGCCTAAACCTATCAATGTTACATTGAGCTGGGCAAATGGAATATGAATGACAGTCGTCCAATATGCTGTAATAGAAATAACGCCATGCTCATTAAAAAAAATAATAATCCTCCCTCAACGTTACCGACCGCCACTGATTCTCAGTCATGTGAAATCTATAGATTAGGGCCTAATGAATTTATTTAAATTGACTGATTTCCTTACATGACTGTATGTCACGATCGTCAGGAACAGAGGACCAATGCGCAGCGTTTTTTGCGAACATGCTTTATTTAGTGATACACGAACAAAATAACAAAACGATACGTGACGTCCAAAGGTGCAAACCACAAACCTAACAGGAACAAGATCCCACAAACACTGTGGGAAAACTGGCTGCTTAAGTATGGTTCTCAATCAGAGACAACAAGCAACAGCTGATACACGTTGCCTCTGATTGAGAACCACACTGGCCAACATAGAAATTCTAAACTAGAATGACAAACAAATTAAAACTCACACCCTGGCTCAACATACTAGAGTCCCCAGAGCCAGGGCGTGACACTGTAACTCAGTAAAATCTTTGACATTTGTTGCATGTTGCGTTTATATTTTTGTTCAGTGTACTTTTCATAGCAGATGCATAAAAAATCATAATGATATGTTTTAGACTATAAAAGTTAAGAGTGAGGGTGTAGGCACATGAGTTCTCTTTTCCCCCTCCGCCATGAGGCTACTGCTGGCAGGCTGCAGTAAACAGTGGCGTTGCCTGGATGGTTGGTCTAGGCCTGGGGTTGGCAGGGAGACAGAACTACTGTACACCAAGGGCACCTGGAACAATGAACTTCCTGTCTGTTAAAGAATGGACACTTCTTTCATGCTCTGAAGAAGGATATCAAAAAGGGAGAGAGAGAGAGGAGGGGGTATGTCCCAATTGAGAGATACACATTTCCTGTAGGAAGAGATTCAGGTGATATCACTTCCTGTTTCCGTTTAAACTGTGTACGTGCAGTGGGTTCAGCGCCATAGAAAGGGGTGGGTTATATTCTAGAGGTGGGCCGTGAAAGGCTTTTTGTAATATACTTAGTCACATCACTCTTTCTCCTCTTTCTCACACCTTAGGGTGGTTCAATGTTCTTACAGAGCTAATATCCAGTAAAGACCCACACCCATGTCCATCCAGAGAGCCAACTTTGCCGAGAATGTTTGTCATCAAAGGGCCAGGATAGCCCAAAATGACCAGTAATAAATGTTGCAATAACCCTCGAACTATGACACAACATGCACTTTTGTAATTTTTAGATCAATCAATCTGTTACCATCCTACCGAAATCAGCCTCAAAGAAATGCGTGGGAAAACCTTTGCTTTTGATGTGATCACATTTCACCCATGACCTCTAGGCAGTAAAGGGTTTCCCAGCGAGCAACTCCACTCCACAGTTAGACATATGAGGTCATGGCCAATGTAATGGGGTTTGATACTTAATGTTAAAGCTGTTTCTGATATGGCCTTCAAAGTGAAGCCAGTACTCAGAGATCTCTATCACTAATTCTGCCATAAAAAGACAGCAGGACCTGGAGGGAGGAGAAGGGAGGAGAGTCCCACCTGGAGTTTGATTATTACCCCTGAGCCGTGCGTCTGTCTGTCCTGCTCCCCTGCTATTTACACAGTGCGGTTCCTGGTTCCCTGTATGTCCCCAGCTGTGTTTACGCTCCAGTGCACTCAGCACCAGGGGACAGGGTGACCCTGAGGGGGACAGGCTCCTGGCTCCACCGTTGTGTACAGATTGGATTCCTTTAACACAGAAAGATTTAAAAAAAATGTGGGAATTAGATTAGGGAAGGAAAGCTCTTAAAAGTATTTTTCACATAAATTAGACTGATGGTAAAAAAGAGTACACATGAACAAAACTGTGAATGAGGCAAGCAATGATGTCACTGAACGTAACCACTTTATGCCCCGATTTAATCTCGCTGGTGCCGTGATTTAGAGAGGATAGATTCTGTGCTGGAGTGTGTGAGCATGTGGGCAACATGTGAGAGAAGATACTTTATGAGTGAACAATACAGTATCTGGTGACAGTACTATAGGTAGCAGTGAGGCATACTAGTTAGGATTCCAGGTTTGTTACAGTCTGCAGGTTAAATCCTTGTTGAATGGAACCTAATGTATGATTCTAAACTCAATTGAATGGTAATTTGGACATTACGACACGTGTTTGGCCCATTTAGAACTCCTTTGGACTCAATGACCTGAACCACTAAAAGGAAAGAAATTCCACTGTGTCACCCTCTATCCCTACCCTGGAATGCATCCTCTCAGATGTGCCCCCCAGCGTAAGGTGACGCCACACCAGCATTAGTCTGTCTGTGTGTAAGCAGGACTGTCATTATTAGCATTGTCCCTCGTCGTCCCCGGTTGTTTCTGTCAAATTGCTCAGTGTCGCCCACTCAGCCTGTGAGTCTAACTGCTCAGTGTCGCCCACTCAGCCTGTGAGTCTAACTGGTCAGTGTCGCCCACTCAGCCTGTGAGTCTAACTGGTCAGTGTCGCCCACTCAGCCTGTGAGTCTAACTGCTCAGTGTCGCCCACTCAGCCTGTGAGTCTAACTGGTCAGTGTCGCCCACTCAGCCTGTGAGTCTAACTGGTCAGTGTCGCCCACTCAGCCTGTGAGTCTAACTGGTCAGTGTCGCCCACTCAGCCTGTGAGTCTAACTGGTCAGTGTCGCCCACTCAGCCTGTGAGTCTAACTGGTCAGTGTCGCCCACTCAGCCTGTGAGTCTAACTGGTCAGTGTCGCCCACTCAGCCTGTGAGTCTAACTGGTCAGTGTCGCCCACTCAGCCTGTGAGTCTAACTGGTCAGTGTCGCCCACTCAGCCTGTGAGTCTAACTGGTCAGTGTCGCCCACTCAGCCTGTGAGTCTAACTGGTCAGTGTCGCCCACTCAGCCTGTGAGGTGCAGTCAGTGTGCTACGTAGGGCGTCACTATGAATCATACACCCGCACCGCGCTGATAATGATACATTCCAGGGACAAACTGTCTTGTCTCTGCTACGTCTCTCTCCTGCCCCCCCCCCCCCCCCGTCTCTCTCTCTCTCTCTCTCTCTCTCTCTCTCTCTTTCTCTTGCTCGCAAGGTCACTAACCCCCTTGTTTATTTCCAAAGTGATCATTATTTCCATTATCCTGGCTGGATATCCCTTTTTAAGCACGCGTCTTGGGTACCTGTAAATGAACTAATAGTGAACCCCCCTCCCAGCTCTGTTGTGTTGTGTGTGCCTGGCTCCACAGAGAAGACGAGCCTCTAAGTGCTCCTTTGCTCCTTTTCATCTGTCTTTACTCCTCAAACATATAAACACACACCTGCTGACAACAGTACAGCGTAAAAGGACATGGCCAATTTACTAATTCCTGCTGGCGGTGGGTGACTGTGTAACACGCTGTCACTCCCTAACGTAGCGACAAATACTAGCCCCCCCTCCGCTTTCAGCCCCCCTCCCGCCCCCACTCTGCTCCACTCCCATCTCCTGTCCTGTGTGCTGCCTCTCTATTTATAAGGCCTTGTCTTTTCCTGCCGATAGAGGATCATAATGTGGTCCTCTGTAGCTCAGCTGGTAGAGCACGGCGCTTGTAACGCCAAGGTAGTGGGTTCGATCCCCGGGACCACCCATACACAAAAAAAAAAAAAAAAAAAATGTATGCACGCATGACTGTAAGTCGCTTTGGATAAAAGCGTCTGCTAAATGGCATATTATATTATTATTATATTATTTATATTATAACTCCCTCTGGCTCCCTCTGCAAATGAGATAAGGGCCCTAATGTGATTGAGTGGGACTCTCTCACAGCAGAGAGAGACGGCCTGGGACTGAGTGAGCATCCAGAGAGAGAGCGAGAGAGAGAGCGAGAGAGAGAGAGAGAAAGAGCCCTACAGGCTAATTTAATAAAAAACCCATCAGCCTAATGGAGCCTGGGCCTGTAGGTCTCACGGACCACCCACCCTCCTCCCTCCTCCCTCCTCCCTCCTCCCTCCTCCCTCCCCCCTCCTCCCTCCTCCCTCCCCCCTCCTCCCCCTACTCTCCTCCACTCCACTTCCGCGGTGTGGGAACCCATTGGCATTCATCACGATGCGCTCAGACGTCCAACACGTGCCAGAGGAGAGACGGAGAGAGGGAGAGGGAGAAAGAGGGGGATGTGGACGACAGGGACATTGGAGGAGAGGGGCACAGAAACCTAGTCTAGTAATAAAGGATAATAAGATTTAGAGGACAATAGGCTATCGTACAAAAAGGGTTGGGGGACTCAAGGGGACTTAACAATGCAGCACCATGCCTTTCATGAAAGTGAGAACTCTTACAAAGGCTGATCCCCTTATGACCATGTACAGTGAGGGAAAAAAGTATTTGATCCCCTGCTGATTTTGTATGTTTGCCCACTGACAAAGACATGATCAGTCTATAATTTTAATGGTAGGTTTATTTGAACAGTGAGAGACAGAATAACAACAAAAAAATCCAGAAAAGAACGCATGTCAAAAATGTTATGAATTGATTTGCATTTTAATGAGGGAAATAAGTATTTTAACCCCTCTCAATCAGAAAGATTTCTGGCTCCCAGGTGTCTTTTATACAGGTAACGAGCTGAGATTAGGAGCACACTCTTAAAGGGAGTGCTCCTAATCTCAGCTTGTTACCTGTATAAAAGACACCTGTCCACAGAAGCAATCAATCAATCAGATTCCAAACTCTCCACCATGGCCAAGACCAAAGAGCTCTCCAAGGATGTCAGGGACAAGATTGTAGACCTACACAAGGCTGGAATGGGCTACAAGACCATCGCCAAGCAACAGTTGGTGCGATTATTCGCAAATGAAAGAAACACAAAAGAACTGTCAATCTCCCTCGGACTGGGGCTCCATGCAAGATCTCACCTCGTGGAGTTGCAACGATCATGAGAATGGTGAGAATCAGCCCAGAACTACACGGGAGGATCTTGTCAATGATCTCAAGGCAGCTGGGACCATAGTCACCAAGAAAACAATTGGTAACACACTATGCCGTGAAGGACTGAAATCCTGCAGCACCTGCAAGGTCCCCCTGCTCAAAAAAGCACATATACAGGCCCGTCTGAAGTTTGCCAATGAATATCTGAATGATTCAGAGGAGAACTGGGTGAAAGTGTTGTGGTCAGATGAGACCAAAATCGAGCTCTTTGGCATCAACTCAACTCGCTGTGTTTGGAGGAGGAGGAATGCTGCCTATGACCCCAAGAACACCATCCCCACCGTCAAACATGGAGGTGGAAACATTATGCTTTGGGGGTGTTTTTCTGCTAAGCGGACAGGACAACTTCACCGCATCAAAGGGACGATGGACGGGGCCATGTACCGTCAAATCTTGGGTGAGATCCTCCTTCCCTCAGCCAGGGCATTGAAAATGGGTCGTGAATGGGTATTCCAGCATGACAATGACCCAAAACACACGGCCAAGGCAACAAAGGAGTGGCTCAAGAAGAGGCAAATTAAGGTCCTGGAGTGGCCTAGCCAGTCTCCAGACCTTAATCCCATAGAAAATCTGTGGAGGGAGCTGAAGGTTCGAGTTGCCAAACGTCAGCCTCGAAACCTTAATGACTTGGAGAAGATCTGCAAAGAGGAGTGGGACAAAATCCCTCCTGAGATGTGTGCAAACCTGGTACCCAACTACAAGAAAGGTCTGACCTCTGTGATTGCCAACAAGGGTTTTGCCACCAAGTACTAAGTCATGTTTTGCAGAAGGGTCAAATACTTATTTCCCTCATTAAAATGCAAAATCAATTTATAACATTTTTGACATGCGTTTTTCTGGATTTTTGTTGTTGTTATTCTGTCTCTCACTGTTCAAATAAACCTACCATTAAAATTATAGACTGATCATCTCTGTGTCAGTGGGCAAACGTACAAAATCAGCAGGGGATCAAATACTTTTTTCCTTCACTGTACCTATTTACAGAAAGGGTTGGGTGACTCAAGGGGACTCAACAATGCAGCACCATGCCTTTCATGAAAGTCAGAACTTCTACAAAGGATGATCCTCTCATGACCAGGTACTCATTTCAGCAGGTCCACAGTCTTTGCATTAATAGAAGTACCTTCAAAGAAAAGTGAGAGGGGAACTTTCTACACAGTAAGGTTTGTGTATTTTAGTGTCTGATTTTACAGTACAGAACATCTCTTATAAACTCAGCAAAAAAAGAAACGTCCTCTCACTGTCAACTGCGTTTATTTTCAGCAAACTTAACATGTGTAAATATTTGTATGAACATAACAAGATTCAACAACTGAGACATAAACTGAACAAGTTCCACAGACATGTGACTAACAGAAATTGAATAATGTGTCCCTGAACAAAGGGGGGGTCAAAATCAAAAGTAACAGTCAGTATCTGGTGTGACCACCAGCTGCATTAAGTACTGCAGTGCATCTCCTCCTCGTGGACTGCATCAGATTTGCCAGTTCTTGCTGTGAGATGTTACCCCACTCTTCCACCAAGGCACCTGCAAGTTCCCAGACATTTCTGGGGGGAATGGCCCTAGCCCTCACCCTCCGATCCAACAGGTCCCAGACGTGCTCTATGGGATTGAGATCCGGGCTCTTTGCTGGCCATGGCAGAACACTGACATTCCTGTCTTGCAGGAAATCACGCATGGAACGAGCAGTATGGCTGGTGGCATTGTCATGCTGGAGGGTCACATGAGGGAGGAGGATGTCTTCCCTGTAACACACAGCGTTGAGATTGCCTGCAATGACAACAAGCTCAGTCCGATGATGCTGTGACACACCGCCTCAGACCATGACGGACCCTCCACCTCCAAATCGATCCCGCTCCAGAGTACAGGCCTCGGTGTAACGCTCATTCCTTCGACAATAACCGCAAATCCGACCATCACCCCTGGTGAGACAAAACCATGACTTGTCAGTGAAGAGCACTTTTTGCCAGTCCTGTCTGGTCCAGCGACGGTGGGTTTGCCGGTGATGTCTGGTGAGGACCTGCCTTACAACAGGCCTACAAGCCCTCAGTCCAGCCTCTCTCAGCCTATTGCGGACAGTCTGAGCACTGATGGAGGGATTGTGCGTTCCTGGTGTAACTCGGGCAGTTGTTGTTGCCATCCTGTACCTGTCCCGCAGGTGTGATGTTCGGATGTACCGATCCTGTGCATGTGTTGTTTCACGTGGTCTGCCAC
The DNA here is from genome assembly GCF_964263955.1 of Coregonus lavaretus. Taxonomy (NCBI): domain Eukaryota; kingdom Metazoa; phylum Chordata; class Actinopteri; order Salmoniformes; family Salmonidae; genus Coregonus; species Coregonus lavaretus. The sequence goes on along the minus strand of NC_140024.1, from coordinate 6,724,963 downwards.
TGCAAGGAAGATCAGCTGTCCGTCCTGTCACCCTGTAGCGCTGTCTTAGGCGTCTCACAGTACGGACATTGCAATTTATTGCCCTGGCCACATCTGCAGTCCTCATGCCTCCTTGCAGCATGCCTAAGGCATGTTCACGCAGATGAGCAGGGACCCTGGGCATCTTTCTTTTGGTGTTTTTCAGAGTCAGTAGAAAGGCGTCTTTAGTGTCCTAAGTTTTCATAAATGTGACCTTAATTGCCTTCCGTCTGTAAGCTGTTAGTGTCTTAACGACCGTTCCACAGGTGCATGTTCATTAATTGTTTATGGTTAATTGAACAGGCATGGAAAACAGTGTTTAAACCCTTTACAATAAAGATCTGTGAAGTTATTTGGATTTGTACTAATTATCTTTGAAAGACAGGGTCCTGAAAAAGGGACGTTTCAGGTTACTATCACACCCCCCCCCCCCACCCCCCACACCCCACACCCCCCTCTCTCCTTTGTTATCTGTGATTTATTTCCACTTGCTTTACCAAGTGAGGAAATTTGGACCAGCGTCAAAAAGTCAGAAGAGGACGTGTCCCTGAGCAGTAAAACCTTTCCTCTTCTCTCTCTATCAAAACTTCCTCCAATCTCGCTCACACTGTGAGAATGACTGTCCTCTATGTATTCCTCGATCCCAAAATGCACTTTTATCTTGTCATTTATTTCCTTCCCTGCCTGCCTTGCTTGCTATCTATTGCTATCTTTCCCTCTGTGGGGTTTACAGAGATCACAGTTTATGGACGGTGTTATGAATGTGATGATTTCATGTACATGGGCTCGCTGAGAACTCAAATGATACAGAACATTACATTTTGATTGACAGGTGGGCTCAATGTTTAGAGTGGTCTGTGTTACATGACGGACACAGGATGAGAGGAGTGACGGAATTGATTGGTCAGAGGGTTTTTGCATCATGGTGAACAGGAAGTAGGTGCGAGGCACTTCATTCATGCTCTGCTCTATTCTGGACGTGTGAGTCTGCATGCCTGGCCCTGGGAGGAGGGGCCACTCGCTTTCCTACGGGATGGAGAAATGAGGAAGAGGTTAATCTCTTCACTTTTGCCAGGGAATTTTTTTCCTTTGTGCTTTTCTTGGCTTGGAGCTATAAAGGCAGATAACCATGCATGGCTGGCCCAGAGTCTACAGAAGAGGAGGCAGGGGACTATCATTAACAACATTGTGAGGATTGAGCGGTAGTAAGGGATTTTCAGAAAAGTTAGAAAAGTTTAGGCCGTCCGATGTTCTAAACAGAGCGATATAAAAGCAGAACATTGAATTAAGCACATCATAAAACGCAACGATGAGTGATGATGGGTAAAGCTAATGGTTTGGCTTCGCTGAGTGGAGAGACTGAGAGAGTGACGGCAGTGGAGATTCCCGCCACCCACACTCCCACAGCCACACCCTGCTGCTGTGTTCCATGACCCTCACAGGGACCCACACTACAATACACTACAGACAGGTCCAGTCCAAACACCAGGAGACAGATGTCTGGAGTGGAACACATCGCTATGGTAATACCAGCCTCTGAGGCGTCACACCCCATAAGGCTAAGCTAGGCAGTGTGTGATGTGTGTTTCCATGGCTGTCCCCATCATCGCAGCTCTGAGATGGCCCATGCAGAGCTAATTATGGCACAGTCTTGTTTGTTAGGCAGAGGGTGGCCCTGGTAACAAACCATACTGTAGTTCTCTCCAAGCGTCAGGAATTCCACCGAGCTAGCAGCCAAGTTTTATAAAAAGGGATTCAGAAACACACCAGGAAAACACTCATGTACTTATAGATGTTATTGGGGGATAATGTTGCACGGCCAAACACCCACATATAGTAACAAACACATATGTCAATGCCACACTAGCACCTAGTTTTACTGCTTTGAAAAATCTATTTAATACCATACAAAGATAGATAACACATCTCTCACAGACCAGTAATGCTGCCAGTCAAATGGAGAAAGAGAAAGAGAGAGTGCGGGAGAGAGAGAGAGAAAGAGGGGTGTTTAACTCTTGGAGAAAGCAAATGTATAACAAGAAATACCCTCACATCAGTTCACTGTGCTTTGAGGCAGAGGTTCCCACAATGTTTCGAGCTCCTGCAGCTCATAGAGTCAGTCAGTTAATCTAATACACAGCAAGGATTCTGCCTAGTCTGGCAGTGAGCAGCAGCCAGCAGCATCTCTGGCTTGTGATTGGATAACAAGAGGTTCTGGACTCAGTCAGGCCACCAGGCTCTCCTCTTTTACTGTCAGCAATTCACTTTTCCTATACAGAGCATTCGGAAAGTATTCAGACCCCTTCACTTTTTCCACATTTTGTTACGTTATAGCCTTGTTCTAAAAATGATTTTTTTTAAAAATCCTTGTCAATCTACAAACAATACCCCATAATGACAAAGCCAAAACTTGTTTTTAAAAATATTTGTAAATATATTCAGACCGTTTGCTATGAGACTCGAAATAGAGCTCAGGTGCATCCTGTTTCCATTGATCATCCTTGAGATGTTTCTACAACTTGATTGGAGTCCACCTGTGGTAAATTCAATTGATTAGACAAGGTCCCACAGTTGACAGTGCATGTCAGAGCAAAACACAACCCATGAGGTCGAAGGAATTGACCGTAGAGCTCCAAGATAAGATTGTGTAGAGGCACAGATCTGGGGAAGGGTACCAGAAAATGTCTGCAGCATTGAAGGTCCCCAAGAACACAGTGGCCTCCATTATTCTTAAATGGAAGATGTTTGGAACCACCAAGACTCTTCCTTGAGCTGGCCGCTCTGCAAAACTGAGCAATTGGGGGAGAAGGGCCTTGGTCAGGGAGGTGACCAAGAACCCGATGGTCACTCTGACAGAGCTCCAGAGTTTCTATGTGGTGATGGGAGAACCTTCCAGAAAGACAACCATCTCTACAGTCTTCCACCAATCAGGCCTTTATGGTAGAGTGGCCAGACAGAAGCCACTCCTCAGTAGAAGGCACATGACAGCCCGCTTGGAGTTTGCCAAAAGGCACATAAAGGACTGTCAGAACATGAGAAACAAGATTCTCTGGTCTGATGACACCAAGATTGAGCTCTTTGGCCTGAATGCCAAGTTTCACATCTGGAGGAAACCAGGCACCGCTCATCACCTGTCCAAAACCATCCCTACGGTGAAGCATGGTGGTGGCAGCATCATGCTGTGGGGATGTTTTTCAGCAGCACGGACTGGAAGACTAGCAAAGTATAGAGAGATCATTGATGAAAACCTGCTCCAGAGCGCTCAGGACCTCAGACTGGGCGAAGGTTAATCTTCCAACAGGACAACGACCCTAAGCACACAGCCAAGACAACGCAGGAGTGGCTTCGGGACAAGTCTCCGAATGTCCTTGAGTGGCCCAGCGAGGACTGGGACTTAAACCTGATCGAACATCTCTGGAGAGAACTGAAAATAGCTGTGCAGCGACGCTCCCCATTCAACCTGACAGAGCTTGAGAGGATCTGCAGAGAAGAATGGGAGAAACTCCCCAAATATAGGTGTGCCAAGCTTGTAGCGTCATACCCAAGAAGACTCGAGGCTATAATCGCTGCCAAAGGTGCTTCAACAAAGTACTGAGTAAAGGGTCTGAATACTTACAGTGGGGAAAAAAAGTATTTAGTCAGCCACCAATTGTGCAAGTTCTCCCACTTAAAAAGATGAGAGAGGCCTGTCATTTTCATCATAGGTACACGTCAACTATGACAGACAAATAGAGAAAAAAATCCTGAAAATCACATTGTAGGATTTTTTATGAATTTATTAGCAAATTATGGTGGAAAATAAGTATTTGGTCACCTACAAACAAGCAAGATTTCTGGCTCTCACAGACCTGTAACTTCTACTTTAAGAGGCTCCTCTGTCCTCCACTCGTTACCTGTATTAATGGCACCTGTTTGAACTTGTTATCAGTATAAAAGACACCTGTCCACAACCTCAAACAGTCACACTCCAAACTCCATTATGGCCAAGACCAAAGAGCTGTCAAAGGACACCAGAAACAAAATTGTAGACCTGCACCAGGCTGGGAAGACTGAATCTGCAATAGGTAAGCAGCTTGGTTTGAAGAAATCAACTGTGGGAGCAATTATTAGGAAATGGAAGACATACAAGACCACTGATAATCTCCCTCGATCTGGGGCTCCACGCAAGATCTCACCCCGTGGGGTCAAAATGATCACAAAACGGTGAGCAAAAATCCCAGAACCACACGGGGGGACCTAGTGAATGACCTGCAGAGAGCTGGGACCAAAGTAACAAAGCCTACCATCAGTAACACACTACGCCGCCAGGGACTCAAATCCTGCAGTGCCAGACGTGTCCAACTGCTTAAGCCAGTACATGTCCAGGCCCATCTGAAGTTTGCTAGAGTGCATTTGGATGATCCAGAAGAGGATTGGGAGAATGTCATATGGTCAGATGAAACCAAAATAGAACTTTTTGGTAAAAACTAAACTCGTCGTGTTTGGAGGACAAAGAATGCTGATTTGCATCCAAAGAACACCACACCTATTGTGAAGCATGGGGGTGGAAACATCATGCTTTGGGGCTGTTTTTCTGCAAAGGGACCAGGACGACTGATCCGTGTAAAGGAAAGAATGAATGGGGCCATGTATCGTGAGATTTTGAGTGAAAATCTCCTTCCATCAGCAAGGGCATTGCAGATGAAACGTGGCTGGGTCTTTCAGCATGACAATGATCCCAAACACACCGCCCGGGCAACGAAGGAGTGGCTTCTTAAGAAGCATTTCAAGGTCCTGGAGTGGCCGAGCCAGTCTCCAGATCTCAACCCCATAGAAAATCTTTGGAGGGAGTTGAAAGTCTGTGTTGCCCAGCGACAGCCCCAAAACATCACTGCTCTAGAGGAGATCTGCATGGAGGAATGGGCCAAAATACCAGCAACAGTGTGTGAAAACCTTGTGAAGACTTACAGAAAACTTTTGACCTGTGTCATTGCCAACAAAGGGTATATAACAAAGTATTGAGAAACTTTTGTTATTGACCAAATACTTATTTTCCACCATAATTTGCAAATAAATTCATTAAAAATCCTACAATGTGATTTTCTGGATTTTATTTTCTCATTTTGTCTGTCATAGTTGACGTGTACCTATGATGAAAATTACAGGCCTCTCTCATCTTTTTAAGTGGGAGAACTTGCACAATTGGTGGCTGACTAAATACTTTTTTTCCCCACTGTATGTAAATGTAATATTTCCGGGGGGGGGGTTTATTTATAAATTAGCAAAAATTTATAAAAACCAGTTTTTGCTTTGTCATTATGGGGTATTGTGTGTAGATTGATGAGGGGGGTAAACAGTTTAATCCATTTTAGAATGAGGCTGTAACGTAACAAAATGTGGAAAAAGTTGAGGGGTCTGAATACTTCCAAATGCACTGTACACACACACTTTCACACACACTTATCCACACACATGGTCCATGCAGTGTGTACAGTATCCAGCCTCGCAGCAGGGCACCAGGGGAAGCTTGGACAGAGAATGTGTGGTCATGAAATTACCCAGAATACTGGCAGCCATCCATTAAAGGAGAGGCCCAGAGAGCACTCTCTGAGGCACATAGAAAAACGCACATAAACCCACACATCCACGCACGCGGGTCGTTCCACCAATTGGGTGCCTTTTGAGTAGTGCAACTTGGTGATTTCTTCATATGTATTTCACCTAGTTTTAACATTCTGTCATAAAGAGCATATGTTCAACTTAATAAAAAACATGTTTTCCCATCTTAAGAGGTTCAATAAAAAAATTGCCTATTAAGTGCAAAATAAAGTAACAGGGTTGACTGTAACAGGGTTGACCGTAACAGGGTTGACGACTTTAGCTAAAATTTTACATTTTACATTTACGTCATTTAGCAGACCCTCTTATCCAGAGTGACTTACAAATTGGTGCATTCACCTTATAGTCGGGGGGGGGGGGGGGGTAAGGGGGGGTAGAAGGATTACTTTATCCTATCCCAGGTATTCCTTAAAGAGGTGGGGTTTCAAGTGTCTCCAGAAGGTGGTGAGTGACTCCGCTGTCCTGGCGTTATGAGGGAGCTTGTTCCACCATTGGGGTGCCAGAGCAGCGAACAGTTTTGACTGGGCTGAGCGGGAACTGTGCTTCCGCAGAGGTAGGGGGGCCAGCAGGCCAGAGGTGGATGAACGCAATGCCCTCGTTTGGGTGTAGGGACTGATCAGAGCCTGAAGGTACGGAGGTGCATTTCCCCTCACAGCTCCGTAGGCAAGCACCATGGTCTTGTAGCAGATGCGAGCAAATCATCCATCAATCCCCTTGTGACAGTGGGAATGGAAGCTAGTGTGCACAACAGGGAGGGGCAATTGAATGCAAGCTTCACAAAAACATTTAAATTGTTAAAACATTTCTAGTCTGTCTATCTATGGGTAACAGGGTTGACGTGTTATGCTTTTTCCACCACAAAACACCAGAAAATGGCCAAAAAGAGTAGAACCAGCTCACCTGCCTTTACACTATGATTGGACTATTAGATGTTCAATGTTTCACCATATTAAAATGAGTTCAGTTCACGTAACAGGGTTTTCCTTAAAATGAGGGACAGATTTTTTATTATCTTAAAATTAATCACATTAAATAAATAATAATCTTCAGAAATGGCTTTGTCAAAGCAAAAAAAATAATAATAGGGCTTAACCAGGATGGTGAAAACTTGGAGAAATGTTGGGGTTAAGTAGGTTAAAATGTTCCTAGAAGTCACAGAGGATGCACAGAGGGACATGTCAAAATGCACAATTTTTTGCACTTCAGCAAGTCTTTATTGATGTTAGAAATCTGCTTTAATGAATTGTCCATGTGGTCTATATACTTCATTTAATACGACCCACACACACACACACATACACACATG